>NC_045708.1:53307947-53925353 GCF_009834535.1 Camelus ferus | reverse complement strand
AAAAAGTAGAACTGAGAAAGTTAATGTTTTCTAAAGTGTTTATCTTGGATTGTCATTTGTTTGATTAATATGATAAAGAAAAAAAGATATATTAAATTATGATTGTTAGGAATGGAAAGATAAGCACCACCATATTGAAAAGCATAGTAGAATATAATTAGCAAGGCAAAAAAGGGAAATAATACAAGTATAATAAAGCCAGACAAATAATAAAAAGGAAAAGGAGAACAACCACAAAGTAAAATAAATAGCCGGCATAAAATAAAATGCAAGTAATAAAAACAATTATATCATTTATAACACTAAAATGTAAACAGGCTGAATTTCTTGATTAGAGAAGATAATTGTCAGAATGGGTAAAAACAAAATCTACACATATGTTGTTTACCAAAAAATTAAAATAAAATAAAGTGATAAAAACAAGTTACAGAAGTAAGAGATGGGCAAAAAGATTCCTAGACAACTATAAACAATAGAAAAAAGGCCTGGCAATATTTCCAGCATAGTGGAATCTATGTACGAAAGCATTCAAGAAGGGAAAAAACACCACAATAAAATAAAACCTTTAAATTAAAGAAAAAAAAGTATAATAGACCTAAAACCTCATGTATTGAACAAGATAGCAAACATATACATAAGACAAACTTTTTCAACTTTTCAATAATATTTATATTTACTTAAACAAATTCTAAAGTTTTTAGACATGGATATTGAGCAGGCTTTTTTTTTTTACTGTGATAAGAAAATTTACAAGAGAGTTACCTTCTTAAATTTTCAAACACACAATACAGTATTGTTACCTATAAGCACAATGTTGTACAGAACATGTCTACTACTTATTCATGTTACATAACTGAACTTTTAGCTCCATTGAACAGCAGCTCCCCACTTCCCCCTTCTACAGCCCCCTGGGAAACATCATTCTACTTTCTGTTTCTATGAATTTGATAACTTTAGATACTGTATGTAAGTGGAATCATTAGGTATTTATCTTTTAGTGACTACATATTTCACTTAGCATAATGTCCTCCAAATTATTCTATGCTGTCACATGTGGGAAGATTTCTTTCTTTTCAGAGCTTGAGTAACATACCATTGTATGCTTATGCCACATTCACTGCAGCAGTATTCACAATATCAAATATCCATCGACAGATGAATGGGTAAAGCAAACTTTGTAAAGAGAATTTGTTTCTGAAAAATAATTATAATTGGGAGAATTCAACACATTTCTTTCTAAATTTTGACAAAATGTATTTATTAAAATAGAACAGCTATAATGAATTTGAATGTCCGAATCACTATCATTATGGAATAAATCCTTATATCCATGGAACAATTACAAAAAATAAATCACCTACTTGGCCACAAAAAAACTTACTAATTTTGTCTTAAATAGAGAATTTGCAGGGTATTTTCCTTTAATCATAATATATAAAATTAAAATGAATTATTAAAATGTTCCCCAATTTCAATTTCTAGAAAACACTTTCTTAAATAAACCTTGTATAAATGAGGAAAGCAAAACAAAATACTAAATTAATTAGAAAGTTATAAGAAATGTATAGTTTGAAGCAAAACCTATGAGATTTAGAACAGTACTCAGAATAAAAAATAGGGTTTGCATGTTTTCTGTATTTAAATTAAAGACTACAGCTACTACTAATAGCTAATACAACCCACTTATTTATTATGTGACAGGTATTATTCTAAGAACTGACCAGAATTATTCATTCTTACCACAAACCTAAGAGCTAAGTATTATCATTGTCCCCATTTTATAGATGTGGAAACTGATACACGGATTAAAGAACCCATCTGCATTTCTGAGTTAACAAGCTGTAAAACCAACACTTAGACCTAGATGGTCAAGCTCGAGTCCATGCTCATACATATATTATGTTACAGTAAATATTAGTCTTGAGAAAGGGAAGGGACTTAAAAGAGGACCAAAAAGCTGGGAGGAAATAATGAACTTCAAAACTGAAATTAATAAATGAGTAAAGAAAACATAATAGAAAAGCTTAGTATACAAAGTGTTTTTGTGCCAAGAGTAATGAAATAGACAAACCATTAGAAGCCCAAATACACATCTGAATTTTAGAAGAGCATTATCTTTCATTAATTTTTGATCAATTATATTTCTACATACGGATGCTAACTGCATAGCTGGACAACTGTAGTTGTGTGCATCTCTGAGAATCCTTCATCACTAAAAATATTGGCAGTAATCTGAATGTCCATAAATTGGGACTGGTTAAAGCAGTGATGTCACAGCCACACAATGGAAAAGCTGACAGAGCAATATATGATAATGTACATATACTGTTATTGCCATAGGAAAACATCTACAATTTGTTCTATAAATTAATAGGTTACAAGTATCATGCAAGATATAGTCATTTAATAATTTCTCTGTGCATCAAGGAAAACATCTGAAAGGATTTAGATGACAGAATTTTTAGTGATTTTTTTTTTGGTTATCTTTTTAAATTCCTTTTAGAATTTGAATTACTTTTCAGTGTTAACATTACTGTTATAAGGGGAGAAAACATTTTTCACTTTGAAAAACAGAAAAAGGTCATGAATTCTGGGCATTTTTAAAAAAATTTTATTGATTTATAATCATTTTACAATGTTGTGTCAAATTCCAGTGTAGAGCACAACTTTTCAGTCATACATGAACATATATATATCCATTGTCACATTTTTTTCTCTGTGAGCTACCATAAGATCTGGTGTGTATTTCTCTGTGCTACACAGTACAATCCTGCTTTTAACAAGTCAGAAGAGAGAGGTGACAAAAATATTTTAAGGTTATATACTCATCATTTTTTCATATAATCCAGTCTTAGGAAACATAATCAAAGAAAGGGCTAAATTTAGATTCAAAATCATTAGATGAGACATTAGGCATAACTTTTTGCTTCATAGCAAGTTTAGCTCATTATCTGCCTGTAACAAATGCAAGAGGAAGGCAGATACTGGGTTCTTTGCAGAATAACAATTAGTAGCTTCCTAATAATTGAGCTTGGCCTACCAAGCAGAGCTTAGGAAGTAATTTAACTGTCGATTCACTCAGAACTTTCTCCACTTCTCTCACATTTCTCCCCTTATTTCTATAAGATATGTTTTAGCATTTTTAATATTTCATATTAATATGTAGACATATTTTGCAAAAATGGGATTTATATTAACCCATTAACTTTAAAACAATTTATAATTTTAAGAAGACACATTTAAAACACATTGAGGTTGTCAAGATAATCTGATAAGTTTACGTATTTAGAAACAGTTGGCTGGTAGACGGGGCTAATTAGAATTTACTTATCCGTATATGGCAACAGCAGTTTTGAAGTCTTTGTAAGAGGCATAAATTTTACGTTCCAGATGCTAAGATAGCCCTGATTCAGAATGGTCTCTGCATACTATTTGAAAAAGCATTCTTAAAACGTTTCATATCTCTCAATTAATCTTTAATTTAAACGATTTTGACCTATTCTTGGTGAATGTGACAACAAAAAGCTTCCTTGGAGAAGATAGTAAAAATAATGGGGTAAAACTCTAACTATTATTTGGATGTTAATCTAGTCAATCTAAATATATTAAGGGCCTAAAAATACCTACCCTTGTTCTGAGTACTGAGAATACAGAAAGGAATAAAATATAGTACTTTCCCTCAAGCATCTTAATAGAAATCTGAAGAGAACAATATGATATTCACTGTTAAAAGGAGTCATAATAATTTTTATACAAATACATTTCTAATACAAAACTCCAATAAAAAGAAGTTATTTATTAAGTAAGTATTTTTAAGGACCTACTATGACTTAAGCACTGGGATATATGTTTCGGCCAAATAACACTACACATAAAAAGAAAACCAGTTAAATCTGGAAAGCGTGACTTCAGATTCAATAGTTGACTTCTATCAGATACAATGTCCTATCATTTTTACCGGGGATTTAGCTTTTCTAGGCAAATGCCACATCAGTGGAGGATTTGTATCTCACAAATTATTTTATTTTATAAGCCAAGAAAATAGTATCAATTTCAATACATTTTAAATGATTTATAAATAAGTTTTAAAATGAAAAAAAAATAAAATTCCACCTTCTTGGTTTTAAAAAGTTCCTTCTTTCAACTCTATATCCCATAAGAATTGGTGGTGAAGTAATATAAGAAAAATAAGTACAATGGGGTGTTCATTGTGGTAGAGAGAATGCCCCTGCCCCTGCCAAAGATGTCTAGAACCTGGGAATGCACTAGACCAAGTGGAATAAAGCTGATCTTAAAACAGAGAAACTATCCTTGATTATTCAAGTGGGGCAATTCAGCAGGGCTCCTTAAAAGTGGGAAAAGAAGGCCGAAAGGGTATACGGGAAACAGATGTGATGACAGGGAGGAAGGAAGGGATGATAGAAGAATTCAAAGAAAAAAGAAAGGAAGAAAGAAAGGGAGGTAGGGAGGAAGGAAGGAAAAATGACAAGAGGTAGGAAGGGAGGACTTACAATGTATGCATTATAAAAGCTCTTGCTTTAGAATCCCTTCACCTCCCACCTCTGATTTACTAGGAAGTCGTTTTCAGTTCAAGCACAGCCCTTAAGGTATGGCCACTGTAATTATACATTTAGGAAGTTGTCCCCTCCACAGATTCATCTGGATGAGTAATGGCCATAGTGACAGGAATACAAAAGGTACATTTGAAAGAGATCCTAAATGCAGAAGGAATAAGGAAGAAAATGTGAATTTTAAAGTCATTATACAAAATACATGTATTCCCTTCTTTACTTGAATCAGGCCAGAAATTTGTTTTTAATCTGATTTTTGTTCTAGTGTTATTTTATGTTATATTTTATTGAAGTATAGTTGACATACAACATTAGTTTCAGGTGTACAACACAGCGGTTCAACATTCATATACATTATGAAATGATCTCCACAGTAAGTCTGCTAACCTTGTGTCACTATACAGAGATACTACAATACTTTTGACTATATTCCCCATGCCCTACCTTATTTATTATAAGACTGGAAGTTTGTACCTCATAATCCACTTCCACATTTTGTCAATTCCTCTGCCCACTCCCCTCCAGCAATGACAACTTTGTTCTCTGTATCTGAGTATGTTTCTGCTTTGTTTTATTTGTTAATTTGTTTTGTATTTTTAGATTACACATAAAAGTGAAATAGTAAACAGTATCTGTCTTTTTCTGATTTACATTCCCAACAATACCCTCTAGATTCATCTATGTTGTCACAAATGGCAAGATTTCGTTCTTTTTTATGGCTGAGTAATAGTCCACTGCATATATGTATATATACATACAGCACTTCTTCATCCATTCATCTATTGATGAGGACTTAGGTTGCTTCCATGTCTTGGTTATTGTAAATAATGCTATGTTGAACCCAGGAGGGCACATATATCTTCAAATTAGTGTTTTCATTTTCTTAGAATAGATACCCAGGAGTGGAACTGTTACTAGTTTTATTTTTAATTTTTTGAGGAAACTCCATACCATTTCCCATAGTGGTTTATACCAATTTACATTCCCAACAAGAGTACATGAAAGTTCTTAATTCTCCACAAACTCACCAAACTTATTTATTGTCTTTTTGATAATTGCCGTTATAACAGGTATGAGGTGATATCTCATTGAGGTTTTGATTCACATTTCCCTGGTAGTTAGTTATATTAAATATCTTTCCATGTGTCTGTTGGCCATACGTATGTCTAGAAAAATGTTTACTCACATCTTCTGCCCAATTTTTTAAATTGGATTTCTTGCTTTTTTGATATTGAGTTGTATGAGTTCTTTGTATATTTTGGGTATTAATCCTGTATTGGATATTCCCACTCAGTAGTCTGTTTTTTCATTTGGTTGGTAGTTTCCCTTGTTGTGCAAATGTTTTTCAGTTTGATGTGGTCCCATTTGTTTATTTTTGCTTTTGTTGCTCTTATCTGAAGAAACAAGAAGATATCAAAAAAATTTTTGCTAAGACCAATGTCAAAGAGTTTACTGCCTATGTTTTCTTCTAGTAGATATATGGTTTCAAGTCTTACACTTAAGTCTTTAAACTATTTTGAATTTATTTTTTTAATATGCTGTAAGAAAGTGGTCCAATTTCATTCTTTTCCATTTGTCCAGTTTTCCCAATACCATATATTGAAGAAAATGTCTTTTTCCCTATTTTATATTTTTGCCTGCTTTGCCATTGATTAATTGACATTATAAGCATGGGTTCATTTTGGGCTCTCTTTCTGTTCCACTGATCTATGTATGTTTTTTTTCCCCAGTACCATACTGTTTTGATTATTATAATTACTGTAATTTATAGTATAGTTTGAAACTGGGGAGTGTGAAACCTCCAGCTTTATTCTTCTTAAGATAGTTTTGGGTATTTGGGGTCTTTTGTGGGTCCATACAAATTTTAGGATTTTTTTTTTTAGTTCTGTGAAAAATACCATTGGCATTTTGACAGGGAGTGCATTGAATCTGTGGATTGCCTTGTGTAGTATGGACATTTAAACCATATTAATTCTCCCAACTCATCAGTATGGTATATCTTTCCAACTATTTGTGTCATCTTCAGTTTCTTTCATTAGTGTCTTACAGTTTTCAGAGTATGAGTCTATCTTATTTTGATACAATTATAAACAGATTTTTTTTTGCTTTTTCTGCAAGTTCTTTGTGTATAAAAATGCAATAGCTTTTTGTATATTAATTTTGTATCCTGCAACTTTACTGAATTCACTCATTAGTTCTAATGGTTTTTTGGAGGAGTCTTTGTGGTGTTCTATATACAGTATCATGCCATCTGCAAACAAGGACAGTTTTACTTCTTCCTTTCCTTTTATCTTTTTTTTTCTTCTCTGATTGCTGTGTCTAGAACTTCGAACACTATGTTGAATAAAAGTGTTGAGAGTGGGTAACCTTGTCTTGTTCTTGATCTTAGAAGAAAAGTTTTTAGCTTTTCTCTATCGAGTATGAAGTTAGCTATGGGTTTGTCATATATGGCTTTACTATGTTGAGGTGAGCTGCCTCCAGACCCACTTTGTTGAGAGTTTTTATCAAAAATGGATGTTAAATTTTTGTTAAATGTTTTTTCTGTATAGATTTAGATGACCATATAATTTTTATCTTTTGTCTTATATATGTGGTATATAATGTTGATTGATTTGCAGATACTGAATCATCCTTGAATCCCTGGGACAAAGGTTACTTAAATGTATGATTCTTTTAATGTATTTTGAGTTTAGTTCATTAATATTTTGTTGAGGATTTCTGCATCTATTTTCTTCAGGGATTTTGGCTTGTAATTTTCTTTTACTGTAGTGTCTATGTCTGGTTTTGGTTTTAGGTTACTGCTTGCTTCTTAGGAAAAAATTTGGGAGTGACCCTTTCTCTTCAATTTAAAAAAATAGTTTGAGGAAGATAGATAATAATTCTAAATTTTTGGTAGAATTCACCTCTGAGCCATCTCTGCACGGTAGAATGGGATCACAAAAATGGCTGCCACCAAGTGTCTCAGTCCCCAGGAGTGAGGGAGTCCCAGCTGCCTTCCTCTTCAGAATGCTCTCCAAGACAAGCAAGTCGACCTACCCCTGTGCCTTTCAAACTGTTATCTCTGCACTGGGACTTGGAGTGAGAGTTTTTGCATGCCCTCTTTAAGAGAGGAGTCTAGATTTCCTATAGCTCTTTGGTTCTCCCTAATGTAAGTCCTGATAGTTTTCAAAGCCAGATATTTTGGACGCTTATCTTTCCATTGCAGGATCCCTGGGCTGGGGAGCTTGATGTGGTTATCAGACTCCTTGCTCCTAGGGGAGGACCTCTGTGATTGTGATTTTCTTCCTGCACGTGGATTGCTGTGCTGGAGGTGTGAGTCGTGACTAGACCATATCTCTACCCCTCCTACTGTTTTTATTATGGCTCCTTCTTCATATCTTTAGTTGTGGAAGTCTGTTCTACTGCTCTTCAGGTCATTCTCAGAGATAGTTGCTCTGTAATTGTAATTTTGGCAAGCCTGTGGGAGGTAGTGAGTTTAGGATCTTCCTACTCCACCATATTGATCCAGACCCCAACCATCCTAAAGTTATTTACAGTAATATATTTTAGGCTGTGTAAGTGAAAATATCATATGACAGATTCTTTCTACTTCTCATAAATTTCCCAATCTCAGATTGCATTCCACCTTCCAAATTTTATCCTTTACTTTCTAGGTCCATTTTTTGGAGGTATACTCATTCCTTCTCTGATGTTATACCACTTACGATGCATGCTTATTTTTGTGGTGAACAATTTATTTCATGAATATCAAAAATATGAGATTAGTTGAAAAAATCAGGGTGCTGAATTTGTTGATGTACATTTTACAAAATTTGAACTTCCCCGTAGAGGAAAGTTTTCTGAACTCTAAGCCACTGATATTTAGATATGAAGACATTGCAATAGCTTTGTGAATTTATCTGCAATAAGGTCACTTTTAAAAAAAAAAAACTTAATCATAAAAACACCTTTGGACTTACATAAAAAATAAAGTTTATAAGGAAAGAAAGCTTTGCAAACTAAGACTAACACTAGTACCTTTGATTAGTAAATAACAAATACAAACAGAATATTTTATATTGCACTGTATTCAAATATATTACTTGGTGTCATGCTTCTGTATGTATGTAAACAAACTTAAATCCAGAGAAATGAAATATAAAACATTAGGAAATACTGATTTTTGAAATTATGATCAGTTAGAATTTTCTAAGCAAATCTTTACATTTAAATTTTAGGATTGTTTCATGCACTCACCAAAAGTAACTGAATTCACAGTGACATATTCTATGAAATTATTTAGAATCTAATTATAATAATTAAGTGGCATTTAATTAAAACAGTTCTTCTCAGTGGGTTTATGCTGTTTCACATTAACTGCCTCATTTGGATTACTCCATATTGTTTCTATACATGACATCATGCATAGTGGGAGTAGTCTTAAACTCTGAATTTTAATAAGTTTTGTACAGCTGTTCACTGAATAGCAAGTAGCTGATGAACAAACATTAGCTAAAATGCCTTATGAATCAAATATTAAGCTGCATTTTTGAATTACAATTGTCTAAATTTTTATCAGATGTAATCATTAAAATTAGTCAGTTATATTCAAAAGTATTGTCTAAATATATTTTAAATTAAAAGTCCCTTTGAAGATCTTGATAATTAATCTTTCATTCCATGACCTTTCTTCCATTAAATCTCTTTCTATATAACCCAAAACTTTCTGAATACACAGTGTATTTCTATACCAGTAATATAGATGTTACACAGTCTTCCTTTTTTCACAAAATCTCCATGTCTAGAATTAGAAAAATAATTTATAGATACATTTTATAGGTTATCTATTTATTCCTCTATCACTGTGTGTATATGTATAGCTAATAGACATATAGGTAAATTTACATATAAGTAAACAATAATAAGAGCATTTGCTCTATTATTTAGATAAGGGACAAAATATACCCAAATCTTGCTCCCAATCAGCTATCAATTTCTCTATATTTATGTTGACCAAAAAAAAAAATCACAACACTCATCTTTCCCTATAGGTTGTCCCCAAATATAGAGGTGCCCATTGGCAGATGAATGGATAAAGAAGTTTTACACACACACACACACACACACACACATGAGAATATTACTCAGCCATTAAAAAAAAAAGATGGAACACTGCCATTTGTGACAACATGGATGAACCTTGAGGGTATTATGCTAAGTCAAATAAGTCATATGGGAAAAGATAAGGACTGTATAATTTCACTCATATGTGGAATATTAAAAAAAGAAATGAACAAACAAAGCAAATGAAAACAAATACATAGACATAGAAAATAGATTAGTAGTTATCAGAGGGGAAGGAGTTTGGGGGAAGGGCAAAATAAATAAAGGGGGTCAACTGCATGGTAATAGATGGAAACTAAAATTTTGGTGGTGAGTATGCTACAGTGTACACAGAAGTTGAAATATAATGTATGCATGAAACATATAATGCTATAAGGCAATGTTACCTCAATTAAATAAAAACATATATTCATCAAGTACCTCAAATATAAAGTAGAGTTTATGCTAAATCATAATAATTCCAAAATACATTCTTATTCTATTACTTTACTAAAGTCTCTCATGGGAAGAATATCCATCCAAAAAACAAACATCAATCACCAAGTCTGGAAATTCACCAAACAGACATACTTGCAAACAAAATGCACATGTAACAATTATATGGACAAAACTCTTAATTTGTATGCACCTTTAAAAACACATTTATTTATTCATTCAATAAATATTTAAATGTATCCTATGTGATAGGCACTGTTTCAACAGGAACTTTTGAGAAAAAAATCAAGATCATTAAAACATTTCTCCAAAAATAAAAGTACAACAAATTGCTAGTTCATTTTAATGATCCAGAGCACCAAGATTCCTTTCTCTATTACTTGGTCTTAAGTCATTCAACCCTTGGTAGAGTCCCTCATCCATTTGATTAAAATCTACAGAGGGATATGAAGAGGAACAACATAGGAATCCTATGTTCCATTGTGAAATACAGTTATCAAATAATTATGAGCATGATACAGATGATGAAAGTCAGGGCACAGGGTGTACATAGGAATAAACTTGGTCTGAGTATGAACAGAAATTATTATATTGTGAAAAAAGAGTATTTCAGGCAAGAGGAAGCAGCACTTGTCCAAAGGGGTCTTAAAATACCACTGAGTAGCATGTTTAAACAACTGAACAAAGTAGAGAAAGCACACCAAGGGATTAAGGAAAATGTGCTAATATTTATTGAGTGTCTGCTATACTGTTGTAGGTGATATGGATATGGTGGTGAACAAAACAAAGTCCAAACACTCACAGAAATTACATTGTTTTTGGAGGATTGAGGAAGAGGCAATAAAATTTGGTATGGTAGGCACCAAAAGCTTTAGAGAAAAGTTAAACGTGGTGAAATGGATAAAAAAAAATGCCAAAGAAGGGAGATGTGTTGGTATCTTATTGAAAAGTGATGCAGCAAAATGATTAAGAGTGCTGACACAAGTCATAATGCCTAAATGTGACCTAAGGGATATTATTTAATTTTAAAACTTATGAAATGTTTAGAAAAGGGACTAATACATAATGTCATAACACAAAAATGTTGCTATTGTTATCATCATCATTTCATAATCATCTTCGTTATTACTGTTATTTAAGATGGTAAATGGAGATACCATTCAAAAGGCAGAATTTGAAAAGAGACTGAAGGTAAATGGGGAAGGAAACTATACAAACATCAGCAGGAAAAGCATTGCAGGCAGAGGGAAATGGAGTACAAAGACCTAGAGACAGGAGTCTACTAGGTGAGGTCAAGAAACAAGGTTGAGACTAGTGGTACTGGACTGGGATGCATGAGGGGTGGGCACACAGGAGATGCGTTAAAGAGGTAGTGGCAATTTCAGTTGAATAGATCCTTAGAACCACTATAAAGAATTTGGCATTTATTAAGTGAAAATGGAAATCTCAACTAGTTTTAAGCAGTGGAGTAAGATGATTTTATTTTTGTTAGGATATCCCTTGCATTTTGTGGAGAGAGCTGTGAGGGCAGAGGCAGCTATGGGAAGTTATCAGAGGGGAAGGAAAACAATTAGGATGCCTGGACAAAGAAATTGCACCACCACAATAAAGTGAATATTACAATAAATGTCACCTGAATTTTCTGGCTTTCCAGTGCATATGAAAGTTATGTTTACACTATATTATAGTTTATTTAGTGTGCAATAGTATTATGTCTAAAAAAACAATGTACAAACCTTAAATAAAAAAATACTTTATTGCTAAAAAAATGCTAACCATCATCTGAGCCTTCCCAAGTTGCAGTCTTTTTGCAATGGTAATATAAAAGGTCACTGATCATAGATCACCATAACAAACACAGCAATAATGAAAAAGTTTGAAATACTGTTCAAATAAGCAAAATCTGACACAGAGACTAAAGGTGAGCAAATACTGTTAGAAAAATGGCAGCATACACTCTCCTGATGCGGTGTTGCCAAAACCTTCAATTTATAAAAAACAAGTATCTTTGCAATTTAATAAAGTGAAGTGCAATAAAACGAGATATGCCTTATGTGAGGAAAAATAAAAGTGCAGTCCAGTATGGCTCCCAAAGTTTTGGTTTGGCAACTGGAAGAACAGAGTTGCTATTTATTAAAATTGCTAATTACAGCAAGAGGAGCAACTTTGTTGTGTTGGTAGTTGGTAGGTGGAGAGAATCAGGAATTTAGGAATTCAATTCCGTATATTTCATTTTCACAGTGAAATGGAAGTGTGAAATTGAAATGGTTGGTTTAGTATGAATCTAAAAATTCAGAGGAAATGTCCAAGTCGGTTATATATATATTTCAGATTCATCTTTTCCATATATAGAAGGTATTTGAAGCCATAAAGATATAGGAAAGAGGAGAGGAAGTCTGAGAACTGATCCTTGAAGTATTCTGGTATTTTAAAAGCCTGTAAGACTACTAGATAAGATGGAGTCTGGGAAGTAGTAAGAAGAAGGCGCAGCTTTTCTCACAGAGTACTCAAAAAAGAAAGCCAATGGGATTCTTGGAACAGAAGTTCAAAAAGCTGCCTCTCCTCTACTTCATAAACTGTTTTTAAATAGTCCTGAATATTTCTAAATCCTACAGAATATTCAGTAGTAGATATGGATACCTGTATGAGGGTAAGGGAGGAAGGATGAAAAAAGCCTTTCATATATGTAGAAAGCACTTAATGTGGATCTGAAGAGGAGAAGCAATGGTAGATCTGTTTTAAGAGGCGTTCAGAAGACTGATCACATTAAGCTACAAAAGACTTATTAAGTATTTTAGGTCGAGAAGTTTTCTGTTCTGGTTACTGGGTAACAAATCATCCTAAATCTTAGTGGTTTCAAGCAGAAATTTATTCAAATCTCTCATGGTTATGTGGGTTGACTGATCTCAGCTAGGTAAGTTCTTGCTTGGGAATTTTCATGCCATTTTAGCCAGAGGTCAACAGGAGCTGCAGGTATTTGATGACTTGGCTGGGCTGGGCATTTAACATGGTCACTCACATGTTTGACAGTTGATGCTGGCTTCTGGTTCAAAGTCCAACAGGGGCTACCAACCAGAATGCCTACACTTAGCCACTCCCACAGCATGGCAACTGATTTCAGAAGAGTGTCTCAAGGAGGAGAGTCCCCAAAACAAGAGTTTAAAAAGACTCAGGTAGAGGCTGTAAGTTTCTCATGGCTTTGAAGTCACACATCACCACTTCCACAACACTCTTTGGTCAAAAGCAAATTACAGGACAAACCCAGATTCAAATGTAGGGAGCTATACATGAACATGAGCTTGGATACTGGGATATGTGGCCATTTTTGGAGACTGGCTGACATTCTCAATTTAGTATAACTTAAAGTATACTATAGTTAAATCATAAACTAAAATTATTTTAATATTCTTTTGGTTCATAAATATTGTTTCTCTAATGTGATAGTAATACATAACACATGTTTACTGTAGAGAATTTAGAAAATGTTGATAAAGGAAAAAGAAAATATAGGAACCCATAATTTCATCACACGTGCATAACTCACACATAATATGTGACTAATGTTTGTTCAATTAATGAATTGGCAAATCAGTTAATTAACACTGGCAATTTTATATGTAACTTTTAAATCTAGGATGACAATATTTAGAATTTTAATTTTATCTTTTTGCTAAAATTATGCCATAAATATATTTTCATTTCATTAAATGTTCTACTATGCAATCATTTTAATGATATTACAGTATTTTAGTATGAAGAATAGCCCTATTAATTTCCTATAGCTACCCAAAATGTTTGCTATTATTTTAAAAAAGAGAAAACTAACATCAAAGTAGTCAAAACTTTATTGCTTATGGTTAATTTTTATTAGAAACAAAAATAAGACAATTTTAAGATTTTTAAAATATGCACTGTGAATTTCCCTCTGAAAAGACTAAAATAATTTACACCACCATTAGCACTTGTGTGGGAGGGGTTCATTTCCACACATTCAACCATACAAAATTCTTCTGATATGGAAAATAGGAGGATATTTTTTTTTTTGTCCACTTGCGACTGAATTTTTTTTGGTCCATTTGTTCACTCAGTTACCAGTAAAATTGCATACATTTCTATCTGCTTAGAGGCCATTTGTAGTTCTTTTGTGATTTTTTTTTTCTTCAGGGCCTTTATAACATTTTTCATTAAAATGTGCACTTATAAGAAAGGACTTTTTTGTATTGCACTATATATTCTTAAAATGTCATGAGAAAATGGATAAAATAAAACAAATATCCTAAAGATTATAGTCCAGATTACATTTGTGACTGACTTCATGTACCAGCACATAAGAATATTCAGCATATTCAGAAGTAGGAAGTGGAGAATGATTATTGTCATTTTATTTGTGGACCAATTCTTATTTTTCACCATTTGTCATGTACTTATTTTATGCTGTAATTATTATCATCACAACTTTCCTCAAAATAATTCTGTAAGGAGAAGAGAAGTAATTCATCTCCTTGATTCCTCTAGGGTCTGCTAAATTATAAGTAGGAAATGGCACACACACCCCACTTTATAATAAAGGGGTTAGACCACAGCTCAGAAGTATGCACTCATTTAATGGGAAGAAAGGATTGTAATAATAATATTGATAAATAATAAATTAATAAATTATAACTATTTACACCACTGCCAAACAGAGAATAAAATCGAACTTTCAGTTTTCCAACAATTTGTGTTGTGTGCTCCCTGCCAAGGACCGCTTAGACACTGAATTAAATGGCTACATATAGTTAAAGTTCCTTTAGAACCATTTTATACTCTACTTGTAACTATTGGTTTTATAATGATCATTATAAAAAACTAATACAATAATCTAACTAAATAACATAGTATCTAATTAAATAAATGTTCACGTTCTGTCAATTCAATTCTGCAATCAACAGTGAAAGAATAGAACATAGTTATTATCTCCTAGGAAAGTGTTGCTGTCTGCCTATGACTGTGATTCTTTACAAACACTGAGATAAATGGATCTTTTATTTACCATGTGGTTTTATTTTTTTGTGTGGTTTTATGAATTATTCTCAAATTTTTCTCATGCCACCTCATGAAACATGAGATACAATTTCTGCTATCAGAACCTATGATTCATGCACATAAGCAATTTGCTATATATTAAGGAGAAAATCCAATTATAATATTAAGTACACTGTCATATTTTATACTTTAGGAGTGGCGTAGGAGTGGTTAAGAGATCAAAGTAGGCATCACAGTAGTGAAGAAGCCGAAGCCACGTTGGTCAGACCAAGAATGGCCAGTATACTCACTATTTCATACCACTTCGGCTTCTAGCACTTGTCTTGCTTCTGAAATGTGGCTGACAAAGCCACCACAACAATTCCTTACTCTCCCAAGATGCCCTGTTCAAAAACAAAACAAAACAAAACAATAGTTTATACAGCCTCTCAGAAGACTCCCATAAAAACAAGTGATCAGTTATGCTTGTTACAGCGCTGTGGCCAGCTTGGAAACACTCTATTCTCTGTCCCTTTTTCCCTGACTCATTCTTCTCTTTCCCTTGTTTTTCATTTCTGGGAGTGTGTTTGCAAATAAGGTGTTTACACACAGCCTATCACCAAACAGTCTTCTAGGGGCTCCAAGCTAGAATAGGTTTCCAGTTATCAGATCCTAAGAACAAATCCAGGAGAGGGATTCCAAGCTAAACAGAGCAGAAGGGATCCAGAAACACAAAAGGGCTGAACAGGCATTTAAAGCGCAAGTTAGATAAGGAGAGAATTATCACATAGAGAAGTGCGGGATTGTTGTGAAAAAAAGTTTAGTCTTTAGAGTTACAAGAAAAACAACGAAATCTTTGAAACTTTTGGAATCACATTAAAATGACTACGTGCAAAAATTATTTTGCACTTACTAGTTCTGCTCCATCTTGGTTTTATTCCTACCAATTCTGTCATTAGAATGGCTTTGAGAACTACGAAAGATTTCTAGCCAGATTTATAGGTTTGTTGGTAAATTGGCCCCCATACACACATGGCAAGGCGAGACTGAACAAAGAGGCAGACCACTCCAGATAGATGGGTTTAATAAACAAAGGAACTTACATAGGAGGCTTGTTTTGAGTGGCTGCAAGATGAATAGATCTCCACACCTGCCTGCCAGAATCTTAAAAGATTATATAGAGGCCTTAACTGGACTCAGTCACATATTCAGTCCCAGTGGTCTCAAAAACACCTTATTCTCTCAAGGTCGAGTTCCTGGGTCAATCAGCTGTCATGTCCTCTCAGACACCTCCTCCAACATTTCCCCTCGTGACTGGCTCTTACAATCTTATACGTCCCCCTCTTCAGCAAGTGCCCTGAATGGTTAGCAAAGCTGTCACTGGCATGGAGGTGGCTCATTTGGCAGCTATCTGGCTGCATGGGAGGCAGATAGGCACATGCAACAGAAAATACAGACTAAGACAATGAGTCCCCTAATAAATAACTATTCTTTACCACCAAGAGCCCTGTGATCCAAACCGCTGATGTATTAAAGCCCTTCGGCTGGAGGTTGGAGCACTCAGGGTGTTTATGTGCATTGCTGTGTGATTTAATAAAGATGATACATTCTGTTTCGATAATGGCACAGGTGCCTCCTTGTGAGGTAGTAATATGGTCCAAGGCCATCCTATTTTGTAGGACAGCTTTTCTCATTAGAGACAAGTCAGTGTTCAGTAAAGACAGGCTTTGTCACCTACCATTTAAGGCTTGCTGGGTATGGGGCTGCTATATGGGCTATAATGTCCCCCAGGCCAACAGAGGGAACAAAGATGGTAGTCAAATAGTTGTATCGGTGGAAACAGCACGTGCACCCTGGCCTTGAGAGGGAATAGGCAGTTGTAGGAACTTGGCCTGGTTGTGCATACCACTCATGTTGGCTGGGGAAGGCAGCACCATCAGATGTGAGGAGATGGACTGGGGACAAGATATACCAGATCAGGACCCCCATCTTCTCTTTCAATGGTGCATGTTCCATTCTAGATATAGTACATTTTGACAGATCTGAGTGGTAGCAGGACAATCGAATCCTAGTGGAGACTGAGTCATCCTCCCTTACACAGAGATGCGAAGTAACTTACCCATCTGAGTGGGACTTTCCATTGCAAATTCCAGTAGATAATGCCTCTCCCAGGCATGATGGGGCTTAGTGATCAAAGCTTAGCACTCCAGGGTGAGAATTGGAGCAATGGCTGTTTCCTGACACTTCCATACCTTTACAGTATTGGGTGTCTCGGAAGGGGTCCCCAGTCTGGCAATATGGAGCAACAGGCCCTACTGGTTGATCATTCAAATGTATTAAAGCCTGGGACAGTGCTTGTGTCCAACCAGTCAAGGTGGTTTTTACCTAATAGTAATTTAATACACTGCTTTAATATTGTATTTTTCTTTTCTACCAACCCTGCTTCTTGTGGGTTATAGGGGAGATGGAACCTCCATTCAACATCATGTCCCTTTGTCCATTTTTGCACATCATGACCTTTGAAATGTGACCCACAGTCACTGTCTATGCCATGAGGAGAGAATCCATAGTTGGTACTCAGGTTTTCTAATCCCCTCATGGTGGCAGCCTGGTTTGTGTGGCAATGAGAAAAATTTGGATTAGGTTAGACATAGTGTCCACACAAATTAAAGCATATTTAGAATTCTCACTTGGTGGAGGGGCCAATATAATCAATTTGTGAATCCCTTACTGGTTGGGAACTCCAGTGGATGGCCCTGAACTTCACTGGCAGTAGCCCTGTATATTTTCAGAATACACAGGACCTGCTGTTAATGCATTAACCAAACTACTGCATTTTAAGAGCAATCTGGCATATTTGGCAATATGCCATCTCACCAGGGAGCTATCATGGCCATTTTTCCTAGGTACTCAATCTGCTGTATCTACTGAAGGGTCAGTTGCAAAAGGCTCACACCTGAGCTAGGGCATCAGCTTCCCGGCTGCCAGCATTTTCAGCTCCTTCAAAGCTGAGATGTGAAAGACAATGAGGACTGCCTCAGGCTCTTGCCAGGTGAACTCAGGGTCTTTCCACACACCCTGAGCCTGAGGGATTATTCATGATCATCCATCCCTCCGCTTCCCATTATCCAAGCCATAGGGTTAATTCCTTTATAACAGCCCACCTGTCAGTGGAAAGTGTTAATGGCCAGAGCTCATGAGTGATCACTCACTGGTTATTGCAGTTTGTTCCTGTTTCTACCCAGATGGTGTCAATATTGGGCTGAATAGTGATTGTAGTCCAGTGGGAAGGTGGCCCAGACTAAACCCACTTGTACACCAGGCATCGATGGGAATTTATCTCAGTCCCTCTCTACAGACCCCAGGGGCTGCCACAGGAACAGGGCTAACAGCATTTGGAGGATCTACACAGCCTAGTAGCACCCACATTTCTAGGGCTGGAAGACAAGGTGCTCCTCTCCTGCAAACAGGCATGCCACTTAGTTAAAGGGGGAGTTTGAGCCATGGCAGAAGTGGGTCAATGTAAGACATTGCTCTACCCACTCCCTGATAGGACAGGGAGGTTTTTACGACAAAATGCTGCTCCTTCTTGAAAGGCTGTAGTTGGAGGAGCTCTGTGTATGATGCTAGAAGCTGTTACTCTATGGGGGTACGTTGGGTTTCTGTCCCATTCTAGAACTGGAACCAAAATCCTAGTGATACTCTTTCCTTCTGTTGTCTCTGCCACAGTGCCCAACCCATACTTCCGGAATCACAGATACAACCAACTCAAATGGTAGCACTGCTTAGGAGGTGCCCAGAGCTGTAATCTGCTCACGAGTATTTTTACCTTCTCAAAGGTGGTTTGCTGCTCTGATTCCCAATCAACATGTGCCCTTTCTTTACCAGGCAGTAGAAAAGACTGAAAGCACTGTGCCAGGTGGGGAATACAAGTCTTCTAAAATCCCCAAATCCCTACAAACACTTGTATCTTTTTCATGTTGTTAGAGGTTAGGTAGGCATACATCTTGTCAATTACAGTTTCTGAAACAATGCATGTCTTACTTGATCATACGACTCCCCAAAACTTTAAGGCAGTGCCTGGATCTTTAAACTGCTTGTGCATTCACTGTTCATCCTCTCTCTCACAGATGTTCCAGTAAAGTCCAAAGGGTCACCCACCCTGGATAGGACTGTCTCTAAGGCCTCAACTGGAGTAGGTGGGTTATCAGGGATAGAAGGAGCAGGTGGAGCAGGTCTAAACTATTGTTTGGGTTTTAAGTGTTTCCACAGGCTGACCAGCACAATGTAGATTTGCCAATCCATTAGTCTATCTTTTCAGGTGGGGGTCCCAGCAGCAAGGAGGTGAAACCACATTTGCTTCTGGGTTACTTTTACTTGATGCTTTATGGCTGATTGGGATAGCCTTTTCGCTTTTTGAGTTTCTTCTCTGGCAACATATAGAAAATCCTAAAGACTGCATCAAAAAACTATTCCAACTTAATGAATTCAGTAAAGTTGCAGGATACAAAATTAAAATACAGAAATCTTTTGTGTTTATCAGAAAGAGAAATTAAGAAAGCAATCCCTTTTATAATTGCATCAACAGAATAAAATAACTAGGACTTAATCTAACCAAGGAAGTGAAAGACCTGTACTCTGAAAACTATGACATTGATGAAAAAAAATTAAAGGTGACACAAATAAATGGAAATATATACTATGCTCATGGATTGGAAAAATTAAAATGGTTTGAATGTCTATACTACACAAGGCAATCTACAGAGTCAATGCATTCTCTATCAAAATACCAATGGTTTTTTTTTTTTTTTTTTTTAGAAAACTAGAACAGATAATCCTAAATTTCGTAAGGAATCATAAAAGACTCTGAATAGCCAACGCAATCTTAAGAAGAACAAAGCTGGAGGTATCATGCTCCCTGAATTCAAACTATACTACAACTACAGTAATCAAAATAGTATAGTATTGACATAAACATAGATGCATAGCTCAATGGAACAGAATAGAGAGCCCAGAAATAAACCCAAGCTTATAAGGTCAATTAATCTATGACAAAGAAGAGGAGAATATGCAATGTGGAAAAGAAAGCCTCTTCATAAATGGTCCTCGAGAAACAGAACAGCTACACGCAAATGAATGAAACTGGACCATTTTCCCACATCATATACAAACATAAACTCAGAATGAACTAAATACTTAAAAGTAAGACTTGAAACCATAAAACTCCTAGAAGAAAACATAGGTGGTAAGCTCTCAGAAATCAGTTTTATCAATACTTTTTTTGGATCTATCTCCTCAGGCAAGGGAAACAAAAGCAAAAAAATTTTTAAATGTGACTATATCAAGCTAAAAAACTTCTGGACAGTGAAAGAAATCATCAACAAAACAAAAAGACAGCCTACTGAATGGGAGAAGATATTTGCAAACAACATAGCCAATGAGGGGCTAATAATCAAAATGTATAAAGAACTCACACAACTCAATATTAAAAAAAATCAAATAAAAAATGGACAGAGGACCTGAACAGACATTTTTCTGAGAGACATAGAGATGGACAACAGACACATGAAAAGATGTTAAAAAATCACTGATCATTAGAGAAATGCAAATCAAAATCACAATGAGATATCACCTCATATCTGTCAGAATGGCAATTAACAAAAACACAACAAATAACACATATTGGCAAGGATGTGGAGAAAAAGGAGCACTCATATATGTTAGTGGGAATGTAAGTTGGTGTAGCCAGTATGGAAAAGAGTATGGCGGGTCCCCCCAAAATTAAAAATAGAACTGCCATATGATCCAGCAACTCTATTTTCTGGGTGTCTGAAGGAAATGAAAATACTAACTTAAAAAGACATATGCAAACCTATATATATTGGCGCCAATAGCCAAGATGTGGAAGCAAACCGTATGTCCATCTATAAGTGAATGGATAAAAAAGATATGTGTGTGTGTGTGTATATATATATATATATAAAATGGAATATTTTTCAACTGTAGTAAAGGATGAAATCTTGCCATTTGCGATACCAACGGACCTAAAGGGTGTTATGCTTAGTAAAATAAGTCAGACAGACAAAGACATTTACTGTATGATTTCATTAACGTATGGAATCTAAAAAATCAAAAACAAATGAACAAACAAACAAAAGAGAAACACACTCACAGAGAAAATAAACTAGTGATTGACAGAGAGGAGGGAGGTGGGGGTGAGTCAAGTACATGAAGGGGATTAATATGTACAAACTTCCAGTTATAAAATAAATAGGTCATGAGGATGCAATAATGTACGGCAAAGGAATTATAGTCAATAATATTGTAATAACTTTGTATGATGACAGATGGTAACTAGACCTCTCATGGTGAATATTTTGAAATGTTTATAAATATTGACCACCATGATGTATACTTGAAACTAATAAGATATTGTAGGTCAATTATACCTCAATAAAAAATCAAAAATAACTTATTAGAGATCACATACTTAATAAATCTTGGCCAAATATTTCTGTGCCTCCAGATTATACAGTCTCTTCTTTACCTGAAGCTCAATGCACACGAAAGAGTTATAAATAATCCATGAGAATACTCAGAATAATAATTGAATACATATGGTAGATATGGTAAAAGTGACCAGAAGACAGTAGCATTACTGTGGACTGGTCTACTAAAAAATTAATTCATGGAAGATAGGACTCGAAAGTGGTAAAAAATTTGAATAATGAAAAAATAAAAAATTTATTTATGAATATCAGCTACATCTCTAGCATTTGGTGCTAATCATTTCACGTTCATTATCTGACATTTATGCCAGCCTCATTAAGTGCAAAACGTTTTCCAATTTAGAGATGAAAACAAGAAACTCAATGAGTTTGATAAGACAACATCCACAGAGCAAACAGGGACAGAACTGTGAATGCATGTATGGCGGTCCTAAAACACCAATGGGAGTAAACACAGATGTTTGTTGTAAAGTGGCAGAAGTCTCAATTTACAGTTATATTTTAGATTGTGATATAGCTTTGACAATCAGAAGCAATACTTTTTGATCTTAGTGAGACTACATTAAGGTACTTGCTTAATAAAAAATCCATTTTCTGACAAATTTCGGTCTCCTTCCCGCTCATGCTTCCATTGAATTGTTATGTAATTTATGTTTCTAAGTATCTTATTTTCCTTCAAATAATCTTCTAGTTCCTTCTGAGATACGAGAAAGAAATTTTCTTGAAGATGAAAAACTCAACCTTTAAAAATCATACATAACTTATCCTATAGCTTTTATAAAACTGTAATATAGCATGCTTAATAACACAGGAAAAATAAAAATATCTAAAGCCCTCCCTAGGAGCAGATCAACATTGCTACAAGGTCACATTATTTTCCATTATGTCAAAGGGTATCACACTGGTCTTCAGTAGATAATCATTTTCTTGCTGTTTAATGATACCCAGCAACTAGTAATCCAATAAAAAACAAATCAGCAGGGCAATTTGATGTCACATATAACTCCAAGAGAGACCATTTCCATGAGTCTACAACCTACAACTCTAAGTAATAAGAATGTTTCATTGTATTATTCATTACCTTGCAGAGGCCCATTAAATGTTTACTGAAAGGAATTTAATTGGGAGTAAAGCCAAAATTCTGTTGGTAAACGTGAATATGGAGATTTTGTATTAATTTTCACATAATTCATCTCTGCACTCTCCATCCTTCTTCATTTTTACAGCATCAAAGATGAAATTATTAATGTATACACCTGTGATAAAGATTGTAAAGGATGCTAAATTGAGAAATTACATGGTTGGTGATGATAAAATTATTTCATAAAACTAATATATAGCTCTTACATTCATAGACATAGAACATAAAGCTCTTATGTTTATTCACAGAATATATTTCATATATTATCTAGTCCAATTTCCTGTTTATACATTCATTTATCCATATGTTTATTTAGCAATTAATTTATATATTTATTCATACATGCATGCACGTAAAACCCCTGTTGTTTATTTTCTTTGATGAAAATAGGAAAAAAACAGTACTTGCCTCCTAGGATTTTCATAAATATTCATAAAATAATCAATGCTAAGTATACAAGATATTGTTTGATAAATCATATACACTAATATTACCATTAGTAAGTTAAATATATTGAGAGTCTGGTATGCACAAGGCTCTGTGATGGACAAAAATGAATAAAACATGTCAACAACTCTCTAGTTGCATCTTGGCAGATAAAGTTATAACTATACCCATATAACATCTAGAAAATAATATGATAAAAATTTCCAGAAGAAAAAGCTCTATGAGAGGGCAGAGATTTCCAAAGACAGAAGTCCTTCCTTCTCCAGTATATATGACAGTGCTTTAAAATTTTCTTTCAACAGTTCTTTTTCCTGACTTACCAGGCAGTCTATTCTATTTCTGGAGAAGTCTAAATATTAGAAATTATGTTATATTATTTCATGTGGAAACTGACTTCAGTACTTTCAAAATATTTTCCATTTTATTCCTAACCTCTATGAGGTGAATTTCAATCAAATGCAAATCAAGTTGGAAAAATGGAAAATAATTTTCTTCAGTTTTTTAACACAAAAACTAGTAAATGATAAGTGAATAATTCTATATAGAATGCTGTTGTTTTATTTGTGCTGACTTCTAAATAAAATAGCTTAGCCAAAAGGATAAATAATAGGCTGACCTGGCCACATGTTCCCAATATATTATTAAACTGCACTATATTTCCTTTGGGAGGAAATTACCCTGCTATTCCCTTTACATTTTTTATATCAATAGATGTCTGAATTTCACTTGGGCCACAGGAGAGGGCTGAAGGAATAAAATTTTACAAAGCTGTGTTCAACTAATGAGAGATAAGGGAGCTCAGAGAGGCTTGAGTTTTGCCATGAACGCTGGTTTTCATTACAGCATTTGGGGAAGCAGGCTATATCAAGGAGAGGGATTAAACGGCATGGGAAAGAGTGAACATGATTAGATTTTATGTTTGAAGGGGTATACTGGAAAATATGCTGTCAAAATCTGACACATGCCTTCAGTTTTTCAGTTTCAGGCAATATTGTTTCCCTAAATAAGACTATTTTTAAAAGTATTTATTGACTTTGTATTTTTTCAATTTGAGCAAAATAATTGAGCTTCTTGTTGACATTATTTGTTACTAGAAATGAGAGATATTGAATGTGATATGTGCCTTAGAATGCTCATTCTCATATTCTGCTCTTGTGATGTCACATTTTACCTGTCTACACTTGGTGTTGCTTATTACTGCAGGCATCAAGAGATGTGCACATGTCAAACTGCCTCCAGCTAGCAAATATGTTTCTGGGAGACATAATGTTTTAAACAGGAAACATAGGCACACGTCTACAAGCCAATCTGTTGACAACTAATAAAGTATTCATATTATAACTCCAGCACAAGAAGTTGAAAAGGAAGCCCTGACTAGTAACATTCCTCTGCATCTATTAAAAAAACTAAAAATGAGGGGAAAAAAACAGTCCTTACCTTTATAAAAGCAAGTTTAACAAAGACTTGATCTAAATGAAAATGAATTGTCAAAATTATAAAGTATGAATTTCTATCTTCTTTTCTTGGTCAGTCATGGAAGGTTTTAATACATACATAGCACTTATTAATGACATTTCTACTATAGGATTATACTGGTATCAATTGAAAATGATTCAAAATCTCAGAAGCTTTTATTTTCTCTATTTCCTTAATCATGGGCTATGCCTTGAACTCCGACCCAAAAAACAAAGTAAGAAAGAAAAGAAAAATGGCAACTATCAAAGACACTTTTTCACAGTGACATAAAGGAATAACAATATCTTAACTATAGACAAAATACAATTTCATTTAAAATTTTAAGACCTAATGATATTAAGTATTATTTGAAATAGAGATATTTTATAAACAATACTATGAATTGTGAATAAGACTTGCCCACTATATATCTATATACATATATACCTTATATAAGTTTTAAGTTTAAAGAGTCTTGGGTGTTAATGTAATATTTAGTGTATTATATTTTTAGAGTAAATGAGCATTTTAAACATTATGCTACAGATTTCCATTTCTGGCCAAAATGCTTGACTAAAAATAACCAGATTTGCTCTATTTATTAAAATAAACCAACATCAGAGAGAACACATGAAACAGTTTTTTTTAAGGCACCAGATATCAAAAAAATGAAAGCTGGTGATCCTTGAGAGATGGTAAGCAAATGCTGTGAGCTCCATTTTATTCCCTAATACCGGGAAGAAAACTTCACAATACACGAGGCATTCAGTGGAGTACACAAGAGGGTCGACTCAGTAAAGGGGAGTAATTAGCCTTAGACTGAGCACTACACTGGGCATTCTTAACAAATCTTTGAAGCAAATTTTGAAAGGACAAAACTATTTTCAAGTTACATAACTGAGTCCCAGAATAAAGCTCAAAAGTATTTATAGAAATTCAAAAATATCCAACAACCAACAGGGAACAATGTATAGTTACCAAACGTGCAAAGAGTAAGGAAAAGCCCTCCCAGGACTAACGCCTGTGCTGTTACTTAATTATAAGAATTAAAATAATTGTATTCCATCTGTTCAAAATCTTAAGGAGAGTCATATAAACTATTTTAAAAAATCCCAGGTAAACAGAATAATCTTTTCAACAAATGATATAGAAACAACTGAATAAGGAAAATAAAAAAAACAAGTTACACATGTTGTACCATATACAACTATTTTAAAAAGGATTATAGACAGACTGTAATATAAAATTGAAAACTATGAAAATTTTAGATTAAATATAGGAGAACATTTGGGATGTTGAGTTAGCTAAGAATTTTAAAATGTGATAAAGTATAATCTGTAAAAATAAAATAACTTTGGTTTCATCAAATTAACAACTTCTGCACTTCAAAAGAAAATATCAGAAGAATGAAAAGAGGAACAAAAGACTGGGAGAAAATGTATGCTAATAAAATACTGATAAAAAGACTGGTAGGAAGACTACAAAATCCTCAGAACTCAGTAATTAGGAAAGAAACAAACTAATTTTTTTAAGTGGGCAAAAAATTTGAACAGACATTTTGAACAACAGCATCAGCAAAAAACAACAAAGAGATTAGACAGAGAGACAGACAGATGGGCAGGTGACATACAGACATCAGATGACCCCAGGAAAAGATGAGCAACACCATTAGTTATTTGTTAAATAAAAATTATAACCACAGTGAGACACCACCACATACCTATTAGAATTATTAAAATTATAAATAAATAAATACATACATACATACATAAATAAGAAAGACTGGCTTGGCTACATGTTGATGAGGATACAGAAGAACTTGAATTCTTTTACACTGATATTAGTAGTATAAAATGGAACAATCACTTTGGAAAATAGTTGACAGTTTCTTAAACAAATACACCTGAAAAACATGTAACTAACATATGATCTAGCCACTCCTCTCCTACATTTACCCACAATAAATAAGAGCAAAAGACTTGTACCTGACTGTTCATAAAAGCTTACTTATGATAGACAAAAAGATTGGTAACAACCTAAAAGCCAGCAAGTGAATGGATAAACAAACTATAGTATATCTATATAATGTAATAATAGTCAGCAATAAAAAGTAATGAACTACATGCTACAATATGGATGATTCTCAATATAGTTATTTCAAGTAAAAAGAGCCAGACATAAAGAATACAATTTTATTTATATAAAATTCTTAGTAACCTCTAGTATCAGGAAGCAGATCAGTGTTTGCCTGGGGATGGGGGAGCAGGAGAAAGAGATGACACAGGGGCAGAAATAAATTTGGTAGTCATAAATATGTTCAATTACTTAGTCACAGTTGTGGTTTCACGGTTATAGACCAATGCCAAAATTATCAAATTTTACAATTTAAATAAGTGCAGCTTATTACATATGACACTTATTCCTCAATGAAGTTGTTAAAATTTACTTACTAGTACAAATTATTTTCACTAAATATATCACCGTGGACTTCAGCATGGTTTTGAGATCATCATTATTAAACTATTATGTTGTGTTCCAGATTTGTAAGTTCTTTGTACATATGTATTTATATATGACAAAGAAACTTGTCATTTTGAAATTTACATATCCTCAATAGAAAGTTCTAGGACTTTGGAACTATATATTTTAAAGTATCTGAGACAGTTGAAGTGGGCATAACAAAATCAGTTATCCTGTTAGCATGTCCTTTCTCTAGATGATACCCTAAATTAGAAATTACATGTTCTAGTTTAACTTTAGGAAAGAATAGAAAAGGAAGTGTTAAGATGTTTGTTTCCATGTATTTATACTTTAATAAAACTAGTGATAAAAGATATTTGCTCACATTTGAGGGAGATCCTATGATTTGCCAACTACATCTCCTCATTTCAGACTATCTCAAGGAGATTTACTTATTACTCTTAAAATAAGGAAATGGTATGGATTTTGTATATAAGAGCTTTGCCTAGTTTCCAACTATGAAATGACATTGAAAGGCAACAGAGTATCTTCAGTTGGGTTCCCTAGAAACAGACCCTGAAACAAATACTTGAGGCAATTCCAGAAAGCATCAGTAGAGCAGTGGGGAAGGAAGACAAGAAAGGTAAGTAAGCCAATACAGGGTATTAAAGAGTACGATACCAATCTCTGCAGCGAGGGCTCAGTCCCACTGGGAACATCTGGCAGACTACATACTACACATCCCACCTGAGTGATCCCACCCAAAGGGACCAGGAAGCTGGTGTATCTGTTTGCCAGGTCTCGTTCATCATTGGATGAAAGCTGCTCCTGCGTGTGTTCTGTCTCCTGTACTTGCCCAGACTCCACGAGGGGCTGAGCACACTCCTGCTCTCAGAGGAGGCCCTCAAACAGTCCAGCACACACTTACAGTGAATGTCAAGGGGATAAGGCTGAGGCGTGGACAGTGTCTACTTCCAAAGGCAGTAAAAATCACATTCCTCAAGAGTTTACTAAATGCTATTCACACAAATGAAGGTTCAGAAACAAAAATAAAGATAAAATCAACATTTAACAGAAGCAGTGTTTCTATAATTGTGCATGATGATTGTTAATACGAAATGAAACAAACTCAGGTGTTAATCTAGAGCGCTAGGACTTTGGGACTATAAATTAGAGGGTACCTGAGCTATAGATAAATGAGTAGTGGCATCAGAGTTATCCAGCTAGGCTCTTGTCAGCTGTGGTATGAAGTTACATGTGTTTGCAGGGATAATGCTATAAAAGCTGTACAATGGTGCTCGTTAGTAACAGAAGTTTATTACCTGAGTTTTTACAGATTACATTTGGCCCTTGAACAACATAGGTTTGAACATTGAAGGTCCACTTATAGGCAAATTTTTTTTTTCCATAAATACTTCAGTGCCACACTATCTGCAGTTGGTTGAATCGTGGTGGTGGAACCACGGACTGGAGGGCTGACTCTAAAGTTATAAGCAGATTTTCAACTGTGCAAAGGGTGGTTGCCTCTAACTCCCCTGACTGTTCAGGGGCTGTCTGTACAATGGGACAGTGATAAAGAGGCTACCTCATATAATGGGGATTTATCATAAAGCTACATGGGAAAAAGAGAAGCCAGGAAGGTGTCCAGTGGGAAAATTCTTTCAGAGCCCTTGACCGTACTGGATATAGCCGTGGTTCTGGAGCACCAGTATCAGCCTTAGTGACCTAGACAGCTTGCCTGTCCCTTGACAGAGAGAATCTAACAGCCCTTACTCCAGAGACTCGGCAACACAATTCTCACTCTCCCTCCTTTCTCCTCTTCTGCCCCTTTGACTACTGTTTCCTTCTGTGGTCTCCCACTATGGTTCCCTCTTTCTCTCTCTGCTTCATATTCAAATTCCCCAAGAGACAGGCTCTAATGGTATCAGTTCATCACTCTCTAGTTTGAGGCTATGCTACTGGGTAGCACTCCTGTTCCAGGACAGCTTAGACACTATTGTCTTTGCTACGTGGCTTCTAAGCTGTCTTAGGTTAGGTGCAGACTCCTGGGCTAATATGTTGTATCATGGTGGCCCACTCAGGTGACAAAAAAAAAAGAAAAAAAAAAAAAAAACCTGACTACTTGTGGAAGATAACCTATTTCTGGTCACGTTTTTCAGAAGGGGGACTGAGTGTGCCAGGCACGTAGCCACGGTTCCAGAAACCAGGAAAGGGAAAGCAAGTGATTAGTTTTCCATTAAAGTTCTCTCAAAGAATAAATGTGGTTCCTGGAATGGGGCAATGATTTATGTGTGAAACCATTAGCTAGTGTTTATTACATTAGTTAGTTTCTTAAGAGAGAAAGACTCCAAGCAGATATGACATGAGACAGTAGCTTTGATAGTGATACGGCAAATTAGATAAGAATGTGACACATGAACCAGAAAAGCAAGGAAGCTATTATTGGATGTATCTGAGAATCGATGCATGTGTTTTCACAGTGGCAGCTGGTACCCCTTAGCCTTTCTAGCATGTTTACAATTTTGCTTAAGGCAAGCCCTGACAGCCAGCAATATGAATTCCTCTTTATTTATTCTATATCCAGGACATCACTTTCATCCTTAAAAAATTAAAATAATAGGGCAATGTTACCAAAAAATAATCTCTCATGCAAAGTAATGATACTGGTTTCTCAAGTAAGCAGTTTCTAAAGAAGTTCCAGATTTGGCTGTGATTTATATATGAAAAACAAATGAAGTTTTACTGACATTATCATCATTAGTAATTTAATTGTAACTGAAAAATGACCATATATTAACTCATCACAATAAATGAATTTTAAATACCCTGAACTGGCATGACACCTATGGTTAAGTTGCATAACAAAGCTACAAGTAGAAGCTATGGCAAAAACTTTTTTTTTTTTTTTCAGAGATGTGGCTTCAGCTACAAGGTGACTCTCATTTAAGGGAAACTTTAATTATTTATATTTCTGGGAAATGTATAAACTCCCTTCTCTTTTGCCCTCAATAACAACAGCCCTTACAGCAATGTATCGTCCACTCCTTTTATTACTTTATCTGTTAGCAGTTCATTAAAAAAAAAAAGACTGACAATGCCAAGGCTAGTAATGAAGTTGGCTGGTGAATCATAATGCTGTATATCTTATTGACATAGAGCACAGACATCTTAATAATTGGCTTTAGATGAGTGCAAAAGAGGGAAGAGATTTAACAGAAGATAATTCTTGCATATCATGTCTGAAAGCTGAAGGAAATACAAATGTTTCAGATATAAAATATATATTGAGCATTCTCTCTCCCGGCCTTGTGCCAGGGACTGTGGGTAACACAAGGAAGAATAAAGTACAGTTCTTGATAAATTGAGAGCTTACAATCTGTGAAAAGTTAAGTAACTTCCAATAACAATTCAAGATAACAAAAGAAAATGTGACATGTTGGCCCATGATTAATATCACCTATACAGGTGATAATTGCAGTCTAAGTGCTCTGTACATGATGATTTCACGTTAGGAAAGTTAAATTAATAATTATACTGAATATGCTTAAATTTAGATTAAATTAAGATATAGACTACATTTTTAAGGTTTTGGTTTTAAATAGACATTGAATTAGAGATAATTTTATACTTCTCAGAATGTATTTGAAAATATTTATACCTCAAAGTACCACTACGCTCTGCGTAATTATAACGAAGCAAATCAGTTAATAAGAATGAAGCTCCCAAATCCTAGTAGAGAGTGCCCTGTGACCACCAGGTGTGGTCTGTGATGAACAAAAGCAGTGTCCTTTTGCAAAGAGACATGCAAAGAGGATTATGCTAGGACTGAATCCTTGACAAAAGGTGAAGTTGGGGTTGTGCACAACTTTGTGGATGATGCTCTATGATATTCACTTGTAAGAACAAACTCCTGGAAAGGACAGTGTCAAAACCATTAAGTCATGGGGCAAAAGTGGCCATTAATATGCTGTCTCTATCCACCTGCATCCCTCATGAGGGAGAATGTCTGGATCATAAGTGCCTTTCTTGAGCGGAGGTGTTATCATTTGCTTCTTTTAGTTTTTTCTCATCTATACTAAACTGGCCTCTTTCCCCTTTTATAAGAGCCTCTGATTGAGTGCTCAGATTAGTCTGTTACACGTGGAGAAAGAGAGGTGTGGATAGGTAAGTGTTTTCCCCCTAGTTCCTTTGGTTGTTCTCCGTCAGGGTCACTTGGAAATGTGGGGACACTTAGTTATCACTGGTTTGCAGTGATCGGGGAACATATATGCTAAATGTCCTACAATATGTGTGAGAGCTATGCAGAATGAAGAATTTTGAGAATAGAGAGCCCACTGAGAAGCATGGTGCACTTAAAAGAGGTCTGGAGGAAGAAACCATTACCTCAAACTTAGTAGATATTTTGGGAAATAGATTTGTTTAATATCTGTAATGTATATGACCATAAGCCAGCCTGTACTTTGTACCTTGGCAGTCATAGTAAATATAATGTAAACTTTTTAAAAATTGTGGTAATCTCTATTGGAGATTAGTGTATCTTCTGATTGCTATTCCAGCCTCATCAAATTACCACAGTAGAAATTATTCAGCAAAAGTATTTGCAAAGATTTTTATTGTGTCTAATCAAGAGATAAAATTTGAAGGAAACGGCTATGTACGTATTATTTACAATCATCAGATCATGTTCAATGATGCTCACTTATATAACTTCGAAGCATGCAAACTGTGTGTGCTTACATGTTTCTTGCTAAGGAGACAGACTGATAGCTAGTCATGGGAATTTATCTAATGTGACATGCAAATCATTATGAGCATTTCACAAAGAGAGAACAAGTTTTTGTGACATCAGTGAAATGATCCTATAGCTGCTTTGTGTATGGAATGTGTGTGTGTGTGTGTGTGTGTGTGTGTGTGTGTGTGTCTGTGTGTCTGTGTGTCTGTGTGTGTTTCTTGCATGATCCAGCTGAAGCAGTTTAAGCATGAAGTTCAAGAGCCAGACTGCCTGGGTTTTCATTCCAGCTCTGCTATTTACTAGGGGAATGACCTTGAGCAAGTTATTTAACCCTCAGTACCTTTGCTTCCTCAACTCTAAATTAGAATATGAATAGTGCCCCTGCACATGTTAGACATTGCAATGTTTAGTACTAGGCCTAAAATGCTTTTTTGTTTTGTTTTTTTTTTTACTTTTGAATTGTTTTTAAATTAAGAAAATGACTCTGACCTTGTGGTTTGAACCAGTTTTTCCATCCTTAGTCTTAATGCAGCTCAAGAAATAACAAGAAGGAGCAAGAAAGAAACCCCCATAGAGGAAAAATTCATTAAATGCACAGTATTATTAATAAAATAGTCCGCATTAAAAGGGACGTTTGATAGCATTTTGTAGCCTTCTTGTAGTCCACCTTGGAGAATCGTTTTTTAATTTTCCCTTAGCCACCATGGAGATCACAAAATCTTTATGATGCTCTGCCTCGGGATTTATTCCCAGTGATGTTGCCCTGGCAGTGGTGATGTATTGTGTTCTTTAGGTGTTAGAGCAGCATCTCTTTGTTGACCAGGAAGCCAGAAAACACATAGCAATTAAAAAGATGTACAGTCTAATATATTCTAATTAGAGATGATTACCCACATCTACCAATGGGTATTCACAAATTGCCTACTAACCCTTTCAGAAGTAGGGCTGATTTTGCATTGTTGCCATTGATTTTGAAAGCTGTACAAAAGACAACGAAGATTATATTAGACACAGAAGTGATTTCTTTTGTATTTTCTTTTCTTTTCTTTTCTTTTCTTTTTCGAAACAATTACTTGGTTATTTCCCTTTGAAAAATTCTAACACTCTTTAGAATGAGGATCTGAAACAGTTTTGTCTTGTTTGGACAATAATTTTAGCTCACAGAAGATAGAATAAGCAACAGAGGAAAGAATTACCATTAACTAAATTACGATTATCAGACTAGACCTGGCATGAGTCAGGGTATAGCAATTAAGATATTTTCCTGATCATTTTAAACTGACGTGACCAAATGGGAACCTTCGTCCTTCCCTTCCACCAAACACATTCCTCTCCCAAACATCATGAGCCACAATCTTGTTTCTCAAGCTAGAAACTGAAGTCATCATTCTACATTTCTTCCTTTTCCTCATGTCTTTCTCAAAAATATATCTTGTATCTGTTCCCTTTTTCACATTTCCACACTCATCACCCTAGCTGAAGCAACCATCATAGACGTGTCCTTCACAAATTCTAATGAGCACACAAATTACCTGGCAATCTTGTTAAAATATATATTCTGGTTGAGTATAAGTTGATCTAGGTTCTGAGATTCATCATTCCTTACCAGGTCCCAGATGAATTGATCCTGCTACTCCATGGATCACCCATTAAATAGCAGGGCCTAGATGACCCACAAGGCACCTAACTTGTGTCACAGGTTCAAGCTCATCTTCCTGCAAACTATTCTTCTCCTTTTCCTATGTCCCCTTCAATCTTCAGGTCAGCAACAGCACACTGAATGCCCCTCATGCTTCAAACCTCTGATATCCTCTTATGCAACTAGCCAAAGAAAATTGTTTTTAAAAAGCTCAGGTGATTAGATAGTCTCCCTACCTTAAAGTCTACTGAGTTGGGACTTAAATTACATCTGCAAAACCCCCTCATAGAAAGATCTAGATGAATATTTTAGTGAACAACCCAGGACTGGGGATCTTGAGGGGCCATCGTGGAATTCTGCCTACCCCACTTTGCTTTTCACCGCAGGACCTCAAAGAGCCTCAAACAGTCTGAGCTCTCCTGGGAATGAGGTGGAAAGAACAAACTAGGCGTAAGAGTGAAGCTTTGTATCATCTCATGTTGCTCATATCTAAAAGTAAGGCTGTGTTTTGACACAAGAGAATCAAGCTGTTATCAGTATGCAAGGAAGGAGCTTCCACAGAGCATGGAAAGGGGGCTATACATTCAACGGCTTTGCAATTCACTCTGAACGATAAGGCTCCTGACACTCAAGGTTACTCCCCTTCCACTCTCCCTCTCATTCACCGCATTTTTTTTTTCAACTCAGCCTTCCATGGAGTTCTCAGCAGAGCCAAGCTCTTTCACTCCTCACAGGCTTCCTCCACCTGGATGCCTACAGCTCGAGTTCTAGTTCTCAACCTCAGCCTCAGAGCATTCACATGGCAACTTGCCATGTATTTTACATCAGTCTAAGAGCTTTTTCTGACCATACTTCCTAATCACCAGCTATCTGATTATATACCATATTGTTTCATTATCTTCATTCCCTTCATAAGAAATATTTTGATGTGTGATCATTTATTTATTTACTGGTTTACTTACTTACCATCTGGCGTGGCCAGGTCTCAGGCTCCAGAAGTGCAAGGGCAGTATCAGTCTTGACCTTTCTTATGTTCAGTGTCTCATATGGAACTTAATACACATTAGGAACAAATAACGGTGTGCTAAGTAGTTAGCATTATATAAGAATTAGAAAATAGACATGTCGATCAAACAATGGGGAGTGAATGAGATGTTTAAAGAGAATATAAAGTCACAACTGTTGAACTTTGGGACAAATGTGGTGAAAAGGCTTGTTTTGTTTGAGCAGAGAACACCTTTTATAGGGTGTGTTCATTTGAAACTGACTCTGCACGACCCGTCTAGTTTGCCGTATCCGCCGTCACTCCATATTATTTTTATACTGCCTCTTCACACATTTACACGTCCTTCCTCACAACTTAAAACTTTTGAATGTATAATACTACTTGTACAGTGAGAAGAAAAGGAGGCCCATTAAGAATTCAGAAGAATACCTACATATTAAGGCCAGGCAGAAAAGGAAAGTTTTTAAAAATACTGACACCTGGGCTTTACCCATGACCTCCTGAACACATTGTTCTTTAAGAATCATAGAACTAAACTAACAGCACTTTAATCTCTTACGACACTTAACAGGCAATGCTTTTTCCTCTAATGACTCCGAGTACCTACCTTATTTCTCATGCAGTGCTACTAAAATTTTTTGATAGCGAGGTTTAAGATAATGTTTTTAACCTTTTGTGGTTCCTTATACATAATTGGTGCTCATCGAGTGTTTCCTCAATAAAATATAAAAATGAGTGTTTGTACTCACGGAAGTACAACTATAAAACTCTTTCAAGCCTCAGACAGCTTCATTGTAAAGATGATCAAACTCAGATTTAGAAATATGAGTACAAGACCTTATTTCTAGGCTCATTTTGAGAGGACATTGCTTCCTTGATTACTGTCCAAAGAGACTTATACTTCTCATAGATTTATGAAGACACTTACATCTTTATACCATGCACAGATTTCTCTCATCATTATTTTTTATATGCCTACCGGTTGAATTTTTGTCATAAAAAAATGTTGTCCTAGAAAGTGTCATACAGCAACTATGGGATATTTTTCTCCCTAACACATCAATAAATCAATGCTAGATGGATTGAAAGAGAAAGATCATAGATTTTTTCCCACCATATTATTTGTGATTAGTCAGTTGAAATGAAACTTATGAAGCCTAGGGTGGTCTTTGTCTTGGTGGCCAAGGCTTAACAATTCAGGGAAAAAATTAAAACTCACAGGGTGAAGCCAATTGGAAGGTACTAGATTCATGGCCCTTCTCCTTTCATGTTCCCCTGAAGTGTCAGTATAATTTTATACCACATAGAGGATAAGCTCAGAATTTATTATCTCTTCCTGGTGTCACTGATTCTAAAGGAAATTGTGTGCAGCACCTAGACACATTCAGCCTCTGTTTCTCCAATATTGAAAAGTCATGTATAGGATTCAATTCGACCTAATTGCCACCATATCCCCCTTATCACAGGACCTCCAGACCATTTCCTTCTCTTTGAAGGGGAAAGGCAGTTGTGAGATAGGAATAAGACATTGTGATTTTCTATGCCTCTCACAAAGCTCTCCATTCTGTCCTTTCAGTCCCACGTAAACTTTGCTTCTTCACCAAGATCATTGAGGATTTGGCTATTTTGCTCTCAATAAATGGCCATCCTTCAGCCCTCCATAAATTGCCTTCTACTTGCCTTTAATCATTCTATTTTTCTAACCAGCCAAATGCAATGCAAAGATTCAATAATTTACACTGTCACTTTTTTGAGTGCCTGTGAATACATACTCATTTTATAGAGAAATCTTTATCATATTTTAGCGATGTCTGCATATCTCCCACATTGTCTCTTTCGAGGCAATACATTGCAACCTACTGGGAGAGATTGTAACATTCCCTTCATGTAGAAAAATGGGCTTTCCCTGCCTCCCTTCATCAGTAAGTCATCCCCAAAAATTACATAAAAAGCGATCTTTGAAAAAATTTTTAACGCTCTTCAACTTTATATCATGCATTCTTGAGAGGATTTAATATAGCTTCTTGCTGCAGTTGATTTTGATGGGGGTGACATAAATTGTGGTGTATAAGATAATTACTAACCTTACAAGGAGTAAATGCTTTATCTCTTAGTTCTAAACTGAATATGGTTAGGCCAAAGAGTTATCCCAAAGACCTGAGTAGTCCAACAAGTACCATGTCAACTTTTATACATGTACATATGACTTTCATTTGTTTGGTTCACTCTTGTGTCCTAGAAGACAGCTCAAGGACATAACTAAGATTAACTATAAATTTTGCTTCAAGGATCAATATTACATTTGAACCAGGGGAAAGTCATAAACTTCTTCAGGTAAGTACACAATTCCAGCCCAGAGTCAGTGTAAAATGGTTTGCTCGAAACACGTTAGCTCTTGTAGCTAATAAAATATATACTTGTTATACCTGGAAAGTAAATGTAAAGAGAATAGCGACTCTAATTTCAGTGACAATAGAAATAGAGGCCATTTGCAATGTGTTTTGCTTTCCAAAACTTTGTTTATTTGATATTTATGTTTGCTAGTATGGATTGGAGTAGTCCTTTCTAAATCAGGAACTGACAGCTTAATTACATGTGATTGATATTCTTTTTTTTTCGCAGGAGCCACTACTGGAATACAGACACCAATCTTTACTTGTATTTATCCAGACTCAATATAACACAAATATAGAATGGAGATATTTTGTTTTGTTGAATTCAGGAATGCTCATTGGAAAAATAGCACAGGCAAATTCTATTTAGCAACTATTAAACAAGTCTGTTTTACACTGTAAATTTAGTCCCTATATGGTATATAGTTCACCTAAAGTTGTTATGTAGATGTAGATATAACAAATACTGTTTTAATGAGAAGTCCTTAATGACATACTCACAGCCATGTCTCTATTTTATACTCTATGCAAAGGAAAACTTCCCTTTTCTCTATCTTGGCTAAATATCACAATATTGTCTGTAAAGGCATGCAGTGTTTTAAAGAACTGTACTTTTAATATCTGTGCATTGTTAAATATTTTTCATAGAATGCCACGGTTTCTAGGCTATTATGACTTTCTCCATCTGTAGAAGAGCTTAGTGGGAATAACATTGCCTTTGGAATCAGACTGGAACTCGTTTAAATCTTACCAGAAAAGCTAATTTGTCAATAGTATTTAATCTCTTTCAGTTTCAAATTCTTCTTCTGTAGAATGCCAGCAACTATTCTATTAATACAACTTTACAGTGATGCTTCATGATGCTTCAATGAAGTAGTGGTGAGTGTAAACTGTCTAAAAGCATGCTCTGTGCACCATACACACTCAGTCAATAAAGTTTTTGTCATGACGATACAAAAGTTTACAATGAACACTTCTTGATTGTTTCTCCAAGTAATGTCTTTACTTTTGTTCTTAAATCATATCCACTTACAAAAAGGAAAGAAAAAAATCACAGGGGGATATTTAATGTTCGAGTACTACACGACTGCAGAGGAAACTAGATGGGAAAAAAGCCGGGGAAAAAGAAAACAGAGGGATTTCTTCTTAATTCAAACTAAGGAAGAGATAGCTGGTAAACAGTTATATCAATTAGCATTCTTAGTTGCAGGTAACAAAAGTCCGATTTCATCCACTTTAAGCTAAAAAGAGATAATTTACTGTCTCTTTAATTCACAAGTCAGAAGGGTAGAGCTGGCTAAAGGAATATTCAAGCAATGTTCTCAGGGTTTGTCTGTGTATCACTCTGTGTTCTCTATGTTAAGAACCTTATTGAAAGATCTTCCACTGCAGACAAAGACACTTTTGAAAGTTCCAGGTTTACAGTTTTACAACAACAGAAGAAGAGAGTCCCTAAAATCTATTTTTAGTTTGATGCAGTCCTACTTATGTATTTTTGCTTTTGTTATCTTTGCTTTTGGTGTCAAATGCAAAAACTCATTGCCTGACATGACTGACATCAAGGAGTATATCACAACCCCCCCCCTTTGTTTTATTCTAGGAGTTTTATGGTTTCAGGTCTTACGTTCAGTCTTTAGTTCATTTTGAGTTGGTTTTTGTGAATGGTGTAAGACACAGGCCCGGTTTCATTCTTTGGTATGTGACTATCCAGTTTTCTCAACATCAGTTACTAAAGAGACTGTCCTTTCCTCATCATATATTCTTGACTCCTTTGTCATAAATTAATTGACCACACACGCATGAGTTTATTTTGGGGTTCCCTATTTTATTCCATTTATCTATATTCCAGTTTTAATGCTAATACCAAACTGCTTTAATAACTATAGCTTTGTAATATAGTTTGAAATCAGAAAATGAGATGCCTCCAGCTTTGCTTTTCTTAAGATTGCTTTGTCTATTCAAGGTCTTTTGTGGTTCAATACAAATTATAGGATCATTTGTTCTATTTCTGTGAAAAATGCCATTGGAATTCTGATATAGATAACCTTGAATCTGCAGATTAGTTTTGGTAGTATGGGCATTTAAAAAATATTATTTATAATAAATAATATAATTATTTCAATCTATAAGTGCAGAATATCTTTCCATTTACTTGTGTTTTAAATTTCATCAAAGTCTCATAGTTTTCAGTGAAAATATCTTTTCCCTGTTTGGTTAAATTTATTCTTAGGTATTTTACTTTTTTAATGCAACTGTAAATAGGATTGTTTTCTTAATTTCTCTTTTTGATAGTTCATTGTTAGTGCATAGAAATACACAGGTTTTTGTATATTGGTTATATATCTTGCAGATTTACTCAATTTATGTAATAGCTCTAACAGGTTTTTTTTGGTAGAGACTTTGGGGTTTTCTATATATATATTACCATGTCATCCGCAAATAGAGATGGCTTTACTTCTTTCCTTCTGATCTGGATGCCTTTTCTTGCCTTTTCTTACCTAATTGCTCTGGCTAGGACTTCCAGTACTCTGTTGAATAAAAGTGGCAAAAGTTGGCACGTTGTCTTGTTCCTGATCTTAGAGAAAAGCTGTCAGCCTTTCCCCATTGAGTATGCTATATGCTATGGGCTTGTCAAATATGGCCTTTATTATGTTGAGGTAGTTTTCTCTATGACCAGTTTATTGAGAGTTTTTAACCACAGATGTAGTTTAATGTTCTGAAATGCTTTTTCTGCATTTATTGAGATAACCACATGATTTTTATCCTTCATTTTGTTAAAGTGGTATATCACATTGATTGACTTGATGATGGTGAACTATCCTTACATCTCAGAATAAATCCTACTTGATCATAGTGTATAATCCTTTTAATGTTTTGATTATTTTTATTGTTGAACTCAGTTTGCTAATATTTTGTTGAGGATTTTTGCATCTATGTTCATCAGAAATATTGGCCTTTTCCTTGTGTAGTTTTGGTATCAGGGTAATGCTGGGCTTTTAAAAAGAGCTTGAAAATGTTTATCCCTCTTCTATTTTTGGAAGATTTTGATAAGGATTGCTATTAATTCTTCTTTAATTATTTGGTAGCATTTATCAGGGAAGCCATCTAGCCCTGGAGTTTTGTTTATAGGGAGATTTTTTATTACTGATGCAATCTACTTTCTAGTAATAGCTTTGTTCAGATTTTCTGTTTCTTCATCAGTCTTGATAGGTTGTGTGTTTCTAGGACTTTATTCATTTCCTCTAGGATGTCCAATTTGTTGGCATATAATTGTTCATAATAGCTCATAGTTGCTTGTATTTCTGCAGTATCAGCTGTATTATCTTTTGCTTCATTTCTGATCTCATTTGAGTTCTCTCTTTTTCTTCATGAGTTGAGCTAAATGTTTGTCAATTTTGTTTACCTTTTCAAAAAAAACCTCTTAGTTTCATTGATCTTTTATATTGTCTTTTTAGTCTCTATTATTATTTTCAGTCTGACCTTTGGTATTTCACTCCTTTTGCTAAATTTTGAGTTTGTTCCTCTTTTCCTACTTCCTTGAGGTTTCAAGTTAGGTTGTTTATTTGCAATCTTTCATTTTTTTCTTCTTAATGAAGACATTTATTTCTATGAACTCCCCTCTGAGAACTGATTTTTCTGCACCCCATAAGTTTTGGTATGTTGTGTTTGAATTTTCATTTGTCTCAATATTTTTATAAATTTCTCTTTTGATTTCTTCTTTGACCCAGTAGTTGTTCAGACTATGTTCAGTATATGTTGTTTAATGTCCAAGTATTTGTGTATTTTCCAGATTCTTCTGGTAATTGATTCCTAGTTTCATACCACTGTGATCAGAAAAGATGCTTGATATAATTTTAATATTCTTAAATTTAGTAAGACTTGTTTTGTGACCTAACATATGTCCTATAGTGGAGAATGTTCCATGTGTGCTTGAAAAGAATGTATATTGTGTTGCTATTGGATGAAATGTTCTGTAAATGTTTATTATGTCTGTCTAGTCTAATATGCAATTTAAGTCCAGTATTTCCTTACTGATTTTCCTTCTGGATGACATATCCATTGTTGAAAGTGGGTTATTGAATTTCCCTACTATTATTTATTGTTATCTATTTCTCCTTTCAGTTCTGTTAATATTTGCCCTTATGCTATCTTCACTCTTTTTCATTCTTTTTTCTTTTTGCTCCTCTGATGGATGAATGCTGCTGCCCTGTCTTTGAGTTTGCTGATCCTTTCTTCCATTTCATCTAGTCTCCTTGAACTCCTTTACTGAATTTTTCAGTTCAGTTATTGTATTTTTCAGCTCTGTGATATCCGTTTGTTACTTTCTCATATTTTCTCCCTCTTGGTTAAAATTCTCACTTAGTTCATGCATTGTTCTCCTGATCTAGTAAGCATCTTTATAACCATTACTTTGTGCACTTTATCAGGTAAATCACTTATCTACATTTCACTGAGGTCTCGGTTATTTCTAGTTTATAAAATAGAAAAAAAATCAGAGAGAGTTAATTTTTATCTTTCCTATAGAACATGGCATTCTCTTTTCTCTTTATTCTTCCAACTGCTTTATAAAACAAAATTTTTAGATGACTCTTAAATATCTTCCAGTTGTAAAAATTAATTTTAAAACAGTATTGTCTTATGTGTAGGTTAAAATACTTTTTCAGAAATCTCTACATTTATATAAGACAAAATTTATTTTTTGCTCTTCTCCATCTAGGTTAATTTCACTAAAAGTCCATAGAACAAATATACTGTGAGGTAAAGACTATTTTTTCCCTTTGTTTGCTTGTTTATTCAATCTAAAAGCATTGCTATTAACAAAAGATAAATGTTCTTATTTCAGATTCTAGTCATATCCATTGTATCAGTATAATAGTTTAATTTGGTGATGGGAAGTGGGCAATACAATGTATTTAGAAATGACTATATTTACTGAAATAATGTCACTCTATTTCTAAAATGTAGTCTCTTTCTTATGTAGTTTATTCCTGGTATTACTATTAATTTATCACTAATTATTAGTTAATATTATATTTAATTTTTTATTATCCTTATACTCATTATTAATGCTAGTGATTACACAAACCATATTATTAATTTTTGTCGGCTATATGATAAACACTTTAGATTAAGTTTTCACAAAACCCTATTTGCCATTTTACAGTTGGGAAAACTGATGCAAAGGAATTTAAGCATCTTGTAGGAAGACATAGAGCTAAGAGTGAAAAGCCTTAGCACTAACCATTACATTGTTCTGAATTCCTATCATAAATTATATAAATCCTCATTACAATCTTTTGCTGAATATATTTATGTACATAATTTCCTTAGAACTAAGAAAAAGAAATAAGAAATTTCATTTCACTTAGTAAAGCTATAAATTATATATATGTAACTACATATATATAAACTTTATGAATATGAATCTATGGATGAGTAAAATTAATCATTTGAATAAATTAAGAACATTCTCCCCCATAAAATTAGTTTTGCTATAATGATAGGCATACTATTAAAAAGTATGACACGCTGGTTTTTAACACAAAAAAATGTTTGCTTTTTGCTGAGTTAGAACCTAGATTTTAAGGCTCAAAGAAGCATTACATAGGAAAATAAAAGCTTATTGACTTAATATCTAGCATTTGCGAAGACTTCATTTTTAAAAAATACATTTTAGCATGCTCTTTAACAATAATATCTGTATCCATAAACAAGCACTCTGATGGTAATGAATAAATCAGAAATAAACAGATCTAGTCAAACAAGGGTCAGCAAGCCTTGTAAGTCATTATCATAAATGCCTGTCAGCAAGCATACATAAAAATGTAGATGTCACTGCTCGGTTCTTAATAGAGAGACATCTACATCACAGTCTCCCTTTCACTACAGCTGGCACCTCTGACTTCACACTGCAAAGGCAGATGTGTGCTGACCAGAGCAAAGGCAAAAGATGGAACTAGCCTGGAATTGCACCGGGTGCAAATATTATCACAGCATTATTGCTTACTGAGCCCCCATCTGCCAGGAAAGCTCAAGTGATTACACACAATATATCTTCCTGGACATACTCTTTGCCTTTCCTTTCCTTTCCTTTTCCTTGTCTGGTCCAAGTTTTCTTTACTTCAGTAAATTGTCTCTATGTTTACACACAGAAAATAATCCAGCTGCTGTTTAAAACAACACGCCCCACTTTTGCAAAATGAGGCAAAACGATTTCTGTATCACTAACGTATACACACATACATATGCACACACCCAATGGGGAAAAAAAATGGCTAGGGCTGAGAGCAGATTTTAGTATTTAGAACAGGCTGTGTATTTTTATGATCTTTTAACCCAAGTCTACAAATAGGTAATGAGGTGCCAGACAGTATACCTAGAATATTTGATATGTACATATGTTGCAGAGAAGTTAGGTAGCTGCTTTCCACGGAAGAAGTCATCTCCCCTCCAAGAGAGCATTTCCTTTCCCACAAGAACGAGCCCTACACGCTCTGTTTGTATGTTAACCCAGGCCCAAGGCTACAGCTGATTATTCAGATTCTCCCTCACAGTAATTTGGGATTAGGATTCAGAGACAGTGAGTGAGTGGCTGGAGGTTTTTATGTTCCAAAATGAAACATACACACTATGTACTTTACACAGCCGTATTTCACAAAGTGAATAGAGAAACCGTTTGTCCCACCATATTACAGAAGCAGAGATAAAAAAGTGGATTCCTGTGAACTTTCCATATTCTAATTGAGTCCCTCCAGTTGAGGGCTGGCTTCATTTTTGTGCTTGAGTTCTGAGAGATACCCCAATATGTAACTGACAAACTCATCACATTCTTAAGCTGCCTAGATTGTTTCAGTTATGCACAGTCATAAAATGTGCATTCCTTCTAAAAGGGTGGATATAAAAAGCCATTGTTTTGACCCCATAAACCATTTTTAAAACTCTGCAAGGATAAATCTCTGGCTTTGGGGTACTGAAGCACTCTCAGTCTACTGGGCAATGCCTGGTAGATAGTCCCCCTTTTAGAACACAGTGAGTCTGATGTTCCTCTATAGAGGAAATAAGATAAGGCTTTACTACGAAAATAAGTGCGTGCTCTTAAAATAAGACATTAAAAATAAATTCACTTGGGTAAAAAGACAAAAACTTTGGGAATTTGGACCAAATTTGAATTTCACCATATGTATTTTGCTGCTTTCTGGGCATCAAACAATCAGTTCCACTTGATTTCTCATCCCTGACACAGATGTTTCAGAATTGGAGCAAAATCGGTGAATTCAAAGCATAGAAGTCAGCATAACAGAGTATGAAGATAATGCATTTTTGAGCTACACAGCTCTAATTTCAAATCCCAAACCCTCTGTTAATTATATGCATGTTCTTGAGCAAGTTAATTTATCACTCTAAGCTATATTTTTCTCCTATGAAAAACAGGGCAAATGGATCAGTATGAGAAATGAACTAAATGAGATAGCACTCATCATGTACCTCGAATGGTACCTGATACATAGTAAGTGCACAGACCGTGTTAATTCTTTTCCCTTCTACCCACGTTTGGTAACTCTTAGATTTAACTCAGGATTTCATACTAACACACAACTGAGTGAACAAGGCCAAGCAGTGGTGACAGAGGTCCTCACACGTTAATATTCCCTAGTCTACTCTTCCCATAGGCCCCAGAGGTCTTTCAGTGCTATTAACACCAATGAAAAAGAACCATTTTATTTATTCTAGAATCAATTTTCATTATGCATCTGTCTAGAACACTACCCATAACAATAATCAATGCCAGTTATTGATCACTAACAAGGTAGTCCTCAGCTAACCATTACGTGATTTATCACACACAGTATTCACAGAAACACTCTGAGTTAGCTATCACTACACTTATTTTAATACTATGAAACCAGAGACTTAGAAAGGTTAGATAAGTTTCTTGTTCAGGATCAACAACAAAATAGTGTCAGCGTCAAGATTCAAAACCAACGCTGTTTGGTTCCAAAGTCAATATCATAACCAGCCTCCTTTGTATCCAGCCCATTAAAATAACGGTGCCTGACTTTTCAGAATTCGACAGGAACCCAGGGGAGTAATAGATAAAAGAAAAACAGAAGATTTTACCAAACAGCATCAGGAAAAGAAAAATAGCAGTTTACCTACCTTCTCTTTTTTCTCAACTATCATTTCATAATGACAGTTTGTGATATATTTTCCAACTTCAAAATTGTACTAGCAATCATTTCATTTTGATTTTGCTTGTTTTTCTTATTTTTTAAAGCTTGTGCCTCTGTTGCTGAGCCAATCTTTTTGTTTTATGCTGTGTTTTCTTCCCTCTTTTCTTTTTTCTTTCCTTTCCTTCCTCCATCTCCTCATCCCCTTCCCCTCTCTCTCTCTCACCCCTCCTCTTTCTCTCCTTCTTTTGTAATTTCAGCTCACTTAAGCAAGGAAAATAGTTACAAGTTAGCTAGCATTCTTTTTACAGGTTTGCAATTTGTATTTTTGTATCATCATTTTAAAAGGTAGAGAAAAAATGAGAATATTATGTTTAAAAATTGATTCAACTATTTGATGTTGAAAGTTTACAGAGTTAAATCATTTATTCAGCAAATATTTACTGAATGTCTACTTTGTGCCCCATTTTGCTAGATACTAGAAATACAGTAAGAAACAAAATAAAGTTCTTGACCTAAGGGTGAAATGGACAATAAACAAACATATCTATAATCATTTTAGGGAATAATTGGTGTTATTTGACAAATAAATCATGCTGCTTCTCTATAGTGGCTAGGTCCAAGGGAGAATTCATACCTTTTATGATCCTCTTAAATTAAGGCTCTCTTAATCAATTTGACCTACTCTTGTCAAAATTACCACAATGACCTTTGAGGACCCTTGATGTCATCTCAACTATTTTGAGAACATAATTGAAAATGAATTAAAATTCCCTCTTAAAGGCTGCTGGGAGGTATATACATATATAAATCAAAAGATACATGTCTGGGTACCATATGCCATATTATTATTATGGATCATTTAATAAGAGCTAAGAGGTTTCCTGAAGATTATATGGTAGTTGGGGAGCAAGATTTCCCAGAGCACAGAGACTACATTATAGATAAGGAGACATTCATTTCTGACCACGCACAACAGGAAGAACTCTAAGAAGATGACTGTATGTGCAATGACAAGGCAACTCACAAGATACATGAGTTGGATCTGTGGCTTGGCACAAAACAAAACCAGGCAACCAAAGATTAATCAGTCACAAAAGGTAAGCTACCTGGAAAGATTAGGATTATTTCTAGTTAAAAACAAAATTCCCCATCTTGACTACTAATTTTCACACTGATCACACTGTATTCTTGCCATTGTTTCTAAAAGAGATAACACACCAACATGATACTACAAAATTGGCTGTATAGTCCACGTAGACAGGGACATCTCCTGCACGTGACTAAACCAACATTAGTTACATAATTTAGAAAGATATTTTATCCAGATTGTTTCCAAAAACACTTTCTCATAGGGGCTTTACATGAACATCTTATTTAACATATCAGTTATTCATTGTCTTTTCCATTATCCTGTTGCATTTTCTTCACAGTGCCTTTATTATTCACACTCCATATCTGGTTATGTGTTTATTGTCAGTCTTCCCCTCTAAAATGTAAGCTCAACAGTTGCAAAGACTTTATCTTATTCACCGCTGTAAACCTCAGCATTAGAACACTGGCTACCACTGGCAACTAAATGAATCTTTGTTAACTAATTAAAATAGAGCAAAATAACTGGTTTAGAATATTGAAGCCATTCTATGAATACTGAACTGCAACTAATTAAACATTTAATTTAAATATAAATGTAGACTAAATCACAATAAACACACTGCTATATTACATTATCTTTCTGTAATAACTCCTACAATTTCCTTAGTAGAAACTGGCAAAAAGTCTGAACTTAACTGAACTCCAACCATTTTCTTTTCTTCTTCTTGGTTATATATTATTAATTGAACAGACTCTTTTCCTGTGTTTCAATCCAAATTCCCAATATTTTCTCGTTCTTTTCAATCCTGTATTTTATAACTTGCCAAATTTTTTAGGGCACATGGATTTCCTGGTGGTTTTTTCTTGTTGCACACTTTTGTCACATCAAAAACATAGAAGTGACTTTCTCATGATGTTGTATATTCTCTTGTTACTTTATGCTCTCTCTCTATATATATATGTATCATAAATATATATCTACATACAATAATGAATTTACCCAAAGTTTCTTCATTGCATAGGGTTTAAGAGTATGGCTTTTGAGCCAGACTACCACAGACCAGTTGATAATGACTTACTTCTCCATGCTTCATTTTCTTTTTCATAAAAATGAGGATGATGAGAACTCTAGTCTCATAGAGTTGTTCTGGGGATAAAATCAATTCATGGAAAAAAATGTTTATAGCAGTGCTAGACACGTAGTGAAATGTTAGTATCAGGAGACAATTCCCCAGAGTGCTCTTGTTTCTACATGTCCTGTGAGCAGAGGCACTGCCTGTTTTCTTCCAGACTATCTTTTCAAGGATGTTTGTAGAGCGAATAGCCTTGGAATATAGAGATAGTGTCTCCCTCCTGATAAAAGGGAAGATTTATTTACTGTGCATAAAATAAAGATAGCGTCTCTCTCTAGGGCAAAGTGTTAGCAGGTTTGCTGGAAGCTCATTATAAAGATTGGGTTCCCCTTAGCTTGGGATTCCTCAGTTGTGAGGCAGACACACACTGTGCAGACAGAACCTTGCTGCCTTGTTTTCTTGTGGGAATTGGGGCTTAGAGAACAGGTGCAAGAAAATATTGGTACTCTGGCTACTATCACACTGTGAGCAGAAAACTCTCTCTTGCCTCTAACCCAGGAGTCTCATGTCTTCTCCTAGCACTCATGAAATCATGGCGATGTGCCTTGTAAGCCAACCAGTGAAATTTTAGGTCAGACTCTTCAACAGTTCTTGACAGTCAGAAATGTTATTAATACTATGGTTTTTTTTCCCCCTAGGTTATATATAACTTTCTAACTTTGAGCAAGAAGTGTTTCTGAGATAATTGCAACCTAGATAGTTTTTCCCCATTAATCATAAACCCTTTCCCTTCCATTTTTTGAATTTTTACATCCTTTCCACCACTTACTGTAAAATATAGGCCCCGGTTGGAGAACCTGTATTAAAAAAAAAAAACAAAAAAAAAAACTGTGCCTGGAAACAAACTGCTACATGCTGGTTTCTGTTGTTTCACCTTTTTCCTATAAGCTACATAACCATTTTCATACTTATAGTCAACTTTATAATTCTGCAAATTGCAGTACTTTCAGTTTGTCAGGATTGTGCAGTCTTCTGAGCAACATTTTTCTTTCTTTGCTGGATTTTCCTCACTCCACTATAATCTTTGTTGCCTTATTTTCTAGTTTATAATCTCTCATACTCATACCACACGATTCTTTATTCAAAATACTTTACCTTCAGGTGTTTTAAATTCTCAGAAAGGTAAAAAAGTAAAATACAGACAAGGGCTGCAGGTTTCTTTTCACCATCTGAGCCATGGTGCATGAACAAAGTCAGCAATATTGATTCCAAGATGTTTTGTGGTGAAACTTTCGTGTTCCCCATTTGTACTAAGTCCTTGATTTCTAATGAAAACCTCAAAACATTCTGCAAAATGGTTTAAATTTAAGACACTTAGTCATTTGTTTATCATTATTTTATGCTGAGCATCAGCATTTATAAACCTATCTCCTATGGTGTTTCCTGTGCAATAAACTGTGATAGAGATTACCATATCCTATGGTTTCAGCCGCAGTTTATTAAGCTCTTTAGTAAATGCAACTCAGCATGTTTAAGGTTTCTGAGCTGTTATTAAAATGAGTGTTTTAAAATTACTAGCTAATTTTAAGCTATTTATTAATATATATGTTAATAATATAATGTAAATTTAGAATCATTATTATTACTGTGTTTATAACTGTGTTGAATTTGAATTTCAACAACAAATTAAGAGCCTGAATCATTTATTTGTAAAGAGAGGTCTGTCTCAGTATTACATAGGGTCAATCTGAAAACAGAAGTCAAATACTTCTCACATGTCTTTATTTCCCCACTAGTACCAAGCCAGCCTGCTCCAAGGGCCTCTTAGCCCTCACTTGCCACAGAGCAACCCCGGCTGGATACAGCCCACACACAAAGCCACAGGCTAAAGCCCATGGAGTTGCTTTTAAGAATCAAATTTAACCATTTCCATAATTGGTCCCTGGAGGTGTGTAGAGTGCCTGCTTGCCTCTTTTAGACCCACAGCTTATCTTAGCCATTTGTGGTTTCCATGTGACTGCATAGATACAGTACAGCCCAGCATCCTCAATCTGTGCTCTCTTACAGCTGCCTCATCACAGCACCGCAGCCTCCAAGGGTAGGGAGGGGCAATCTCCTGCAGCCCATCTTTTCTGTGTCTGTCTCAGGTGACACGCAGCCCCCTCTGCCTTTCCATCTAACAATTTCCTATCCCTGTCCTGCCGCAGGGTCGGAAGTCTAGGATCTACTTTGTTTCTTTGTTATTTATGACCTTGTTTAAAGAAAATAAGTATCTCTCAACCTTTAAACAAACAAATAACGTATCTTAAGCAAACAGAAAGAGCACACTCATGCACATGCACTCCACAAACACCACCATAATCCACATGGGAATAACTAAAAAGAAAGATGGAAGATGGCTCAGGAAGTAGACAGTATATGATGTTTAACCCTGTTTCATGGACAAAATGTGTAGTATCCTGCATGTTATTACATAAGCTTGAACAATCTGATAGGCTTCATAGGTAGATTGATACTTAACCAAATTAGTGAATTCTCTGGGAAATTCAGAAATGACTATTGTCCCCAAAACTGCTCTATGAGAGAGTTAAAATCTTTAACTCTCACTTGGTTTATTGTGATACATATGTAATAGCCAGGAGCCTAGATTCTCCATCCCAGGTTTACAATCCTACAACCAGGGTGAGGATCCTTTTATCCTCTCATTAGATTTTGGAGGGGGAGCCTCTCCACCATTCCTCTTTACTCTCTGGATCTCATGTCTTTACAGATTTTTTTTTTTTTGTTGTTCAGTATTGCAGAATTTTTTTCTTAGAACGTATTTTCAACCACCTAAACTTAACATTTTGCGGTAACATTTTTCCTCTATAATGATCTCAGAGGGTTTACAAAAGTGATTAGAAATACACACACACAATCTACATGTGCATATGGGTATGAATTGATGTTGTGATTTATAATAAGAAATATACATTTGGTCTATGTTGCTTTACTGGCAGAGAGCTTCTAAAATTTTTGGTACTTCCTAAATGGTAAGTGCTATAAAGGTGTCATGATATTCATAGCACGCTCCTGTCAACCATGCCTAAGTGCTTGCTAATAAGATGACTTTTGGGTGTACCTAAGGATGGGCAGGTGGCTGCTAGGGGGAACAACAACTCGATTACAGATTGGAATCTCAGTCCTACCCTAATGAAGGGAGGGGGCTGGAGGCTGAATCAATCTCCTGAGCCAATGATTAAATCAACCACGCCTATGAAATGAAGGCTGCCTCCAAAATCCCAAAGGACTGGGTTTGGAGAGCTTCTGGGTTGGTGAACATATGGAGATCTGGCGAGAGTGCCACATCCAGAGAGCATGGAGGCTCCTCACCCCTTCCCACATACCTTGCCGTATGCATTTCTTCCATCTGACTGTCCCTGAGTTATATCCTTTTATAATAAACCAGTAATCTAGTAAGGAAAATGTTTGTCTAAGTTCTGTAAGCCACTCTAGCAAATTATCCAACTCAAGGTGAGGGTCATGGAAACCTCTGATCTAAAGCAGTTTGGTCAGAGGCACAGGTGATAACCTGGACTTGACAGTGACGTCTGAAGTGGGGGTCAGGGGAAATTCTGAGGGACCAAGCCCTTAACGTATGGGGCAGATTAATAATGTATTAGACAGATAGTGTCAGAATTGAGTTGAATTGTAGGATACCCAGCTGTTGCTGAAATTACTCGGTGGTGTAGAAAAACCACACATGTCAGAGTACAGCAACTAACAAAAACTGTGGCAGTTTATGATCTTCACATAAAACAGTCTAGCCTCACAGGCAATAATTTTACATACTTTTTGAAAATGAGGTGAATTGCTTTGAGAGTGAGTTGATTAGAGAGAAAAATCCATGGAGGTGGAGAGGGGCTCCAGTAGGGAAGGACTTTTCCCTTCACTTCCTTTACTCTGTCACGTCTCTCTACCAGACAGATAAAAAATAACTAGTTAGTTATGTATAAAACTGAGCAAATTTTTCATTTAAAGTATCCTATTTCAGTATAACTGCTTTAGGAATTTTATTATGAAAATTTTATAGATGAGGAAGTTGAGTATCAGTGAGCCTATTGTAACCTGACCAAGAATTCTAAGGCAGCCACGGATTCCATATGTGCCTGTCTGACTTTAGAAAGTGCAATATGTCATCAGTCAAAAATTGGGAGGTATTATTATTACTCCATACTTGCATGCAATGTTTCCCAAGGAGAATTTCAATTTTTATTGTCTTCCTGAACAAACAAATAAAAGAAAAAGTGAAGCCATCCCCCCAGAGGTTGAGAATGGATGAGGCAGAAAAGGATATGACTCCACAGATTCTGGATATCTTTCACTTAAATTATTAAAAAATCATATCAGCATTCTTAGCTTCATATTTTCATGAGTGAAAAATGCTTTCATATTTCATTTCACATGAGAATAAGTTGTGGCTCTAGACTCAGACAGCATGAGCTTCTGCCATGATTCCGCGCATACTGGCTGTGCGACTTGAGACTAGTTACTGTAAAACCTCTAAACTCAGTTGTTCCACATCTGCCCAATGGGACTAGGAGTTGTCTGTTTTCACCGTGTTGTACAGACAATTAAATGGGATGAGACGTGTGAATCACAGGCATAGTGCTTCTCCCAAAATACTCAGTGAATGTTACCTACTGATACTTTGCTGCCTATTAAAATCACTATTATTTTATTAATCAAGCATTATTTTTACTAGAGCAAGTGAAGGAGCATTTTAATGATTGTTTTGAGGATTCTGTGACAGGCATATTTTGGCTTTATAAATGGGGTCCTGGCAAACCCCTCTATCTGAGTTGCTGATTTAGACTTCTAGACTGAATTCTCTCTTGTAGTTCTTGAATCTTACCTTATGCTTTTAGTGTGAAGAATTTGTGTATGATTTTTAGTGTCTTAGTCTCTCATGAATCAGTCATTGTTTCCATATATCAGCATATTTTTACAGGTTGTCTATATTGTTTAGTAGTACATGTGATAGAGAAAATTTTTAGATTCTTTTTGCTTTGTTTTCATTAACTTAAGGAAACTTTCCTATCCCACTTACATACTCATTATTTTAAAGACTGCAAAATTAAATGTAAATATATGAGGTAAAAGAAACAGCTTGTGTTCATACCATTCAGAGATAAATATTATTAGCATTTAGTTTTATTTTCTTCTAGGCTTATTGCTTTATATTTTATACAAGTTAAGTATTGTAATAAATATAAAATACGTACATGCTACTTTCTTTTTAAAATCTATCTCGTGTTTACTATATGCAAAGTCCTAAGTGCTTAAATATATATTACCCATACTGAGTATGTAATCTGTTATTTTAACTATTTTTATTATAACATGGAGAAAACAGCATAAAACACATACACACAGTTTAAATAAAAATTACAAATTCAACATCCATCTAACTACTACCCAGGTGAAGAAGTAAGATATTGTCCACACACCAGAAGCTCCACTGAGTACCTCTCTTCATCAAATCCTCTTTACTTTTCTCTTCCAAAGATAACCATAATCTTGAGTCTTGCTAGTCACTTCCTTGGTTTTTCCTATATTCTTACCTCCTATGTATGTGCAATAGGGACAGTGCCAAGAATGGAGAATAATCTGAAATTTTTCCTTATTTGCGAGCCAAGAAGTTAGTGTTCCATAGTTTCATGGATGTTGGCAAAAGATATGACTTCTGTGTTGGAGACAAAGTATAGTTTACTAATCATAGCATTAGTAGTGGCCAGAGAATTATCATGTATACAAGTTTCCCAATTCCCCTTTCCCAAAGGGAAATGTGAAGAGGACCAGATGACACCCAAACATACAAAGAGGTACATTACAGGAGAGGAACTCTGAGCTTGAAGAACCTACCTTTGTTACAGTTAAGTAAGTAGCAAGTGTGCTTAGATTTAGCCCCAAAAGACATAATGTTTCATATATGGGACACCAAAGAAAACTTGCCTTTTGTTGGAAGTTGGGGGGGGGTGTGGAGATAGTATCTCTAACTTTCAAGTCTATTAATATAAAAATCGTTGAAAAGATATCCTAAACCAAAGGCAGTTGGAGCCTCTGCTCAAAAGATATGTGGAAAAATATGAGAGAACTAGAGAGAACTGTCATCCAATAGCCAGCATCATTTGTTGAAAAGTCAATCCTTTCTTTAATTACTTGCAAATGTATGTCTCTGCCATATATCAAGCATCCAACTTTCTGGATGTCTTTTGTTCTATTTTTTTTTAAATCTACCCCACAGCATTACTACATTATCTTGACTACTATGACTTTTTTTTTTTTAAATACTCAATTTCTAGGACTATTTCATTTTTTAAGAGTTGTTTGTTATATATTACAAGGTAACATTAATTTCACTTATTCTACATTTAATTTTTAAAGACTTTATTTTTTACAGCAGTTTTAGATTTAAAACTAAATTGAGAGGAAGGTGCAGAGATTTCCCTTATACTGTCTGTCTCCACACAGGCATAGCCTCCCCCATCATCAGTATCACTCACTATAGTGGTACATTTATTAGCAAGAATGAATGCACACTGGCACACCGTAATCATTGAAAGTCCCTGAGTCCATAGCTTATCCTAAGGTTCACTCTTGTGTATTCTGTGGGTTTGGATAAATGTATAATGACGTACAGTCATCATCATAATGTCATACAGAATATTTCATTGCCCTAAAAATCCTCTGTGCTCTGCCTCTTCATTGCCATCCCCTCCACCTCTGACAAACACTGATCTTTTTACTGTTTCCATAGCTTTGCCAGAATGTCATATGGTTGAATCATACAGTTTCATACAGTATGCAGCCTTTTCAGACTGGTTTCTGTTGCTTAGTAATATGCATTTAAGTTTCCTCTATGCCTTTTCATAGCCCATTTCCTTTTAATACTGTTGTCTTCTAATAAAATTTTTCTTCCTCAAAGCATTAACATATTATGCTAATTATCACATTATCACATTTTATTAAGTTTTTATGTATGTTGTGGATGATGCAGCTTTTTGCCATCCTTCTAGAGTTGCTTGGCTGCTACTGACTTGAAACTTCCATAATTTTTGGGGTGGAAATCTTGCACAATTGTAAAAATTATTCATAGGTATATTATATTTTGAGGCTATCATAAATAGTGCTTTTGATTTCATATTTTATTTGCATCTAGTTGATAGATATAAAATGCGTATTATATACATAAATATATGCGTACATATGTATTTGTTTCTAGCAAATTTGTGAATCTTTCTTATTAATTCAAAGCTTTATTCTTGGATTATTTTAGGTTATATATATCATTAAAAATTAGTTAATTCAGTTATAGTACTTTTATTTTTATTTTTTTTTCTTGCCTCACTACTTTGGCTAGAAGCTTAAGTAAAATGTTAAATAGAACCTGTAATAGACAGTATCCTTACTTTATTCTTGAATTGAGTGGAAATGCTGTCAATATTTGACAATTAATTGAGTTGTTTACTATAAAATGTTTGCAATCATTATCAGGTTATGTAAACAACTTTCTATTTGTTAGCTTGATAAGCCTTTTAAAAATCATTAATGGATTTTGGATTTTATAAAGGCCTTGCTACCTCTGTAGAAATGATTATAAATGAGTTTATGGTTTTATATTTTTAATTAGTTAATATGGTGAATTACTTGATTATCTAATGTTTAAAGAATCTTGCATTCTTTGATATATATAAAATGTGGTCATGAGATATTCTATATATTGGGGGTTTGTTTCCAATATTTTGAATAATATTTTTGTTTCTATACTCATGACTGTGATTGGGCTTCACTGTCCTTTAAACAACATCCTTTTGGATTACGTTATCAAAATTATACTGGGCTACTAATACAGATTGGAGAGTATTCTTTCTTCCAATTATCTAGGCAAACTTGCATAAAATTAGAAATATCCATTTCCTTACTTATTTATAGAACTAACCAAATAAGAAATCTAATACTAGAATTTCACTTGTGTTTTTTTTTAAATATTGCTTCAATTTTTTATTTTTATTAGGATAAGGCAGGTTTTCTGTTTCTTTTTGTGTCAATTTGGTGACTTTTTTGTTTGTAGAATAATTTAGTGGTTAAGAAAACAGTCTCTAATTCTACATTTTTTCACTTAAATCCCAGCTCTGGCATTTATTGGCAATGACATTGGTCAAGTTATTTAACTTCCTGTGACTGAGCTATTCAGTATCTAAAATATGCTCTCTTTTGCATTGCTAGTAGGAATGTACACTGGTGTAAATACATTTAAAAACTCTCTTATAGTTTTTCTAACATTCAACTAAAGTTTCTGTTTTAGAGATCGATCAGATCGATCGATCTATCTATCTATCTATCTATCTATCTATCTATCTATCTATCTATTAGATCATGTAAAACATGTAGAAAAAAGCACTTGGAGCTTTATTTATAATAGTTTAATATTGGAAGCAAGAAAAATGTCCCCACCCCTACAGTTGGTAAAAAGCAGTGTAGAATATTCATAAAATACGTTACACAGCAATGGAAAACACCACACTACTATTATACATGGAATGCATACATCTCAACCACAGTGAGGGAGAGAAGTTAGATACCAAAAAAATACAAATCATTGCTCTATTTATATTACTTCAGAACAAGCCAAACTAATTTATGATGCTAGATGTCAGAATAGTGATTACTCTTCAAAGGGAATACTAACTAAAAAGGGGAACAAAGAAACCTGAAATGATGGAAGTGTTCTAAATCCTGATCTGGGTGGTGGTTTCATAGGTTTTGACGTATGTTACATTTATTTAGCAGTTCACCTTAGAGTTGTGCATATGCTATACGTAAACTGTTCCTTAAAAAGTTAAGAATTGATAGGAGACAGGTAATTAGAGAAAGCCTGGATAGATGATTTTTGAAAATCAAGTGCTTTAATCAATGAGATTTCAGAATCCCTAATTAATATCTATTCTGTGCTGTCTAATATGTAGCTATTAGCTATGTGTAGCAATTTAAATTTAGTTAAAATTACATGAAAGTAAAAATTCAGTTCCTCAGTTGTTCTAGTCATATTTTAAGTGTTTAATAATCGCATGTGGCTAGTGGGCAGCAACTTTGGCAACATAAATTTTTAAAGTATTTCTATCATTGCAGGACATCATACATTTGCCTGTAGCCTTTACAATCCTTGACATACTGGTGAGGACACAATAAATATATGACTATCTATGTATTTATGTGCATAAATGACATATGTGTTGAATAAAGTAATAAATAATAATTTATGAGTTCTCTGTATTCACAAAAATACAATTCAGTTCATATTTTTATAACTACATCATTTTATTCTGTGCTCTAGAAGAATATTTCCAATTTGTTCTCCATGTCACTGATTCAATTTTAGCCTTTATCAGCTTTCACCTATAAAGTCTTAAATGTAATTTCAGATTTTACTACTTTCTTTTTTATTTCCCTGCAATCCTTCAGGGTAATTCTCTTTCATTTCCCTTTTCATATAATTCTGGTTTGTTTTGTTTTGTTTACTTTCATCTCATCATTTTCTTTCCTTAGGGAATTTGGATTTTACTTCACACAAGTATTGATTTCTTTCATTTTACAGAGAAAAGCCTACAGTATTAAATTTTTTTCTTCTGGATCCAGCAGCAGTTTTGTTGTTGTTTGTTTGTTTGTTTGAATGCATGTTCTTTCATGAAGCTTTCAAGATAGTTCAGCACTGCTGATATCAAGTATCCTTAGATTTCTGTATCAAGCATTGATTTGTGAGGACAACTACCAATCCAATTCTGATTTCTCCCTGACATTCACCTGATGCTACTTTGATGTACCATGGCATCTCAGTGCTTCGTTTTCTGAGCTCACAACATACAAAAAAATTACATTTCCTGTAAAGCACTTCCATAATATTCTTTCTGTGAATATCACTTCAAACATCAAAGCTCTAACTTGGGAGACTATAATCAGGACATATTGCTAGTTCAGTGTTCTCCCATTCTCCCTCCTACCCTTCTGCCTGCACCTGGAAATTTCTGTCTTAGAATGGATATAGAAAGTGTGATTGGTTGGGAGAGGCAGGGCTTCTAATGGGGAGAGAGAGTATTCTTCAGACTCCCACAAAAAGTGACACCATCATACTCTAATTGGACTTCATAAAATTAGGCAAGCATATTTTAGATATAGAGTAACAATATAGTATCAGTCCTGGTAACAACAGGAAGTGTAAGAAAGACATGTCTGTCTATTGAAACCATATTATTAAACACAGCATTAAAATAATATTAGAAAGGAAAACACAGACATCTCTGGGTGTATAAAAACTAGCACTTGATAAATAGAAATTTACAAATCAGAGAATGAAGCAAAAACCAAAAGATTAATTCCTGTATTAACTCATATACCAAAAAAAAAAAAGTTCATGAATTCAAATATTAAGTTCCCAAATCAAAACTATGTAAATATAAGCTATAATATAAATTACTATTCATGTATCATTGCATGCACCAAAAACAGACAAATAAAGGTATTATTTTTATATTCAGTGTTCATGGAATGGAAAGTGCATTATTAGTAAGATCAAAATTCTTTCAAAATTAACCTGCATACATGAAACTGCAAGCAAATCTCAGCAAATTTATTTTCAAGTTTATATAGAAAATAAAGACACGGAGAAGTCAACACAATACGGATAAACAGAACAAGGGTGGAGGATTCACTCTATCCAATTTCATGACTTACTATAAAGCTACAGTTTATAAGACAGGGTGGAATTGGTGGGAAAAAAGGATACGTAGATCAATGAAACAGAATAGAGATCCCAGAAAATAAACCCACACAAATTCAGTCAACTGATCTCATCTTTGACAAATGGGTAAAGACAATTCAGTGAGGAAAGAAAATCTTTTCACTAAATGTTGCTGGAACAATCATACATCATATGGAAAGAAAGGAAGAAAGAAAAAGAGGGGAGGAGGAAGGAAGGAAGGAAGACACAAACCTTAAATCTATCACAAAAATGAACTCAAAATGGATCACAGGCCCATATATAAAATGGAAAACTATAAAAATTCTAGACAAGAACATAGAAAACCCAGGTGGTCATGGGTTTGACAAGTTTTGCAGATACAACACCAAAAGATGATCCATGAAAGAAAAAAAAATGTTAGACTTTATTAAATGTTTCTGTTCTGAAAAATACACTGTAAAGAGAATGGAAATGCAAGCCACAAAATGGGAGAAAATATTTGCAAACACATACATGATAAAGGTGTTGAATCCATATAAAACAGAAATCACTTAACTCTCAACAATAATAAAACAAATGACCCAAATCAAAATGGGCAAAACAGTTTGAACAGATACCCCACCAAAGAACTGAAACATATAACATGGAAAGACTTGAAAATATGCCCAACACTCTTTGTAATTAGGAAACTGAAAATTTAAACAACGAGTTAGCACTTCACGTCTATCTGATGACTAAAATCCAATCCAAAGACCTTAACAATACTACTCACTGGCAAGGTGCAGAACCAGAATAACTGTAACTTATTGTTGGTGGAGATGCAAAACCTTACGCCAACTTCATAAGACAGTTTGGCAGTTTCTAACAAAGCTAAGCATAGTCTTACAATACAAACCAGCAGTCATGCTCCTAAGTATTTACCCAAATGCAATGAAACTTTATGTCCACATCAAAGCCTGAACACAAGTGTTTATAACAGTTTTATTCAAAATCACTTACAAGCAACTAAGATGTCCTTCAATAGGTGAATGGATAAACAAACTGTAGTGCCTCCATATAATGATATATTATTCAGTGAAAAAAAGAAATGAGCTATTAAGCTATAAAATATGTATGAGCCTTTAAAGCACATTACTACATGATAGAAGGACTCTGAATAGGCTACATACTATATGATTTCAATTAGATAATATTCTGGAAATAGGAAACCTATAGAGACAGTAAACAGATCAGTGGCTGCCAGGGGTTTGGAAGTGGGATAAACAGTGGGAACACAAGGGAATTTTTAGGGCAGTAAAACCATTTCGTATAACAGTGTAACAGTGGATATATACTATTATGCATTCATCAAAAAAGTGAAAGTTAATGAATGTAAATTAAAAAAAATCATTTAAGACATCCAAGGATCCCATGATGGACGGCAGATGGTGACCAAAAATATTCCATTTCAAATGTATGAAACAATCTCATTGAAGGGGGTGGAAGGAAAAGGTGCTGACCTATGTAACTTTGGAAAAGAATGGAATTATTAAGACAAAAGTCAAGAGAACTGCACATAAGCTCTGCATTCTAATTAATAAAGCAGTTTCCCATGGCAGAATGGGCTAAAAGTTCTGATACATGTATATATGTATATATAATACATATGTACAGAGATTGAACAATTAAGTAACTGAATGAAAGACAGCAGGTTTCTCATACCATTTTTTAGTTACAAAGACAAAACAAAAAAAATTAAAAAAAATTTCCATGGAGAAGTCCTGCCTCTTACATTGATGCAGGAAATATACAAGGTGAACCTGGAGGTCTAGAACATTTAATAGTGCCAAAATAGAGGAAAAATTTCAGAAAACACAAAAACAAAGCACCTAGGTTGATAGGGGTATATCAAAAGATCCACTGAAAGGGCTCCCCATGGTCAAAGCTCAAATAATTTCAGCAATAAATAAAGTAATAATCCAAAATAAATAGCCACGTGTCCATTATATACATATATATGATTAAATAAATACATTATGAGAGATGATTCAAATCTTTCATGCAGAAGAATTAGAAATATTTTATAAAGATATTCTGCCCTCAAGGAAAGGAGCACAACTGCTCATTCTTTGCATGTGAGCTACACAAAGTGAAAAAAAGAAAAAGGGAATCATTGTAGTGGCGAAATCTGACAAACATCATTTTTGCCAGGTAATCAAGGTCAACATCAACAGCGATAAATCATTTTGATAACATGTACCCTTGACATGGTGTGATGAAAATGGCACATTGTCCCTGAAGTCTTTTTATTAAAAACCTATAACTCTAACCGTAAAAACAGACATCAGACAAATTCCAACAGAAGAGTATTCTACAAAATATCTAATGAATACTCTTTAAAACTGGCCAGGTCATCAAAAACAAAGAAAATCTGAGCATTTGTTATAGCTAAGAGGAAACTTACGAGTTGTGACAACTAAAGGTCATAAGGTACCTCAGGTGGGATCCTGGAACAGACAATGGACATTAACTAAAAACTAAGAAAATTTGAATAAAGTATGAATTTTAATGATAACACATCAACAGTGGCTCATTAATTGTAACAAATGTATCCAACTAATGTGAAGTGTTAATATAAGAGAAACTATGTCTCTTCAATTTTTCTGTGAATCTAAAATAGTTATAACAATAGTTTATTCAAAAACAAGATTTATAGTTTTAATGGCTCCAAGAATTCATTAAGAAAGTAAAACAGAAAATTTAGAAATACCTTTGTATATGTGTATCTATCTGCATCCTCATATGAATGCACACATATGCGTTTTCCAAAACATGAATCACCAGTGAGCTTATGAATAAACTTCAGCAGAATGAGTAATCAAAGGAATATTAATTCAAAAGTTAAGACTATTCATTGATTATCAAACCATAAAAATTTAGATAACCCATAATTCTCTGCTAATTGGAAAATAAAAACAAAAACAATTTTTGAGAATATATACAAAACTTATCATTTAGGCTTGTGTCACTGGACCTCCAGAATCTAATTCTAGTAATTCATTTTAAGAATCCCTTTTAATTTATTTCTGCCTAAAGATTTAGCACTATTTTCTTATTGGCTGTTTTAAAATGGCAAATAATAAAACAAGATAAATGTTCTAATAAAAGGAGATACGTTAAGTAGTTATTGCTACACAAATGCATACAGCTACAGGGTGAACTATTATTCTAGAATTAAACATAATGTTTAAAAGTATATTAGTGACTTTATAAGGTGGCTAAATTAGAATACTTTCATATACCAAAACAGATTTACAAAATGATCTCTGTTTTATAAATTCAAATAAACGTATGCAGCTGCCAGCCTTCAGGATGGCTCTGAGTGATCTTGCCTTCCGATATTCAAGGAGTGCCCTCCCACACTGAATCATAGATGGACCCTACAACCACTTCTATATGACAGAATTACGGTGCTAGTCCATAAAGGCATGCCATCTTGGTCTCCTGGATTGCTTCCTCGGGGAGAATCTCAGGCAGAAGCACATGATATGGGCAGACAGATGATGGTGCTCATGGTAAATGACGGATGGAAATATTTATAAGTTCCCTTTACTTCTATGAAAGATAGAACAGTATATCTAAAGGTTCCTTTTACTTCTGAACGAGGTAATGATGTGCACATGTGTGTTCTGAGAGAACTTTGTTCCACATAGGAAAGGGAGTCACCATTGCAGTAAACTCTCATAAAAGGGACTACTGGACTCCATAGGTCAGCCTAGGTCAAAACTGGGAGAGCTACTAAAGGCACACTGAACAGGCACTGGAGTGGGAACTTGGTCCAACCAGAGTCATTCCCATGGACAGTGATTGTTTATGTTTAGTTCTTTCGTGTATATCCGAGGCTCCTCTGGAAGAGAAACTTAGCCTGTTTTACAGGTGGGAAAATCTGTGCCAAGCAACTAACAAATACAACTGTTTACATGTTATTATATGTGTGTATGTGTGTATGTGCACGTGTGTATGTGTGTATGTGCACGTGTGTGTGTGTTTGTGTTTGACCATTGTGAAAATAGGTCTTCATCTTGTTTCTAGAAACTTGTAGATTGCTTAGGCATATTACATGTTAAATATTGAAGTGCACACATTCTTTAATTCTTTCAACAAATATTTCTTGAGCGTCTCCTACACATAAGGTCTTACAATAAACTCTAGGGGTATAATAGTAAGACAGAGGCCTAATGGAGCATGGCCTGGTAAGGACTGAATTGTGCCCCCTGCCCCATTCATATGTTGAAGCCCTGACCCCTAGTATGATTGTGTTTGGAGTGGAGACAGGGCTTTTAAAGAAGTGATTGAGGTAAAGTGAGGTCATAACTGTGGGATTCTAATCCAATATGACTGGTGTCATTACAAGAAGAGGAAGAGATAGCAAGGATGCTTGCATACAGAGGAAAAGGCCACAAGAGGACACAGTCAAAAAAGCAGCCATCCATCTGCAAGCCAAGGGGACAGCAAGCCAAAGACAGAGGGCTCAGGAGAAATCAGCCTTCCTAGCCCCTTGATCTTGGATTTCCAACCTCTGTAACAGAAAATACACTTCTGTTGTTTATGCCACCAGACTGTGGTAATGCTATGAAAGTCCTAGCCAACTAAACCATGGTCATGATGGAGAGGCTGGTAAAGAGCAGGGAACCCAGGTCCTGTAGCCTGCATACTGTGTTAAGGATTTGGTTATTGCTCCAAGTAAAATGTGAAGCCATAGAAATAGTGTAAGAAGAGAGGTAACGTGATAGTTTTTGAGTTCATGAAAAATTACTATGAAAGATTAGATTGTAGGTGAGCAAAAAGTACTGTAAGAGACCAGTTAGATGATTTAGGCAAATGAGATCATCACATTATAGTGAGCAGAGATGAAGATTTTTTCAATTAATTATTGCTGATAAATGGCAAACAGTAGATGAAACTTTAAGTATCTGTTCTATTTGAAAAATTAGGGTTTAAGATAGGCTCAGTCAAAATAACTTTGAGAAATATTTAGATTTAGAATATTAATTTTGAGATATGATAAAGGCCTTAATGATGGAAAATCCAATAATGACAAATTTATTATACTTAACTAAAATAAAGGAAAAGAATAATAGGTTTCAGAACAATGTTAAAACCAAAAAATTTGTTGATTAAATTGCTTTATATCTTAATGCTTTACAATACAGCTATGATTAACAAATATTTTCAAATAAATATAAGTTACTTTTGATTTTAATATGTTGTTTGCTTTCCGGAGTAAAATATATGTAATATACAATTATATCAAATAATAATATAGAAAATGAGTTTATAAAAACAAAAACTTACCATATTTGGAACATAAATCCTCAGTGAATGTTTGTAGTGGGTGTTATACTATGTTTTTTCATGCATTATATCTGTTTTGCCTTAAATCTTCTTGACTTGGCAACTGTATTTAACACCTTTAATCTCTTCTTAAATTTGATAGTGGTAATGGTGTCTCAGGTCACAAGACAATTTGGAGAAATCACTAATCATCTAGAACAAAACAGTTTTTGAAATAAATACATTTGTGTGGTGGAATCATGACAAATACAAATAGCAAATTACTTGAGAAATAATTATCATAGATATTAATCCATCACTGCTTCCATGCTGCTGCCTCCACTCTGCAATAAATATTGCGTGGAACATTAGAAAATCAGTCATAATGAAATAAAGTTGGTTTCAGTCTTCAAAAGCCATGTGATCCTTCACTGAAAAGTAACACACTCATTATATATGAATAATCCAGACAAATGAGTCATTTGAGAATGCCAAAATTGGATTCTGAGTGGTGATATGAGCAACAGAAAAAACATTCGGAAAAAATTAGCTACTCATACTGTTAAGAAATGTTGCTATTGTCTGGCTACAATCCTTCTCTCCTTTCTTAGGGGAGTCAAGACTAAACACCATTAAGAGTTCCTGATAGCACCTGAATTTGCTTTTTGGGTAATGGAAAATTAGATTACCCATAAATGACAACAGATAAATCTTACCTAATAAATCCAATTAAAACTGACAGATAAGTGTAAGTGTAGCCCCTAGATTATAACTATGGAGACAGAGCATAATTGTATTTGTCCTAAGACCTGATCATTTACCTGCCTCATGTAGAAATTGTGGGAGGTGGGTAAATACCCTTTACACTGCAGACTTGTCTCAGTCATAAAAATATGACTAGAAGAGGAGAGAGAATTAATGTCCAAAAAATGAAAAGGTACATGCTATTATGTACAAAATAAGCTGCAAGGATATATTGTACAATACAGAGAGTAGAATATAGCCAATATTTTATAATAACTATAAATGGTATATAACCTTAAACAATTTAATAAAATTAAAAAGGAAGACAATTCAACAAGAAGACTCTGACTCCACTAGGAAGGGCAACATTAGGATATTGGGTATCCCAGGAGAAGAGAGGGAGAAAGGAGCAGAGAGTTTATTTAGATAAATAATAGCTGAGAACTTCCCAAACCTGGGGAAGGAACTGGATACGTAAGTTCATGAAGTTAGAACTCCTAATTTATCTCAATGTAGAAATATCTGCTTCAAGATACATTATATTAAATTTGTCAAACATCAATGTCATAGAAAGACTTTCAAAGGCAACCAGAAGAAAAAAAAAAAAAAAAAAGAATGGTAACCTACAAAGGCTATTAGCAGATTTCTCCGAGGAAAATCTACAGACAAGTAGAGAGTGAACTGAGATATTCAATATATCGAAAGACAACAATTGTCAGACAAAAATACTCTATCCGGCAAAGATGTCATTCAGAATCTGAATTCAGGAGCAATAAACACTTTCCCAGACAAACAAAATCTAGGAGAGTTCACCAATACTCAACCAAGTGCCTTATAAGAAATGTTGAAAGGAGCTTTTACCTGAAACAAAAGGCAGAAGTACACAAAACTTTGAATAAGGTGATGAACAGACAACAGAATCAGAACTTTACAACACTATATCAGAATAGGTTGTTACACATCTATTTATAGCATAAAGTTTAAAGGGAAAATGCAGTAAAAATAACTATAGGTATTTCAATGTGTGAGTAATGAACTCACAACATAAAAAAGGAATAGGTTGAGACAATAAAAATGTAAAAGAGAAAGAGGAAAAAGACAGAACCTGTATAGGCAAATGAAAATAAGTTGCTATCAGCAAAAAAGGGCTATTTTATCTATAAGATGTCTTATGGAGAAAGACAGATACTGTATGGTTTCACTCATATGTGCAATATAAACAAAAATTTAAAAAAAATAAACAAACCGAACCAAATAAAAGCAAATATATAGATACAGAGAACAGAGTAGTGGTTACCAGAGGGAAGGGTGGTGGTGAGGGGGACAGCAAAATGCATAAACGGGGTTAACTCTATGATGGACAGAAACTAAATGAGCGTACAGTAGTGTACACAGAAGTCAAATATACTATTGTATACATAAAACATACATGGTTTTAAACCAATTTTAAATAAAACAAGGAAAAAAAACAGAAAGGTAGATTTTGGGAGAAAATATTTGCAAACCATGTATCTGAAACAGGACTCATATATTCACTATATTAAAAAATTTTCAAACTTAACAGTAAGAAAAACAAAATTTAATTAGAAAATGGGCAAAAGACATGAAGAGACATTTCACTGAAAATAATACAAGGGTGATAAACACTTGGAAAGATATACAACATTCTTAGTTATTAGGAAAATGCAATTCAAAACCACAATGAATGAAATGTGAAATGAAAATCACAATGAAATGAAATACGAAATGAAAGTCACAATGAATCAAATACCACTATAAACCCAGCAGAAGAGCAAAAATAAAAACTAGTGACAATACACAATGCTGTGAGGGCGTGGAGAAACTGGATCTCTCATACACTACTGTTGGAATGTAAAATGGTACAGCCACTCTGCAATGTAATTTGGAAGTTTCTTTTTAAAAAAATTTAAAGTCATTTACCACATGACCTCACAATCACATTTCTGTTATTTATTCCAGAGAAATGAAAATAAGTCCGCATAAAAGCTTGGACATGATTATGAATAGCAGCTTTATTTGTAATAGCCCCTAATTGGCAACAAATGAAATGTCCTAAAATACGTGAAGTGTTAAACAAATTTTGGTACATACATTCCATGACTACTCAGCACTCAAAGGAAGAAACTAGTGATACAAGAACTAATTTGGATCTATCTCAAGGACATTAAACTGTGTAAATAAAAGTCATCTTCAAAAGGACACATCCTATAGGATTCCATTTATATAACATTCTAAAAATGACAAAATAATAGCAATGGAGAACAAATTAGCGCTAGTTCAAATTCAAGAGGTGACTGAGAGATGGGTGTTGATAAGATAATGGGGTCAATTGAAAGATAAAGCTGATCTCAGTAAACTTGCTGGGCTAGAGAGTGCTATATTTGGGAACACGGTCTTTGGTAACAATGCTTGAGTATTACACTCCATTCATAGGACTTGAACGTCCCTAACAGAAGTGAGTCTGTTAGTTCAAAGTAGCGATGTTTCAGCATTCTGGTTTGTCCCAATGCAAAGCTGATTGCATGCTATTATAATTCTGATAAAGTTTCAAATAGCAAAGTTTTTAAAGGTCTGTGATTAAAACAAACACAGATAACATTATCAGCAACAACAGCAAAAGGCTCTCCTCTATCCTTCATCTAATATGATATAAGAAAAAGAATAGTTTTTCTTAATGTTATATATTTGATTCTAAGCACCAAGATAATTTATAGTTTAAGACTCACTTGAAATTTTGTCACTTTCAAAAGATTGGGGTGAGAAAAAGCAAGAGTACTGGGTAGCCAAGGGATGGTATCTTAAACTGTCTTTAAACTGAGATGAGGAGGGATTACCCATCAACACAGCAGTTAACTGGAAGCAGACTAGTGTGATGATAGATTTTATGTGTCAATATGACTAGGTTATAGTATGCAGATATCTGGTAAAATACTACTCTGGATGTCACTGTGAAGGTGTTCTTTTGATGAGATTAACATTTAAATTAGTAGACTGTGAGTAAAGCAGATTACTTTCCATAATGTGTGTGGAGAGGCCTCATTCAATCATTTGAATGCTTTAAAACAAAACACGCTGCGGTCCCTTGAAGAAGAGGGAATTTCTTCTCTAGAGTGTGTTCAGATACAAGCTGCAGCATCAAATCTTTCCTGGGTCTCTAGCCTGCCTGCCTACACCACAGATTTTGAACTTACCAGTTTCACAATCACATAAGCCAGTTCCTTAAAATAAATGTCTCTGTCTGTCTCTGTCTCTTTCTGGTTCCCCAAACCCTGCAGGCCAGATTTATACAAGTTGGGGGAAGTTTTCAGCACTGATGTCCAAGAATGCTCATACCATCACTGTCCTATAATAGATGAGTAATGTAAAACAAAAATGTCCATCAACAATATAATAGTAAATATATAATTGTATATTTACTTTATGGAATGCTATATAGACTAAAAAAAATGAAGGGACAACAGTTGCAATACAGCACAGGGGAATCTTAAATATGATATTCAGCAAAATAATTCAGACACAAAAAAGTACATATTGGATAACTACATATTATATAATCCATATGGCTTTGTATGAGTACATAAAAGGGAGTCATTGTTTCAGATGGATACAAAATTACGCGGTAAAATGTGAAAAAAAAAAAAAAGAGGATATGATGATCCTGAAATAACTTTATTGTTGCTTTTGTTGTTTTTATGTTTTATATGCAAAACGAAATGGTAACATATAAAGAAAATGAAGAGAGGATGACCTCATAGTGGTTATCTTTATGGAAGAAAATTGGGACTGTCATTAAGAAAGGGCTACCAAGAGGCTTCAGAGGTGGTGGCAATTTTCTGTTTCTTAATCTGGGTGGAACCAAATAGATGTTAACTTTACTACTTCACTAAGCTATACTTTCATATTTTATGTAGTTTCTGAAAGTCTGTTGTGAAAAGTGTGTTGTCTGTCTGAACGAAAATAAAAAATATCATGGATGTGGGTGACTTTTATAAATTTGGAAAGGTATTTCATATAGTCCTTTAAAGTTATTCCACTTTAAGCCTATCTTGTTTTTTCTAATATTAGGGGAAAAAAAACAATGATTTATTTCACTATGAATATCATTATTTAATACAAGAGCAATAAAAATCCTAATAATTGTCAGAAGTGGCCATGGAATGAAACAGCAATAGCTACTTTTCTTCTGCATAGGACCAGGTCTTCATGCTATGTTTTCTTATCTTTGTTATAAAAAGTGTATTAGTGGTAAAATTCATTTAAATAAAAAATTCCAAGAAAAGTGGAATTCCTATGTTACACAATGAAGTACCTCCCTGCCATATACATGGGTGTGTGTATGTGTATGTGTATATATACATATACAAATATATAAAATTGATCAATTGTAGGAAAATATGATAAAGGGATAAAAGTCTTCATTGAAGTGTTTGAAAAAAACACAAGGTAAGTATGCCATTGACAACAATTAACTCAAAAAAAGATAGACTTAAATGTACAACTATAAAACTTCTAAAAGATAACACAGGAGAAAACCCAGATGAGCTTGGGTCTGGTGATGCCTTTTTAGAGACAACACAAAAGATACAATCCATGAAAAAAATAATTGATAAGCTGGACTTCTTTAAAATTAAAAACTTCTGCTTTGTGAAAGACAATGTCAAGACAATGAGAAGACAAGTCACAGACTGGGAGAAAATATTTGCAAAAGACACATCTGATAAAGGACTGTTATCCAAAACATACAAAGGACTTCAAAAACTCAACAATAAAAAAAAAAAAAACCTGATTAAAAATGAGCCAAAGACCTTAACAGATCCTCATCAAAGAAGATATACAGATGGCAAATAAACCTATGAAAAGATACAGCACATCATATATCACCACAGAAGTGTAAATTAAAGTAATAATGAGATACCACTACAGACCTACAAGAGTGGTCAAAATCTGGAACACTGACACACCAAATGCTTTCAAAGACGTATAGCAACAAGAAGTTTCATACCCTGCTGGTGGGAATGTATGCACAATGGTACAGCCTTACTGGAAGAAAGCTGGTGTTTTTTCGTAAAACTAAACATACCTTAACTATATGATATAGCATTCTCCTTGGTATTTATCCAGAGGAGTTGAAAATGTATAGCCACACAAAAATCTGCATATAGATGTTTACAGCAGCCTTATTCATAATGCCAAAACTTGGAGACAACCAAGCTGTCCCTTAGTAGAAGAATGGATGAATGGACTGTGGTATATCCAGACAGTGGAATATTATTAAGCACTGAAAATAAATGAGCTATCAAGCCATGACAAGACATGGAGGAATCTTAAATGGATAGTACCAGGTAAAAGAAGCCAATCTGAAAAGGGTACATACTGTATATTTCCAACTATATCACATTTTGGAAAAGCTGAAACTATGGAGACAACAAAAACATTAGAGGTTGCCAGGAGAGAAATGAAAAAGCAGAGCACAAATTTTTATAGTAGTGACAGTACTCCATATGATATTATAATGATGGCTCCATATCATTAAACTTCTGTCTAAACTCATAAAATGTACAACACCAAGAGTGATCCCTAAGGTAAATTATGGATTTTGGATAACTATGATGTGCCAATGTAGGTTCATCTTTGCTAAATAACTGTCATTCTGAAGAGTGAGGCTGATAAAATGGCAAGCTATGCATGTTTTGGGACAGGGGTGTATTAGGGAAATCTTTATACTTTCCTCTCAATTCTTTTGTAATCCTAAAACTGCTCTAAAAAAATAAACTTTTTAAGAATACAATTGACCACTGAACAATGCTAGAGATTAAGGGCACTGATCCTCATGTAGTAGAAATTCTGTGTACTGCTTTATAATCAGTTTTCCTCATCTGCAGTTACATATCCAGAAATTCAACCAACTGTGGTTTGTGTAGTACTATAGTACTTATTGGAAAAAATATGCATATAAGTGGACCTGAACAATTCCACCCTGGGTTGCTGAAGGGTCATCTGTATATGAGATAAAAATCTCTACACTCAGAATCAGAACTTTTTAGGAAAAAAATAAAATAAAATACTAGTTTCAGAGTATAAGATTTTACACTCCTGATAGTCCAACAGAAATATTAAATTTGGCGTTTATTTTTAAACAGATGCACTTAAGTTTCCTAAAGTTCTCTGGGAAGTAAGTGAGGAAAAACATTAAATAAGTAATGATACAGGTTATTTATTAGTTTCTCCACAACTCATTCAAATATATAATGATACGTAGTTAAAGTTGTACTCATTACAAGGGAGAAGAAAAAAAATTTCAGCACTTTGAAAATAATTTCCACACACAATTACCACAAGACTTCTCATTCTGGTTTAGGTACTTAGGTGAGAATTTCAAGGCCATTGTGTGGGAATGGTTTGAAGAGATTTGAAAGTATCTCAGCAATACCGCTCCATCCCCCACTTCTTATCTCCTTGCTTACCAAAGCTAGTATTTAATAGGTAAGATGATGAACATGATAAATGAATGGATATATGATTTTTACATACAGTGATTCAAAAGGGAAATTACTTTTTTTTAACCTCTCCTTTATTCAGTACCATTTCCTGAGTGCATATGCTGTAGTTGTCACTATGCAGCAAATAAAAAATATTTAAGTTAGTTCTTGCCCAAAAGTAGCTCATCATCTATTTACACTTTTACTTAAACAACCACAAAAAGACAATTTCTTTTAAAACATGAGAACTATCCGTTCAACTCTGACTTAAATAATAGAGCTCCAATGGAAACATCATGGAAAGATATTTATAGTCAGCCATTAATTACATCCTTGCTAACCTAGGCCACTCAGTCACACAGCAGGTAAATGTAGCGACCAAACTCATGAGGAGGAACTACTTTCGTAGCTATAGAATTCAAGTAAAATACTTCTATTTTGACCACAGTCTGCATTATTATTTTGCTTGAAAAGCACAAGATGGTATATATTTTTAGAAATGTAACCTGTAATGGGATGGTTGTCAACCTGGGGTAATTTCTGCTGCTCCCCCCAACCCCTGTCTACACAGCATTTAGCAATGTGTAAAGAAATGTTGGTTATCACAACTACTGGCATCTACTGGTGCTACTGGTATCTAATGAGTAGAGGCCTGGGATGCTGCTAAACATTTCCCAATGCACAGGGCAGCCTCCACAACAAAGAGTTACCTGGCCCCGAATATTAAGTGTCTTGGTTGTAAATATATATATACATATATATATACACACACACACACACACGTATATCTGAATCACTTTGCTGTACACTTGCAACTAACACAATATTATAAATCAACTACACTTCAAAAATAAAAGTGCCTACGTTGAGAAATCTTTCTATAAAGAAAGATTTTCCCACCCCCAACAAATTTCCTGAGTTTTGTAGTTCTCACACTGACTTGCAAATCACCACTATAGGTCAGCTTAAGTTGGCAAGGTGCTCCAAGCTTAAACCAGCTTAATTCAAATAGAGACTCAATTATGGCCCAAGTTACAGAGCTATTATTCATATGTCCTGTTTAAAAGGGCTCCCTGACCTACTCTTTCAGGAATTACAAAGTGTTCTCATTAGCTCTGATTAGGTTCTGGGACCTGTCTTGCCTAAAATTTCTCATGCCTAGACAGTAATAGCATGAAAGATGTATCTGGGTTTACTCACTATCAGAAAACCAGTGTTAATTTATATTCTAATTTTTCCATAATAACAATCTTATTTATACGGTCGGTTAAAAATCAAGCTTATTAAACCAAAGAAGTGTAAGAAGATTCCTTATAACATTACCCTTCCAAGATACCTGAGGTCAGAAGGCATGAAAAACAGGTATGTAAACCAATCTAGAGAATGCCATAATCAGTTGTCACAGGTTACACATCTCTCCTTCCATACTGCTCATTACGTTTCTTTGAATATTAAAAGTTGAGCTTCGAAAACAAAGTAAGGGTACAAAGTACAGGTAGTAACTGTAATGCATTCGTAAGTCAATTCCTAAAAACCGAGGCGTATCCTCCCACAGCCACCCCAACCCTCACTAACTGCAAAGTTCAAACAATGCTGTTACCTATTCTTGACATTAAACAACAACAAAGAAGTCTACAAAGGAACTATGAGCTATCTAAGCTGAGAGGTTTTCTTTCTTTCATTTCATTGTTGCTTTTGTTTTCTCTCAGAAGCCAAGATTGTCAGGATTTAAGTCTCTTCATGAAAGACATCTAGGACCTCTAAAGCAGATACTGGAAACCTTGTAAAATCCTCTCAGCTATATGCCCATGGAAAGGTTGAGGGGAAAGGAAAGTAATAAAAGCTTTTAAAAACATTTCCTCCCTAGTTAGAAGGACAGAAAAAGTACATGCATTAAGCAAGGCTGCCCCACTCGGCATTCTTGCATTCACTTTAAGCAACAGTGATGCACATGTAAATAAATAACCTTTCCAGTAGTCTACATGCATCTATAAACTAGGTTTAGTTATTCCTTCCTTTGGATGAATTTTGTGATAGTTAAGGGCTTTGTGATCAGTGAATAGAAGTTGAGATAAAAATTATAAATAAAGAAAATAAACTCTTTGCCTTTAAATAGAAGTGGTTCCAGTTTCCCTTCACAAGCCTGAAGTGTTGTTGTACATATTAAAACTGCTGCATAGCTCCATCTCTGGTCACAGAAACTCCTTCTTTCCCCCTCCTCACTGAAGATGTCAGATCTCAGGGAAACAGCAGTTACAAAAGGATGCTTTTCATAGCCTGTACTAGAAAACGCTGGCACCCCAACCCTGCATAAAATACCACTAAACTGAGTCACAATGCCCGAAGCTGTGCCTTCTGCTTCTTTTCTGCTAAATAATACTGTGAAGTTTTGCCCATGTACAGGACATGTCGACTCGTCTAATACCCCGTTTGCCCTAGATAATTTTAAGCTTTATCCATCAGTGTACCACGCGAGAGAGAAAACCGCAGTTAACGAGATGACAGTGTTACCTAGGTATTTGGCATCAATATTAGCAATAGTCTGTCATTTGACAATTATTTCCCTAGCATACCAGACGGTAAAGAAAACGTTTTCATTCATCCGCAAATGACTAACATTTTATTGATGTTTCAAAATGCGCTTGAATACTATTGCACTCTCAGTTTCCGAGACGGATTTGAGAGTTAAGCTTGAATACTAACATCAGTAACTCCGTCTGCAAATGTCTCGGTTAATTGTCGGGCCTTGGGTGCCACTTCAAGGGAGGTGATGCTGGTTAGGGGCTCTTCGATCAGTCAGTCTGGGTGGTCACAGGTGATGGGAACCCTCCCCTCTCCCCATATATCCTCATGCACTGCGATAAAAATCACTCCCAGCACCGCTACCGCCAAGCAAAACGACTCCCTGCCTGCCTCGTAAAGAGCTCAGTCTAGGGAGGCAGCCGGATGCTGACCCCTGCAGAGATTACTGCTTCTGTGCGCTTTGCCCAAGGACCCTGCTAGTATTATGGAAAACGAGTTGGGGATGTGCGAGGTTTTTGCTTTATATATTTCCTCTAAGGGAAGAAGGACTGGGGTCAGGCGCAGAAAATCTTCAAAGACTGCTTAAGGGGGACAGAGTGGGTGAAGGGGAGGGGTGAGCATGTTTTTTAATCACTTGTTTCTCTCCTTCACTTCCCCGCTTTGCTTCCCAAACTCCTCACTGAACAAGATTGATTGGCGTAACTGCTATTGACTCCCAGCCTCGCTTCTCGCATTGATCTGCAAATGTCCTGGAATAGCTAAATGACTGAATCTGGAAAGGAGTTCCAGAGGAGAAGGGGCAGAGAAGGGTAGGGGTTGGTCCCATGCCCAGCAGTCCTGGGCCAGGACAGCGGCTCGCGGCGGCGGGGCGAGAGGCTCCGGGGCTGCGGTGTAGGAAGAGAGCGTAGCCGCTCGGCGCCGCGGAAAAGGAAGCCTGTCTAACAGGGTTTGGAGGCTGTTAAAAATATGTATATAAACCTGTGACTCGTTAAACACGATAACTTTCCCCTGTCTAGATTCGAACGCACTGATCATTCCGCCTGATAGGCTCAAACGGGTTAAACTCCCTCTTACATAACAGGGCTGCCTGGCTGTACACAATTAAAACACTTGATTGCAGTCTCTTCCCGACTCCATCCCAGCATGACCCGCCCTGTTTCTCCCAGCACGCCTGCGTGCCGCGCGCGCACCACTCCCGCGCAGCCCCTGGCGCGCGCTTACTACACGCTCACACTCACGTCCACGCGCTCTCCACTTTGACCGTGCCTCACACACACGCACTCGCACACAATTTAGTGTCAACTCGCGCCGGGTGGGGGGCTGAGGGAGCCCGCCCTCCAGTCCTTAGCTACTGACCCAATAGGCAGGCCAGCTGCTCTACCGCAAGGCCTCGCATGCACCCCCTCAGGTCCCCTCAGAAAGCAGCACCCCCGCCACCGTCCCTACCTATTGCCGAAAGAGGTAACGAGTGAACTAGTTGGCCGCTTGTTAACTGTAGCGTGGTCGCCCAGGCGAGACTGGAAAGGATTAAAATAAAATAAACAACAAAACCTCGCAGTCCCTGGCGTCATGATGGCGCCGACCACAACTTGGAGGACTTAAAAGTTACGGTGCCTCAAGAGGTAAAGCGAAGCGCCCCTCTGCTCTCTTCACCTCAGTCCCGTCACGGAGACTTTTCTAGCAAAACACCACTCTGGTGCATGACAGCAAGGGAAGCGTTCTGTCTCCGAAGCACCTCTCTTCCCCTCTCAGTCTGCATAACTGTGATATACCTCTTCCTTATATGTGTGTATATATATATACACATATATATACACATTTTTTTCCCGTTTTCTTTCTTTTCTTTCCACAGCACCCCCTCTTCACGTCCCCCCCTCCCTGCTGCATCCCTAGTCCCCGGGCGGGGTTGCTAAGGAAACGGCCGCTTGGCAACGCGCGTGAGCCCAGGGGCCGCCGACCGCCGCTGCGCCCCGCGCTGCTTCTGCCGCTGCTGCTGCCGCGATTGCAGCCGCCGCCGTTGCCGCTCGCCCTGCCTCCGCCGCCGCCGCGCCTCCTCCCTCACTCGCCGGCGCGCTCGCCTCCTCGTTAGATAGTGTGCGAGCCGTCCGAGAATCAGACACACTCCGGACTCGGCCAAAAGCAACCGAGAGGAGGTGTAGTGTGGTGCCAGGGGGTGGGAGGGGAGGGAGGGAGGGAAAACAAGAAGGAGGAGGAGGGGAGGCAAGAAAGAGAGAAACAACACCGAACAACTAGAAGGGGAAAAAAAAGAAAGAAAAGAAACCCACCCGCCCACCAAAAAAAATTTTTTGAGAGAAAAAAAAAAAAAAGAAGAAAAATCCTGTGGCGCGCCGCCTGGTTCCCGGGAAGACTCGCCAGCACCAGGGGGTGGGGGAGTGTGAGCTGAAAGCTGCTGGAGAGTGAGCAGCCCTAGCAGGGATGGACATGATGCTGTTGGTGCAGGGTGCTTGTTGCTCGAACCAGTGGCTGGCGGCGGTGCTCCTCAGCCTGTGCTGCCTGCTACCCTCCTGCCTCCCGGCTGGACAGAGTGTGGACTTCCCCTGGGCGGCTGTGGACAACATGATGGTCAGAAAAGGGGACACGGCGGTGCTTAGGTAGGAAGAACGGCGTGCTTTTCGTACTTGTCTCCGTCTGTCTTTCTGTCTCTCCACCTTTCTTGTCTTCTTTTAAACCGAGTAATGCTGTTGGTGGTGGTCACTATTGAAAGACCGCGGTCTCGGGATATCCATGTACCGATTCTGCCCGGAGCCCTGGCCCCTTTACCCTGGGGCAGGTAGCACACCGGACTCAGGGTGCTGAAGCACTTTGCCAGAACGCCAAGTAGCCTGGGATGAGTGAAGTATGAGGTTTAGGAGGGGCACATGCCCCTTGGAAACTCAATTCACAAGGTCTCCGGTTTACTGTCAGGGGGTACTCTTGGAGAGTCTGACAAGTTTATCAGGTTTGTTTCTATTTACTCCAGGCGGAGTGACTTTTTCCAACGCTGGCTCCCTGCTCCCATTTATTTTCCCTCTCCCTTGGACACTTAGGCTCAATTTCTCCCTTTGCAGTTTTCTTTTCTTTCCTCTTACCGCTTTCTCCCTTTTCTTTTTTTCTCCCTTCATTTTCCCCCCTCCACTTTCCCCCTCCTTCTTACTCTTTTCCTTCCATTGCCTCTTTTCATACCTATTCTATTTTCTATTTTCCCTCCCTTTTCTATTTTCTCCTCCTGTTCTCTCCTCTTTATCTCCACCACTCTACTTTCTGATCATCTGATTTAACCCACTTTCCTCCATTCTTTACCTTTCTCCATTCCCCATTTTTCCTCTTTATTAATGTCCCTATTCTGTGATTTATCTCTCTCTCTTTAACTCTCATTTCTCATCTCTTTCCCCATATCCCTTCCCATCCATGTCACACACACGTTATGTTCCCTATAACCCCTTCCAGGACTGTTTCCTCACCCTCACAAATCTCTTTTTCTTAAACACACTCCCTCACCTACGCAGTTTCGCATCCTCACACATGCTGGCACTTCCGTGCTCTAACAACCACTCTCACATTCAGATTCTCTTTTACTGTTTAAAAGGCACATACTCCTTCACTGTTCCACATGCTATCACTCACACATGTGTCCACACAGTCTCTCTCCTCTTTTCCTTTCTCTCTTTCTCTATCCCTTCGTCCTTCCCTCTTTCCTCCCTTTTTCTATCTTAAGTTTTGCTTCTTTTTCTCACTCATCCTTCCTCCCTTCTTTTCCCTAAGCTTGAGCATTGAAATGTTTTATCATTAATGAACATCCATAGCCTAATTTTACCTGTAAGCAACACTGCAGGGTGAGCTTCTGGAAACATTTTCTCCTGTGAAAATATAAATTGATGATCAACAGTGCTTAGATCTAAACAAGGCTAAACACCCTTATTCTTTCAGTGCCCATTGCCCTCCCTTCTCCCCGTGACACCCTCACCTAACGTACATCTCACATCTCCCTGAAAGATCTTCTTTCTCTCCACTGGGTGGTAGTTGGCTTATAAGTGTAGATTGCACAAAATCGGTATACATGGCATGTCTAAGGTGAAAGAGAGTGGGATATGTTTTCATTTGAAACATACAATATATTTCAAGCTGAATGATCTGGAATCTGGGTGTGGTATATGATTTACACCTCCTGAAACATGCTTATAAGTCCAAATTCATGGGGAATACTATTACAGTTTCTAATATACACTAACAACATGCTTTTATAATATATGCTATCTACTGTAAACACAAAATGCCACTGATGTATACAAAAGTAAATAATTTGTTATAATTTAGTAAAGCATCTTTTCATTGTTGGTAAAAGCAGTGAACTTTTGGTCACACAGGATGTAAATTAACCCTTATTCATGTTCTTTGCATTAGTTTGTTTTGGAAGTTTAAACAACAGTGGTGAGGACAAGAAGCAGTATCTTTAGAGGCTGCAAACACGTATCATAGGAGCTGCAATCTATATGTTTGTAGTCGCATATTGCTTCTTTGTAATGAGCAGTAACATTTTCAATATAAAGGACTTGAAAGACTACTTGTCTTTCAATGATATATCTTAGGCATTTTGTTTCTAATGAGCAATCTGATAAACACTATGGCTTATTAAAACAGCTGAACCCACGATCTGCTTCTAGGAGACCTATATTTTAGTTCACTCATTGCTTCCAATAGTGAAGCTTCTCTAACTAGTGGCAACACTACCTTTCCAGTGTTTTTGGTTTGGTGCAGTCCTTGTTTACTTGCGTGCACTGTATCTCATCCCTTTGTATGCTATATCCTGAGCTTTCTAGTATCTTAGTTTAGGGAACTTTTGACTTTTAAACTTTTAAAGAATAGAATCTCTGTCTTTTCTGAATGATGTTTCTAACCAATTAGAGGGTTTGTTGTTTTTTTTTTTTTAAATAAGCAGAATCTTTACTTGTTGTCTGAAACATCTGATCTGCATTACTTTTTACCCAAAATAATTTGCTTACAGTAATTCTAGAATTCTCTTGGGAGTACCCCAGTTTTGATCTTTTTATATTGTCCATAGGTTTTAAACACTTTTAACATATATATTCATGAGAAATCTCTCTGTTTAAAACAATGGTAAATTTTGTCAGTTATTTTTCTTGACTCTTCTGGTACTTGCTCTGTTCATAGACCAGTACAGACAGAGCTTAAAGACGAAGTAAGTGAAAGGTGACATGTTTTTCATCAGAAGTAATGTCACAGAGTTATATTTTATGTTTTCACTTTGGATACTTGGAATTGTATTTGATGTCATTTTCTAATTCATTAGAAAACAATTGTCCCTCAAACACATATGCCCTCAGACCAAAGTACAGAAACCTAATGCTTGAGAGAACACTTCACTGAATTACATGATACCATTTATTAAGCTTTACACATTATGCTCTATTTTTAATGTAATACACATTTCTCAAAATGTCTCTAATAAAAAGCGAATAGTGGCATAACAGTTATCAAATAACTTTAAGTGCTAAAGGCCTGAAAGTGCAAACATGTCAGTCAGTGACTCTGTTGCTTGTGGTTACATTAATGAAACAGAAGTTTAAAGGGCAAATGATACATTTATATCTCCTAAATGCCAGAATGTCTGATTTAGAGAAAAGAACCAAGAAAAGCAAAACTTTCAGTAAGTGGTGTTATCATGCAGAAGGGAATTCACTCTGCGATCTACTAAATATAATGTCATTTCGTAAATCAACTTCTCTGTTTAGCTCAAATAGAGGACTTATAATGAAATTCCATTTAATAATTTCAACATTCTTATCATTTTAACTTTGCCTTTTAAGGTTAGTGAAGCAATACATTAAATGTTAAAATGTCCCTTACTTCTAATAATGGTATTCACTGATACATCGCTGAAGGGTTCACTTGAGCTATTTGGACATTCTTGATAAAGTCTTTAATGATACATCTATTCAATGTAGTAACATTTGATACTTCCCTTACTTAAACTTTGAATAAATGCACGGATATCTAGAGTACATTGTAATTTGCTACAAATACAAATTATTGTTCTCATTAACTTATTAGACACTAGATTGCTACCACATTTAATACTTATTGGTATTTTATGCTTAACAGAACTTGTTAATCTGTATATGGAGAAATTAACTTTTTCTCTAGTTTTAAAATTTCATTTTGTAATACTTGGAAGATCTGAGTTAATGTTTCATGAGGTTACATAGCAAAGAATAGGAGATGCTGGAACCATATCAGTCATGCTTTAGGACCCAGTGTTTCTAGACCTGGAAAATCAAAGAGAGCATAACTCTGCTCTGGTTCAATACATAAATTTCAGATGACTTTAAAAAATAATTTTTCAGTTACTTTAATGTGAATGAGGTGCTTTATCCTTATCCTATTAACAAATATGTTAACATATACAAATATTTAATGTTCTTTGGAAAAAATACACGGAGTATCCTCATTTATATCCTCCCAGTGCCTGAGCATTTTTAAAAAGACATGTCATTTTCAAGGTAATTCTTTCAATCTGTTTCTTCTTCAACTCTTCTATGAATTTTGTACATTTTAAGCTGCCTCTTTGATACGAATTCAAAATATCCTATTCTCTGCTTGTCATGCTTTAATCAAAGGAAGGAAGAGAGATTCTTTTCTTAAATGTGGTATCTTCTTTTACCTTAGCAAAGTTGAACATAACTTTGTCATTTTCATGCAGCAGATTTGAATGGAAATTACATGAGATCCTAATAATGATATTATAATATGGAGGAAGGCTTTTGCTATAAGCACAGAACACAGAACTTATTTACCCAGAAGAGATTTCCATTGAAAGCCACAAAACTTTTACAAGTAGATTTATAAATGGATATGACAGATATTTATTACTTCTCAGCCTATTTCTCCAATACGTTTGGCTTTTGATTAGACTGCATTAATTATTTTGGTTTGAAATGCATGCTATTGGATATAAGAAAGTAAATGATATATGTATGAGAATGCGAAACTACCAATAGCAATAGAAATCGATTTACTATACTTTTGGAATATCATTGAAGAGTCTCTTCAGTGAGTCTTTTCAGGCTCATCTGTTGAGTCATTCCATTTATTGATGCATCACAACTTTCAAATATACTGTTCAACTGTGTAGGCACTTTCAATTTAGAACATTAAGGCATTACTTAAAAACTGGTATGCTTATTAAATTGTCTCATTGAACAAATATTTTAAAAAGTCTGAGTTTTTCCTCTTTTAAAAAAAAGAAGGGATAATAGACTGTCATACTGAGTCAGTTTGGAAAAAAAACATGTTCTAGATTATGGAATAAAATGCTACAAGTGTACTTGTAGTGGTTTGCAGAATTGTTTTATTAGCTTGACACATTACTTGGTATATTAATATACAATCATTTATTATATTAAAAAACAGCATAGTATTTTAAAATTTTCTATGTAAGGTTATATTTGTCCAGTCTTTTTAGCTCAAAGGGCCTATAAGCCCATATGGTTGTATAAACCTTTGAACACAAGCATGTTAATTAACTCCTTATTTTAGATAGATTGGATTTACAATTAAATAGATCCATGAAATAAGTTCATTCTGCAATACTTGACTTTTGAAAAGTTTGGAGAAATGTTCATATCCTGTACATGACAGTTCTGGGCCTGATTGACCAGATCCAACCTTCGTCCTTCTGCTCTGCTGTGCTATTGGAGGTAGACAGAGGAGCTAATCCCCAAGCTGCATTTACCAGTTGGCCATGTCAGCTGTCTTCAGGCGGTGGTTGACCAATGGAAGGTAGTTTTGAGAGAAGGGAGGACACAGTGAGTGAGAGGCCAAGCTGTTCCTCCCCTTCTTCATTGCTTTGGGCAAAGTTCAGCAGTACCTGCATCTCCCACTGGAACCTCTTTATTTCATCTTCTTCTGTGAGGTGACTGGCTCTTGGTCTCCTGTATGCTCCCTTACCATTTGTGCTTCAGCCCGAAGAGGAGCAGTGGCTTCTGCAGTTCTACCTGCAGGGTTGTCTTACTGTCACCTGTTCTGCTTCTCAGCTTTTCCATCGGCTTTGTAGTCACTACTGTGCATTAAATTCCTCCAGAATTGCTTACGTTTTGCTGGTAGAATTCCAATTGATACATAGTGAAAAGTAATGGTGTCAGTGATTTTAATTATATTTGATTGAATGACTACTTTGTTCATGGCAACATTCTTGTTGCTTCCTAGCACTGGGTTTAATAGTTGCTTAAGGAAACAGGTATAGAAGTTAAACCATAACAACACTAGGGCATGTTGCAAAGAAGAAAGACGGCTATTTGGGGTATTGTCCACACTCAGATTATCGGGAGCACAATAAACCAATGGCATAAATATTTAATTAATATGTGATTGAATACATAATTTCAGTAGAAAAATATAAAGATGCTATGTGTGGGAAAATAGAGATGTTGATGAGTATAAATTGGTAAGAATCAATAGTTCTGTATCTTTAAAAAAATTTTTTTTTGACTGAGCAAGAGAACCAGGGCTAAACTCTGCTTGTGGATATGTGATCAAAAATGCTGAGATAATTCCTACAGTGTTGACTATTGGAATCAATAGGAATTAAAGGCCTTTCTTTCATGAAGCTTAATACCTGAAGAGCAAATCAAAGTTTCAAGTTTCTTATGAAGTATATGAACAAAGCACACGACCACTGTAGAAATTAGTCTTTCAAGCCATTTGACTCCTGTGTTTGGAAATCACATGACTCTTCTACCATATCCTGTTTGAAATGACTTATACCATAAGACATTATAGTCATCACATCACTAACATGGAAGCATTATTAATGTGTATTGTTTGTTTTTACTCTTCCACTTACCTGAGTATTAAATGAGGTGGTGACCTTCCCCTTAAATTCTTCAAAATACTTTCTGAAAGACACTTATGTTGATGTCTGGCTCCAGTATAAACAGGCGGTCACCATAAAGTCACCTTTTGGTGCATTTCTCCACACTTTTGCAGGAAAGATGTTAATTTAAAAGCATCATTAATGCAGAGACCCTCTCTCAAGGATGCTTCAGAAAGGATTTCTGACTTTGGAAGGAAGTTGGACATAACTGATTTCTGCAGTTCTGTTCTTCTCAAAGTTTTCTCGATCCATTATAGATTGTTATGGACACTTTCTATGTATAAGGGAGACTAAAATTTATTGCCATGTTTTTCCCTAGAGCATTGTTATTACCTTCCTTTTGGCTTTTATAGAGGAAATTTTAGATTGGATCACATTTTTTCCCCCAGGCATTTTACGTATTTCAAATTCACTAATGAAAACAAGCTTCCCATACTACCTGAGAGTAGAATCTAGGATTTTTCTACATGGGCATAGTCAGTAACAAATTGGATATTAGTCTACTGTATCTAGAAATGTGGGATAATTTACAAGATATTAAAGAAATTCAATAATAACAAAAAGTGTTCATCTATCTCTAGGGCCTTAATGTAGAACCTTGCATTTATCAGGTCAACATCCTGATGCAATAACCATATTTTTTTTGAGGATTGAAAATGTTTTTTTAATATACAGTGATACATAGGGAAAAGATATCCCACACACGCATACTCAAACACACACAGGAAATTCTGCATAGCAAAGTTTTCCAGTATCAATTGGTTAAATTTTCTCAAGGAAGTTAATATTATCAAAATGCCTTTTTGTTTCTTTTTGAGGGAAACATGCAGAGTGTAATAAAAGCAAAATTGCAAAATAAATGAGGGGAATAGAGGGATGATTTCATCTTTGCATAGATTTTGTTCACATTCATTAATTTTAAAATAATGAATTTTTAGAGGGATAGGTGAAGGATTAAATGTATTTGTTCTTTAGTTTATTAATTGTTTAACACTTTAATAGTTGTAATATCTTTAATACTGTTATGGATCTTCCTGCTTATAGTGATTAAGTACTTTTTATTGAATCTATACATCAATAGTCTCTGCCTTAAGTAACTCCTGCAGAAGCCCTAGGAGGTTAAGACCCACACATTGGAATCATTCAAGGTCTTTAAATTGCAGGACACAATCTACTAGAGGGTTTTGAAGAAAATGTATTGGATACTGAAGGTATTTTTTTTAATAAAATATATTAAAATAGGGTAGAAAGCACTGTTTGTAATAAAAATAAGTATTATTTGATTAAACTTTTATTTTGTGTGTTTGTGTATGTGCTGTGTCAAGATTTTAGATGTATTTCTTACTGTGGATTTCAGCAGGAAAAGTTTGAAGTGCAATGATATGGTTGTAAGATTTTGAGATGTAGTTATAATTTTAAAAAGATCTAAGATTTTAAATTATATAGGAAGGCTTTTTACTCTTTGCAATTTTAATCAGCAGATAACAGGAATGGTTCAAAACAGCAAAATGTCTATTGTAACCTTCTTTCTATTTCTACCTAAACTCATTGAGCCTCCTCTTCCTTTCTCCTAAAGTTTCAATTAAATAAAATCGATAAACATACAGAGGTAGAGAGAATTGGCTATTTGCTTTGAATGAATAACTCTCAATTGTGACAAGTAGCTACACTCCCCAAACCAGAGAGTAACTTTTGTATCATTCTGACTATCTCCCAGAGGTAGGTCAACAGTACTTTATAAACCACAGGGTATTGATACTCGCTGATGGAATTTTAATGTGGTCATATGGCTTTGATTTATAATGTTGAGGAGGTTATCTATTAGCATAGTGGTTACTAAGCCATATCAAGTTCTGAATCCTGACAGAGGACCTTTGATGCTCTTAAGCATCCAGCTGGCATGGGAATTGGTCTTTTAATCACTTTCTGTAGGAAAAGGGGAATATAGAAAAAGGAGGAATTTGGCAGTGTTGCTAGCATTAAGTGTTGCTCTTTTGAACAGAAGCCAATACATTATAGTTTCCGGAGAGCTGGTAATTTGTTCCATTTAAGGAAGATGTTTATAACCCTTTTTGGTCCAGAACTAAACTGTTCTTTTCTGAATTTCACTAAGTTGTTTGGACATAGGTTTAGTGCCCATGCTTATGCTACAAGATACAATTCTTTAAAACTAGAGCAAGTGCCATAAAGTATTGAAAGATTTTAGACTGTTTAAAGGCAAATGGGAAAAAATGTGTTCTGTTGTCTTCAGAAACCCCTTTTCTCTCATGCAACTAAATTAAATTTAGAGAGATTAAAAGGATTTAAGAGATACTGTGAACATATGATCTGTAATCAGAAGGCAGAAGCATATTGTTTGTTGTCTCCAGTCACATCACGTACTATTGTATCAGGATATTAAATGAATAAATCAAAGGGATCATAAAGTTTTCTTAATATTATAGATACAATATTTCTTACAGGAGATTCTATTTAGATATGTTTGATTTGTAAGTAACCTGTTTTCAAATTAATATCTTGGTAATTGATCAGCAAAATAGAAAATGGCATCTCTACTACTGCACATATTGCTGACACATTATTAGTGCCCAACATATGAATGTTAAGTGAAGGACTTGAAGGAGAGAGGGAGCAAGGGAGTGAGGACGAAAGAGAGGGAGGAAAGTATATTAGGACCTATGAGTGACTTCTAACAAATTACATAAAACTTTGGATCACTGGGATATATAAAACTAAGCCTACATTGTGCTACATGGAATAATTACAATAAAAAAGGAATACATTTTAGTTCATATAGTTTATTAAATAATTGGAATAATTCTAAACCTGCATCCTTCCCATGATGGAGTTATATACATGGTACAAGTTGAAGTTCTAAGAAAGTATTTTACACTCAAGTCTATGTCTTCCCTCCAAGTTACTAGTTCATTTATGTTTATTTTAAAAAATAAATAATAGCTTTATACCTTGACCTGCAGTGGGATCAGGAGCTAATTTTGGGGAATATATGCATAAAAAGAAATTGTATATAAATCTTTGAGTAACTGCTCATCTGTCTTCTTGATCATAGGTCATTGATCATTTTTCTTGCTCATATACCAGTAATACAAAATAAGATATAAAGAGTTACTCTGGCTTATGCACAGAGTTTGTCTTCCATTGTATTTGTTTAGTTGCTGTGTAACCCATCATGCCTTGAGGTGTGCAGAATGGAACTGATGAGAGTTTGAATACCTACTTCTCTGTTTACTGGCTGTGTGACCTTGAACAATTGCCTTAACCTCACTTAGTACCTAGCAGAACAACTTGGATTATATGAGATAATGCGTGTAAAATGCTAATGCATTATCTACCATAAAGTGAGAACTACATTTATATTAGCTAATGACTTTGTTCTGCTTTTCTTTTCCTAATCTGAATCTGAAATTTGTTGGCATCATGTACTGATATGGGTATATTTTTCCGCATTTAAATCATTATGCTGATTGTATGTAAAGCCACTACAGAGTATTCATTGGGCATATATTTTTGTTGTTATTTTGTTAAAGTAACACTTAAGTAGAACCCTGTGATGTCAGATGGTGAGTTGAACTGTGGTTCGACAGAAGACTGTGGGGAAAATTGAAACAGAGAAGTTTACTTCTCACAGATCTTGGAAGAAGTATGTGGCATACCTACAGCGGCCACACAGGGAGGTCAAGGCAGGATGCTTGCAGAGAAATCATCAGGACCTGGGGTAATGACTTCATTAGGGTCCAGGTGGGGTGCTTTGGGTACCCTGGCAAAGGCCGGATTAGTCAGTTCAAACCAAAAAGAGTGGGGTTTTATCTAAGGGACACACAAGGGGAAGGGCACACACGGGGATTCGGGGAGAATGTTGCTCACAAGGACTGCTGGGAAAGTGATATCAGGAACTTTATTTGCTTGTGAGTCTTCCCAGTTATTTAGGACAAGCAAGCCTTGGCTGGAGTGGCTAACGTCAGTTCAAAGTCCCTTCAGCCCACTTGGCCACACAAAATGGATGTCCATGTAGCAACAGCATGGAGTCATTTAGCTAAACTCTTGACATTTTATATTTTAAAGATTCTGTTTAATGGACATACTTGTATTTGTTGATGCTGTTGAGCCCAACAGGCAAAGTGAGATGACTCCAAATCTGGAAGTAGAAACACACCAAAAGAGGTTTTAGCTATTAGGGTGCAGACCCAGAGCACTCAGCATCAGTGGAACCTCAAATTTTATGCTCAACAGACTGATGGTGATTTGATTCACTTATCAGAAGTAAGAGGCCACTGTAATTGGGTGTTCGGATGAAACATTGAGGACAGAAGAAGAAATGGAAAGAGACAGAAGAGAATAAATAAAGGGGGATTAGAAAGTACAATGAGATGGCAGTTGAGGAGTTACAGGGTGAAGATTAACATTTGTGACAGAGTTTAGAATGGAAGAGGTGATAACTGGTGACAACATTGGAATCATTGAAAGGAGGACTAGAATAAAAAAAGAGCTATGTATTCTGAATAGGGTAGCAAATAATTATTCAGGATTAAATATGCCCTAATGACTCCTTAGGACATCTGTATGTTATGCTGAAGGCAGTACAGTTTAGAAGCAATCTGTATAGGCACGAACTTTCTGTCTGTATTGCTATTTTATCTATAGACAATAGATTCAGTAGAAGCTTAGAAAATATGACTGCTTGCTATAATTCTGCATATTTGCCAAATGCAGAGCCGAGTGATTTAAGTTCATAATCATGACAGAGCCATCAACATCATGATTCAGATTCATCTAACACATATTGAGTACCTACTATATATGACATATTTTCACAACAATATGCAATGAGATATTTCCAGTTTTATAACCAAGTAAATTCAGGCTTGAAAAGGTAAAGTAAACCTGCCCCAGGTAGAACAGGTAGTGGCTGAGCCAGGGTTAAAATCTAGGTACTTTTATTCCAGGCCCTGTGATTTTATTATCTTGTGTCTCTCACTAAGAAAAGATCGAAACAATTGAATAAATTTATTGCTTATTCAGGTATTAAACAATTATTCAGCTCCTGATGCATGTCAGTTACTAAGTTGATGATTAAAAAAAATCAAGAAGTTGTTTTACATATTTGATGAAAAATGTGAAATTATTTTAAATGAGAATAAGTAGTTAGAATATATTACATAGTTATAAGCGTTTACTAGATGGAAAATAGTGAGTTCTTAAAGCTATAAATACTCTGGAAAAAACAAACAAGCAAAACTCTCATCCCCAAATGATTTTATCCCCAATGATTGATTAGAAGTTGCTAATAATACAAGAGAAAGAAAAAAAAAGAACAGCTTTTGAATATCATTCATCGTTAGGCATTATGCTTTGGTTACTTCGTTGAATCCTTGCAATGGCCTACAATTTTTTTCTCCTTTATAAGTGGAGAAACAAATGTGTAGAAGATGAATAACTTTCTGAGTTTTAATACAGATAGTAAGTGGCATAACCATTTTTAGGCCTGTGCATCTCCAAAGCCTGTGCTTAATTTTTTAAAGCTGTAATATTTCTTGGAGCTTTTTGTATACTGTAGTCCTTAACAGAAAGGAAAATTGTTGCTTGCTATAGTATTCCAAGTCCTCAATTTAACTGAGTACTAATTCTGGTGTAACTATAAACAGCTGACTCAAATTAAATTAGAACCCTCCTTTGACAAGGGTTAGGCATCCTAGAGTCTGAGCACTGTTATTCCCCAAGATATAAAAAAAAAAAAAAAAAAAAAAAAAAGGTCAGGGACCTACAGAAGATAGCTTTATTCCAATTTCATTAAACATGTCAGTAATACGTTATAGAGTCTTATGTTTAATTGCAGTCAGTGGATACAATGAAACCTATTGGAATTAGATAATCTGCCTTTTTCTGATGGCTGGTAGGAGCATGTATAGTTTATAGCCTGGTTTAATGAAAACTTGTTTTTATTTCATAGTGTGTAATTTAAAATGTTCTTTAATGTGTTTACATATTTACTTGCTATAGATTTAATGTGTGCACCTAAGAGAAGAGTATATATTTCATGATGACTTGTTCTTTGGCTACCCCAAGCTTTCCCAATATAGCCCTATTTTTGTCTCATATCATTCAAGAACATTTTCAACCCCATCTAGCCCAATTCTAACTCCTCCTTCTCTGAATTCCTGCACTTTTCCATTTTATAATGTTTATACCATTGATTTCATATTACACTATGTTATCTATTTTGCTTCTGCCAAGGACTGTAATAGCCATCATCATATATATATATATATATATATATATATATGTATATATATATATATATAATAGTCATTCACATATATTGTTACAAAATCATCACAGAACTTTGGATTTTGCTATTTGTGTAGAATATTTTTACTAACTGCTTGGATACTTGATTTTTCATTTTCCTTTCTTCTTTCAGGAATTTGCTTTGTATTTTTGATACTCATGGTGTACTTTTTTCCATAGAAGCATGTTCTTTCAGACATTCAGCCACCCATTTCTCAACACATGTTTATTGAATCCCTCTCATATGCTAGATAATTTCTATGAGTTTGAGATACAGTGATGGTAAGAGACAAGGTCCCTTCTATTGAATTTACATTCTATATCAACCTGTATTCTTAAACAGTGTTGTGTAATATAAATAATTTATGTCTGACTTTTTACTTTACCAGCTATTATCTCTGTGGTCACAGGCAAGTTATTTGGCTTTTCTGAGACTCAGTTTCCTCATCTCTAAAATAGCTACTCCTATACTTTCCTAAATCCTAGTAATAACCCATGTGACTGTGCCCAAAGCAGTATTGAGCACATACTTGGTGCTCAATGTCAGTGTCTTTTCTTTCTCTCTTCCTCACCCTTCCTTTAATATAGCTGTAACTTAAGGCCAGGACTATCTAGTTAGAGGAATTGTTACATGTTATATTGTGCTTCCTATGTTGTTTGTTCCCTGATAACTTCTGAGGTTCACCTATTTTTAATTCAAGGCAGCTTTCTGATGTTTTGAAAAGTAGAGTTAATCTGAACACATGGTGACTCTAATTCTTTTTGTTTCTATTTCTTGGACTCCTTTTTTCTTCATCTGAGATGCTTTGCTTTCATACTGTCCTCTCTAACACTTTGGTACATGGATTTTCCTCAAAACTTATTGTCAGTTTTTGACATATTCTGAAAGTCCATGAAGAACATGTTTTCTTCCTCACAATTGCTTCTGCTGGCATCAAAACCTTCTTGTCATCATTATGTGTTTCTCCTAAAATCCTACACTTTTCTCAGTATACTTGTATTTTCATTTTTCTTGGTTGGAATGCTAATATATGTAAGGCACACATCATAATTATAACTTGCTCCTCTGTTTGATCAACAAAGCAAACAACATTTGAAGTTCTTCTGCAAATAATTCTTCATTGGAATAGCACTCCCATGCTTTAGCCACTTCATTTTCTGAATTATTTTGAGGCTTCTAACCCCAGTGGAATGTATGACTGTCCTCTCTAATCTCAATAATTGATGAAATGATTTTTTGACTTCCTGGGCATTAATAAAGAAAAAAATCTCTTCATATTTGACATATAAAATAACCTGGTTTTTGGAGACAATATCTAGGCTTTTCTATGTCACCTGGTTTCAAGTAGCATACAATTTGCATGATGTCTATACGGGGAAATCACTAAAATGTAAATTATTGTTAACTTTCTTCATGTATATTAAAATCTCTATTCACCTTTCTTCTCTTATACAAGAATATTGTGCTTTTTCAATTTTTTTCTAAACCTTTCAATATCTACATCATTTTTCTACTTCCAGCTACCAATGCATGTGCATTTAGGTTGGGCTCTTTAAAAAAGTGTCATATTTCTTTGAATCATTAAAAAAATTGGATCAGGAAACTAATTAAGATTAGGCACCTGTCTATAAAATGGGTTAATGATAGTATCCAACCTATAGGTTATGAGAATTAAATGAGGTAAGATTTGCAAACTCCTTAGCATCATACCTGATATAAAAGAAACAATAAATTTTAGCTATTATTATTTTTATAAGTATCATTAGCAATAGACCTTCATTAATAATTTAAGGGATTAGCGACAGCAGCCAAAATCAAGATCCTCTAGTAATGTGCTTACTTCTGTATGTTCCAGCATACTTTAGGGACTCATTTCATTAATTATTCTTCATTTTAGACAGAATGTCTTCTGTGGGACTTTCTTCTCATCAGTTTTCCAAAACAACTTTTCAGTAATTTCCAAGTTCTATTCATTTCGTAAATGTACCTTGATGTTTTTTCATGGAGTCTTTATTAATTGCTTAGAATTGAAAAGTTGAAAGCAAAATTTGAATACATGGAGAGATATATATCCCCAAATTTATATGTACAAAGACATACATACATGTATGTATTTATACATTTATTCACTTCACAATTTCGTAAGCCCAAGTATCTGCATTAATGTTGGAGTTAACAAAATATGTCTGGTGAACATAAGCATTTCCTTTCTTGTATTGTAGTTATTTATGTATATAAGTTTTATAAAATACCTCTACCCCACTGTAGGCTTTGAGAGGGAAGAATTGTTAGCTTACTTGCCCTTGTATCCCCTGGGGCCTGGAGCAGGCTTGGTGAGTAGAACAGTGTTTGTGAAAACGAGTAAATGAATCTACAAAACACTAGGTTTTTCACAATAGAGTCCTTTGCACATTTGGTTTGTGAATGTATCTACTTATGAAATACATTTGTATTTTTAATCTGTTAACATTGTAGTTTGCTGTTAATTAACATTTTTACACAAGTCCCACCTGGAGTACATGTTAAGGTAAATATGTAACCACACCTCCATTTCTTAGTGTTCATTTTTGTGTTATACAGATCACTCACCTGAAATTTTGTGAAGCAGGGGAACATGTTTGCCTTGTAAACAGTACTGCCATACTCCCAGAAAATATTAATATCAATAGGATGATAGTGATACCATAACATGGATGGGAAATGTTCTCACCAACAGTCATCTCAGGAATTAAGCAATGTGTTATGTTTTTTAAGTAACACTACATAAAATAAGAATTTTTTAGTATTTGATTAAATACAATCACTTGAATGATGCTGTAATGTTTCTCCCTCTATTTTTTTTTTTTTTTTTTTTGAGTAGAGGATCATAAAATAGGATATTACAAGTTGGGAGGAAAAATTAAGTTACCACCGAATGGGAGCAATTAAATACATGTCAGAGTGAGAATTGTGATGAATAAAATGTCACGATAATGATGATAATGCCTATGGTTTCTATAGGCTAGTATGAAAATAATTTTTATATTTATAAAATTAGAAAGGGAGCCCATTGGAGGCTTTTCAGGTACCTTATACATTCTAAATGGGTTTACTTAATACTGCATGCCTTAGGGGTTTAAGAAATAGAGTCCTTAGTTTGGTTTTTAAAGGTAAAGAACTTTTGGTTTCTGATGCCTTTCTGTTACCCAGCACTTAGTGGGGCATTCAGTAAATAGTCTATTGATTACCTGTGTCACTTGAACTACTCTTAACCAGTGACTTGTTATTCCTAGTGGATTAAAGGCATACTTTAGTTTAAAAATTAATTCTTAATAGTTGAATTGTGATATTTGCATCTCAGTTATTTTTCTTAAAATTCAAAAGAGGAGGTTAGATGTACTCCAAGATTAAATGGAAATACGAAACCTGATTGACTTTAGTAGCACAAAGCTAACTAAAATTAAAGGGTATCAAAAACTATCTTCTTAATAAAAACCTTAGTTTATTATATATTTTAAATTATTTTTTATTTAGTATTAACAGGTAGGTCAATGGTCAGTCAGGAAAACAACTATCATCAGTCATGCATAATTAAAACAAAATATTGTCCAAGAGTTTAGAGTTAATATAGCTTAAAGAAAAGAATCTGATACATAAAATGTACACAAATTAGTACAAATGGTATAGTTATACAGCTTTTGATTAAAAGTAAAACATTATATTATGTACAGTTATTGAATTTTTTGTGAAGAAATTAAAATTAAATACTTAAAAATGACTTGGCATAGTAGTTTATATAGTGAATTCTAAAAGTATTAATTTAACATAAATACTCTTAAAACAGACAAATTATAAAATAAGTTCTTGCTAATGGTTTTCCATATATAGAAAAATTAGAATCTGGTACTTTTTTTAAACTTTATTTTATGTTCAAGAAGAGAGTTTTCTAAGAAGAAATAAAATACTGGCATTGTAGATGATGAATTTTTTTCAGTACCAAAAAAGTGTATACATTATTAGACATTGTATGGGTGTCAGTGGGGGCTATATTTTCTATTTTTTTTAAATAATTGATCCATATAAATACTGTAAAGTATTACAATGATATAAAATATTTAAAGTTTGAAAAACTTAAACATTGCTGTAAGATTACTTAGGCTCCAGTATTATTTTACTTTGGATAATAAACCATCGAAGACATAGTAGTATAATGAATATCAAAAAACAAAATGTCCTAATTAAGAATATATTTAATCACTTTCAGTATTAATTTTTCTACATTTAAAAACCTTCAATATAGAGTCTCTGGTTATTTAATAATATACCATGAACACTTTCATTAAAGTAGAAATCAGGATACGATTATGAGTATATATTATACATTTTGAATAAAAATTTAACTATTTCTTTCTTACTTTAAAATAATGATTAAGTGTTGAAATATTGCTTATATGTTTTCTTATTTAAATATCACAACATACTTATAAAGGAAGTAGGACAAGTGTTAAAATTCCAATTTTACAAATGAATAAACACAGGCTTAGATGTTTAAAGACTTCCTTTTGGTTATGAATAATAATTATGCCTTGAAAATATCAAAGCTTGGACTGGAACTCAGTCTGAGTTCTTGTTCAGTATACTTTCTTCATGTTTCTAATTACATAGATATAAACTACTCAGTGATACAGATTTTATTTTATTTTCAAGGGACTCTAGAACATTTCATTTTGGCCTCATATTGAATATGTTTGTCATAACTGATACCTCTAATTTCCAGGGACCACTATTTCCTATTTATGATCCATTCTCCATTGCATTTTACCCATTTCCACTGGGAGAAAAATGTGTTGAGTAAATAATGGAAAGTTCTAAGAAAAAAATCACATGAAGAAAAGAAAATTAGGGAAAGAATAATGAAGTGAAAATTAATCTTTTCCCACTTTTACACTATTGCTGTTGTCTTTTGTTATTGACATTTTTGTTCTGCTTTGATTCCTTCTTCCCTTCACTCTGTACCCCAAGAGAAGAAAGTACCAGGGGATGATAAATATGAATGCTGATTCTATAGCCAATTGCACAATGGAACTTGTTACCAACTCACCTGATTTGGGGTATAGGAGGTCAGAAGAAGATAATTCTTTGCAGAAAGAAGTATCTATGTAGCAGTAGTTTGAGAGAGAGAGAACGGACTGCACAAGTCAGGAGAACTTAAAATTCTAAGGGTCTGCTTTTTGTCTTTTTTGGTTTTGTTTTGACTAAATATATTCATCACAAGTTTAAAAAAAATGTGTATTATTTTAGCATTTTTAAGCATATATTTAACTTTAACAATAGATTACCTTCCCTCTTATTAAAAAAAAAAAAAGAAACTACTTAAACAACAACAACAACAACAAAAGTGAAGCATTCCTTTCGGACAAATAAAACATCCAATTTGTATAGGTAATTTCCAATAATAAAGAGCTTTGATCGCCCTCGATCAGCATCTCCCCCACGGTGTTATGGGGGAGAGCTAACCTGTACACCTTTAGTACAAAATAAGCTCTTTCAGCCGACGGGTATTTGATACACACTCTATTTCCTCTAAAAATTCTAACTGGCTTTACTATTCCACAGAATGCAATAAATTTCTCTTTAATGTTACATGAAAGTTTCTTCCTATGAATTGAATTCTGAGGTTAGTAGAGTCAGTTAAAATATGAAATATTTTTTAAAATATTTGATAAAGACAACTGTGAAAAGTAAATATGTTTGACTAGATGTAGATAGAAATACACTACACTAGCTGTAGTGTATTTGTAGGAAAATAATTAAAATCTAGATACAGTCTACATTCAGAAGGCTTCACAAATATCTTTAAATTCTCATTTCACTTTGAGGAGCAAGAAACTGAAAGTCTGATAATCTTAATTGGACCATTATGTGGTACAAGATAGGGTGCAAGTTTAATCAGAAGTCATATTCACTATTTTGTTGACAGAAAAATAACTTTTCAGAATATTTTTTAACTGCGGGGCTTCTTAATATCTAACATGACAGTGTTATTAAATATTCATTTTACCAAATATGTTGTTTTATGAAAACTATTTTATCTTGGGTTTTTTTCTGAGAAGTGCCTCTTCAGTTCAGTGTCCTGCATAACATGGTTTGAGAAAACCATGTTTTCTATTAAATTTTATTTTAAAAAGTGATTGAATTTAGAATATTTTTAACACATCTTGCTAAGTGCCAAAATTAAAATACTAGTCTCCACATTGCTTATGAACTTAAACGACAACAAATACAAATCTGTAAAATGGTTGTGAAAAAAAGTTACATGTTTCTGTAGCCGTCTATTTATTTCCTAGGTGTTGTGTGTTCAGGCAGTTCACTTAAGATTTCAGAGCCATGTTATTTGTAAAACAGGGATAAATCTGTACTTAGAATTGCTGTGAGTATGAAAAGAGGAAATTTACATAAAGCACTTGATGTGGCATAGGATATAGTAAGTGATTGATGGATTTCTGTGGTTAATACTATTATTATTATTGTTTTAAATTTAACAGTATAGCTAATTGTTTCAGAAAGTCATTTTTTAAATGAAAAAAGAAACCCAGAAACACAAAAATCACAAGGTAAAAATCGGAAGAATTACTACTGAGAAATTGAGGCGTAAGAACATTAAAAGAGATGAGCTCTAACAGGAGATAAACTTTGCCTTCATTGCAGTTTTGTGTAAGACAGAACTACAAACAAGAATAGTTTCACGGGTACCTCATTATTGTCAGTGAGCATTTATTAGACTCACCCACGAGTGTGCCCTTGTAAGGGTCCATTAAACAGACAGGATACTTATTCTTTCGAAGGATATAATGAGATGCATTCTCTCTATGTATGAGCTTTCCTTTCCATACTGAGTTTGCTATGTTGGAAAACTGTTTCGTGTTGCTGTGGGAAAATAATAAAATAGTAAAAATTTCTCCTCTCGTTACAGATGAGATAAAACTCTTCATGTGGTTTTGAGATACAGCCTTTAAATACTAGAATCCACTACCATAATCTAGGTGATTCCTTCATGAACCGTAATGCATATCTTCAGTTGTCACAAGCAGTCACAATTTGAGCATGTAAGGGGAAAAAAAAGGATTTGAGAAACAAATGGTAAATATATGTCAATATATTGAAGGAGAGGAGGAGGGAAAATAGTAGTCTGGAGAGCGCTCTCAGGTGCTAGCTATCCAGACTCATACTTAATCCTCATCTGTTAACTGTCTCTTCAGAAAGCTGACTGTTCTCCCTGTTGTATCTTCAGCACTTAGCACAGTGCCTTAATTAAGTTTACTGCGTTGAATTGAATTGTGCTGAATTGATGACTATTCGTAGCTTTTTGTTTTTAATATAATTTCCTAACGCTGATGTCATACACGTGGTGAATGTTGTCAGTGCCTAGGCTGCAGACTGTGCCTTGATAAGGATTCCTTATAAACTGTTTACATATGTGGTCTTGTCGTAGTTCAGATCACATGTACAAAACCGGAAAACACAAACAATTTAAAAATGTAGAACAGTAAAGGGCTTAGATGTCAGCAGAAAAGCATCGTATTTTATTTTGAGATACACTTTTTAAAGAACTTGCATAATTTGTTCTTGCTTGTAATCCTCAGAAAAGCTCAAAGTGGGGAGAATTGTAGAAGAAATAAAATAACCAAGATTAGGTAGCTATAAAGTAAACAGCCTAAAGTGAGATAATCTGTTGTTTTTGTGAAACTAAAACATTAAAGGGTTGATTTTAGTGCACAGAAGTGTTAGCACTTCTAGAATTTAATATATTAGATTATTTTCCAATTATAGGCTATTTTCTCAGGACTCATTATTCTTTTTTTTAAAGTTCCCTAGTAACTGAGCACCTACCCTCTATATATTTGTATCACATTCATTATAAACTTATATCCCGCATAATAGTTACAATACCTGTGGGCTTCAGGGTAATGGCTAATTTTATTTCATAAATGCCTGTGGCTTATTTATTATAATTAATCCCTTCTTTCTTGGGGGAACTATACATATTCCTGATAATCTCAATGTAAACAAGGTCCTGGGGTGAGGACTAGCGAATGTTCAAATACATACCCACGATCATCATATACTTCTAACAGCCCACTTGAATTTGTTGATCTTGGCTCTCTAGATACTTCAGGCTGGTTAATTCCTCGTTGTGGGCTGTCCTGTGTGTTGAGGATGTTTGGCAGTATCCTAGGTCTCTGTCCACTTGATACCAGTAGCACCCAATCCCCGGAATTATAACATCCAAAAAGGTCCCCCGTTGTCAGATGTCCCCTGGTGCTAGAATAACTGTAAAATATATTTGGTTAATGACTTCATTACTTAGATTTTATGTGCACATTCCATTGTTGTTTTATTTGTCCTTTAATAATGTAGATTCTAATTTCATAGTTAAGCTATGTTATTTCTCTAATCAGATAAACAAAATTTGATTAAAACAGTAAGTCTAAAAAATTTTATACACAGAATATATATCCTAGTTTTTACATAAATTTTCAGTCATTAAATTTCTTTTCCTTGTGTGAACTGCAGGAATGAAATAGATGATAGGAAACAAATTATGATAGCTATATATATGAAGCATTGAAGTTACATTTTAGGGTAATTGTAAGTTGTAATTCACTTTTAATTTCAAACGTGTATTTTCTGTCTCCTCATCAATTTAACCTAGATAAACAACATAAACAAACAAGCAAAAAACACATTTTTGTTCTCTACTGTAGAGAGTAGGCTAGAGGAAAAGGATCTGGCCAGTTGGTGCAAAGTTAAAATTTACAATATATGGTGTAAACAAAACAGATGTTGTGCATTGTGTCATAAAATGTTTTCCAGTGACTGCATTCCAATTTCTATTATTTTTATATAAGAGCGGGCCAAATAGTTTTGCTCTGTTTATTGCAGTTCATGTTATTGTGTGATTACTGTATAAAAGGGAATCCAACATACAGACTTCTACATTGCTCTTCAGTATGACTTTAAGCTATTATTTAATGTGGAGAAAAATGATAGTCACTAGATTTTCATGAAATTTTAGTATTTTTAAATGAATGTGTAATTTTGATAAATCATAATAGACATTCTTGAATAAGCAAAATTTAAGTACGATACATAAGATAGAGTGCATTAGTACCTATAATAAGTTAAGATGGTGTCCTGATTTTTTTTTTTTTTACTGTATTCTGGACATCATTCATTCATACACTCAGATATTTCTTCAGCACCTAATATGTGCCAGCAGTTTAACTATATTTCAATTTGCTGCAAATAAAATAATTGGTTTTCATGAATTTGATCTGAATTATATTCATGCTGTCTTATTATTTTATTCACGTCATTTGTAAGTGAAGTCAGTTACTCCAACAATAAATTGAATTCTATTAATAGTGTTGTGCATATTAGATTTCTACACAAGGGGACTACTTAACTTGCCTGTAATTTCTAGTGAAAAATGGACCTGATCACAGGTTTATTTTTCGTAAGACTTCAGCTTCATTTCAGGGCATACTAATTATGATGAATAAGTAGAATTGACACAAGAAGCATAAAAACATACTAAATTATAGATAGAAATACTTGCATTTTAATTACACTTATAGAGATGGGTATACAAATCTTCTAAGGAAGTATCTGAAAAAAATAATGACTTTGAAGTTTCTGGGAAAGTTCACTAGAAATAAAAAGATAAGTTTTTAAAGAAATAATAAACATAATTTAATAAAATGAAAATGACAAGACACTTTCTATAAAATATAATAACTTGTAACTGGCAATTAAAACATGTTGAACCATATGCTGCATAAAATGCTCTTTCTTGATGTGTATATAAAGTAAGAGCTAAAGTATCATTTTTGAAAATACAGAAGCTTTCAGAACTTTAACTTGGTGCTTTGAGAGGTGGCAGTGTTCATTCATTGATTTCATCCAGGCTGCAAGCATTCTTTGAGTGCATCCTAAATGCATACAGTTCTGCCAAGTCTCAAGGGAGAGTAGTAAAGATGCTGTCCGTTACAAGAATATTTGATTGTAGCACTAAGAAACACACCTATGAAAGAGTTATCAATGTACTACATAGCAAATGCCTTATAAAAACAATACATGATATTTAAATTGAGCCAAGAAGGAATACTCATGATACAGAAACACAGAGGCAAAGTAAGATTTGAGGTGGAATTTGGGGTATGTGTCGAATTTGAGTAAGGAGAGAACATAGGTTAGTCTTGGTTCTGTTAAAGGATGTTTTCCAGCCCTGCCTGGGAAATTCTTTCCTTTGACCTTGGGAACATTTGTAACTGCTTCAGGTTTCAATTTTTCATCTGTAAAATGATGGAGTTTTAAAAATTCTATCACTCAAGGCTTTCATGTTAGATTAATCTTGCATTTCAGCTTCAGCTAGTGTCTCTTTGCTGATTACTTTTTCTTCCAACAACATATCCAGGACAAGTCCCAATTTCCTGAAATGTCCATTTCAATATCATGGATTCAGTACACATTCATTATACTTTTTTGAGTTATTATTGAGTCTATTGCCAATACCCCGATATCAAAATAATATTTCTATTGATTATAGTTAAAGATATACATATTGGATTAAACTTTTCCTGTGCCTTATTTCTTACATCTATTCAATTAGGAATGACTTTGAAATCTGTTACAGCTCCTTATTTTCATTTCTACTGGTAACACAAAGTTCTAGTATTTATCTCTTTTATGAACACTTACTTATTTTTGTATAAGCAACTTCCTATATAATAGTTTATTCCTAGTTAATTTTTTCATGTCTCCATGTTCTTTGCTGTAGTTGATTGGAAAAGATTTGTACTTAGCTATGTCCCAAGATTTGGCAGAAATATTTATGTATTGAAGTAAAACTGATTGTTGATTTATTATTTAATCCATCCTCAAGGTTATTGTCACTTTATAAAAGTATTCTGATTCTGTGACTTGATCTGAAATTCACTGTATGCCTTCCATGCTTAAACTTCTGGGCACCTAGCCTAATGAGATGGAAGGATTTCCTAGAGAGTGCCCAAAGCATCCTAACATGAGCTTTTTAATTCTTCAGGAATTTTCAAAAGAGAGAGAATGACAATGGAACTATTAGACAGTCTTTGTTGACAATGAGGAAGAGCTGATGGATGAATAAGTGGAGAATTATAGCCAACAATCTCTTAAACAAAAAACACTATCCAGTGAACTCAGTATAAATTCTGCAGCTACATTATCAGATAATTTGAAAAATCTTCACACCTTTGGACCTATATGAGCCAATGCACCCAATTACATGAAACTGCTGCTGTCTTTGTACTTATCAATCTATTGCTTGAGGTTAAAAAAAAAGTTATTTAATTAAAACAACAGATAAGCCCAGTAAAACAACTTGCAAATATTTATCTCTCTTAGGTAGGCGTCACCATTGTTCCTTAGGAATTCAATTGCATTCTAAACTTAGAAAATTTCACTTTGCCCTAAGGGTGACCATGTATAATCAAATGTCTGAACTGCGTGGTGTGAAGTTATATCGTATACTATTGTATCTATAAATCTCTATACTATGTAGTATAGATCATATACTACTTTTAGGAAGTTATATCTGTAGGCCCCCAAATGAGCACTCATCCTGATTAATCCAGAGTGCCCAAAGAAACACTATATTAAATCTGTGCTTTCACTCTCTCTCTCTCAGGCATACAAACATACACACGCACACACTCTTCCTCTCTGAAAAAAATTTTTTTTACAGATAAATTAGAGTCAACTGTACATTCTGCATAGGAATTGTATTCTAAAAGAACTTAGTTATGGAAGAAGAGAAATGAACAAATGTGTTACAGACATGTACTAGAATTGCTACGTGAGACTTGAGTTTATGAAACCCAAGTTGTGGTGGGAGGGCTTGGTATACTGATGATTGAAATGACTTTTGAGCCCTGAGAGGACCTTGACTTAAGACCACAGTAGTAACAGAATTTTGAATAAATTCACCGACAAAACCCTAAGAAGTTAGATTATACACATTTTTATGTAAAAATTCACAAGTGGATACTATGGGAGGATTCCTAATGGCTAATGAGAAAGTATTTTTATATAGTCAATTATTTGTAGCCAAAATACCATTACATCTCCAAAACACAAAATAATGTGCTGAAAGTTTTCTAAATAAAACTCTTTTCTCTAATCAATCATCTTTTTTGAGGAAGTCATTTAATAAGTTTGTCTGGCTGTTTCCTTTAATGTAAAGAAAAATTATTTGAAGAAATATCGGAACACTTTCATTATAAGGATAAAATCAGTCATTCAAACAAATAGTGCATATTTTTGTTTGTCCTTTATTTTGTGTTGCTTTTTATTATATGTGTTTGTAAAGTAAATATTTTGCAATTATTAGAAGATTGCTAATCTAATCTTTATGACAAATGTGATTCATAAGAAGATCTGCATAATGTATATATCTTCTTTTGTTTAAAGTAATCCCTTGCTTCAAAAAATCAATGTAAAACTGATAGAGAAAAGATATAGTGGTCAGCAGCACATAATATGCCCCTTGTAAGATGTAGTACGACCTTGCAAGGTATAGTGTGGTCCCGCTCTTTCTTATACACAATCATAAGAGAATTTCTAGTAAATAGGAGTCGATTTTAATGTCTCATTACTCTTTCCGCACTTTTTCTGTTTTTGCCAAAGGATCTTCACGTAGGCATAAGAAATCCTCTGGTGAATTCTGCTGGGGTTCCCTACAAGAGAGGAATTCATGAGTTCATAAATCTTTCAGTCCCTTCAATTTATCTGGAGAATTATGGATAGCATGCCGGGTAGGAGTACATGGAACAGATCATCTTGAAAAATAATGCCATCTCCATAATGGGGAGGTTGCTATTTCCCAGTGGGGGTGAGCTGTTTAGATTGTATAGGTAAGAACCTATTGCAGATTGCTGCTGGCAGGGAAAATCACATTCTTCTGGACTTTCATATTACTTTAAATGTATTTCAGAGGCTGAGACTTTAATTACGTCAAAAATAGTACATACAATCACTGTCACAGAAATTTTGATAAAAATGGACAAAAGAAAGGAATTTCACAGTTAAGTGTATCATTCTCTTATTTAAAAACTCTGATGTATGTGGTGTTACAGAAATGCAAGACTATTAAAGGATATTTTATGCTGTGTATGCTGATACTTTAGATACAATGGCAAACAAGAAAGTAAGTAGTCTTCATTGGCTTGTTTTGCATATTTCTTTTAAATTTGATTATTATTTGAAAGTAGGAATTTGTATTTCATCATCCTTAATTAAACAAAACAGTAGTTAAATTACCAATCATTTTTTTCTATCATTTCTCTTTTATCTGAATGTCACAATATGCATGTATATGTTAAGGCTTAAAAACCATTTTCTTCTTACTAATTAGAGAGAAAGGTTAAGTAGTTACAGTTCAAGGGTAGTGTATTAGATTTCTACAGAGAAACAGAATCAATGGGTTATATGTGTATATCCTGTGTATGTATCTATCTTTTTATCTATTGATCTGTCTACATAGTGAGAGAGAGAGAGAAAGAGAGAGAGTTTCATTTTAAGGAATTGTTTCCTGGCAAGTCAGAAATTTGTATTGCATGCCAGTAGGCTGGAGACCCAGACAGGGTTTCTATGTTGCAGTCTTGAGGAGAATTCTTCCTTCTTTGGGAAACCTCAGTCTTTGCTCTTAATGCTTTCAACTTATTGGGTGAGGCCCTCCCACTTTATGGAGTGTAATCTGCTTTATTTAGAGTTTACTGATTTAAATGTTAATCATATCTGAAAAGTACCTTCAAAGCAAACTCTAGACTGGGTTTAACCAAAAAAACAGGACACCATAGCCTAGCCAAGTTGACACATAAAATTAACAAATACAGGTAGTAAAAGTCAAGGTTTTGTTATCTCTGATATTACTACAAATCTCCCAAATGTTGAATGGAAGATTTGGGATATTTGTTAAAAAAAAAAAAAAAAAGGAAATCAGATATTAGAATAAATCAGACTTTCTTTAAAGGTATATTATTATTATTATTATTATTATTATTATTATTATTATTATTATTATTATTATTATTATTATTTTAGCCTATGCTCCTTTGTCTGGAACTACATGTCTCCTCTCATTTTCCCTTTTTAAACTCAATCTAATTTAAATTTCTGTATGAATATTAAGTTTTATTTCATATTCCATGCTCATATTCGTATATATATACCTGAAATCCTGTATCTATAATTTCTGCCACAATGTTTGGTTCTTATTTGTTCTCCAGTTGTTTCATGTATCTGTCTTGTATTTCACATGATCACACATCAACTCCTTTGAATCAGGAGCTTGGGTTTATATTTTCTTTGTAGACCCTATAATCTTAAATTATTCTTACAATTCACTGTCAGTAAGTGTGTGTGAAGTTACTGACTCAATGTCATATTTTTACATTTCTTATAGGATAGCCGGACCAGTCATAAAAATATACATCACATTGAATTTGAACATGTTAAAATAAATTACTGAGTAGCAACAGAGGCTAACTTTCTGGAAAATATGGTAGCAAAACAGAATAAAATAGTGTATTTTCACCCTTTCTATTCTTGTAGGATTGCTACTGCATGATAAAATTTCTTTGTACTATTTTCCCACAGTATGATAGGGTACCAGATGTTTCCAAGTGAAAATGAAGGCTCTTTTCTAGCCTTCAGAACTGTGAGAAAATAATTTTTTGTCTTTTAAGCTGTCCAGTCTGTGGTGCTTTGTTATGGCAGTCCTAGCAAACCAATATAGGAGCCAACAATGTGCAAGTAATTATACTTCAGGCAAATTATAAAAAGGTGAAAAAGATATACTTCTTTCAAGAGCTTACTTGATACATTACTGAGGAATGCAGTATTTATAAAACATACTCAAATTAGTTAACTCCTTTGTTCTATAGCCTTTATCATATATGCTAGGCATCATGCTAAGAATTGAAGATAGGATGAATTCCTCCCCTGCTGAATCAAAGCTAATGGGACTTCACCCCTGCTATATTTTGCCTTAACTATAAAGTTCACTTTTTATATTTTAAATTTTTAAAACTTTTATTATACACTTTTAATAGTTAAAAAAAGCAAAAAAATACAAGTTTACATATGGCATTATCCAGATTCTATAAATATCAGCATTTTGCCAATCTTGTTTGCTGTAAACACATACTTTTTTTTCCTTTGCAAATATTTTGAAGCAAATACCAGGTATTATATTAAGTCACTCATAAATAGATTTAAGAAAATACTACTATTGCTACCGAGTCCAAATTCATTCTGCTCGCTAAATGACAGGCCTATATATTGTGAGTTGAGGTATTGTGGCAAGGAATAACAACTTTATTCAGAAAGCCAGCAGACAGAGAAGGTGACAGACTAATGTCCTGGAGAACCATCTTACCCAAGTCAGAATTCAGGCTCCTTTTATACTGAGTAGGGGAGGTTGCAGTTGGTTGTTGCAAACTTCCTGGTGTTGTAATCCTTTGTTCTTGTCGTGGTTTACCTGTAAACCTCCCAACAAGACAAATGTTATTGTCTGTTCTGCAACATTTTATCTCTGTATGAATGCAAAAGTGTTATATCCTTAAAGATCAGAGCCTTGAGAATGGGCCCTTCTATATATTTCAGGTTATAGGCAACATTCTTTTACAAAAGGTGCCAAACCAGCATGACTAAGCAAAAAAATAGAGCACAAAGTTAGAACTAAAGGAACCGGTCTATATGGAGTCAGATTTGTTCTTCCCTATTATGCCATCACAAGTAACATTAACAATAATTCAGTAATATGTTCTAATAACCATTGAATATCCCAAGCAATCTTAAAATCACCAAAAAGTTTGACAACCAGATATCACATGATTCTTGATGAGGTAAAAAGAAGCAATATTCAGCCCCAAACATAAAATAATCTTGCCAGAGATAATGAGCATGCTTCTTTTCAAGTTTCTGAACTAATCACACATTTACAGGAAATATAGGAGATAAGACAAATATTTAAACAAAACAATGAGGGTTTAATCAGCCAAAGCCAGAAATGGAAAAGTCTGTAGGAAAAATGATGTTTCTTCAGTGGTGGAATGGAATGAAAAGGGACAAGTGGAGGTAGCTTTTATAGATTAAAAGAATGTTAGTAGGCATTATCAACAAACGCAGTGTGTAGGCTTCTATGAACCTTGATTTGAACAAAACAGGTGTATATGTATATCGTAAGGCAGTTAAAGAAATTTGAATATGTACTGTGTATTATTTGACTTTTTAGAAGATCAGTATTTTCTTATTATGTATATTTTATATCAGGATTTAGTATTCTACAGAAAGTCCTTACATTTTACGTATTTCTAAAAATTGGTAGATGTGAATATGACCCCTATGATGAATCATGGCTGCGCACCCACAATATTTTAATCAGAAGTTTCCATTTTTAGTGTTCCAATAAAAATATTATTTAAGCAGCAGAGAAAATTATGACCTCTTATGAAAGTAAGAGTTAACAATTTATCTGTTATATACAGTTAGTAAGGTATTGAATACTATTCAAAAATGTTCGAAGGTAACTACTTCATAATCTATAAAAGTAATATGTTAACACAAAAATGCTTGCAAATATATACTAAATAGAAATCAGTTTGTGGCTCTTTTTGCCCTAACATGTTTATTTTTAAGACAAAAAATTGGCATAATCTTTAAACAAAAAAATAAGAATTTCTTTCTGTGAGATTATTTGTCATATTCTTGCATTTATCTCTTCAATAAATAGCCAGAAGAGTAATATTATAATACATTAAGGGAATTATTATATATTTGATAAGTAAATGTATTTAAAATATGATTCTAGTTCTTCTGCTATCAATGAATTTTTCATTACCCAATGAGCTTAAATACTAGACCAATCACTCATTCATTTATTCAACAGATATTTTATTTTTGGTCCCTAGAAATTTCAACAAAAATTATCAGGAATATATTAGAAAAGCCCATTGAAATTTTACAAATGCATAGATACTTTAAAAATTGCTTAAATTTGCAAAAATTTCTTATTTCTGTATAAAAATCCTCATGTGATTTCCTTGGGAAGATGAAAATTTCTGGGGTACTTAGTAGGAGCATTTATTTATTCAATTTTTTTGTGTTCGAGCAGATTCAGAATGATAGACCCTTTCCAGTAATAGCGAGCTCTTTGGTTCTCTTGATCATTATTTAAAATACTGGGTTCCATCCATGAAGCACTTAAATTATAGACCAGTACTCTCTATAAAGCATTCAATGTGCATTATTAATATTAGCATTAATTTTATTGCTTAGTTTTTTATTTTTAATTATATTTATTCAATTTTAAATTAAACAGTTATTTGTGTGAATATTTACTGAATATTTACCTAATGCCAGTCTCATTAAATGTCTAGAGAGCAAGGGCCAGAGGTTACCAGTATCTACTCAACACCTAGCACAGACCCTAGCTTTCAATTAAATGTATTTCAATTAAATTTATGATCATATTATGCATATTTTATAGATTTAGAGAGCAAAGACAAGAGGAGTAAACTAATTTAATGACCTCCACAGAATTAGGAAGTGGCAAAGATTAGATTTCTGTATATTGGCTGCAAAGTTTATAATTTTTTGCACTAGGTCTTACTGATGCTCTTTTTTTCAGTTCTTAGCCAAGGATTTTATAAATAAATAAATACATGGGATAAAAAGTTTTACCATTTATCATATGGCAAATGATTCTGAAAATATACCTTATTTTAGAAGAACAATGAAAAACTTATACTTGTTCATTAAATATAAGAACAAGAGAAAAGCATTTATTACTATTTTTGTGTAGACTATATTGACAGAGCTTTTAGCAGGTATCTACATTTGCCCCAAACCTCCAATATCTGCTTCCTAACTGCTCTCCTTGCTGCCACTCATCAACCCCTGGCCCTCCAACAACCATTTCTCAACAGAGCAGCAAAGTGTTGAACAATCATTATTACATGGGTAAGTCAGAAGATGTCAGTCTTCTGCTCAGACTCTTCTAATTACTTTCCATCTCATCAGATGTAAAATCCAAAGACCTTAAAATGACTGACAAGGCCCTGTATAATCTGCCCACAATTGATTTGATTTCATCTCCTACGGTTCTGCCTCTGGTTTTCACCTTCCTAGCTAATTACTCTCCTTTCTCAAGATTTTTGCACATGTTGTTTAATCTTGAAACGTTTCTCTAGTCATCCACTTAGCTTGCTTCCTTATTTCCTTCTGGCTTCTAATCAAGGGTCACCTTGCCAATTATGCTTTTCTGACCAGTGCTATCACTGCTTGACATACTATGTTTTTATATACTTATTGAAAAATATATATGGATGTAGGATGTAAATTCATAAGGGAAGGGGTTTTGTTTGATTTGCTTGCTTCTGTATCTCTGGCACTTAAAAAAGCATCTGATACAAAGTGTGTGGTAAACATTTGTTGAATGAATGAATGAATGGGTATTTGAGAGAGGGTTTAATAAGTGTGCTCCTATCCATACCTCTAGATACTTCAAACTGTATTCCTTACAGGAGGTTTAAACAGCAGAACTCAAAGAATTTGGGGAATTTTAACTTAATTATCTACAGAAATATAATACTCACTGAAACTCAGTTTAATGTGTAACTTTTACATCCAGTTAGGCATCATCTCTTTGAAATACCTAAATTTCCATCCTGGCACAGTTGCTTACTGTTTGACAGTGAGTAAGTTATCTAAATTTTCTCTTTTCTAAAAAGTAAAATGGTACTAAAACTCTTCTTGGTACCTTCTCTTTTATTCATTTAGTCAACAAGTACTATTTATTAAGACATTACTACCTGGCCATGTACAATTGTGCAATTGTTTTATAGAATAATACGCAAAGTACTTGGTTCAGAATAAGATCTCAATAATCAAAAATTATTTGTATTTGCAGTGGGTCAAAGGACATGTTGACTGTAATTTAATGGTCAGGTTAGCCATTATTTCATAGCAAGGGTCTACTGACACCTACTGCATCTTTCTCTCACCTGAACTAGAAGGGGTTGTCAAGCAGTGATTAAGAGCATGGGCTCTGGGGTGGGAGTCCTGGATCTGATTCTGGCTCTTGCACCCATTGGCTGAGTAATTTGGGGCAAGTGTTTTGTTTTACTTATTTATTTTTAACTTCTCTATCTTTATTTTATTTGTTCGTAGCGAGGATGGATAAACTAGCTTCTATATCATTTCATGCCACGAGGGTTAAATGAATCAAAATAGCTAAAGTACTTAAAAAAGTGCCCAGGTGATTAAAGCTTTCTTTGTTAGCTGTTATCGGTCCTATATTTTATTGCATTTAATTCCTAACTTACACAATACTTCAGATCCATTGAAAGCAGATGGTATGGAAATCTAAGATAAAATAAAGCTTGACATATTTCAATCAGTGATATTTCATGAATTTCTCATCAAATGCTTAATACTTTTAATCCTTTAAATGTGAGTTTTGCTAACAGTATAATGAAAATATTTTCCCATTTTCTCTTGTTACTGATGAATCTTTATTGACTGGAGAATTATCATGCCACTGTTGTGTTCTGTATTAAACCAAATTTACAGTGAATGTGGAGTGGACAAAGGTTGCTTTTAATTTCATTTAGTCATTCAACACACATTTATTTATCACCTACTTTGTGAGGAGCACTATGCTAATATTTTGGTTACAAAATAAATAATACAAAATATGGAATATTAATAAACAAGGACACTGTAAGTCTTGTGGAAGCTTACTCCTATCTGACAATGACAGCCACAAATGGACATGAAAAATTCTGAAGTGAAAAACAATCAACATGCTTCTCAAAGCAAGTAGACAAAACTTTGTAGAGAAGGCAATGCCTGAGGGATTTAAATAAGTAAGAGATCTTTAGGCAGACTAACGGGAAGGGATTCTAAGATAGGGGTGCAAGTCACAGAGACATAAAACGATAGCATGTTTGGGGCAAATTAAAGTTACTACATTATTGTTAGAGTAGAATGTGTGGAGGAGGCATGGCAAGAGGTGAGGCTTGAGAACGGGACAAGGATACTACAATAAAGGTATTTTTAAGACTGGAGATAGTTTGGTTTTATTTTGTTGGCTGCGAATTTTTTCAAGTATCAGAATAATCTAGTCGAGATTATATTTTAGAAGAGTAATTGATGGAAAGAAGGAGCAAAAGACTGGAAGTAGGATTGTTACTTTAGGTTATTGCAAATAGCCAATGAACAGATAAAATCAGTCTTATCGAATGTGACAAAACACTTTTCTGTGGTAAGAAAACTGCAGTCATCTCATTGCAAAAATGGGATTTAAGTATTTTGAGGGAATAAGCACTTTATGACAAATACTGGTAAAGACTTTAGTAGGATATTAAATAATTAATACTTTGATTTCTTAAATTAAAACTTGTATTCCATTTATATAGCTATTTACTTTCATTTAAGATTTAGTTTTTTTAGTAAGATAGAATTTTATTTCAATAATATTTTGAAACTTACACTGAGAGATTACAAAACTTAGTTCTAGAGATGTGTATTAGACGTCTAGAATTTAGAGTTGTTTTTAGATTACTGGAATATTTACTTAGGAATTTTGTTAAAATGAAATGTTGTTGTTATATTTCATCACTGTATATGCAGAGAATTTTATGCCAAGCTCAAATATTACTGTCATCTAAATGTATTTGTCATATATTTAAAGTTAATGTTTGAATTTTCTAAATAAATAGCAAAAAGAAAAATCTTATAACCGTAGTATTCTTCTATTTTATTTTGAAATAATGTAATTTAATAGTTGATGCCTATTTGGCTATGGTATTGGCAAAATCTGTCTGATTCATTAAAATATAAATTAATGTCATATTACATTAAAATGTGCTGCAGTGTTAGAAATTATTGATGCCATGGCTGTTCCATTGACTCAGAAACTTAGTAGAGTGGTGACATGAAAGAATCTCCTTTCCTGATGGAGCTCGTATTGTTCCAGTAGAAACAGCGTTATAAGTCTTTCAGACTGATACATTTTTAAAATAATTTTAGCTAATTATGGAATACATTATTTAAAATCTGTTCTAAACCCTTCTCAACCAGTCAGGAAACTTTATTGGGCTGGCTGACCCAGCATGGAAATTCAGACAGTGTACAGTTGATCCTTATTATTTTATTTGCAAGTATTATTCAGTATTTGCAAATTCTCTTTGGTTTATTTGTAACCCTCAAATCAGTACTCAGGGTACTTCAGAATCATTTGTAGATAAGTGCAGAAGAGCAAGGAAATTGAGTCAGCCTGTGAGCACATTCCCAGGTGAGGTCAAACAAGGCGATTTTGCGTCTTTTATTTCAGCTCTCATACTGTAAACAAGCGTCCTTTTTGCATTCTGTTTAGGGTCTCTTGTTTCTCATGGTTTTTGTTCATGATTTTACTGTTTAAAATGGCCCCCAAGCATAGTGCTGAAGTGCTGTCTAGTATTCCTCAGTACAAAAGGCTGTGATGTGTCTTATGGAGAAAATACATGTGTTTGGTAAGTTTCACTCAGGCAAGAATTTTAGTGCTGTTGGCCATGAGTTCAATGAGTTAATGAAACTTCAACTCATGTTAAAGCTGTGAGTTTTAATGCCTTAAATGTTAACGGATTTTAAAACAGAAACTCTTACCAAAAAAAGATTGGCTATGTATTGATCAGATGATGAAACATTGTGACCAGAGGTCCCAGGAACCAAACTTTGTATTTTCCCCACAGGCAGTGGTTCAATATTTGCTGATTCAGTGGTTGCAGCAACTTAATAGAACATAACAACCGTGAATAATGAGAATTAATTGAACTGACTGTATTTACAGTTCCTAACTAGTAATTTTTGGCAGTGTGAGGTAGAAGATGCAGAAGCGGTGTTTTACTTTTATACTTAATATATTAAACAATGTTGAAAATGTGTATGAATTCATACTGTTGGGTAGACAATTCTTGAATCGTGTATCATCCTGTGTAAAATAGAAGAGGTTTATAAAACCCAACAGATCTAAAATCTCTTCCTCTCTCAGACAGTTAAAATAAAAGATAGGCTATGTCAGAGAGAGAAAGTTCTAAAAAGGTGCACACCTCAAAATGAGTAACGGAAAAGCTAAGGCATTTGTAACAGCCTAGATGAAGTAATACTTCCTTGCATCCTAGAATATATATTTTGAATATGAATAAATGAGGAACTCACATGTGTTTGGAAAAAGTTTTCTACCACATATTGTTACCAAAACAAAATAAGAATTCTGAATAAAATCAATTATTAATGAGACGCATAGAATTAACTTGGGATCAGGAACTAAATATGGTGCACTGGAAAATCAGATTAAGATGCTATACTTAGGTAAATCTGAAAGGATAAATCTAGCTTTCCCTATAAATCTCCTATTAACCTAAAACAAAGAGAATTTAGTTTCCCATTCCCATTTAAATTAAAAACCTTGATCAAGTATATACCAACAGCACAATGGTATTTATCCAGACTTCACATCATACAGAAATTAATATGCTTATTTTTAGAAATAACTTGAAGTGGCATAAAACAGTCCTATAAGTAATGTAATATTTGAGATTCTTAGTGCGTATAATTAGATAGTGGGAGTTGATAAGTATAGTGGATGTAATCCAGTAAATTTATACATGTAACAGATCTCATTTTTCTACACTGTTAGAATTGTAGTCAAGTTATAGTTTTATAATATTTACAGGAAAAATAACTTTATTTACTTAAGGAATGTATCTAATATTAAGAGTGCTTTGATGGTAACGCAGAACTGAGACTATGACAGACTCTTTCCCAAAGTCTGACAGTGAAAACAGACACATAAACCATTCTTAAAAATTCTAGATTATTTCCCATTTAACCCTCAGAACAACCATATGAGATAGATATTATTTTTTCCCCCACTAAATAAAAGCTTATTCATCCACCTATTTAAGGCTTACCCCTTTAAAGAATCAGTGTAACACTTTCAAGTTTAGTATTTGTAAGGACATGTTCAGTGATTTAATTGAGGCAAGAAGTAACCTTCATGGTGTACAAATAATTTGATATGATTTGTAGGACCTATCTTGATTAAAAAAGCAGACTCATTCTACATTATTATATATTCCAAATATTATCAGAGTCGTATTTACATAGATATAGAACATGTTATTGAAAATTATTTTAAGATACATAAATAAGGGCATATTTTGTTTATTATTCATTTTTAGCTGTCCTTAATTTATAGCATGATACATTTGTCTCTCTTAATGGCATAACTAGTATGAGTTTAATTAACATATCTTTCACGAATCATATTACATAATGGTTTTCAAATACAGTATTAATATAAAGCAATCTTTTGTCCTCTTAGAACTATATTATCTTACTTTATAGAAGCATAACATCATACCCTGACAACTTAATAACACTATGCTATAGGAGTATTTACATATAGGTTCTTTAATTTGCCTCCTGGGAGAGTTAGTGCCCCTTTCTTTGTAGCTATAACTCTTTGCAGTCGTGTAGGGCAGACCAGGAATGAGACAGAGTTTGAATCTCAGCTTTATCATTTACTAATTTTCAGTAACCTTGGGCAATACAATTAACCTATCTGGGCTTTCATTTTTCACATCAGACAAATGGAAATCAAGTATTTCCCTGCAAGTCCATGTGAACTAAGATTTCTCTCAGTGGCTTGGAAGACTTCACAGGGGGGGAAGTGAGGCTCCTGAACATTACTAGGAACGGCAATGCAGTGTAGACCTTTTAGGAAGAGTATCTTACTGAGAAGTGTCTTTTTTATTCCTGTAACTCAGTCTGATCTGATTACTAAGCTCCATGGTATGAGGTACAGTGTTAGTTCTACACCACTGGTTTTATCCTGTCCAGTTTCCACACTTTATTTTTCTGTTACTCACTCTTTGTGTTTTGTGTAAGTTTGGGGAAGAGGAGTACCTTGCTGGACTGTACCAACATGTGAGGCTTTTTATGAAGAGTGGAAGGAGGGAACACTGAGGACCAAGAATGGTTATTCCAGATGAAATGCAGTAGATCCACATCATTAAAGGAGTGAGAACTGTAGGATACACAAGTCTCTATCTGAAGTCACATTGCTAGGTCTCCAGTGACAGATGAAAGGGGACAACATTGCCCCAGGAGCACTTTTCTGACATCAGTGAGTCAAGTACAGCTCCACTTCTATTATGGTCCCTGATACGTTTGTTTTACTTTTATTTTTATTTGTTTTATTTTTTAATATATTTTTATTGACGTATAGTCAGTTTACAATGTTGAGTCAATTTCTGGTGTATAGCACAGTGCTTCAGTCATACATGAACAGACATGTATTCGTTTTCATATTCTTTTTCACTATAAGTTACTATAAGTTAGTGAATATAGTTCCCTGTGCTGTACAGTATGAACTTGTTGTTTATCTATTTTATGCTATCTCCAACGCCTAATTTATCCCTTGCAACCTCCTTCCCTCCCTGGTAACCATAAGTTTTTTTTCTATGTCTGTGAGTCTGTTTCTGTTTTTTAAATTTCATCAGCCTAACACATAGCAGATAATAAGCAAATATTTACCAAATCAATGCATAATTTTGCATTGTTTGTAGAATCCACTGTAAAATTAAAGGAGAGGTTTTGAACTGTTCATGCATTTACATGATTATAGATTCAATTATATTGTAATTGTTTGCATGTCTGTCTCTCCTACTAGAGGCTGAGATTCTTAAGGGCAGGGGCCATATGCCATTCCTGTTAGTATTGTTAACATTGACCACAGTGCCAAGGAAATGGCTGTTGTATGATGAAGGAGGAAGGAGGAAGATGTGAGAAGTTCTTTATAGAGTCTCTACTGAGTAGTTTGCCTAGTAAACGTGATGATTTGACATTTTCAGAGCAGCTGATGGAAAAGTAACCAGTTACAGATTATTAAACATTTAAATCACAAATAACTAATTTTAGATAGGAAACAAAAAATGAAATATCATCTTCAGGGTGGGAGAAACAGAAGGGAGTAAGGAAGACAATTACCAGGCACCTACTGTGTGCCAGGTGCTGCCAGGTGCTGTCCTGGATCTTTACTAAGTTATCTCATTTAATGCTGTTTAGTGCTTATAGGAACCACACAGAAGGCAGTTATTAACTCCATTGCATGTATGTATTATTCATATGGGACTTGCCTAAGGTCATGTGACTAGTGTATATCAAAACCAAAGTGAGAATACACATCTCTAGGCCTTCCAAATTTCTCCATACCACCAAGCCTCCCTAATAAAATAGGAACAAAGGGCCTAACATAAGAAAATTGCAGACTTTTCTATTTTACGCTTCTAATAATTGGAAACTGAGTAGCAATGCCTCTCATTGTATAATATTCTAGAACATGTGCAAATCAAAATTTTTAGTCTGATTTATATTTACTTGATAATTGATTTTAAATATTTGATTCTCTGGTTTTAGAATCCTCATCAGGTCTATAAACATCTGCTGTCTATAAATAAACCTTCACATATAACAGAGTAGTTCACTCTTTAGAGAAAGTTCTAGAGAAAACTATAAAAACACACTTGCTTTAAATGATTTGTAGTTCTGGAATTTATCATGATTTTTCATATGTGAGTCTTAACAGTGAAAAATTAAGGTATATGATATAACTTTCTTTAAACATTCACGTGTATCTCTTATATTCAAAAGTATTTTCTTTACTAGTATTGCATAGGACCCAGATGGATCTATATGTTGATATGACCATACTCAATTTTAACCTTCATGTGTGGAAACATTTAGAAAAATACATGTAACATGGTACGTTAAACAAGAAATAATATGAAAATAGTAAACATCAGAATTTTGCATTTTCCAATTATAGCCAGAAATGTGTATTAGAAAACTCAGCATAGTATAGAAGCCTTTTTTTCTTTTTCTTTTTCTTTTTTTTACTATCCTGAGCAAACAGAAACTAGAATTATAACAATATAATTTAACCCTGGGTTAGAATCCTCAGGTGCAAAGCACACAGTATCACTTGAATCTTAATTGCTCTTTCTTCATAACAGAAATCTCTGTAGATTATTTTGTACTCTGAAATTGTACTCTGAAATATTAGGAAAATGAATCTTATCACATCAGGAAAGGCTTAGGCAAACTGAAAGTGACTTGTTCAGACATTCACGGATCTCAGTGGAAAGAGAACCCAAAGACAAACTTGTTAATACCCTCCTTCATTTCTCTAGACTCTATTTTATAGCATAGAAAGTCCCTTTTCAGAGGGAGATAGTCCATAATCAATAATGAATACCCCAAAGATAAAAATCATAATTTAGACTATGATTGAACACTCAGAGGAGAACCAATTATTGATAATTTCCAATGATAGACTAGATATTTGTAAGGCTATTTCAAAACCGTATTTAGTACAGTCTTCAAGTTAATTTTTTTAATCTTCATGATCTCATTTTAAAAGATTGATCTTCACAAATACGATTTGCTTAAGATTATTCCAAGTTCTTAACTCTCTCAGATGTTGTCTCCACGCATAATTAATCACGTTACTTTGCGCACAGGACCTAGAGTGGCTGTGTTAGTAATGGAATTAGTAGTAGACTCCCCAGAACTCACTTCATTCATCTCTCCCATTATTATGTATTTTCTATCCCCAGTAAGTAATTTTCCTTACTATTCAGAGTACCGCACTTCCTGCCTCCAGATCTTATTCATTTTTTGCTCCTTCTTCCTGAAAATAGTAGTACACACTTTGGATTTCATATTTTAAAAGTGCATTTGAAAACATTATTTTATTTCATATCATCTTCTTTCTTTCTTTCTTTTTTTTTAGTAGAATCTTTTTTTATTCAGAAAAAAACCCCCAAGAAACAAAAAAGTATTTCCAACCACACACAGGAAGGGTATGGGTAGGGGGAGGTGTCCATCCAGCCCTGGCCCCTGCCCATGTGGTTTTGGCAGCAATAAGGTGTGTGGGGTAATATATATAAAATAAAATGGTGTATGTGTGTGTGTGTGTGTGTGTGGGAAGGAGAGGGGTGCAAAAGCAGTGGGGAGTGGTGGGGGGAAGGGACAGATGAGGTCAGTACTGGGAACACCACAGGAGGGAGCCATTTTATAACATTTCTCGTTGATCATACCACCGTGGGCACCTTCTTTGCCCATCAGCAGGACTAGCGTCTTGGCAGTCATGGCGACAGTGATGTTGAAGGTGGGGGCTCCGCCCGTGCTCTTGGTATGAAGATCCATGGTAAATTCCCCGTCCTGCAGCAGTGAGTCCCGGATCATAGAACATTTCTGGCTGCCAAGCGTTAGCCCATTCACGAAGAAACTTGACCTGTCTTTGCCAACCAGGACACCAGCCTCAGCAGGCGTGATGTTAATGAAGGTTTTCCTGGGGACGGCGGCCCAGACGGAGGGCAAGTCCTTATAGCCCAGGATGGCCGCGTCCTGGCGGGTCCCGTCCTCCATTAGGTTGTCGATGTAGGCGTGCACCCGGCCTTCGCGCTGCTACTGGGGCTGCTTGCGGGGCTGCTGCTTGGGCCGCGGGCGGGGGAAGGCGGAGAGCTTGGGGCACGGGATGCTGTCCGGACTGCGGCTCTGCTAGCTGTCTATTTCCTATCTTCTTGCTGCCCTCCAATTCATCCATCAGAGACATACCGACCTTCACAAAGGCTGGGTACTCCAGCCACACTGTATGTTGATAAGCCCAAAGAACATCTTACACTTTCCCATGCCTGTACCTTAGCTCACACTTTTCTGCTGAAACATACAGTGATACTTTCCTCTTTCCATTCTCTCCCTGTTCTCGTTACATTCAGTACATGCTTTGAGGCCAGAAAGAAACGTGACTTCCTGTGTAAAAATTTTCCTGAGAAGGGCAGCCGTAAGGGATTGCTACTCCCTCAAAACTGTCTTCAGTTTTACACTTTTCTTGTAACAGGAATGGCGGCTTGATATATATTCACATACGTTGCAACATCTCTTTGTAGATGTTTGGTTCCTTAAGAATTGAAGCCATATTACTTTTGCTGTATTTCAGGATATCTACATTCTTCTGCGTATAGTCAGATTATAAATGCTTGTGAGAATTTGGTGAACACAGACATTTGACAGAGATGTCTTTACCCTATAGGTATCTGTGAGAAATGGGGTCCTGGCTACACAGCCTCTGGCTGTTTTTCAGAACATGACTGCATACCTTTTAACTCACTGTCATCTTCCTGCTTTTCAGATACCTGGTATCCTTCTGTTGTTCTTGAGTGGGCAGAATAAAAGAGGCTTGGGGAGGTTAGGGAACTTATCCTTGCGTGGAAACAAAATGAAGTTCATGGAAATATAATTGTTTTGGTCATCTGTTTTCCCTTTGCTTCTCATGTCCAGCGCCACAGAGTAGATTTCCTTGTCCTTCCAGATATACAAAAAACACTTGATAAAATTAAAAAAAAAAAGATGCTATGATACAATTGAAACTATTTTCTATTACTTTAAGGGAAAAAGTATTACTTAAAAATCTATCACAGCACACAGTTTTATAGACATTATTTTTCAAGGCTAGGCTGTAACACAGTTATGACCATGGTAATGGTTGGTAACACAGCTCAGTCAGTTATCTAAGGAGATTTTTTCTTGTGTGTGTGTGTGTGTGTGTGTGTGTGTGTGTGTGTGTCTCACTTTCTCTGAAAGGAAGCTGAATGTCCTTACCTGAGTGGATTAAAATGTAGCATAGACATGGTTTATGTGCTTGGCTATGCATTAGAATTACCTTGAAAGCTTGTTAAAATACAGACTCTAAGGGCACTCTAAGAGCTCCTGATTCAGTAGCTGTGAGCGTGTTTGGTTTGTAGTTTTTTAAATGCCCATCCCCCATATGATCCAGATGCAGGCAGTTTATGAACCAGTGTTTAGTAGATTCCTTCTGCATCTGTATAGGTGAGATTGTGCATTGGTGAATTATCTGAGGTTCTTACCAGACTTATGCTCTAAAGCAAGACCAAAATCTTACTTCCTTTACAAAACTTTATTTATTTCTTTATTTTTCTATTTGCCATTCTTCCTAAAAATAAAATTGATGAGGGACCATCTGTGTTCAAAAGAGCATGCCATTAACTTAACATGGCTCCTGCTCTCTAGTTCAGAGTATGTAAGAACCACACAAATTAAAAAGCAAAATTATTACAATGTCATATGTTCTGGAATAGATAGGTGCAAAGCCATTTGGCAAAAACGTGATAAAGTAATATATTCTGTCAAGGTGAACGAGATTTCATATAACAATAATTATAAGAAGAATAAGAATAGCAAACACGCGTGGTACTTACTATAATTGTAAGTCATTTTTATGTATTAACTCATTTAATCTTGAGACCAATCCTGAGATAGGTATTGCCATTATCTTCATGTTAAATGTGAGGAACAGGGTGCAAAATGAGGTCATGAACTTGTCCCAGATCTCAGTCTTGAATAGTGAGCAAGGACTCATAGCCAAACAGTCTTGATTCAGGAACTTTTCTCTTAAATCAAAAGAATTTACAAAGGAGACAACGTTTTAGCAGGTAGTACAGGGAAGGAAAAATCATTTCACAAAAAGAAAGAAAGGGAAATGTGAAAAGAAGCTATGGGTGTTGTTAGCAGGGCAGTCTTCCAGAGTTAGTTTGAAGAGTGGACATGTAATGGGTATATACAGTAACAGTCTATCAATTTATTTTCTCTCCCTGTTCTCCTTGGTTGCTCCTCTAGCCAACAAGTTTCATGGTTTGATTCATCATGAACTTGCAATATTATTCTGGACACAGCATGAATCACTGATGCAGTCATTCCTGGGTACCTTTGGAATTCTTTCATGACCTTTAGAGATTAGAAGAAAAACTTTTAGTAATACTAATGATTATTAGCAAAGTGCACATCTTATTAGAATAGTTTAATAATGTGTATTTGTGAGCAACTCGGTTCGACCCAAAGGGCTATATTAAATCTTAAATGGCAGGACGTAGTTCCAGGATCAGAATAATTTTACAGTTTACTGTTTGGGAGGCTAAAACAAGAGTCAGCTTATTAAGTTTTGGATGACAGCAAGTTGGACGCAGATGATAGAATCTTGGATACCATGAGATTAGAATTCAAATTGACTGACAAATTAGAGTAATATTCAGCTTTATAGTAGATGAATAGAACCAATTCAGAGTGTACTTTGGATATAAGATAAACAAAAAGATTGAAAGTGACGAAGTAACAGTACTATTTTGGAAAGAAATCTGAGATTCGAAAACTAGCTAAGGGCCTTTTTTACTTTGTTTATATTAATTCAGCAGGTCTGTATTTTTGTTTGTAACGAACAACGCCGTAATTTGATTTACATATTTGATGATTTGTGAAATGCATTTGAGACCTATCTGGGATTACCTCATATCAGCAAATCAGTTTCTACAATAAAGCTATACAGATAACTTCATTGGTGCCATTCTTACTAATCAGCAGTATGTTTTCTTAGGAGTTAGGTAATAGTACTAATAATTTTTGAAATCATTTATCATTATGCTGAAGAAAATTTGTGAGGGATATAGGAAACCCATTCTTAAAGAGCAGATTTTAACTTTTAATGTCAACGTTGGACAGCTTGCTTTGCTAGAATTAGTTTGGCAAATGATTCATGTGATACTTCCAGCACTGAAATCTGCAGTATATCCTACTCAATGTGGTTACTTAAATAGTGAAGTCCTCTGCAATCAGAGAACTCCCACTGAACTAGTGATTATCTGTATGATACATTCTAATGTACTGAGCAAATGTGTAAAGATCTTGTGGATTGATTGTTCATTTTACTAACTTCTTAAACGGAATGAGGGGGAAAATTGCACAGTGCTCTATTCATTGTACAAAATTTGCTTTTTGATAAAACCAGAATGTCTTAGAAGAATGTGGAATTTAGAAAAGTAATTTTCATTACATTTTGGAAAAGATATTCTTATTTGGGAAAACTTCTTTGAAATCAGAGAATCTAATTCTTTGAACCTAATTCTCTAAACAAGTTTTCATTTACAGGCATTTTAGAATACATCAAAGACGGTGATCATTAGGTTTCTTTAAAAATCAAGTTAAAAAAATGAATATAAAGAAGTATTGGTTGACATGATGTAACACGACAAGATTTAACAATTAGTTCAAGTATTTCTTCCAGATTGTCATTTTACTTGCCTCATACTTGAGCACTGCTTTTGCAATGAAGATTTAAAAACTTTCAGTGGATAAATGCTACCTGTGTGAAAATTTAGATCATTTACTTTGGAAAAATATGAAATTTATTATATAATTCTGACCGATTTAAAATATCAAATGGCAGAATTGACATTTGATAACTAAAATGTCATTTACAATAAAATATTGTTTTATATATGCTCCTCTCTGTGATAATATGACTGTCAATTAAAAATACCTATAAGAGCTAATACCGTAGACCCCAGGATCACCTTGCTTAATCATGACTGTAGCATGAATGGTAGTATTCATGCTGAGACTCTATGGGCTTTTCCACAAGTGGAGATGGAAAAGTAATTTTGGTAATGATTTTCATAAATATGAAATTGATGATTTAATGACCACATATGGAAATGTAAACCCCAAGTTCCATCAGTGAGGAATTTGATTTTGCACTGTGCTTGAGAAGAGAGACAGATGGAGCGGGATAGATTAAAGCTGAATTCTGCTCTGATTCTTCTTTGACTTTTTTTTTGAGTAGACGTGTAAACAGTATGGTGACAGCAATACACACAACCAAGTGATTTTATGTGATAATTCCCTTATTCTGTTTTCCGTCACCCTAATTATAACCTTCACCTTAAGAAGCGGAATTGTGAGAAGCAAAACTTTATTAAAATGCCACAGGATTAGACTATTTGAGTTTCATTTTCCTCAAATAAATACAGCTGAATGGAGACATGAGAGTTCTATCCTTCAAAAGTCTCTGATCATCCATAGGTGTTCTCAAGACTTCCTTTTTAAGACTTTGAAGATTTTTATGCCACTCACTATATTTTACATCATAATGATAGCTAGTGGTGGAAGGTAACATGGTGTTTTCTCAGTACTAACAGTAACCCTGTATTTAAAGCTCTTTGTATGGGCCAGGCATTTTCCTAAAAACTTTACATGTTTTAACTTATTTAATGCTTACAGCATTGTCAGTCAGGTACTGTTCTTATCATTACAATGAGGCAAGTGAGACACAGAGAGGTTAAGTAACTTGCCCAAGGACACACAATAGTAGGAGAAGCCAGTATTCTAAGTCAGGCAGTGTTTCTCTGTTGTCTGGAATCTACTGATTGTGCTCTGGATAACACTGGTTAAAATTATGGGTCCACATCCTTTGAAATTAAAGCTTTCCCCAATGCTTTGTGAATTCACATTAATGTCCCTTAAAAAAAAAAATGCTCACTTTTGCTTGTTTGTGAGTATACAGTGACTTATCCATACCACATCAACCATGACTCTTAACATTGATTTCCACAAGAGGAAATCCCCAGTTTATAGCAAGGGGCTTGTTATGATAAAGGAAGGGTCTAAACTTAACCTTAGCAAAGCCAGCCACTTCAAATGTAACATAAACATTCACATTCTCAGAATGTTTTTTAGCTCCTTCACTCCAAGAAAATGCCCAGTGCCTACTTCCCTACTTAGTTTCTAGCGTTGTAATATCATCCTGGTTTTCTCTGTCCTTCCTTCTTGGGAGTAAAATGATTTTTCTTGTCTCAAGCAAAGCAGCCTCTTCCCAATCTTTCCCTTTGTGGTCTCTGTTGTTGCCTTGCCCTTTGCCTCAATTTCTCTAACTTGGGGATGTTTTCCCAGCAAGCACTTCACATCTTTAGAGGACTCTGGGAATAGCAGTCAGGATGATTCTATTTTAAACTATTTTCTCTCCACTTAGTATTTATTTATTTATGAAGCACTATGTTTTGTAACATTGCTTCTCATGCTCCCGTCTTTCCCATGAAGTAGCTTTTATCATTCTCATTTTAGAGATGTGGAAACTAAGTTCCGAGAAAATTAATTCGCTTGTCCAAGGTTTCAAAGCCGTTAAGTCCAACAGTGTACGTCCCAGCTCCAATTCCAAAGTCCAGACTCTTTCCAATGGTGTCTTCTCATTTAAGTCATGAATACTCTTAAATTTGTTATATAACCATAGTATTTTGTAATCAGATGCTTTGCATGCATACAGGTTCCATTTTCCTCTGAAGGAGATTAACTTCATAGCTGTTTGTGAAAATGGAATAGATGGACATTTTACCTACTTTAATATAATAATTGAGCCCTTACAGTTCTCAGTACCATTTTTAAAGTTACAGAATAGAAGTATGACAAAAAGGATGCTCTTTTTTATTTTGTTAGAAATATAGAGCTCAGAAATATAAAAGTAAATATACATGACAAAGTTAATTTAGTTGCTGAATCACTTCCTTTTCTGAATCTCAAAAGGCACTAAGAATGGGAATGCCATCATTTTATTAAGAAATAAACATTAGAAGAATATATTGTGAGCATATTGGTAAATATTTATTTTTAATAGCTACAATAGTAAGTGATAAATATAGTGGGTTGTGACCAAAGATCAAATCAATCTCCTATTGCAACTTGAGAATTTCTGAATGTATGAATTTGTGCATGGAGTCAAATGTAAACTCTCCCTAGATAATTAGGAATAGAGGTTATAACTTTTGCCATTGGGAAGATCATCATTCTCTAGATATTCAATAAAGTCTATGCCCTGTGACACTGATGATTCAGAAAGCAAGTCTATGTCCTCTATGTGTTATTCATTTTTAACACTAAGAGGGCACATATGTCATTTGTAAAATGTAACTATTTGATACTTAGATTTTTTGCTTGATCTTTCATTTTTATAGTAGGCATTTATTCCTGATGCTCTTATTTTAAAAATATCTGTGATAATAAAATAACATTTTGTAATATGTTTAGTTTTCTAACAATAAAGTTCTCTTTTGAAATATAAAAAATCCATAATTTATAACTATATTTTAGTGATACATCACATGAATACCCCCTAACATAAAAATTTAGATCCTGATTAAGCCAGTAGGTATTTTGAATATTTGTTATTCTTTCATTTCCACTCAAACTATACTTATGGCTAGTTTACAGTAAATTTAATCCATAAAATAATTTCTTTTGTGAACTTTTTGTCTTCTTGGGTCTTTTATTCTACAATATAATTCTTTTGCTAAGTCAGTTCCTTGCTAATTAAATTCTTCTTAATGCAATCCTTAAAAACATATTCTCTTTCAAAATCATAAGACAGCAATCATTTAAAATTAAAACTAGGAGTTATCTGGGTTAAAATTGCTATTAATTATTATGAAGAGTAATTGTCTTGCCCAAAGATTTGAATTTCTTCTGTCTGTCTTAGAGTAAATAACTACATGAAGCTATTGTAGAAGTGACATTTACATTTTTAAAAATTGTCTTATTTTTTACTTTTTATTGAAGTATAGTCATTTTACAATGTTATGTTAGTCTCTGGTGTACAGCATGGTGATTCAGTTATACACACACACACACACATATATATATATGTATATTCTTTTTCATTATAGGCTACAAGATATTGGATACAGTTCTCTGTGCTATGCAGTAAGAACTTGTTGTTTATTTTATATATAGTATTTTGTATCTGCCAGTCCCAAACTCCTAATTTATCCTTTCCCTCATCCTTTCTCCATTGGTAACCATAAATTTGTTTTCTATATCTGTGAGTCTGTTTCTGTTTTGTGAATAAGTTCATTGCATCATTTTTTTAGATTCCACATATAAGTGATATATAGTATTTGTCTTTCTTCATCTGGCTTACTTAGTATGATAATCTCTGGATCCATCCATGTTGCTGCAACATTCTTTTCTATGGCTGAGTAGTATTATATTGTGTGTGTGTGTGTGTGTGTGTGTGTATCACAGCTTCTTTATCCAGTCATCTGTCGATCAACATTTAGGTTGTTTTCACGTCTTGGCTATTATAAATAGTGCTGCTGCGAACGCTGGTGTGCATGTATCATGTAGAAATGACCAATTCTAAAAAAGAGATAATAATTACTAATCAAGATAGACTATCCATCAGAATTTAATGAGAACTGTTTAGTAAAAAAAAAATTATATATATTAGATGCCCATTGATGTTGAGCATATAGCTAATATGTAAATTTCTAAATGACAAATATATAGGAATAGTCTTAGCTTCTTAACTATATATTTTCCTTATTTTTTAGCCCTCTGTCAACTGTTTCTTTTCAAAGAAATAATTGCTTAGCACAGGGTATGTTGCTAGGGGGATTTTGGTGAACAATTTATTTTATAAAGTTAATTATTTCATGAAGTGAGAAGAAATTTTAAATATATTAAAATTGATTGTTATTTTTAAGAAATATAAATACTAACAAGATATTTTTCAAATATAGTACTAATGCAAAACTCATATTTAAATAAAATAGTTTGATTTATATCTTAAATACAACAATCATAAACTAACTTTATTATAAAAAACACCATGAACTTATCCCATTTAATCCAGCTCTGATGAGAAATGAAGGACAGTGTGATATGAATAATAATTTACAGTCACTTGAAATCAGGGCAGTCCTGAGTTCAAATAAAGTTCTGCATTTACTCATGAGGAGATCTTTAGTATGTTATTTCCCTGGTCCTTAGTTTATTCATCTATAAATAGTAATAGACATTTCCACAGGGTTGTTCTGAGAATTACATGAGAAAGTATATACATGGCACCTGGCAATTACAATAACCCTGAATAGGTGATTTTACCATACATAATTTCTCAAGATATTTTAAGATTGTCTTAAGCAAAGACTGTATATTTTCTTTTTTAATCATTTTTATGAATATTTTCTAAAATGTATTACAAATTTGTTAGGTAAGCAAAATATATTAAAATATTGTTTAAATTTCTTGACAGAATCATTACCAAGAATATTATTGATTCTGTATTTTTTGCTCATAAGCAAGAATAGAATAGAGAATTCTTAAAAACAATGAAAAATGCCCTTTCTGTTTAAATTATAAGCAATGGCTTTCTCAACACAGATTCTGGTCTGAAGGTCTCTGCTAATATCTCTTGCATATGATTAGAAGAATAGACATTCACTTATGCAATGCACATCTGTTTGATTTCTGCTGTCTGATTGAGAAACACAGGGCAGTAAGATTCAGCTTTGTAATCAGGTCTTAATGTTCAGATGTCTTCATTCACTCTCTTATTCCAAGCTATTAGGAAAACTATTGGAAAACATTCCCAAATAAATGTAAATGCATAGTTTTTAAAACCAATGGAAAAATTATAACCTGTAGTTAAATCATTGTGTTAATTATAATTAATAATTATAATAATCATTCATGTCTTTACATGATACTGTTTACTTAACAAATCTTAGATATGTTAAACCTACAAACAGTTTTAGATGAAAATAAATTATCAAGTATATTTCAAACGTACTCTTGAGTTATTGTCTCTGTCTTTCTCTGTATCTCCATGTTTCTCTGTCTCTGTCTCTTTTTCTCTCTCTCTGTCTCTCAAGTATTAGAAATGACATCATTTTGTAGGCAACAGAAAGAGAGCTGTAAAATGAAACGTCTTTTAGTTCAGATTGTAGAACACTACCTATATAACCTCGGGCAAGTTGCAAGCTACTTAGTTGTGTAAGCTTGAATTTATTCATACGTTAATAACAACAACAACAACAACAACATCTACCTTACTGGGAAGTTATGAGAATTACATAAAATGTTACATATAAAGAAAAAATAATTCAGTATATTTGTATTTCTGTATCACTGCATGGTGTTCTTCCTGCAGATAGTCAAGGTACTTCATCAGAGAGAATTTTCCTGACCCGATTTTAAATCGTACCCTCCACTTTCCCACCTGCCTTCATTGCCTCTCACACAACTTGGCCATACATTAGGAAGAGTGGTCAATAAATTTGACATCTTTCCTAACCAAGTTCCTTTATGGGGTCGGTCCTACTGTGATATAGTTCATGAGATAAATGTTACTAAAAAAGAACCTCCTTCTCAAAACTTAGACAGAAAATGTTGGCTGCATGCATCAACGAAGCCCTGAGTTCTCTGGAGATGGAAAGTTCAGTAGTCAATTTGGTATGCTTAAGCATGCAACAGTCCTCTAATTTTTGTCAAAAATATTTTTAATTAAAGTAATTGTCATGCAGCTGTAATGTTGTCATTTATCAGCGTAATGAATTTAAGCTGAAGGCCACTCTTACTGTGAGAATGAACTGATTGACTGGAGGGTGTACATTGATAATAATTAGTCTGAAAAGTGCAGTGGTGCAAGTCAATGTCTTGGTGCTGAGAATTTCCTTGGGGAACGTAAACCATAACAAAGCTGTCAAGCTGCTGAGAGATGGAGATATTGCTGATTTGTGTTTCTAATTTATTCTATGATACTTTCAACTTATATGCTGAATACATCAGAAATGAAAAAAGATATTTCACTTAATAAGCTGTATTAAAGCCTTAATTGGTAAGCTAATCATGAAATTTTTTAGAAGAGTGGGAGAGTAGTGTCAGAATTATTGTAATGTTATTTTGGTAATGTTTAGCAAATATCCACCGCTTAATATTTAATGTTATAATTTGTGTGCAGGTAATTTTATTTCAGTTTTTTGCATTTTAAAGGAAGATGATGTTATAAAGTAGGTAGGACTTTTATTTGACTAATGAAATTGTTGTCATTTTTACAGACACCTGTACAGCATGTTTCAGGAATGCATTAGGTAGAAGAAAACTCTGTCATTAATCGTAGTTTTTTCCAGTTGTCAGGTGTAATAATTTACTATTGAAAAAGTTCATTTCTAATAGGATTTTCAAAACTCTGTTTCCTGGGTTATACTTTAAATTTTTCAGGAAACCAGTCACAGTATTTTGTGCAAAGCATAGTTTTGGACCTCAGTTTGTTTATCTTTATTTCTTAAGAGGTTGGAAATGTGTTCCAGTTATTTATTGCTGCATGACACATTACTCTAAGCTTTGTGGAGTGATACAGAAATGCTCATCAGATTCCTGTATCATGAATTTGGACAAGATAAAGCAGGATGACTTGTCTTTGCTCCATGGTCTCTGGAGAGTCTGCAGGGGGTGATGTAGATAGCTGGGGACAAGAATTATCTGCCCACTATCCAACAGAGTAGCTACTATTTATATCTAAATTTACATTAATTAAATATAATGAATAATTTAGCTCTTCAGTCACACTAGCTTTATTTTAAATGTTCAGTAGCTACCTGTGGCTAGTGGCCGTTCTGTTGGCAAGAATGTATATATAGAACATTTCTATCACAGAATCACAGAATGTTCTCTTGGAAAGAACTAATCTAGAGGCATCTTTACTCACATGTTTAACACGTGGCCTGAGATGACTCAAAGGTGGGGAACAGCTGAGATTGTTGACTAAAGTGTATACATGAGACCTATTTGGGGTTCCTGCAGTGTAGAAGCTGAGTCCTGAGAGGGAGCTTCTCAAGAGCATGCACTTGAACCTGGCCGAAGCTGAATGGGCTTTTAGAATTTAGCATTATAAGTCACATAGGTCATCAGGCCTTACTTCACTGGACAAACGAGAAGCCCACCTATAAGGCATGGGGATTCCTCTAAATGGGGGGAATGTCAAAGATTCTGAGGCTGTTGTTTCGAGCCACCACAGACTAAATCTTTGCATCACAAATAGTGCCTTGGAAACTAGCTATTTATAGACGTGATGGGAAAGGTCCCAGTGATCCCATAAAGAAGACTTTGTTTAAACAAAATTTAACACTTCATGATTTTTATGGTACTTGTTCTGGTCTTTAGATTAATTTCTAATCTGGCATTGTATGTCATGGTTACCAACTGTATCTTATCAAAGCATATTTTAGTAAGTTAACACTTACTTGTATCTGGTAACAAAGTTGTGCAGAAGGAAAATTTGGAAAATGCTGGACTGAGTTTTCTTCAGTATCTAGAATCCTGTGATTTTTATTATAGTGCCTCTGTTTCCTGAAAAGCCTATCTTGTACATAAACTTTTCTGTTATTTGAATCCTACTTTATTAAACTGGGTAGAGTAGTGAATTTCTTCTTAAGAAAATTATTTTTGCCAATAGTCAGATTTATTTTATTTTTTTCTGAGATTTGATAGGGAACTACAAGTAACTATTGAGAGCTGTTTCATGTTTAAAACGGTGTGAGTTTATTAATAAAATCAAACTGTAGACAGTTAAAGTGACTATTAATATTAACATGGGAATTGTACTCAAGGTAAAGCTATGTACACAAAATGACTTCAGTAAAAATATAGTCAAATGAATGTTAGGTACAAAGCAATAGGTAGATGGAAATTGCATGAAGAATTCATAAAAGCAGGTTCTCCTTTAGAGCAAGGGAATGTAGGTAACTGTCATCAGTGTTATTTCTGTTTGTTTAACCAGAGAAATAATGTATTACAATTATAGACATGATAGACTAATGATGAACTCTTCACTATCTCAAAAGTGATTGTTCAGCTGGTTTTTAAACTTTAAAATTGAAGATCATTTGTTACATTCATGCACTATGTGTCAGCATTAATATAATTATAGCAAAGTAAAGTTTAGGGTTGCTAATATTGTAGCCATATGCAAGATCCTTTTCATGTCATTTATGCACATGCCTATTGCTAATACATTGATGATGTTCAGAGTAAGACTGATATGTAATAAAGCATATATTATATATGAGCAGAGAAATTTCTAAATAGTTTAATTTCCTTAAATCTAAAGTATCAACTAGTATTTTCTTCCCATAGAATCCATTAATATAACCCAGGATAGGATTTCTTAAATTAATTTCAATTTACAAAAGAGGTATTTACAAAATGCCAAGATGGTCTTAATCCTCTAAAGTGAACCCAGTCTATTTTACACTATCACTATATATTAGGAATTGGATATAAAACATTGTATAATATGGTAATTAAAATAAACATCAGTTTTTTTTAAGAACAGAAAAGGTTAAAACCATGCCCATAATTGCTTATTATCTATGGCAAGAAGTCCAAGCTGGACAGATTCTTTTTGCTTGGAGATAATAATTTTGTGGCCCTGACAACAGTGGTCATTGATTCATTCAATAACTGCCAAGCACAGATCTGAATGCCACCCTCAAGGACATCATGCTATAAGAAGACACATACTTGGACAACTTCATTTCAGTGTGTTGAGGGCTGTATTAGAGGTAAGCCGAGTGCTCTGTGAGTGTGAGGAAGGGGGACTTCATGTGCGGCGAAGATGAGGCTTTGCTGTGAGAGTGCCATCTCCAGCCCTGACATTTGTGCTCATGTGGTCATTACTACTGGATTCGCTCTCTGTGGTGACTGGGACACTTGTGAAAGATTGTGGAACTCCAACTTATTTTGCAATTATGCATTATTAGGAAATAATTATCTCTGAAAACAAACATAACATAAGATGAAAACATACTTTAAAAAATTTCACCAAAGTATACCGTGATAGGAGCAATATGTTTAAATTCTGTATTGATCATATTTATTGCTGTTTGGAATATTTAATTTTCAAAATTCTCTGTCTGTAGTATAACATAGCTGGATGCTTTCTCATAGGAAGGTGATTTAATACTTGATACTAACTAGAGATCTGATTATAAGTAGGAGTATTTTTTGTGTGCATAATGCCTATCAATGTCTTCATAATACCTAGTATGAAACATTTTGTTAAGGATTTTTATACACTGCATAATTTATGTTAAATCCATGTGTATTTTTTTTGTTGTTGGAAGAACAAAAAACAACAACAAAATGATCCTCTAAGCATATGGAAAGACTGAGTCAGTTTTGCAAATGTTTTCCAAAAATCAACAGGACAAAAATACATCTGGCTCCATCAATACTGAATTTGCCTTTATTCACTCTAGTGAATCACACCTTACTTCCACAAGATGCCCACCCTGTCTTCTGCTCCCCGATCAAGTTACCAGACAAAAATCTGAACACTTGACTGCGGTTAATAGCTTTAGAATTATTATACGTCATTGACTTTTCAACAGTGTGATCACAAAGATGGAAGATTTATTCCTCTACATCAGAATTATTCTGATTTCCTTGCCTTTGGCTATGTCCGTTCACCTTTAATTCCCTCCCAGACTTCCTTCTGCCCCTGACTCCACTGACATGCCTACCTCAATTGTCTTGTCTTACATAGTCTTCTCTGACCGTCCCGTGGTGGTACTTAGTGTCTGCCATACACCTGACCCACAGGATGGCCTCTCTTTTAAAGATTCTTTCTTGGACTTTTTTTATGGTGACTGTGTAAGTCTTATTCCCAATAAAATGTTTTTAATTTTAGGAAGTGGGAGTATTTTATATTTCTTTTTATCCAGCTCATGGCCAGCTGTGTTTCTCTGTCTTATATTCATTGTTTTTTTTTTTTGTATAAATGGAAAGATTTTGAAAATTCGTATTTGATCTTTCCTAATTTTATATTTATCTCCTTCTACACAGTCTTCATATGAATACTATATTATCACCTTCCTATTTTTTTCTACCTGCTTAGATAGAAAAGTTTATGAACAAATACGTAGAATGTAAATGATAATTAAGGGTGAATATAAAGTAGTTATCTGGATTATAAGAATCTCTTCAGAAATTGAACATTTGTGTCCTTGGAGATTAATCTTGGCTTCAGTCGTTGGGTTTTTGATAAATTTGGTGTCCAGCTGCCTACCACCAAGCTTGGCTTCCTGAGATAAGTTCCAGCCAAATGTGTTAATTTGGTCCTGTCCATTTTAGGCACCTAACCTATGAGCCATCTGCCACCCTGGATATAAGTACTGAGACGAAAATTATTTCATAACACAACCTGATAAAAAGCAAATATGGCTTCGAAAGTATTGTTTGGGGAAAACAATGTTCATTTAATAAAGCTAAAACAAAATTTAAAAAAGACTCTATGACCCTTTTGCAAAAGTCAAACATGAAGTTATTGTTTGTGGTATACAGTTTTTTTTTAACAAAATTGTTTATTCTAAAAACTAGCTTGCAGTTTTCATAATAATCTGAATTTTATTAAATATAAGAAAAAAGTGAAGTTACTTACATAAAAAGAGTACTTAGGACACCAAAGAGATTATGTTTATATGGTCTTTGCCTTTCTATATTTAGCATATTAGAAATTAAAATCGATAAATTTAAAAATATTAGCATTAGTTCACTTATAAATGAAAACCAAACCCATTGCATGTTAATATAGTAATAACATATTACTATAAAACAATACATATGAACATATATATAGTTTTAATGAGATGAGTGGCTCTGTCTTACACTTCTAACATGTTTCTTTAGTCCCTGCCTTAATGGAAGACAGGTGGATTCTCATTTTGATTCTGCGTCCAATCTGTGACAATATTGTATTTGGTTGAGTACAGAAAGAAAATCTCGCCTTACCAAGTATAGAGTTCAAAGAGGATCAGTACATTTCAGTCTTTTCAGAAAATTGTGATACTTTTCTTTTATACTCCACCAAAACTTGGCAAGTGGTACTTTTGAAATGATTAATTATAGTGTAGAATCTCAAACCATATCAGTGAACTACTTCTGTTCTATTACATTAAAATTCATTGGTTTATCTTGCACTTCATACGTCTTTACCTATGCTCGAGTTTGTAAGGTCATGCGTTGGTCAATTAGAAAATATTGGCTCACCGAGTTATACATTTATTTCACAATTACATTATGCAACATCAGAAAAAGAATTACATGTGTTAATATTGCCACTATTATCATCTAAAAATACTGTGTGAACTGGAAATCCTTCAAAAGTATGGTGACAGAATGAAGATATCAGAAATTTAAGTTTTTGCTGGTATGTACCTTTGTAACAAAAACTGTTGTCTAAAGGACAATTCTTTATTTCCAACCAAATATCTGCCAAAACCTGACTCTGCATAACCTTGATTTTCCCATCAGTTATTCCTTTAAGTGAAAATGATGCTCCATGAAAAGTGTGACTAATTCAGCTTGCATCTCAGTCACTCAAGTACTTTTCTTGAGACAACCACTATAATTTAAAATGCAACAAAAGTACTTTTTCACACTTTGCATTTCATCTTCTAGAATACTAAAAATGTGTCCTTAAGGTTTTAGTATTCTTTTCAACCCAGTGGCACACACCATGCCACTGAGATGATTATTGCTAAAATTCCAGGGGTTTTACCCATATTGCTTTTGCAACATATCTGCAAATGTCAACATAGTGAAAAAGGCAAACACTGTCTCATAATTATTATGAAAATAGTTTTTGCTTATGGAATAAATGAGACTCAGGGACTCCCAGGTGTCTGTAGATCACAGTTTGAGAATACTCCACTAAAGAATAAGAATTAATTTTTCGGTTGCTGTTGGAATGTCTTCCAAAGTCTAGTTCATTCCTCTATCACCTAAACTTTATTATGTAAAAGTGAATAATGGGCTGAAATATCAAATGCAGTTCAGTAAGTATTACATTTCTCTGGTTTGAGTAGTACAAGGAAATGTCTTGGTACAATAATTGTTATTATAATTATAGCTACCATTTACTGAGTACGTAGTATGTGTCTGACATATAGGTCTTGGTGCTATAAGTACATTGATTCCTTACAATAATCTATCAAGTCAGTGCCACCATCATCCTTCTTCTATAGATAAGGAAACTGAGGCAGTGAGATTAAGAACTTTGTCTTTAACTTCAGAATCTATGCTTCCAATGTTTACTTGGAAAAATAACAGAAAAAAGAAAGGAGTTAGATAAAAAAAAGATTTCCAAATCTCTCCTGGTATTGAAGGAGTATATCTCCTGAAACTAGCCAGAAAATTTCTCTGAAATAAGTGCCTCTTTTTTTTTCCATCTAATTTTTATATTTTCACAAGAGAAATGGAAAGGTTAAGTTTTCAACAACTTTAGAAATGTCTATATTAATAGCGTTGTGGAGGAAGAGGTGACAAGCTACTTACACTTTTTTTGGGTTGTTTTTTCTAATGGATATTTTTAACTGATGAATCACCCATTGTTTTTAAAATTCTGGTAATATAATTTATCGAAGTAAGACAGAACATGACTGCTTAATTTTGTGTCTTGTGATCATACATATCAAATTATTTTCTAGTGGCATTGAATATAAAATAGCTAGCACTTTATGAGAATATGTAAACATTTAAAATAGCCAAATTAAAGGAACACTTTAAATCATTGCATAATTGTCAAAAGAAAATAATGATACGTTCCTATTTGAAATAAGGTTGCTCAGGAGATTGGTATATTTTCTCATTACCTAATTAAACCATGTATTTAATAGGTGATGCTCTTTAACTAATTATAATCTACTTTATTGTAATATGCCTATCATTTAAAAAATACCTATTCTTATCTTTCTGAAGGAGCCTTATCAGAAATTCTGGTCTAGATATTTAAGCCCTTCTACATAAAAATTACACGGGAAGAAAAAATATCTGCAGATTTCTGTGGAAAGCTGAAAGTTTGTAACTCTAATTTATTATTTAGGGGAGTAAATCTAATGTAAAATGAAACAAAATTCCATTTCTGTTTAAAGTTAATACTAAAATCTTACCACAATGTAACAGAAATATGTTGACATAAAATTAAGAGTATACTTTCTCTAGTTTAACATATTCTGGTATTTTGACATTTAAAATTACATAAACTAATATTTCAAGCTTATAACAGTAATTCATAGTTTGCCACCTTCTTTACATATATATGTAAAAAATCTCCATTCCATTCTATTACTGCTAAATAGACTACATTCTTTAATGTAGAATATACTATCAGGTGACAGGATCTCTAGTTTATAGATGAAGAGGTGTAAAAATATCAACTTCTCCCCAGATCATGCAGAATTATTCTTACAGTCAAGTGAATTATTTCCAGTTACTTATAGTTCTCTTTCTTTTGACTGTATTATTGAATCTCCATATTTTATTCCATGGTATAATCAATAAATTACTGAAAAGCATTTTTATAAAGGTGACTGTACAGTTTGCTCTCTTAAGTACATTAAATCATTGGAATAAATATTTGTCTAAAATAAATGCATATGCAAATTATTGGTTAAAACATAATTAGCTATGTTTTCCAATAAATAAGGTGTTTTTTAATTCCAGAGATTTTAAGTTACAGTCATTCAATAATTATTTTTCAAGAGGTGACATAGACACTCAGCAAGATGGCATATCAAATCCATTATATATCAACATTTTCCTAACATCAAATTTCCCAAAGTATAAAACTAATATTTTGCTGAACTTGGACTCCACATATTTATAATATCTGCAAGATCTTGTTAAAGTCCTATATATAGTACATAAATTTAATAGAAATTAATTCTTAATAGGCATAGTTTATCAGTAATTTGATTTTATGAAAATGTGTTTACTGTTTCTGATTGTTTTATCCACAAAAGCTCTTCTAAATCTTAATTCACCAGCTTTCTGTTTTTAATTTTTCTGTCTCAAAAAATGACTTTGATTTTTGTTTTAATTAGAAGATTAAAGACTTCCCTGTGAGAGTTCATACAGTACCCCCAGCCTCTCTGCTGTATGTTCTGTCTCTGTCCTAGCCCCCTTTTTTGTATGAGCTCATTCTCAATGGTTCATAGCTGTAATATATGTCCATTTTTATACCTGATCCAATACATAATCTTTTCATGTACTTTGAAATGGATAAGGGTATCATATATAGTCAGGAATAAGATATATCCTGAGTTTGTCAAGCAGTTAAAGAAGAGACAGACTAAGAAGCAAAATTTTTTAAGTTCTTTGCACTGACAACAAATTAAAGATGTCACTTTATAACACCAGCTGCAGTTTTATACCCTCGTGAGTGAAAATGAAGATGAAATTTGATGTCGTGAAATGTAGCATGACTTGATTCTCCTCCTTTAATGATTGTCTCAGCCCTGGCTCTTTGCTCTCTTAACTCATTGCTTATCCCTATGTACTGAAAAAAAAAAAAATCAACTTGTAGAGTGAGAACAAAGTAAAATGTTAAGGTTAGTTCGTTGGAAGATGTAGCTGTTAAACAAGGTCAAGATTGTAAATGTAGAAAGATAGCAAGTCAAGTGAATAGCAGCATCAAATTACATGGCGCTTTAACACCCCATACAAAATTGGTGTCACTGGGTACTTATGTGCAAGGAACGTTAGGGCGCTGCTGTTTCTTGAATACTGAGTTCCTGTTGGTTCAGATATTTTCATAAATGTTGAAAATTAGTTGTGTTTTCTTCTCATAGTATACCACATTTTTCAGAAATAGGTTTGTGCCAAAATTCAAGTATAATCATCTGGTAACAATGTGTATTTGATGCTTTTAAAAATAGCGTTTCTCATACACACTCACATATTGCCTGACCTTCCTCCTCCACAGAATTAATCATGCCATCTGTGCTCACATTGTGCTTAATCATATTTCTGGTATAACATTTATTACATCACATTGCATTAGAGTTAGTTGTGTGTCTCTCTCTCTTTTCCTCTAAACCATGTGCCCATGAGAACAGAGATATCTCATTCATCTCTGTATCTCCAGCTCTGGCATCATGTCTGGCACATAGTGGACATTCACTAGGATAGTATCTGCATTGTTTTGAAAAGCAGTCAAGTAAATGAATGAAAATATTTTTTAATGAACAAAACTCACCTGTTGCACATCACTCCTGAGTATGGAAACTTTGTTAATAAAAATTACAAAGTAAAGACTATTAGAAGACTAACATGATTCAAATTCTAATTCCAGTTTAATAGAAATACAACTAGGCTTGAACCTACACTTCTAGTATTTGCTCAGTGTTATCTTCAAGGCACTCTTTAAGTAGATGAAGATCAGGTAATCGGTCCCTCATTCTGTCAGCTCATAGAGTCTTGCTGTGTCAGCCCAAACTGGTGTTTTGATACCTCTAAATTCAGGTAGGTAGTGACTGTAGAGTGAGGAGACCATCTGATACTAATATGTGGACTGGGTGAGAATGAAGAAGGCATAGAAAATCAGAAGTACCTAGTCGCTGCAAGTTGAGTCTCAGTATTTTAACTCAAAATCACTTTTGGGTTACATATTAGCAATGAAATTTGGTGACTTTTTTTTCCTAAAGAAAATTATTTGTTTTTGTTGTCTTTCCAATATAATATTTATTCATACTCCAGACACTTAGATTTGACTGCCATCAATACAGTTTCATATTTGCTTATTGTTTTATATTTTATTCCACAAGGGCATATAATTTTATTTGTAAGCATTGTTGTACGTCCCTACAGTTCTGACAACTTGATTTAAATCTGCCAGGGCAAGTTGTAAAAGTGAGACTGAAAGTATTTTTAGTATTTCTTCCAAATCAAAATTGGTGGCTATAACCTATTACTTTTAATTCTGTCACATTTTATTCTTATTTTGAAAGTAAATGTAAGGCTCTTAATTGTTGTGTATAATAGCTTTGAAGTAGAAGTGAGAATCAGTGTGTGTAGGTATATGTAAATCATGTATTTCATCAACACTGCCATGATTATTTTTATAAAGTTTTTTTTTTGTTTGTTTGTTTTGTCTTTGTAACCCAAACTGGAACAATACTGGAAAGAAGTCAGCATGTAATTAGCTTGGATATATTAAAAACAGATTGTATTGTTTCACATGCTGTGAACTGTGAGTGAGCCCCAGTGCTGTAAAAGATAGCAAGCATCAATGGTTTTTCCCCTTTAAAATCTCAGCACTCTTATTTTTCACACATCACTGCTTAGGGAACTGAAAAATGCAGAGGTTCAACTGATATGATGAATATTGACTGAAATGACTGCATTGGTTAGCATTTATTGGCTTATGGCTTATCTCTCGAAAGATTCCTTTATTCTTAAAATCAATTTCGATCTTGTTTGGAGCTCGTGTGCTGAGAGGAAAAAAAAAAAAAGAAAATGGTGGGGAAGGGTGAGGAAGGAGGAACTGATGAATTTTTTTCTCATTGACTAGGTAGTTTAGAAGATCTAAAGACCTTTGCAAGGTATCTTTGAGTGATCTTTGTGATTATAGTCAAGAAATACATTATGTAATCATTCACATAATTTAAGCTGTCACAAAGTTGTCACTGTGTAACTTTGTTTTATGCAGTTTTAGCCTTCTAGCATTTTTATTCTTATGCTGACATTTCACTGTATGGTTCTTTGGTATAAGATTAAGCCAGAGTCATACTTAGACTGGGTGATTTGGTGATCATGGCCATTCCAATTTTAATTTCTCATACTTTTCTACTAAAATTAGATGTTTCATTAAGGTGAATTTAATCAATTTTTAAGCATAAAATAGCTACTTAGAAAATACATACACTAAATTTAATTGACTTTTAGGTACTACCTCCATCCCTCCCACATTTTAACACCTTTGAAATAATACATCTTAAAATCCATGGACTCTTACACTCATGATCAGTTAGACGATAGTAATGACATAGTTGTTCTTGCATGTGCATGTACAAACTTGAGTCAAGCTTTTCTTATTTTTCTTGTTTCATTTGAGTTATGTGCATTGTTAAGAGTACGAGGATGAAGTTTAGTTACCTTTTAAAATGTCTTCAAATATTGCACTAATATGTGAAGTAAAATTATGAGTACTCTGTTGTCAAAAGACATGAAAAAAGAACAACAGGTATAAATTTGATATTAGTGGGGCAAATGTTCAATCTTGGAGGAATTAATATATTTTCTCTCAAAGCTATAAGCAAGTACTTTATAAGACCTTAATTGAAGATGTGTTATTGTTACTGAAATACCTGTAATATAATTGTATGACATTTACACACAAATTAAATGAAGGCAGTAGACATTGGCAGATCCTTTGGAATAAATGAAAAAAAAAATCCAAGTTTACAGAGCTGATGTTAACCATTCATATATCAAATATAACTACTGTTAAGTCATTTTGTAATAACACATAAGGAGAATTTTTACCACTGGTCGTACATAAAGGAAGGGTCTGTCTTACAATTACAGGAAACAACTGGTTGAATGTTTAAAAGCTAAAATAAAATGTACTCCATCTGAACTAATTCTTTATTGGAAAGTTAAGTTGAAAGATTAACTCAGAATAATTATCTTACACTGGTGTCAAAATTCTCAGCTGCCTTTTTAACTTCCAAATATTTGGGGTGATTTTTAATTTTGTACTTTTTATTGCCTTTCTGTTTAGGTATAAGGCAGAAGTGTCATTCATCCCACCAGCTACATTTGCTGCCCAGCAATTTCTCCAAATTTAGCAAATTATTTTCTAAGCTGGTATGATCTGTTTAACCTTCCTAGTTGTTGTTCTAGTCCACATAAAGTAGAAAAAGATAAAAAGAGATGATAAGCTGAAAACATATTTTTAAGAACAACCAAACAGAGTATTCACTTTTGTATCAGGAGTAGATTTGGCTACAAGTGATAGAAAACACTAAGTAACTGTTGTTTGAACAAGATAGAAACTTATTTTGGGCAGTCAATTAAAATGTGTTGTTTATTCAGCTCAAGAAGGAAAGAAGTGGTTGGGAAAGCCTCTCCCTCCTCTTCCCACCAATCATAGGTCTTTTGACAGCCAAGAGAGCCATGAAACATTATGGTCTCCGAAGAGAGAAGACCCTGTCTTACTTTGCTTACACTGTTTGAGATATATACAGTATTAATTTGCCATCAGGGCTTAGTTATTCTGTAAGTATCCTAATGATCATTTTGTTTAATAAATATTTATTAGTTATTCATTCTGTGTTTGGTACTTAAGTTACCACTCTTTTGAACAGTTTCAGGATTACCATTCAAATTTAATTTAATGTGAATGGTCCTCATGGAGTTGTGCAGTGCAGTGGTCTTGAAACTTTAAAACAACAACAAAAAAATGCAAAGCTAAATACTGAACTGAATTTTAACTAGTTTCATCAAAATCTGCTTTTGATGTGAATAATCTAAATTGACTCAATCTGTAGCTATGGAAAAAATCTTACTCTGGTTTTAGATCATAGACTCTTACCAAATGTAGATGTATCTTTTTCCACTTGTAGGCAATGTATTTTCATTTCCTCTTTGCTGTGGTCTTTTATCCTTAGACCTGTAAGTTGGGAATCTAAATGCTTTTCCTTGTTGGGATATCATGTAGAAGATGGTTTTTCTTATAGTTGAAATTAGAGAAAATTTCAGCATTTAAAATTTTATATTGCCAAATGTTGGGCTGTGGGCTGACACTGTGCTAGTGAATTAAGTGGTACGTTTATAACTATATATTGTTAATCAGTATATGGATAATTGCTTTTAGGAAGCTCATTTTAAAATATTTAATCTACAGTCTACAATAATCTAATTTTGTCAAAGAGAAGGCTGAGTTAAGTGACTGATTAAAACAGTTATTGCTGCAAAATTTAATATGTACCATGTGCTGTTTTGTCTAAAAGTAAAATGGGGAAAGTAGTACTTCTGGTTAAGTTTTTATTTTCAATCATGCCATTTTGCAAAATAAGACAATAAATTAAGTGTTATATGCAATTGTCTGCTTTTTTTTTAATGTTGAAAAATAAGCTTTTCTGATCTTTGGCTAGTAGTTTTAGTGCTATAATGATTAAAATTAATTTGAGTATTTAATTTCTTTGTATCTTGCCATCATATTGTGAGAGAGGAACAATAAAACACTGACTGTAGTTAGAGCATAACAGACCTATAAAACAAAGCTTTTTGTGCTTTCCCCAATTTTCTATGATCCAGGTAACATTAAAATTTTCAGATAATTTTAACTACATAGTCTCAACAATGTCTTGTAATATTCTTCTAAGATAGAAATGTGATACTAAGTTCTCTGATTGTCCCAAATTTTATGTTAAGGTGTCTCAAATCTACCTGCCACAGTTATATGGAACACAGGGAAAGGAGAAAAGGTTATTAAAATTTTAATTTTAATCTCAGTTATTAAAGTGACTTCTTGTGAGACTATGCCTTATTATCTCAATTTGCCAGAAATCCTTTTATTATAGTTACATGTGTGTCATTTTCTCTCCTTCAGTGATTACTTTTGTAAGTACAAAATTGCACTTTCCCTATAATTTTTCACATAGTTGCATATTTTATTCAGTATTTCAGCATGTATTAAGGTAAAAATAAATAACTGTTAAAATAAAATTCAAACTTAAAGAGCATAATTAAGAATTTCCTGAGGTACTCCTAACCCCTTCCCCAAATGCTTCTTTCAGTGACATAACACTAATTTTTTTTTAGATTATATACTGTGCCTAGTAATACCCAACTTAACTCATTTGGGGGAAGGAGAAGGCAAGGGAGCAGGTGAACCTGAGGGAGGAATAAGACACTAATTTCCTGAAAGCGAATATTAGAAATGCTTGAGTTATGCCTGCATAACTGCTGTCTGTTTTCCTCCGAATTAAATAATCTCCATCACAACCACCACATTAAGAAAAATTGCAGCTTGGTGTTGATTTTTAGGACACAGTATATACCACCTTATACTTATTGCCCTGTAAGATGTGCAGTGTTTCTCAGTGTGTAGATGAAGGGTTTTGATCATTCCTAATTCTGTTTGTATTTCTAGGAATTTCATATTGATGGGATTCCTGGATATCGTGACACTGAATAATAAAGCTGTGTCAATGTTAAGCATCCCATCCCCCACCAAAAAAAAAAAAGTTCACTAACTATATCCTGTAGGGCTTTTCAGAAATATATAGTCCAATATTTGGATTTGTTTTCATGTTTCTATAAAAATACCTCATTTTGATCTCCAAGATTTAAATTTTGGTGTCTTTTTGCCAGATTGCTGGTTTTAAAATTACATATTATATTGCATAACCAAAACATCTGAGTTATTACATTTTAGAAGAATAATTTTAATTAAAAGTAACATAGATGTTTAAAATGTATGCTTGTTTTTTTTTAAACTATTTTATATAGTGGTTAACTTTTGCAAATCTCAAACTCAACAAATTTATCCCTTCCTACCCCCTTTCCCCCAGTAACTATAAAATTGTTTGCTATGTTTGCAAGTCTGTTTCTGATTTGCACATGAGTTCATTATTGGTCTCTTTTTTGCTTTTTTTTTTTTTTCAGATTACACATATGAGTGATATCACATGGTATTTTTCTTTCCGTTTCTGGCTTACTTCACTCGGAATGATGGCCCATCCATGTTGCTGAAAATGGCATTATTTTATTCTTTTTTATGGCCAAGTAGTATTCCATTGTATAACTTCTTTATCCAGTCATCTGTCGATGGACATTTAGGTTGCTTTCATATCTTGGCTATTATGCTTAGTGTTGCTATGAACATTGGGATGCATGTATCTTTTCAAGTTAGAATTCCCTCCGGCTATATGCCCAGGAGTGGGATTGCTGGATCATATGGTAAGTCTATTTTTAGTTCTTTGAGAAATCTGCATACTGTTTTCCATCATGGCTGCACCTAACTACATTCCCACCAACAGTGTAGGATAAAACCTCTCCAGCATTTATCGTTTGTGGACTTTTGAATGATGGCCATTCTGACTGGTGTGAGGTGTTACCTCATTGTAGTTTTGATTTGCATTTCTCTGTTAATTAGTGATATTGAGCATTTTTTCATGTGTCTATTGGCCATTTGTATGTCTTCATTGGATAATTGCTTGTTTAGGTCTTCTGCTTATTTTTGGATTTTTTGTTGTTGTTATTAAGTTGTATGAGCTGTTTATATATTCTGGAAATTAAACCTTTGTCAGTCACATCATTTGCAAATATTTTCTCCCATTCCATAGATTGTCTTTTTGTTTTACTTATGATTTCCTTTGCTATACAAAAGCTTATAAGTTTAATTAGGTCCCATTTGCTTTTTTTTGCTTTTATTTCTATCGCCTGGGTAGATTGACAGATTTCTTCTGTATAGCACTGGGAACTATATTCAATATCTTGTGAAAACCTTTAATGAAAAAGAATATGAAATGAATATATGTATGTATATGCGTAACTGGGACATTGTTCTGTACACCAGAGATTGACACTTTGTAACTGACTATAATTTAAAAAAAAAAAAGAATGTATGCTTGGCAATTAAAAATGTAGCAGCAGTTTAGGTCAATCATCCCCTGGGAAAACAATTTATCTGAACTGTGTACTGGAGATTAGGAATGGATTGCTAGTGTTACAGTGGTAAAATTTGAAATCATTAGGAAATACTGAATAAACAACCCCAGGGGCAATAACTCTTCACCCTCAAAGGGATATACTCACATTTCTAAAGTACTTTGGTGGTGGTTGTTTAATAATGTTATGATTATGAGCCTCCTTCTATTAAGCCATTAGCCTATTACAGTGGGTATTGAATGAAGTGCTATGTGACTATCCCAAGTCTCTGTGCCTCTGTGTTATGATGAGACTGTGAGATGATTGTCAGAAAGATGCCAATAGATATGTGCATGAGAGAGGAATCCTTTTAATTTTCAAGCTGTAACACACTGTGTATGCACAGTGTGCCCATGGAGATCATGCCATACAGCAAATGATGCAGCAGGCATTTTCTTCATTTGGGACCCATCTGCATGGCCTTCTAGGACATGGGAAGGAGATGGGGCCAATGAGCACATCCGTTAAATACGAGGATCAAGTTAGAAAGTTTGAGAACCTCTTTTTTGCCACTTGCATAACATGTAGCCACAATGCCAGAATCTTCAGAAAAACGAGGGAAAGCAATTGAAATTAAAAAAAAAAAATTCCCAGTATGAAAGGCACAGTGAACTTCCCCCAATCCTGACCAGATCTTCATATGTATCCAAAGTTTTCATGATAGTAGCACCCTCCTGTGTGCTGAAGAAAACTGTTTTAACTGTGAAGTTGTGGAGATTCATGGTCAATTTCCCTTTTTACTACTCCCCTGGAAGGCCAAATATATAAGCCTGCTTGCAGTGTAGTACTAAGTCATATAATTGATTTTCATGTTTTTGAGAAAACCAGCTTGTGAATCTTGGCAACTTCCCTGAACATGTTTGCTCTGGACTTTGACTCTAATGGGGATTACTTCCTGATAAAAATGTGCCTACTGTTGGGTCTCTTAGTTAGATGTCACATAAAATATTTATTTAGAACAGCATGCTACCACTAAGAATAAAAACTTCTCATATGTTTCATCCTATGGTATAGTACTTTATACAAAATGAGCTTACAAAAACATTAGCTCCCTTTCCTTTATCATTTTGATATATGTATATATAAAGAGAGAGCAAGACTTTGTAGCTCTGTAACATTTATCTTCTTCTAGTAAAGAAATGGGCCCCTGTTTTCATACATAGAGAGAAATTGTAAGAGGGAGAAACATTTGGACAAGTATTAATGCCGTTTATTGTGTTCAAATACTTCCACTATAATTTCAAGTGATGGATTGAATTTCCTGGTAATTTTAATGTATTTTCCAGTTCTACAGTCTTTTCAAATTTTCATAATAATATTAAAATGTTTGCTTTATGTATTATTTTCTTTATTTTGTATAGGAATGCTGTTCATTGAGTTAAAGTAATGAAAAAATACCTTAGACCAATATCATCAATAAATTTGATATAATCCTTAGATTTTACATTCTGTACGAATGCCTTTAATATGTTAATGGTAAACCCCAGGGGTTGATGTGTAGAGCTAAGTCCCAAAATGTTAAAATGCTAAGTTGTAGATATGTTTTCAGGGTTATACTTTGACGTGGGATACATTGATACGTGATTAAAAATAACTGTCTTAACAAAAATACATATGATCTCCTATAGTAAAGTAATATTTATATAATCTAAAAATAAAAGAATGTATTACATGAAAGAATAATGTTCTTGATACTGAGTTCAAAGGTAATTAAATGACATCTCTGGCCTTAAAATGTATTTTTACCTTTTAAGGATCCCGGGTATGCAATTCTTTGCTACCAGTAATCTCAGCAATGTGGGTACTTAGGAGTGACAGAATAATATAGTTCCAAAATTTTCCATCTTGAGTCACAAAGATACCAACATTGAAGTGATATTAGGAGTATGTGACTGACATTTATGTTGCATTTTGTTGGAATTGATTATCAGATTTTTTTTTAATCCACTGAAACTTTCTTTTTATTCTATATGAAATTATCACAAAGATAGAAAACACTTATTTGTTTTTTAATTATAAAATATCCCAGTGCCAGAGTTGCCTTAGTTACACAGACAAAATGAAAGCTACACATATACAATGATTTGAAAAATCAGACAAAATTGGAAGTTTCTGTTGTGGATGGAGGTATTGCTTCTTTTATTTTAAGCACAGAAAAGTTAAGTATATACTTAAAGTTAGTGAGTGGGTCCATCACCTACCAGTTCTATGACTTTAAAAAAATTATTTGTCTCCATCCTCATAGAATTCAAAAATCATAGCCTAGAAGTTAATGTTCTTTTCTTTAAAAAAAGTGTTAAATATTACTCATGTACTGAATATAAACAATAAAGAAGAGACGTAATGAAGTCATCAATAACCATATACACAGAAAAATAAACCCTAAAAATCAGAAATTTAAACTGAAGTGAAACTGTCCTACCATCCAATGCTAGAGTCAGTCCCCAGGCATTTATGAAAAATCTGGACATAATAAACCCTGCAATCCATGAACTAAAACCTGGTAAGTCAAAGTAATATCTAAAAAAAGTTCCGCACCATTCCAATTTGGCATTACCTAATTTAATTTAATACTGGTATTATGTAGAACATTCAGAGCTTAATTAGTATTTTAGTTACATAAGTGAAATATTATTCTTCTTACCTGAATCATTCCTAAGAATATGTCTCATAAAGATATATGCATAGACTGTAATTTACATTTTTAATATTTGTAATTTGCAATTAACACTATAATTTGCCTTTTATTTAGGAAAGCATATTGAATCAGTACTCTTAAAATTTTAAGGGAAAAAAATCCATATTTTGTAACATTCTTCCTAGAGTATATTATACTGTGATGTATTTTACTATCTGCCAAAACTGCTCTCTTTTACAGCAGAAGATAAATTGTTCTTTATCTCTGAGCAGTGCCTTTTCACCGTAGCCAGGGGGATTCAATACCACTGATTCTTTTTACAATCTTGGTTTAGAAAATTAAAGAAACTCAAGTAGCACTGCTGCAATCCGTTCATGGCTAATACATCTTGTCTCACATGACTGCGGACAAGTGCCCTCCAGATTAAATTTTGCTGCTCAGCACCCAGCATTTTCATAAAATATAGTCCTTACATGGCTCCATGAATATCCCAAGCATGTGGTTTAATTTAAACCAACATGCTTGAGTCACCAGCTTAAATAAAATGTTTGTAATGTTCCAAAACTATTTTATAAATGAACCTTCTTAAACTAAAATAAGCAAACACTATAATTTCAAATGAGATAAAATAGTATCTATATTCAATATAAGCAGAAGGGTCTTCAGGGAGGATTACCTGAGTTACTTTCGGGACCAGGCATTTGTTTCTGAATGTTGATTTGTGAACTAGGAGAGTGGCACTGCCAGGTGGGGTGCGAGTCATTGTAAGTGTGGATTGGCCCACCCTGCTTGCCTCCCCCCATGGCCAAAGCAACAGAGACAGAGTTGATATAAATGGCCTAGCAAAAAGTTGCCTTTCCTGCAATGCTCTGCTTAGGCTTCATGCTCTCTCCTTTTCAATCACAGTTTAAAGGTAGTCTTTGACATGTGTTTTGATAAAAATGTACTTATAACGTGATAACATATGTGTGAGTTCGGTAAGGGAAAATGAGAAGAAGGGATTTGAAGATGTGTAAAACCAGTCTCCACTAGGAAGTTAGTTATTGTGATTCCTGCACATACCCTATGGACAGGTTTTGTTATAAGAAGCATATCAGGTTTTTATGTGATGATTAAAACAAACCAATTGAAATAAGCTTTGAGGCTGCAAGTTTCTCTTCCGTGCATGTTGGTGTCTCTGTGTTTTCTGGTCTTAACGCAATCTATTAGATGATGCCTCACAATTATAAAACTTAACTTCACTTTAGGAACTATTCATGGAACTCTTGACTATATAGAAACAATGACAGGATCAAAATGAATCTAATGTTTTAAGAAAGAAAGGTCAGTTCACATTCTGATGATATGTGTCCACACTTACTAATAAATCAGGTGGGGGAACAGGTTATTATTATTAGGAAAATGTTAGAATATTATACATACAGGATTCGGTGTATGTGTTGGAAGTTTTAGGGAATTACATCAAATGATCTGTTTGCGTAGGGATTCATAGTTACTGAGTCATCATGTAAAAACCTAGTCTAAGTAAACCTTCACTAATATGGAAAAAACTATAAAATTAATCGAGCCAACTGTTTACACATTGTTGAGAATATCAAAAGTTAGCAAAAAGACAAAAAAAAGTAGAATCTACATAACAAAAAATAAATAGTAAATGCAGAGTAATTTAATGCAAGGGCATTGTCTGCCATATTATTGTCATATAAATATTTTAAGTGAATTTTTATAAAAATATCTAAGATGATTAACTAGTTACAGTACACTGAATGTGAGTGGTGAGTAATTTATTTCCCCAAAACTGTTTCATGACTCTATCTTCATCACGAATCATTATTAGCTCTTCAGTTAGGTTAGAGCTAATATAAAAAGTTTAACCTGAATATTAATTTTATAGACATAACATTTGATTGTTATAATGACAGAATAGAAAACAACATTAAATTGAAATTAATATTTAGGAACAGCATTTTTTATTGACAAGAGGTAAAAATGCGTGATTACCTCTCTGTATTATGGGTTTAAAAATGTGTTTTTCTAATCTCAGTGGAAAAAATGAATGTTTCAATAAATTTTCAAATACCTGAAACCATATTTTTATTTATATCTCTCAGTAAATGATAATTGATTAGTAATTGTTAGCAAGCATTTTTTGATTTATTTAGCATTTATGAAGTCATTCTATTTAAATTACATCGTAATCTCTCACAAAACCTGTATGAAATTGTTACATTCACTATTTTCCTTAGAAGTAAATAAAGACACTCGTAGCTGAGGATTGGAGGGTTTAAGTTAATATTTCCAAGAAAATATATATGATATTTCATGTAGTTGCCGCATGTATTCATTTCTTCTGACTCTGCTTCTCATTAATGTATACTTAATATAGCTATAATTGACAAATGGAAATCACATTTCCCATTCATGTGTAATTTGTATTGGCTAATGAACTAATATTTCTCTTTACTAGTGATATATTTAAACATTTTTACTGTATTGAAAGAAAAATTCTAAGGTAATCATTTCTTAATACTGTGATTAAACAATAAATGAATGAGAATTGGGAAAAGAAAAGAGGAAAAGGAGAGAAGGAATGAAGACATGCATTTTACATTTCACCATCTGACACTAAAGACCTCGATAAGGTCATTAGATAAGGTAGACCTGCCTTTGAATTTTTTCTTTACCTCTTAACTATATGCTCTTCAGCAAATGCCTTGACTTATATCTTATATCATGAACAACATAATGCCAGTTGTTCGGATTATATGGTTCTCCTTACTATATATTACCTTCTTTGTAAAAACAAAATGTGTAAAACATGGAAGTAAATATCTCTCAAGCAATGTAACCTTTACCTTCTTAGGCAGGTTATAATTTATGACTTCACTAAGTCAGTCATTGAACAAACATCACTTCTTCAGGGCCTGCTTTGGATCTCCTTGGTACTAGTCAGTCAGGATGTGGAGATGAATAAAATACATCCAGGTATTTAAGAGCTCATTGCATATATCCAGTGAAGGAAATATAAGACTACACTGTTTTGCGAGCCCAGAACAGAGGTACATACCACAGCATGAAGAAGTTAAGAAGACTTTAAAAATCATATCCATGAATTGAGCTTTAAAAGATAAGTTGGAATAAAAATAAAAATGTTGAAGCAGATTCTGCACTAGGTAGTCAGGGCCATGGTCTAATTCAAAGCAGGCAAAGCCTTACTTGAAACACTGACCAAGTGTAATTAGCCCTTATTTAAACATTCACTTCTTTTTCTCTCAACCAACAGAGGCTTTTAGTTTCTCTGACCAGCTACTCCTGTTGATGACCCAGGTAAATTCCCAAGGGAGAGAATATAAAATGAACTGAAATTAATAAAATAAAAAAATAAATAAAAGATAAGTTGGAATTCTCCAGATGCTAGGGGAAAGAGTATGACATTAGTATGAGTAAATCTAAGGAGGTGAGAAAACTAGTCTGAAATTTCAAGCACATCAGTTGTAGTTTATAGAAAATGAGATATAGGAGAGAGATAAGGGAAGAATTGCAGAATTGCTACATTGCACTGCTTTGGGGAGAGAACATTTTGAGAATGAGTACATAGCTCAGGTAATTATATATTTAAAGGGAAGCTACACTAACAGATTTTTATGATGTGACAAAAAGGACAATTTTTTATTTGAAATAGAGACACTGTTTTCCTGGACTGAAAAAAAAAAAAAAAAAAAGGAGAGTGGGCATGGAGCTGGCTGTTGGCAAATTATTGGAAGTGTATTTGTGTGTTACATTTATAAAATACATTTTCAAGTTAGACTTTGAGGAAAAGACTCAGTGGCTAATGTAATATATATTTATGGCTCTAAGAGCAGATATTGAAGAAAGAATACATGTTAAGAATTCAGTTTTCATTTTGTTTTAAACTGCTGTTCAGAACTGGCACCAAACCATTCAAAAATGAAATGCCAATTCTGACTATCAAGTCAGACTGACTATTGTTTAAGTAAAGTCAAATGATCATTTAATTCTTATTAGAATAGTAGAAATGCAGAGCTCAGAAAATTGTTTGTGCATCCAAATTTAATATCATATAAAGCGGAAAGGTGATACCTAAGTTTAGTATGCCACCAGTTGTTTCTCAAGGTTTTTGTGTTTTACACAAATAATGTAAAGTTTACAAACATTTCCTATGATAAGTAATAATAATGTATGGGACACAGAAGGCTACAAGCACTAGCTCGGATAGTCCGTAGAAGTTAATACCATTGACTTCAAGTAAAAGTCACTAAAGAAACTCATTTTTAGAATAGGCACTAAGAGGAAGACTATGATTGATTTTATTCCAATTAACAAACCATTGCCAAGAATTAAACAATGTCAGTTCTGTAGGGGGAGTGACTTGCAGGCAAGCCAAAGTATTAAATATTAAGCATGTGAAGATTTAAAAGGAGATGTGACATTGGTGGTCACATTGAAAGAGAAATTTATTCCCATAGTTATTGAGAAAATTCCCAACCTTCTTGATCTCTTTTAAATTCATAATTTACTGATACACTGAACCTTTTGAAAGGTTCATCTTTCTAAAATAGTTTGGCTGTGAAGCTTTAATTATGCCATTTTCAAGCACAGATACAGCTAGAGAATGGCACAGAGTAGCTAGCATGAGTCCTTTCATATTCATCTTATGAGAGTAAAGAGATCAACATTTAACATCAGTTTAACACTCCTGTGGCTTATGGAAACAAAACTGTGCTAAGGCTTAGAATGATCTGAATATGCTTGACAGCATTAAACTCTTCCTTATGCATTGATTAAATTGACCAGAGTGGAGTTGTCAGAAGGAACATTATATGAAACATACATGTAAGTAAGCAAGTGTATCTTAGTGGTTAAGACTTTTTACTACAGCCACATGTGCCTGAATTTCAACAGTGGCTCTACCCCCTCTCAGTTTCTCTAAGTCTCAGTTCCTATTCTTCAGAATAGGAGTTAAAATACTACCTAACCTAACAGGGTTGTGGTGAAGATTAAATAGATTACATTCATGTGTGTGGAAAGCTCTTAACCTGGCCTGTGGTTCAGTAAATGTTTGTTGCTATTGTTATTATCCCTTTAAAACATACTTGCTTTTGATAGGAAAGTTTATATAAACAATTTTTGTAAATTTTTTTTTTCTGGACATTCAACAAAAAATAAAAGGTAGAAGCAGCTCAAAATGTTACAGTTTGTACTAAGGAAAACATAGCATAATGCAGACTAGTTTGTATTATCCATTGTAGGCGACTGTGTGTATCATTCAAAATATCCTAAGGTCAAGTCTTTAGTTTAACTGATCAAATCAAATAAGTTGAGAATTAAGTTTCAACAAATAAACACTGAATACTTGACATGTTTTGAATACTGTGATAGGCTCTCACCTATGTTATTTCAATGCATATTTTCTAGAAATAAAGTCTAATACAAATTAAACATAGGTAATGTCCCTTAGGTGACAAAAGATGGTAGACCTTGCTGATCAACTTTTGAAGGTTAATTTTATTTTTAAAAGCTGAGCTCTACGGAAGGGAGAAGTCTCAGCTGGTAAACTGCTATGGGTGAGGATAAACCTCAAATAAAGAAAGCCCGCCCTGGCCAAAAAGAAAAGTACTGGGAACCAGATTGCCACCTTTTCTAGTAAAAGGAGAAAAAAAAAAAAAACAACTTATCTTCAGTGCACTGAGATTGGCTACCTAAAAGGACAGCATCCTAAGTCGGGAGCATTAGGCCATAATAGTGGTTGCCTTTGAAGCAGTGAAAGAAGAGAAAAATTGACCCAGATTTTTTTTTCCTATTGAAGAGGAAAACTGGAAAAGCATTTTACTTGCAAGAGAGAAGGGGAAAAAAAATATATTGACATCACTTCCCTCCAGTGGCGAGGGAAAATCCCATCAAGCACACCGAGGAGTGAGCTATGAGAAGACTGATGACAGTCTTTTGCAGAACATTTAATAGTTTCCAAAGTCTTTCTAAATGTTTTATCTCATTGAGTTCTCAAAGACTCCTGTGAGGTTTTATTTTTACTTTCAAGATGAGGAAGCAGATTCTTAAGACAGAGTAGAACACAATTCTAAGAGTAATACGTTGAGAGTTGGAAAGCCTCAGATTAAGACCAGATTTTAACATTAATGGGATTTTTGAGTTTCTTGAACTTACATAAATTAAGTGGAATAGTCTTAGTGGTACCTTAAAGCCAATTATGATAAAGTTACCTCAGCTTGTGTCAGTTTTGTCTAGTAAGTAGCTGAACTGAGACTTTAGCATTGGAAGGGTGTCATCTGGCCCAGTCCTTGTGTTTTTTTTTTTCCCTCTGTTGCTGCCTCTCTGGAATGGTTGAGGATATACATTACCTTAATCAGGAGTTAATGTGATATCCAGGATGAACCATTCTTAATCACAGAGACTCTCAAATGAAAGCCACTTAGATTGAGTAAGGAAGTGAACAGAATGAGGGGCAGACTGTGGATCTTGAGGAATTACATGTTTTCTCGAGAAGCAGTTACTCCGTAAACTTCTATGAATAGAGAAAACCTTGCGGTAGAACTTGATTTTAATTAGCTTTTTGAAAATCATGTAGGGATTTGGCAAAATGGTACTGTTAAACTTTAGCTAGCCCGGGGAAGCTCAGAGGTAGCAGAATGACTTTGTTAGTTAAGATGTTCCAAGTTAAATGTGCAGGGGAACAGCTTCTACCAGAGTGTTTTTTCACTGGGTGGAGCTCAACCTACTGTTCTCTTAAGACAAATTTCTGGGTTGACAAGTTACAGAATGAGTGATAACTAACTGCTTCTGATGATCTCAAAGGTTGCAACTAGTGTTTAGTGAGTTTATGAAATTTTTAAATCTAGAACCTCATTCTATATGGTCTTCTGTGTTTCACATTACATCAGATCAAAGGAATGAAAATGTACAGTGCCAAATTACAGCATTTATTGTTTCCCTATTTGGGCAAATACAGTGCATGTGTCTAACCTTTAAGTTAACCAGTGATAGAAAGGTTTTATGAATCATCTCCATTGTATTGGATGCAGGAGAACTTATCATAAATGTGGATCTTTGGTACTTCTATTTTTATTATATAGCTGAGCAGTATAGTAAGAAACACCAAATAGTAATTTAAGAATAATTCCCACCAGATGCTGCTTTTCATCTCAGGTCTTGACCTAACAAAATATTAGGTTGGATTTTTAATTTTTTTCCCTCGAGTCTCCCCCAGTGTTGGCGACCTCAAGCAGGAAATACAATGGTAATGGTAGAAAGCCCTATTTAATGCATGAAAACGTCTCAATGAATTCCATTTCCATTTGTGCAGTTTTTCTCCTACTTATCGCTCAGCCATTCTACAGCTCTCCCGGGAAAAGGCAGCTCTCATTGTTTCCCAGTTTTCAGACCCTGTACAAGAAATTGCTAAGTTTATGAAGTCGGTCACAAGAGGTGTATTCATATTTGATTGATTACTTTGGAGTGTTCAGCTCTTGGATTATACTGTGTTTTGTTGAACTATTACGCAGTCTTCCTTGTGCTTGTAGTTCTTTAAGGCAAAGGAAATTATAACTGCAAAACTGCATAATGTAATTGTTCTTTTTTTCCTGAACACTCAAATTATGGTTTTTTTCCCCCTTTAGTTATTGGATAGGGATTAAGGCTTTAAGGCTTATCTAATCAGTGGAAAAATAAAAATAACAATATTGGTAATAACTAGGAGAGAATAGAAGGTTGAAAGAGAAGGAAAAGAGGCAAGAGAAGTGTACTTGAAAAGCCTGCCATGTACTCGGCACCGTGGGAGTTGCTTTGTACTCACTGTCTCTAATCCTTACAATGTTAAAAACTAGTGTTGTTATCCTCACTTTAAACATAAGGTGTTTGAGGTTCGGAGAGGTTAAGTGACTTGCCAAAGACAATTAATAATAGCTTTTGTTGAGAATATCCTGTATGTCATGACTGAGCTAAGCCCTTTTTTGAGTGTTATCCCATTTCATTCTCAGAACAACCCTATGAGGTAAGCATTGTTTTCATCCATCTGCACAGGTGAAGAAACTATCACTTAGAGAAGCTAAGTACCTGGATTGACAGGCTAAGTAGAATCGCTTAGCAGGGATTCAGAGCTCAGTCACTAGTACGAGGACCATATGGTTCATGAAGATCAACCAAACTTTTTAGGATACTTGCTGGAGTTTGCTTGATGCAAGTTTATAAAATTATGATATAATTAAAATCAGTGGGTTTGTACAACTAACATGTGGATTTAGCTGTGCTTAAATCACTTGAAGAGAAAGTCAAGACTTAGCCAGGAAAGCCAGTGATGCTGATTCAAGCCTGTTACCTGGTTTCCCTAATGTTCTTTCTGTCCTTGCCTTCTGTCATTTTTAGTGCATTGCATGAGGCTCACTCACTCTCTCTTCAGTTACTCAAGACCTGGCCATTGTTCTTTCTCTCATGTGTGATTTCCTTTCCAAAGCTGTAATCCGTGATACTCTCTCTCCAGTTCATTGAACTGCTTCTTTCTTGAGCTCTTTTTTCCTGTACACTTTCCTCGGTTCCCTTGCACGTCGTCTCTTTGATACTGCCGGCTTTCTCTCTCTAGCTCCCTTGTTTGATATCTCCTTTACTAAATGTCTTTCTGCTGACTGCTTTCTGTGTCCTGCAATCTAAACACCCTCTGTGTTGCCACTGGTGTTGCTGTCGCTGCTACTGACCCAGCTCAGCACAGGGATAAATCTTCATCCTGAGTGCACTCTCTTAACGCCTTTCGTTCTTGCTCAGGGCATGTGAAACTCAGACTTTCCCCCAATGCGCCTTCCAGCATTGGAACAAAAGCTGCTCTCTCCATAAAGCCTGAGGTTCTTTTCTTAACCAGTTCTGTAGAGAAGAAACATTTATCTATTAAGACAACTGAGAAAAAGTTTATAGAAAGCAAACCAATAAAAAATTTGCCCTTGGAAACATCTTATATGTGGTTTTTCATTATAGCTCAATGAAAAGTTAAAGTTGTTGGATAACCCTTTAAACGTGTTGTCTGGTTTCATGGGGTTTTATCTGTATTTATGCCGATCCTTCTACTTGGAATGCCCTCTTGCAACCTCCTGCCCCATCAGTATTTTCCTTTTAAGAAAATATTATTCATACTTGAAGGCCAACCTCAAATGTCAACTTATTTGTGAAATCTTTTATAAGTTCTCCTCTGGCAGAAGAAATAACATCTCTTCAAGCCCTTATGCATTCTGTGGAACTCTGGGTTATAGGATTTAGCAAATTGTATTGAGCTAATACAAATAACTGGCACTGACACTAAACTTTAAGCCCCATTAAGTTAAGACAGTTCTTCAGTACAGTTCTTAGTCATTGACATATTCTCAGCACCTGGCATTGGACATAATTGGTGATTTATTTAAAGTGTATCAAGTTAGGTCCTTTGAGAAACAGCTTTCAACCTGGTATTGAATGTATAATACCAATAGCAGGAATAGTGAGAAGGATAAGGGGGATGAAATAGAAGTAGAGGGAGCCTTTGGACCCGGTCACAGGCCAGACACCTGTGGATGGAGAGATGGATGGAAGGAGCAATGAGAAAGTAAAGCCTCAGAATGCAGCACAGTTCTGAGACAGTCTTGGCCTTGCTGGTGTTAAGTCCTGGAGTCAAGGTCAGAAGAGACCACCAACAGTAAGAAATGGCCCAGCTCTGATACCTCTGTGCTTTGTCATTGACTAGAAGAAGTTCAGAGAGCTTGGCCTTGGCAGAAATACTGTGGTGGATCCGAAGGTGCACACCTGGGAGTGGTCAATCAACCGTGCTCCCTGAGGCAGAATCTCTTAAAGGGAGAGACCACCATACAGTGCTTTAATAGAATATTGCTCGTTGCAATCTCATGAATCTCATAAAGTTAGTGTATTAGAGGAAGGGGTGATTACCTTTAAAATAATTATGCCAGTAATACCAAATTAGGAGGCAGGAGACCTAGATTTTTGTCTTGATTTTAGTACTTAGTGTATAATTTCTGCATATCACTAATCCCTTGTATGCCTGAGTTTTCTTCTGTAATAATACTTACAATATTATATAAAATATTTTGTTTCCATTTTAAGGGAAATGTAAAGTGTCACAAACAGGAGTATTCTTCCAGGCCACAAATCAAGTCCCTGTCTGTTGATCCTTTTCTTTTATTAACCATATATTTTTAATAAAATACATATATACACACACACACACACACACACACACACACACACACACACACACATACATACATATGACTATATAATGTCTGTATAATTTTCATTCTCAAAGTCATTCACTTCTGACTTTACAGAGCCAGATTTTGGTTTTAAGAAGTGTGTGGGACATTTGGACATCTGATTATATATTCTTCCTTGGCAAGTTGCTTCTTTAGGGGTGTGTTTTTCGCTAGAACACTCAAAATGGAAATAGAAATTACAGCCTTACCTTTTGACTGGAAAATGGTATGAAGTATCTAGTCTCTATATTAAACTTATTTCCTGATTTTTTAATCAATTTGCTTAAAAAAATAATTGAACTTTGCTTATAAACACTATTCTTAGTATCCTGGCAAAACCAACGCAAATAGCTCAATAATGCTTTACTATTTATTGAGTACATACTAGCCTGCTCCGAGCATTTCCCAAGCATTTCACTTCTGACTGTCCTGTATTGGTTAGTTATTGCCACAAAAATACACTGTAAAATATAATTGCAGAAACTCAGTTATTTTCAAGAATAAATATATATTTAGGCTCCAGATCTACACAACAGTTTTTGTGACTGAGGAGTCCATTGATCTATATTGAACCATTGTCCTGGTTTCACTGGGGCTTTTTCACTGATCTGTGCTTGTCTGGGAGATGCCTCTGATTATTTATGTTCCTTTCATCTTAACTTCTTGGACCAGGAGATCAGCTTGGACATGATTTTCTTTTGGTTATGTCAAAAGTGCAAGTGGGTAAATAAACACATTGAAGGCATTTTTAAGTCTGGATTTCAAACTAGCTCACTATAAACCTCATTTTCTTGGCCACTGCAAGCCCAAAGTAGTCAAGACACAGGGAAGTAAGCTGTGTCCACAGTGGAAGTGTTCTGCGAAGTTACATAGCAAAGTTGTGTGATTGTAGTGAGAGGTGAATTATTGAGACCAATAATGCAATGCAACACATATACTAAAACGGCAGGTAATTTTCTCATTCCCATTTTACATGTGAGGAAACTGAGGCACACACAGAAAGGTTAAAAACCTTCCCCAACTTTCAGGAAGCATATATCTGGTTGAAGATATGGCAAAGTTATAACTTTAACATAAATAGAGCCTGAAAGTAGTATATGATTTAGGGAAAAAGGTAGAATTTTCAATAATTGCTACTGTGGCATAGAATTGGGGGATGTGGAACTTGAAGCAGACTGTGAATCATGGTTAGAATTTGAATAATCAGCTAGAAGGGAAAATGGCATTTTGGATAAAAAGATAATGATAAATGAGTAGAATTACATTATCAATGCAGTGTTCAAAAAAAAGGAGAGAAGAGTTGGTATCTATTAACTCCACGTGGCACAGGGAGTTATAACCGTCATCTTGTAACAACTCATAATGGAGTATAATGTGCAAAAATACTGAATCACTGTGCCGTACACCTGAACCTAACACAATATTGTAAATTAACTATACTTCAACAAAAAAATAAAAAGACATAGCATAGTTGGTTGTGGAAACAGAGATCAGTGATTAATCTGGCCACTTGGAGAGAATTAATGTGGGACTGTGCCTAAGGTTGAAAAAACAACTTGACAGTTATTATTTTACATAGATGTAATATTAAGAAGCCCAAACTTAGGTGGCATAAGAAATGAAAGAACTAGTGTGGGACACACTGGGGATGAAAAGTAAGTAGAATTGCTAACTTACCCCAACCTGGGGAAAATGCCTGGGAATAACTGAATTTAACCACAAGGTTTTGAGCCTGAGCATAAGGAAAGTAAGTGTTGAAACAGGAATATTAGAAAGGGGGTCTAGGTTGTTGGGAGAAAGATACTGATTTTGGTTTTCGATATGTTGAGTTTTAGATAATAATAGAGTTATATAAAATAAAAACTTGCAGGAGAGAATTAGAAGTTAGGGGTTGCAGTTCATAAAGAGGTAAGAGTATAGGATTTAAGCATCATTTACCATGAGGTTAGAGCTATGAGGTGAGTATTGGGGTGTTGGTAAGTGGGACAGAGCGCTGAGGATCAATAACTAAGCCCTGAGGAAAACCTGGATTTGGGAGAATGAGAAGGATGAGAAGAATGACCCAGAAGGAGCAGAAATGTAGTTATCAGGACCCCAGAAGCAAGGTTGTATGGGAAACAGAAACTAAGAGCAGATAAAGTCTTAAAATGTGTAATAGCCTCAAAGACTACAAAGGCATCTACAGATAATTACTGGGTTTGACTCTTTTAGGGTATTGTTGACCCAAAAGGGTGCTGTTTTCAATAAATCCTAGGTGGTTGAGTTGAAAGAAAAGAATGAGTGCCTAGAGAGGATATAAAGGGAAGAAGTAAAATAAATCATTCAGAAGTTTGCAAGTGAATAAAGCTAGCATGGTGGTTACCATTGTGGGGAGTAGGGTTAGCAGTTGTCTCAAGAGGAGGAAAAGGTATAAAAGGCTTTGAGGATAGTTTTAGAAGGAGTGTTTGAGCTTTTGTCCTGCTTTTACACCGCTTTGATGGAATATCAACACTCATGTATGTCAGAAATACTCATTTGTTCATTATCAGCTTCTACAAAATAAAAATTTTCTTGAAACAATAATGTATCATCATAGTGATAACAGAGAAGTTACTTTTAGTTTAAGTTAGATTACACTTTATATCATGTATTGGTGATCCTATCAAAAGCTTTAAATGTACTACATATACTAGTAGGTCACTTAATGTAGATTTTATAAACATATAATAAGTCAAGTTTATTTAAATTATATCTGAAATGACCAGAAAACAAATTCACATAATCATTCTGCAGCCCCTCTTAATTTGCCTTTCTATTATTCTTTGCATAGTTAAATGAGTAAATATTGTCATGTCCTATGGTATGGCCTGGAAATAAACTGTATGAACTATCATTTTCCCATAATTAATACATACGTAAAATGTGTGTTTTATATATACACACAGATATGAATAGATATACAAATGATGTATTACTTTATTTAATTAATAGTGCCCATAATTTAAGTCAGTGAATTATTTGCCCACTATTTCACTGAAGACACATAATCACAATAAATATTTTTGAAGTAGGTCAGTACTTAAAGAAGATGTACCCTTTCAACCTTCATGTGCACTTTTTCATTTCAGTCTTGATATATTTTAAAAAGTGAGTCAGTCATTTCAAATACTAAATGTTTTTAACTCAGATCATGCATTGTTAGTGTGTAGGCTTTCCATTTTTTAACTTTTGAGTTAATGTAGTTGAGATAATAATAACAATAGTAATAATAGAATGCCTTTTGGTCTATGTTTAATGCATGTTGGCAACATTCTTTGCTCTGTTTCATCTGGTAGCTGAATAAATCCTATGCCGAGTCTTGATATATCATGTACCTCGCAGGATAATAAAAAATGTAACCAACACATCTAATGAGCAGGTAATTTTTTGAGTCAGGGATTCTCCTAACACACAGGAGAAAAAGAAGTGTTACAAAATTTCTAGACACATTATAAGGAAGAAGAGGTGTACAAGGCCTGAAGCCTCTGTGAGTCATCGGTGGCCTGATTTAGCCTACTTGTTCATGCCAGCTGTCAAGCAGAATCTGTAGAGGGCAAGGGAAGTGCTGTGACAAGGTGCCACTGAGAGCAGAACTAATTGGGATTCTGCAAGCCAGTGGATGTGTGTGGTTCAGAGACGTGGATCAGCTAATGAAACAGACTGTCTCTAGGGACTGACCATGAAATTCACAAAATACAATTGGCTATTGATCACAAATTCAACATTGTGATTTTTTTTTAAATAAAAATTAACTGCCAAGGATAAAAGAATAGAGAAAAGTGTGGTCATTGTTAAACTTGACAAATTGTTTCCTTGAGTTTAAACCTCTCTCACTAAAAAATGAACAGAAACAAAATAGAAAAAAGAGAATATCTGTAGAATATTCTTGACTCTCAGCTTCACTGTATTGAATAAATTCTGTATATATCTTTAAAAACTCTCCTTTTAAAGACTTCTGGGAAATTGGTTAATTCTGTCCTTTTTAATTTTTGAGATCCTGTGGTTCTAGAAAGGTAGGACTGTTTCAAAGCCCATAGTTAGGATCTGAAAAGCAGCAAGCAGCAAGCTATGCTTCATCCCAGTGCCACTCTGCCCTTGTCAACAGAGACCTTATGGCCCTTCTTGCATGTGTGTTGTGGTGTTTCCTAGTGATTGTAAAAATAACCTGTGAATGTATTGACGTTTTTAGAATGCTTGGGGAAAAAAGTAAAAAAGGATGTGTTCCATAATTGCATTTAAATAGTGTTGTGGTTTTTTCTTTTCTTTCTTTTTTTTTTTTTTTTATTGAAGGGGAGAGTGTTTTTTATCTAGATGGTCAGACTGTTCATGCTTTAGGAAGGAAAAAAATGGTCAATATGAGTAAGATTTTTGAAGAACTTGTTACTTTCATATATTGTTGATATAAAATTGATGCTAAAAGATTAAAATACATTTATCAATTTCTATTAAAAGAAAATAATTCAAAAGATGGAAGTATATACGTATATTGATATCCAATGTGATATTAGTTATAATAATAAAATACTGGAAATAAATTCATGTCCAATAATAGGAAAAAGATTAAACTGTGATATATACAAAGCCACTAAAATGAACTTCTCTTTTTGCTTCTCAACCTCAATTGGAGGTATTGCCTTCTAATAGATTTAGCTAGGAACTAGGTAGGCATTATCCTTGATCTGTTTTTTCACTCATCATATCACATCGTATGTGCCTGGGTTTGAATCTTGACTCTGCCAATTGCTAACTATGTACCATGAGTAAAGTTCCATACCTTCTCCATGTCTTAGTTTCTCCATTTGTGAAATAAGAATAGCAGTAGTACCCAACTCACTAGGTTACCCAAGATCACATCGCTGTAGCACTTTAGTTGGTGTCTGACAGATGTTAGATCTCAATGAATATTACTTTTCCCTATTATGAATAAGATGGAATAATCTTTTCCTTAGTCATTACATTTTGCATGCAGAAAGTTCGTTAAGTCCATCTTGAAACTGACTTTTAACTGCTTCCTAATTTTGATTCATTTCCCACTTAAATCTACTTCCTCCTCGTAGGTGCTATCTGATCTACCTAGGTTTGGCCATTTTATTCCCCTGCTTAAAAACCTCTCAAGAGTCTTGCCCGGGATATGTGTCAAGGCACGTAGGTTTCCCATGATTGCCTCTGCTTACAACTGCAAGCTCAGTTCTCACCACTCTGTCTCCTAGTTCATGTTCTAGCCACCCTACAGTGTTTGTGCTTTCCCTTGTGGAATGTCAGGCTGCTTTTCATAAGCATTCATCTATGTCTCCTTTGCCTGGGAATACTCACTCACACTTAACGTTGACTGATTAACTTCGACCCATCCTTTAACAGTTAATGAGTTTGACATCGTTCTAGAGCTAGATTTAGTTACATGTTTCTTTTCTGGATTCTCATGACTCTGTGTGTCTAACTCTTATCATCAGATCTACTACCTTGCATTTTAATTACTTGGTGTCCTTCTTTTCTGTAGGATTTGAGTATAGTAGTGTAAATTCCTGGGATTCTGTATCCCTTGTGCCTTGTACCAGTGCTTGGAGCATAGTAGCTGTTCTGCAAGTGTTTTGAACAAATGAATGCTGGTTTTATATAATTGCTATTAGCTTTGCAAACCTAGTTAGGAGGTTATATAGTCAGAAGGAAATGTCTGTGATATCCTGTGAGGTGAAAAAAAATCAAGGTACAAAATTCTGTATAGTACTCTACATACCATTGTTAGCACTGTATTAAAAATCAGAGGTGAAAAATTATTGGTTTATGAATATCTTTATATTAATTTTTCAATTTCTAAGAAAAATATTTAATAAATATTTTAGTACTGATGTAGTTTATGTACCTTTCTTTTTTTTTAACATTTTTTATTGATTTATAATCATTTTACAATGTTGTGTCAAATTCCAGTGTTAAGCACAATTTTTCAGTCATTCATGGACATATACACACTCATTGTCACATTTTTTTCTCTGTGAGTTATCATAACATTTTGTGTATATTTCCCTGTGCTATACAGTGTAGTCTATTCTGCAGTTTTGAAATCCCAGGCTATCCCTTCCCACCCTCCACCCCCCTGGTGACCACAAGTCTGTATTCTCTGTCTGTGAGTCTATTTCTGTCCTTTATTTATGCTTTCTTTTTGATTGTTTGTTTGTTTTTGTTTTTGTTTTTTTAGATTCCACATATGAGCGATCTCATATGGTATTTTTCTTTCTCTTTCTGGCTTACTTCACTTAGAATGACATTCTCCAGGAGCATCCATGTTGCTGCAAATGGCATTATGTTGTCGGTTTTTATGGCTGAGTAGTATTCCATTGTATAAATATACCACATCTTCTTTATCCAGTCACCTGTTGATGGACATTTATGCTGTTTCCATGTTTTGGCTATTGTAAATAGTGCTGCTATGAACATTGGGGTGCAAGGTGTCATCCTGAAGTAGATTTCCCTCTGGATACAAGCCCAGGAGTGGGATTCCTGGGTCATATGGTAAGTCTATTCCTAGTCTTTTGAGGAATCTCCACTACTGTTTTCCATAGTGGCTGCACCAAACTGCATTCCCACCAGCAGTGTAGGAGGGTTCCCCTTTCTCCACAGCCTCTCCAGCATTTGTCATTTGTGGATTTTTGAATGACGGCCATTCTGACTGGTGTGAGGTGATACCTCATTGTAGTTTTGATTTGCATTTCTCTGATAATTAGTGATATTGAGCATTTTTTCATGTGCTTTTGATCATTTGTATGTCTTCCTTGGAGATTGCTTGTTTAGGTCTTCTGCCCATTTTGGATTGGGTTGTTTATTTTTTTCTTATTGAGTCGTATGAGCTGCTTATATATTCTGGAGATCAAGCCTTTGTCGGTTTCACTTGCAAAAATTTTCTCCCATTCCGTAGGTTTTCTTCTTGTTTTACTTCTGGTTTCCTTTGCTGTGCAGAAGCTTGTAAGTTTCATTAGGTCCCATTTGTTTATTCTTGCTTTTATTTCTTCTAGGAGAAAATTTTTGAAATGTATGTCAGATAATGTTTTGCCTATGTTTTCCTCTAGGAGGTTTATTGTATCTTGTCTTATGTTTAAGTCTTTAATCCATTTTGAGTTGATTTTTGTATATGATGTAAGGGAGTGTTCTAGCTTCATTGTTCTACATGCTGCTGTCCAGTTTTCCCAACACCATTTGCTGAAGAGACTGTCTTTATTCCAATGTATATTCTTGCCTCCTTTGTCAAAGATGAGTTGACCAAAAGTTTGTGGGTTCATTTCTGGGCTCTCTATTCTGTTCCATTGGTCTATATGGATCATGTACTTGGGCACAAAAGAAACCTCAACAATTTTAAGAAGATAGAAATTATCTCAAGCATCTTTACTGACCACAATGCTATGAACTGGAAATCAACAACAGAGAAACAAAGGAGAAAAACAGGAATGCATGGAGATTAAACAATATGTTATTGAAAAAACAATGGATCAATGAGGAAATCAAAGCTGAAATTAAAAAATACCTTGAGACAAATGATAATGAAAGCACAACCACTCAAAACCTATGGGACACAGCAAAGGCAGTGCTAAGAGGGAAGTTTATAGCGATACAGGCCTTCCTCAAAAAAGAAGAACAATCTCAAATAAACAATTTAACCCACCACCTGAATGAATTAGAAAAAGAAGAACAAAAAGCCCCAAAAAGCAGCAGAAGGAAGGAAACAATAAAGATCAGAGAGGAATTAAATACAGTAGAGATTAACAAGACCATAGAAAAAATCAACCAAACCAAAAGCTTGTTTTTTGAAAAAGTAAATAAAATCGACAAACCTCTGGCCAAACTCACAAAGAAGAAAAAAGAGAGAGCACAAATTAGCAAAATAAGAAAGGAAAATGGAGAAATTACAACAAACAAAATAGAAATACAGAATATCATACGAGAATATTATGAAAAACTATATGGAACCAAACTGGATAACCTAGAGGAGATGGACAAGTTTCTGGAAACATACTGTCCACCAAGACTGAATCAAGAAGAATCTGAACACTTGAACAATCCGATCACTAGAAAGGAAATAGAAATAGCAATTAAAAACCTCCCTACAAATAAAAGTCCAGGACCGGATGGCTTCACCGGGGAATTCTACCAAACATACAAAGAAGAATTCATACCAGTCCTTCTCAAACTCTTCCAGACGATTGAAAAGGAGGGAATACTCCCAAACTCATTCTATGAAGCCACCATCACCCTGATACCAAAACCAGGCAAAGTCACTGCAAAAAAAGAGAATTATAGGCCAATATCACTGATGAACATAGACGCCAAAATCCTCACCAAAATTTTAGCAAATAGAATCCAACAACACATAAAAAAGATTATACATCATGACCAAGTGGGGTTCATCCCAGGGACACAAGGCTGGTTCAACATATGCAAATCAATCGGTGTAATACATCACATCAACAAGAGAAAGGACAAAAACCACATGATCATCTCAATCGATGCAGAAAAAGCATTTGATAAAATTCAACACCCATTTATGATAAAAACTCTCACCAAAGTGGGTATAGAGGGAACATATCTCAACATAATAAAAGCTATATATGACAAACCTACAGCCAGCATAGTACTGAATGGTGAAAAACTCAAAAACTTCCCACTAAAATCTGGGACAAGACAAGGATGCCCACTATCACCACTCCTATTCAACATAGTCCTGGAAGTCCTAGCCACAGCAGTCAGCCAAGAGAAAGAAATAAAAGGGATCCAAATTGGAAAAGAAGAGGTAAAAGTGTCATTATATGCTGATGACATGTTACTATATATAGAAAACCCTAAAAGGTCCACACGAAAGCTACTAGAGCTGATTGAAGAATTCAGCAAGGTAGCAGGTTACAAAATTAACGTTCAAAAATCAGTTGCATTTCTCTACACTAACGATAAATCAACAGAAGAAGAAAGTAAAGAAACAATCCACTTTAAAATAGCACCCAAAGTAATAAAATATCTGGGAATAAATCTAACCAAGGAGGTGAAAGAATTATACACAGAAAACTATAAACCATTGATGAAGGAAATTAAAGAAGACTTTAAAAAATGGAAAGATATTCCATGCTCTTGGATTGGAAGAATCAATATTGTTAAAATGGTCACACTGCCCAAGGCAATCTACAGATTTAATGCAATCCCTATCCAATTACCCAGGACATATTTCACAGAACTAGGAAAAATCATAATAAAATTCATATGGACCATCAAAGACCTAGAATTGCCAAAGCATTACTGAAGAGAAAGAAAGAGGCTGGAGGAATAACTCTCCCAGACTTCAGACAATACTATAGAGCTACAGTCATCAAGACAGCATGGTATTGGTACCAAAACATATAGACCAATGTACCTTTCTTAGAAAATCTTCCAAAGAGATTCAGTTGTCTTCTGATTTTTAACTGTCTTCTAAAAGCCTGCAAAGTATCTTATACTTATTTGTTTATGAACAATAGTTCATAAATCCTGACTTCTCTGCTATTATATGCATAAGGGCTACATTTATACATTCAAACCAATGGCATATGATAATGGTTTTACAGTGCATATGCTTCAGTGCAAGGTTGGTTTAAGATGTGAAGTATGTAGACTTTTTCAGTTAAAAAAGCATAAAAAGTCCATTTGAAGAAAAATAGCTATAATCCCAAGTTTCAATGCCTTGATTCTATAATAGTTCTAAAAATTATAATCAATATTTTTTCTTACAGATAGAGAATATCAGCACTTGTATTCACATGTTTCTTAAGTTTACCCCATAGTTTAAACACTTATTTGGAACTAACTCACAGTTTTATTCTCCAATGTATTGTATCTCAGTACTTTTGAGTAATGAACTGTTTCCTAGAGAACTCCAACCAATCATGATGCTATCACATTAGCAGCAATTTTAGACCATTACAAAGAGGAAAAGTGAACATTTGCCATTTCGGAGACTTTGGGAAATCACATCTGAAAGTCCAATTAGACTATTAAACTTACCATTATCATAAATAGAGGCAAAGGCAGGATGATCAAAGCATTGATTGGAATCAGGAGACTAGTGGTAACTTCTAGATACTATTTCCCTTCTCTGTAGGTTAATTTTGGATAATGACTAGCTCCTGATCACTTGTGTGTGTGTGTGTGTGTGTGTGCAATCATTCCATTTGTGAGCGTTGCCTGAATCAACTCAGACTGTCTTCATCCTTTGTTGATGGGTAGTTGGACAAGCACATTTAATGATTACAATGGTCCCTTATAAGAACTTTATAATTTATAAAGTGATCTCAACTGCACCACATCTGGACCTAAGCCACACAGTTCTTAGTGATAGGAAATATTTTCCACACATCACAGATCAAGTCTCAGAAACTTTAAAGAATGTGCAAATCTGAGTGAACTCTTGCCTTCTCATTCTGTATGTGTGTGTGTGTTTAATACCCCAGTCAGCCTCCCTTGCATCATGGTAATGCAATAAAACAAAGGTTCAAATCTGTGAAAATATTTTATTTTCCACTTTTAAAAAAAGTTTTACATAACATATAGATCTGACCTTTGGATCCATGAATATTAGGATACAAATCTATAACATCATTTGGAAACAGTAATGTGGTTTACGACAAATGCACTTAGTAGCATCAAAAGATCTTTGTTGTAACTGAGATCCAGACACTTGACTGGCTAGGTGTCTTGAGGAATAGCAGTGAACCTCTCAGGTCTCACCTGTAATACAGGATTTTAAAAATGCCCAGTGTAGCAAAACTCTGGAGACAGAAAAAAAGATCAGTGATTCTCAGGGGTAAGGAAGGATGGGAGTGATGAACAGGCAGAGCACAGAGGATTTTCAGAGCAGTGAAACTATTCTGTATAATACAGTAATGGTGGATACATGTCATTACACGTTTGTTAAACTCATAGAAGGTACAACCTCAAGGTTGAACCCTAATGTGACATACAGACTTCAGGTGATAATGATGGGTCAATATAGGCTCATCAGTTTTAACAGAGATACTGCTTTAGTGCTGGATTTTCATAGTAGGGAGGCTGTGTGTATAAAGGGGCAGAAAATGTAGGAAATCTCTGTACCTTCACTCAGGTTTTCTGTGAGCTCAAAACCACTCTAAAAAATAAATTCTATGTAAAAAAAAGGATAATAAATTCTACAGCTTTATGCCAATAAATGTAAGAACTGAAATAAAATTGAAAAATTAAAAAAAAAATTCTCAGTGCGCCTGTGTCAAAAGATTGTTGTGAAACTGAGTCAGCGAATATGCTTTGATAATTGTCAAACACTCCAAAGTTACAACTTTACTAGTATTTCCATTATTCATATTATTTCTGTTTTTTTATTACTTAGTAGAACAAAGATAACAATCAAAAAATGTAATGAGATATGTAGCCTAGTATGAACTGGAGATGAAACGATTACCTAGGAATTAGGTAGCCTAAAATATGAAGGAGAAGAAAAAAGGATGAATTCACTATTGTAGACATTTTTTCTTTTAAAAAAATTAATCTTTTAAAATCATATTTTAAGGAATGTGTTTATGATTGTTCCATGGAAGCTACTAATATCGCATTAAATTATATTAAAATGAAATAATACCCAGAACATGCAAATATCTTACTTCACATGGCAAGAGACTTAACATATCAGTTGGAATTCAGACTGCTAAACTAGTGAATGTTGTGCTGAGCAGATTAGCCTGGATTATCCAGGTGGGCCCAGTGCAATCAAATGGGTCCTTAAAAGTGGAAGAAGGAGGAAGAAGAGGGAGAAACAGAAAGATGGCAACATGGAAGGATTTGGCCCCAGATTGCTGGCTTTGATTATGAGGTAAGGGACCATGAGCCAAAGGATGTGGGCACCCTCTAGCAGCTGGAAAAGGCTCCCCACTTAGAGCCTCCAGAAGGAATGCAGCTCTGCCGACACCTTGATTTTAGCCCAGTGAGACCCATTTCAGACTTTGGAATCCATAATTTTAATCATAAGTTTGTGTTGTTTTAAGCCACTTAGTTTGTGGTTGTTAGAGCAGCAATAGGAAACTGATATAGTATGCTTAGTATGACAAGGGACGAATATAACATCTCCTTTGAAATGCACATTTTATGATTTTATTTTTTTATTTTTATTTTTATGATGAAAACCTGATTCTCTAGCCCCATGTGCAGAAGTAGAGGCCTATTTTAGCAGATTGTATTTGACACTGGGCTTCTATATATGGTGAAGACAATCATATCCCCATTATGATGAATAGTATTTATATTTGGATGTGAAGTTACAGTTACGTTTTGTTGGATATGAAATTGTTGAAGGTGTCTTTAAAAGTTTCATGTTTGTATACTGATGCTATTCCTTGTTTCTGTGAAAAAATAACACATTTTGGCGAATAAAGTAGATGCAATGATGATATTTGGTTATAATGGCAAAATTAAATGCTTGATAGAAAAAGAAGTAGCATGGATAATTCATATATTTTCCTAATGTGGATTTACTGTGGAACAAATCCTGTTATAATTATTTTATTAAAAATTGTATCAGTTCAATAAATAAAGCAAAGGACTAAGTCACCAACAGTCTGTGTTCCTGGTGACTTCTCCATTCTGCCATCCACCGTTGATGATCATTTCATGATATCAAATGTTTTATTTCAATCTAACAGTCTTTCCCTTCAGTTTCCTGTTAAGACAACTTTACTTTAAAATGAATGACCTGACAAATAACAGTCCTCAGTCATGTTTCTAGAAGAGTCATTTGACATAACGAAAGTTTAACTATAGAAAATACTGGAAACACAAGCAGATTAACTTTTTAGTGACTGATGTTTAGTTATTGAAGAAAATATCAGTAACTAAACTAAACTAAAAAGTTTGGTATCTTAATATGCATGTCTCATAATTTTTGATATTTTTGATGAAGTATTAAAAATTAGTATTCTTATAACAGTTCTTGGAAATATATTGATTTTTTTCTTTATGTATTAGGGGCTCTGAAGTTGATTCTAAATAAAAGTTTGGCAACATTCAAGTGTTGACATTTTCATAAATAACTTACTTTTATCCTTATATAAGTAGGTTGCCACTAGTATTTATCAAGAGTAAATTACAACAATACCCTATCTATGGCAAGAAATAAAAAGGACAATGCTTAGACAGAAATCATTTAAAGTAACAACAGATAAAGGACTGGTGGCAAAAATTAACTTCATCAAACTTTAGAAGCCTAATGTTAAGATCACAGCCAAGGTTTCTTGCAGGCAAACATTTAACTGCCAGTGCTATTTCTACTTGTCAGAAGCTTCTGAACTTGATCTAACTTTGTGTTCCTTTGATACAATCTCCAATAGATGCCAGGGAGTGCAAAGGCATACTTTTGTGTGTTCTTGTACCCATGAACCACTGCAGATCTTTTGATGCTCAGTATCTACACCCAGACTTAGAGAATACAGCATTCTAATATCTGTATACTGAGATTCTTGTAAATGAAATGAACTTGTTGCAACTATTAGATTCTGTTTCTTCAATGGACACTTATTCTTTTAATTTTTTACTTTTCTACATTGGATTAGTTTGGAGAAAAATCCCCTCGTAGTTCAGGCAGCAGGAGGGGAGAAGTAGGCGTTGTGAAATACACCTGAAATACTCTGTTCTTACCAAGGCCTTCCCTGGTAAGGGAAACTCTTTTACCAGACTTAAATTTGGGTTTTTACTAGAGTCTGACCTGAGGATGGGGAAATACCCAACTCCTGGTTCCCTGTAGTCTTCGTGTTTCATCTAAGGCTGGGTAGGGGAAGAAGGAGAATGAGAGGCACTTCTTAAGGTCACAGCCCAGGGTCACAGGCTCATTAAGAGATTGATGATCGTAAGAATTTAGGACTCTTTCTTTCCCACCACACCTCATTAACACATCAGTTTGGCTCCTGTATAGTAACAGGTAAATGACACTGAAAAAACTGAGTATCTCAGATCTGATTCAGTAAGGTATGTCCGTGGAAATCTAAAGACAACAAAGGATATATAAACAAGGACACCAGAGGAAATGTTAGCCTCCCATACCTGCAGCTGTGGCAAACAGTAAATATGGCAAATTAGCAAACTTGGGGACTTAAGTGTAAAGTTGTGAACAAATGCATTTTTCTGTTGCTCATTGAGAATAAACGTAGGGCTTACAAGGATTCAAATTTAAAAGTATTCTCCTGGCTTCGCATTCCACAAAAATTTCTGAGTTCCAAGAGCGATAAAATTTGCATTTATCTGTTCATTCCACATTTTATTTCGAACACTCGCCATGGGCTAGACACTGCTGTTATGTAGCGATCACAGCAGCCCAATCCCCTGTCCGTATGGAGCTTACATTCTAGCTGGGGAGACAGACAATAGGCAAATTAATGAGTGAAATACAGAGTGTGTTAGATGGTGATAAGTTCTATAATATAAACCAGAGGGGAAATGATTGAGTTTGAGATTTCAAATAGCATGGTCAAGAAAAATTTTGTAAAGATTATATTTAAGAATAGGTCTGGAATATGGATTCATGTCAGTTAAAAAGTAACAAAGATGCGGATGAAACATTTATTCCTTAATCCAAAATATATATTTGAATGCTAGAAAGTGTAAGACCCTGGGTGCATTGGAGTAGCACAGAACTACCGAGGGCAGGATAAAGATTTCTAATCCCTGGAGGACTTATAACCTATTAGGACATATACTTAGAATTTCATAATAGAGGCTTTAAAAGAGGTACAAATAAAGGAATTTTGTATGTGTCTAAATAAAATATTTTCTATCATATAGTATATAAGGAAATGTAGATTTGGATTATCTGATTAATTATAAACTCCTAAAAATCAGTATTAATGGTCCTACACTTTTATGATTTTTCAATATGGTGATCTCAAGAGATAACTCTTAACTCCACTTCTATTGAAAGTTTGTGTGTTAAGTCTTTCTAGTCACCTCTCATTTGTAAGTAAACCTTTAACTGACATTTGTTAAAGTTCATTAAATTTGGAAAAGATTCTCAAGGATTATGGAGTGTCAGAAATAGGTCCATGTTAAAAACAGTGGGTCAGGAGGAGGGTCTCATTAGTGTAGATCCATTTAGTGGAGAGTTTGGCATAAATTTTGGATCATGTGAAAAATCTTGAAGAAAAAAAAAAGAACTGTTTGCATAAGGATAACCATTGGAGAGTTATACTTCATTAACCTGTTGAATCTTATAAAAGGTCAGAAGCTGAAATAATATTAAAAACCATAAGGAAGAACTCGGTAGAGACACAATGTACTTAATTCCTAAATGATAAGATTACACATTCAGTCCACGCCTGAGGCAAAATATCTTAGAATATAAAATTAGCTTAAGATAGGAATTAAATTGCTATGCAGCAATATATCTATTATTAAATTAATATATGAAATAATAAATTGTTTACTAAGGACATTTGAGGAGTTTTTAAAGTCCAATAGGACAGTATTTAATAGAATGTCCTGAAAGTTGCACCTTGCTGATGTTCAGGGCAAAAAATTGTCTAAAGCTGATTCAGAAATATGAGTATCATTTTTAAAGGTCTGATTTACATTTAACACTTTCCTAATGTAGATATTATAGGAATTTTGTTCAGTAACACTTAATACATTTTTTTCATAATACTGTTGAATATGTATGAATACCTGACCTCTTTCAACTTCCTACTAATTATCCTATTATTTTATTGTGGGAAATAAGTTTAATGTATTCTTCTTAACCAGGTTTCTTAAAATTCGGAAATCATTGCTAAATCCCCTTTTTCTCTTCTGAATCTTCCCTTGTCCTTAGTTTCACCCTGTTCATCTCAGCTACTGTGCATTTCATAAAAGGTCCAAGTCTTCACCAAATGTGTCGTTACTTCCCTGCCTCACAATGTCTGTAGCCTGAGGTCACCCCCATGGATACTGCTAGGAGAGCAAGGTGCTTTCCTCCCTTAGCCTGAAAAAAAAAATCCCACTAATTTTACCTAAATAGGTGTTAACTTTTTTTTTTTCCTTTGGCAGCCACACTAGTCAGTACGAAAGAATATATCTTGATTTTTCTCTCTTCAAAGTTGTTTGTGTGTGTGTACTTGTGTGTGTATTTATAGAAAAGAGGAAAAGGGAAAGTGGGCGAGAGAAAGAAGAGATTGACTTTTCTTCCACTTCACCAGTTTCTCTCCAAGATTGAGTGTAAACACCTTGTAAAAAAATGGCCTTGTTTTTCTATTTCTGGTGCCTACGTTACTGCTAAATTGTAAAGAGCCTCACTTGTAAATTTGCAACAGTTAATACAGTAGAGATGAATTTATATAAACAAATTAGTATAGAATGACACGTTAGTTTGAAGGAAAGCAATTGTTTCAAAAGTGAGAGTTATATGGAATCCTTACAACTTCATAGAAGGATATTAAGCAAAACTAAAGTTTAATTTAAATTTCTTTATAGAGAAAGCTCAATTAAAATAAACTTTGTCTTGTGCAAATATGTTTTTGTTGAAAGATGCAAGAAACCTGAAATTAGAGGGCAGTTTCACAGTGCCAAGAAGAAGCACTAGAAAGAGAAATACGATTTAACTCTTCATATTTTGTTTTAGTTATATTAATTTGATTATTTTAATTTGTAAAAATGCTCATGCATTGTATACCACCATATTTGTTGCATTTAATAATTATAAAGTGTTTAAAAATATAGTAATACTGTATGAAATTATTCAGTAATCATTTACTCACAGTTCAATAATTTAAAAATTATATTTCCTGATTTTTTTGTTTTTTCTTTAACTTCTCTGTATTATAAATAGCTGAGCAATTTTTAAAATTTCTCTTCACATGAGGAAATCTTAGTCCAAAGAAAAGATGAGAAGGAGGCTGTGTTTATGATATAGGTAGGGTGGCAGAACATTGTAGTTTGGCCAAACAGAATTTCTTATTTTTGGAATAGTAACTCCTTGTTTTGAGGAATTGCTTCCCAGCTCAATAGCAATATTGTCTGAGTTGTACTGGCCCTAATTTTGTAAAATCCCATCTCTGTATCTGCAGGGATTGGCCAAGCATTAGCTTCTCACCTAGGGTAGTCAGTCATAGCACTTGATCATTTCTGGACATAAAAATTAATTCTAGAGACAGTTATTTGAATTAAATTATTCAATTCTTATCTGAGATTTTATCCTTTCAACCCGATTCTTGGCAGTAAAACTCCCTTCACTTTTTAGTGATAAAATTAAAGATGTGAGCCCAAAGCTTCACTGACTCAAAATTTGAAGAAAATCTCTATTTTGAGATTTCTTGTTTAAGAGAACAAGGCCGACAGTGAAAAGGAGACAAAGTAGATAGAAAAATGCCTAGTCTCTAATTCAGTCAACTCTATACCTTTGCCTTTCCTATTACATAAACTCTTTTTGTCTAAAGTAGTTCAATATGAATTCCTGACACTGAAAATTGAAAAAGTCCTTAATAAGACAGTTAACCAAACAAAAATATCATACCTAATCAAAGTTGATGTGATAGTTGACATCAGTGAGGTAGACATTCAGAAATTATCCATTATACTTCTTTCATTCTTGTTACGTTCCTATCTCCCAAGGTAGCACCTAAAGATTGGAATTGGTGGAGAGTATACTTCCCAAATCAAGGAATGTATTTTATTTATTTTATTCAACAACCATAGTGTTATTGCCAATTTTATAAATATTCTCAGTATAGACACTGAGAATGGATGTCTGCAAAATCTATTTCAAGCTTTCAAGAAGTCAAACTTGGTGAAGAAGAGGCTATTGCTTAAGAGAATGGAAGGAGTAAAACAAAGGAGAGTTGACTAGAGAAGAGAATGGCAATGAAAGAAAACAGAGTAGGAAACACTTTTTTGTCCTGATGCAGAAACGGGTAGATAGCACCTGAAGGAGATTTTCAGTGCTTCATCCTTTCCGGGATTCCCTGGGTGTGCTGTGGAATTAATGACCTCGGAAACCTGGTGTAGCTACAATAGAATCTTTGGTTCTACAATTGCTGATGGCAATCTGTGTATATCCTCACTTCCTCACTTGTTTGTTTTTATGAATTCACATTTTATTAATTAATATATTTAATGATTTGACCCACTGTTTTCTTCTGTGTAAACAATATAGCTTCTGTATAACAAAATCTTTTACCGCAAAACTGTTTTCTGAATATGAGTCATCTTTCTAATTAAAATTTCTAATGCTGTGTTTCAGATAACAGTCAGAAACAACTGCTCTTGATGTTTTGCTAGTCCTCTTTTCAGTACTTTTAGTTGTTAAGGTTAATTTCCCAGTGGATATTGTTCTGATAACTCAAAGTTGTTCAACATAATATTAATAATGATAAATATAATATCATGAATGATGTCAAAGCTCATGCCTTCTGCGTCAACAGTTTCACGAGGAGGAAATGGTTATATTAGTTAACTTGAAAATAAAATGACGAAGAGTTGGATTTTAAGAGGGATTTGTTAGAACAAAGAGAAAACATTTATTTACTTTATTCAGGAGTTATTTACAGTGATACTCAGCATAAGCAAATGACTTTTTAAAAATCTTTCTCTTCTCTGTCAGATTTTCAGTGTTATACCTATTAGTCTAACCATTGTTTTTGTGTAACAGTCCTAAATAGGTGTACTTTATTTTGTTCCCCCATCTTGATTTTCTTTCTGTAATGGTAAAGAAGTAAGAAAAACAGGGGTGAATAACAAGACAAGAATAGAAAGAAGTGAATGTGAATATTTGAGACCCTGATGGTCTAGGCAATTATAAGCAGTAGGTACTCTACAGAAAAAAAGTGTGAATTCTAAATGAAAGAAAATATTTAAATAGCACAAATTTCATCTGATTTTCAGTTGAATTTTCAAGTATTTATGTTAGTAAACTGATAGACAGTTGAAAGTAAAAAAAATAATTGGCTGTCTTTTGAAGTGAGCACACAAAATCCAAAATGTAGTATTAGGGAGCTGTCAGAGCTGGTTTCAGATGCTTATGAGACAGCCCTTGAGAAACTTGGTCTCAAGTGTGAGGACAGCAGGTGGAGGTAGTAAGGAGGGATGATAAACGGTAGCAATGCCTGGCCTTAGACCAAGACTATTCCTGCTTCTGTCACACACGCAAAAAGAGAACAGTGTTCAAGTCAACAAGTTCCATTCTGAAGGTAAGCTATGTTCTTTTAGAAATGCATTAGGTCTTCTAAATGGTCATTTAAGATCTCAGGGCAGCAGTTCAACAGGAGATAAGTTGTAACTTAAAGGAAATCTAGGGTCCACACAAGGTTCAAGGGGCATTTATTTCAGTGGCCTGCAGACTTGCTGAATCTGGTGGATATTTGACACAAGGAGAATACTGTATCATTTACCTTGACATTGTTTCAAAGAAGGACAAAACTCATGTTTAAAGTTTTGACGTGGCTTTAATAAAATGGCAACTTCAGATAATTTAGTAAATCAGATAAGAGGTTCAGCTCTACTCCAAGCCTCGCTTAGCAACTGAATCGTTCTAAGATGACCTTCTCATGTCTCCATTAGGCGTATACTTTCTTCAGACTTCCCAGCTTGACTGTTTTCAGTAGATGATCCATTCTAATCATATTTGTGTGCTTATGGTCTAGGGCGTGGTAGAAAGAAAGCAAAAAAATATATATAAAATAATTGCAAGGATGATTTTAAAGCATATGATTATTAATTAAAGTCTTTACTGCAAATGCTTAACTTCCTGTCAGAGGTTAGCAGCATAGGCTGTGGGACAAGGTTAGGACCTGAGCCTCATCACTTACCGAAAAGGTGGCCTTAGGCAGGTGGTACGTGCTGAGTTCCCTTATATACAAAGCAGGAACAGTGCTGGTAACAAGGACTAACTGACAGTATGTGTAATCATCTTCATATACTTACTGTAAAGTAAACATAATCCAGAGAACGAATGACATGCTTAAATTCAGGATGGCATTGTAGAATACTGATGAATTAGTGCATTACAACATCTTCGGCGAGTCTCACAGTACTTTTCAAGTCCTCTTCCCAAGAAAAAGTGGCTTCTATCAAATTTCATTATTTGGTTTTATTTCATGAATGCAAAACGCGTAAGAGAAAACATAAATCTGTATTTGCTAAACACCAGCAATCTGTAGCATTCCTGGGAAAATTGTCTAAGGCATAGCATCCCTGATCTGATCAGAAAACTATATATCTCTCAAGAAATGAGAAATTTTCACTAATGATCTTTTAATTAAATATGATATATTTAGGTGTACACTATTGCAATTGCCTTTTAATGTTGCTGTCAGGAGAGCAGGCAGCTTTTGCTTTCATACTGCTGTATTCCTAGGGCTCAGACCATGTTTATTATATTATAGAGATAGGTGTATAAGTATTTGTTTGTGAATGAAGTGTCATTTAAACGGTTCTAGCTTCTGTCGCCTATATGAAGTCACGTAATGAGATCATAATGACTCTTAGTGCCCAGATTTTAGTATTTAAGGCTCCTTGGCCTGTTTTGGTGTGTCTGCTGGTGATTTCTGGTATGCCCTGGCACTTGCTTCATGCACTTCTAAGAACAAATCTTATGCTCTACTCTGGCCTCCCATTTTCTTGGCTATTCTGTTGTGTTTGCTGCCCACGTTACATAACATGCCATCGCTGGGCACAGAGTTTTCACTGATGACAGTCACTCTTGACTTGGGGCAGTGGGGCAGTGCCCTTCCTTTGTTTCTCTGCCATTTCCTCGTGTACTCAGTTAATATGTAATTTAGTTTAACTGAATTAAATTTAAAGCTGGCTGTGTTTATTACCTTTTCCATAATTTCTAAGTGCACAACTATGCCTAAACTTTAACTTTTAACACTAGTGGGATGAACAATGAAAGGCAACACAGGGAAAGTACAAAATCCAGAAGAGCATGATGCCTGGCCTGCATGTAGGGCTGGGCTTCAACACAGCTGTAGTAGGGACATTTCAGACTGGGTATTGTTGTAACAGGTGACTGCCCTGGGCACTGTAGCACACTGAGCAGCATCTGTCACCTAGATACCAGTAGCATCCTTCCAAGCCACAGTCATCAAAAACATCTGCAGACATTGCTAAATGCCCCACTGGGGGCAAAACTCCTGATTGAGATCCATTAATTTCAGGATAAGGATAAGCTTACTTTTGGGGGGGCAGAAGTTCCCATTTATTGGAATTTTAAAGACAGCAGAAAGAGAGGAAGGTGTGCCCCTCCCCTGAAATATTCCCATCCTCTGTGCCCTGGGGGTTCAGCACAGGGCGAGAGCCTCACCACTCAGGTCCTGCAGAGGGCAGCACTCCAGCCTGCAGGTGGGGAGGGAAAAGGAAGGCCAGGAAGGGGAGCTGGGACAAGACGGGAGGCGGGCACCCTCACCGATTGGCTCAGTCCCTCTCCACTGGGGCCTGCTGGGGTGGGCAGGCAGACAGGGCTAATGGGACAGGGAGTGGGCAGGAGGCGGCATGGAAACTTGGCTAGAAAAGTAAAATACAAAGCAAAGATGCAGTCTTATTGTACAAATATTTTAAAAATTTGAATTTTTTTCCCTAAAATAAATGGTTTGGCCAGCAGGGCTAGAGGCCAGGAGGGGCCATACTAGGATAAGCTTACTTCTAACCTAGAACTACTTCAAGGTATCACACACCTAAGAATCCAGACCCAAACTTCCACACAGGATGTTAGAGAGGCTCTTCCTCAAACCAGGCTAAGGGCCAGCTTCTGGTACCTTCTTTGCTGCCCCAGAAACGGCCTCTTCCCAAAGCATGGATCCTTGTGCTCTCCAAGTCCTCTCTTTTCAAAATCTGCCCCAGATTATGGTGAAGAAACTTTCAAGGCTGCAGGTCCCTTTGGCAGGAATTCTTTCCATCCCAGCTCTGAACTTCCTGAAACAACTGCTCAAAGTAACAACTTAAAACTCAGTAAACATATTAAACAGTGTCCACCTAATTGAGCAGTGCTAAGCACAGCAGTCCTCTGCTTTCTTTCACAGAATCCAGTCTGCCATGAAGCACGGATAGATCCTTGTATGGAGCTACTTAATAGTTTCGACTTGGTGTTTTTGTCTGTATTTCCCTAAGAACCAAAGGGCTGACAACAAATGTAAAAATCCACATCATCTCAGCCTTAGAAAGCAGGCCCTGCTTACACGGTTTTGTGTGGCAGTGTTCCACCTTCATATGGTCTTAAACTCTAGCCTCAAAAGGAATGCTTTGTTAAATAAGATGGCACTTTGTAACATTCTGAGAAAACTCCATTTATAGGAAAGGCTTTCTAATGATCTTTCTGGAAAAACAGTACAAGTAAAACCTCCATTGTTAGTAGCATCTGTGGCATGATAGTGTCATGATAGAATCTATGTGTATGTTACTGGAAATGAGGTTTATTTTAAAGTTCCAAATTTGCTTTTAATGTTTGGACTGTTTGGCTTATTTCTGCTGCTTCTCTGGTATTTCTACTATTGAAATATACTTTTTTATTTTAAGATATTTTCACAGAGTCCTATAAACATCAAAATCCCTGAAGCGTAATCTCCTTTTGAAAGTTATAATTCATATAATTGCATGTTATATTTGTAAGGAGAAGAAGAACTAATGAAACCATTGAGGTATTTTTAGGCTTTTTAAAGTTTAATTTGCCTTTTCACCTGGGCACTTTGGGGAATTTAAAAGTATTTTGATATAATATTCCAGTGAGAAAAGTCATCACCAAATGGTCTGTTCTTTTTAGTGCTAATATTGTTCACGCATCAGCACCTGCTTCTTCCGAGATGGTAGCAGTTGTTTGAGTTGGGAAAAGGAATGAAACCTTGATAGTTTCACACTCAGTACTACTTTATAATGAGCTCAGCCAGCTTCTGAAAATCCAACTCATCTTTTGGAGGAAAGTGAGACCTTGCTTGCAGAAACTTTGGCTATTCATTCAAAAATGAATAGTCATAAAAACTATGAAGACACATTTTCAAAAATATATATTTAATGAGCAAACTATATAAAATCTATTTAATTTAACTAGATTCCATGTTATCTTAGTGTCAAAGAGGCAGGGAACACTTTTGGAGGTTACAGTACACCTGAATTTTAGGTAGGTTTATAATACATATGGTTTGTGAATTTATGTTTTTATTCAAATGCTCGATTAGTTCAAATATATAAAACATAGCCCTGAAATGTTCTTCCCTCCAATGAGATTTGTGCATTTGCCTATCTGTGTCTTTCTGACAGTGTATCTCATTTAAATATGAATCATAATGTCCCCTCAAAATATTCAAAAGTGCTTAGAAAATAATCATAGCATCTAATAACACATTATATTTAAATAAAACACGTGGCATCAGACACAAAGTATATTGAAATACATACTGTCTAAGCAAAACTCTGCATTCTATGTTACTTATATTTATGGAGAACAAATTATTTAATTTTTGGAAATGTGACACTACTTGCAGTATTTCATGTGTCAAGTTAGCCAGCAATTGTCCTTCTTACTGAAGTCCTGCAGTAATTTAAACTTGGAGTTGTCCTTGAAGAACATGGGGAGGTTTCGTGTTGTGCAGAATTCAGTGACCCATTTATTTTACGAATGTGAACCCAATATTGCACCTGTGCTCTGCAGTGCTGTTTTACCTCTGAGTGATATTCAAGGTGTTGTGTTTAATCAACCATGACCTATATGGTTTGGCCTAATGTTTTCTTAGAGATAAGAGTTTCCTCTCACTTATGAAGGATAGAGGTTACAGAAAAGTAAGGGAACTACTGGAAAGACTCTTCCTAATCTTAAATACTGTGATTCTCTGTCGGAAATAAAAGTTTACAGCTGAGAATATAACCTAAGTGGATTTTTAAACCAAAGTCTCAAAACTGGGATGGCAGCAGACATCTATGAGCACAGAAGAAAATGTTCATGTCTAACCTTTAGTAGACATTTAGGATCTATTATGCTAATTTCACATTATCTAGGCAAAGTACTCGCCACCTGCAGCCTCGGCAGATGTAGTATTCAGCCTCATAAGGACCTTACACCTGTGTTTGATTTCATTTTGGGTCTGGTTTCACATGTTGAATTAGGTCCTCTTAGCTCTCCTCATTATCAACTGAATTCTTAGACAATTCATGCGACATAGTATTTATGATAACACACACACACACACACACACACACACACAAACACACACACACGCGCACACACAAAGCAGTATCTTCATTTCAACAATCTTAAATTCAACCAAAGTAATGACTTTGGCGAACCTGTTGAACTAATGTATATTTTAGATCATAAGGTTTTAGTATTCATTTTCATGTGATAGTTCCGTTTACTGCACAAATGGCCTTCCAGTCTGGAGTGTGGTGACCTAGAAAAAAGGCTTCATTTTTATTTCTATAGGGGACAGCTCTATTCCAGTTCTATCTGATATAAAATTGAATCCAAAACTTTAGCCGTGGGCACATCATGCAGAGAAAGGGGGAGCAGAGACGCAGGGATCACTGAGTGTGCTGTCCCTAAGCTGGTGAGGTGAGGGGGGCTGCTGTGCCACATACAAAGCAGTGAGCTAGCCCGTTACTACACCAGCAGCAAAGGGAGCCTGCTTCCTTCGGCTGTGCCTAGGGCAGCTGAGCAGGTACTACACTTGAGAGTTTCACTAAAAGTACAGTTTTTGTAGAGTATCCTGTTTCCTGTACTCCATCATCTGAGACACTTTACATCCTGCCAATATTACAGGCTGTTCTATTCATAGAGTATTTCCTTAGGATGTCTTTTGACCTTGAGCCAACACATCAAAGGCTTTGAATGCCCATCTTTCACAGATGACAGCTTACACTGCCTCTCAGGTGGCAAAGAATGCCTGTGACTCCAGTGTGGAGCTTCTCAGATGTGCTACTGGAGGAGCAGTCCAGAATGTCTAATCCCTTCCCGGGCTGCTGTCCACACGCTTTTCCCTGTACAGGCCCACACTCTGGTTTGGGGGTGTCTTTGCTCTGTCTTCCAGGACTTCCATGGATCATGTGGTGAAAATGCAGGAGATTTGCTCGAGCAAATAGTGCCGGATGTTTGCTCTGACCACAGCCACTTTCTGTCCTCTTAGGGCATTGTATATGTAACTTTGTTCTTAAGTAGGTTCATGGCAATGATAACCCTATCAGGTTGGCTTCTGTTCTTAGCCTGTACAAGGAAAGGGAAAGTCTTCAAAAGGAATCAAGATAGCTTGTGCATCAGTGTGGGTGAATGGCAGTCCTGTTAGTTTCACGTGATGAGATGGTGCTGCCTTGGATTCGCAGCAAGCAGTGGCCGTGATAGGGCCCCGCTAAGTTCCGTTTGTCAGTGTCTTCATCATGGAAGCCTAGCTGACGTGTTCACATCACATAGAATGCTTAACTAAGCCTTGCTCAAGCTTAACAAATAGCCTCTTCACAATAAGAATGGTGCTTTTTGTAATTGTGTATGCAGCTGTCAGTGTAAAGAGTACCACAAATTAGACTTACATACACATCTGTGTATGAGGAGGAGACCTGAGAGTCACAGCATGTAGAACAGGAAGCTAAAGGACTCATGGCTGCAAAAAAGTAAGTGTTCAAAATGCTGAAGTTAGGGGTTTCGTTTATATTAAATATCTTTATCATAGTATTTATCACCGATGTATCAATGAAAATGTCTATATTTTGGAAGTATGAAGCATTTATATTAACATCCAATCAAACATTAGAAAAAGGAAGAAAACATGTGACTTCTGCATTATCTAGGGTAGAATGAATCTGAAAGGGTAGGAAATTTTATATCAAATAAGATATGGATAATTTCTTGGTTATCAAAAAATTGACAAAGCAGACAGCAATACAACACAAATTTTTATGTGTTCAGAATACAAAAAGAAAATCATTTGTCATTGTTTATTGTGTTTATTCATTTGTGTGAAGCTTTATCCTCTATTTATATTGGATAGAATTTATGAAATGAGATCAGGACCATCGCAGAAACACTGTAGTGCCTTGGTTAAAAAATAAATTAAAAAAAAAAAAGACTATGGAAATAACAGAGATGACAAAAAATAGCAATAAAAATGTAACTTTTTCATTTATTAAAGAAATAGTCCCTTTGTGTGGCATCTGCCCTAGACATAGTATAATCCTGTCAATAAAAGTCAATCTCTTACTGTAGAAAAGGAAGAATATTTTGCTTAATAGAAAAGTATATTTAAAAGATGAAACAATTTATTTATAAGAAATGTGATAATTTTTTTTCTACTGCTTGCAAAAATATGGTTTTAGTTCTTGTTCAAGACCTATGTTGAATAATTCCTTTGAAACTTTGTGAAAAGGTACTAGATACCCTTATTGACTCCCAAACTCCAAAACAGCTCTACATGCTAAAAAGTAGTTTTATATTAATGGAAAATTTGCAGCGGGATCTGAAACAGTGTTCATAATATAGCACATGAAGCATAATAAAAGGTGATTGAAATAGGTGGAGTTGGAATACGTAACATCTATAACGGTTTCTAAAATCTGTGCTCCCATATTAACACATGCGTTTGTTATAGAATATCTTTCTCCCAGAAGATTCATATTAACTTCTTAATAGGGGTAGCAGGTATTTTCCAAGTGTTATTGTTCAGATAATTTTCTCATATGTGAAACTCCTTTATAAACAGGACCACCCTTATGCCTAGACCTAGAAAGCATCCTGCAAAGGCCTTTTGCTTGTTTCTTTTGCTTTACTTTGGTTTGCTTAGTTTGGGTTGGCTCAATTTGGTTACCTTGGTTTCTCTGGGGGAAGATGTGAAATGACTTTGCAGGAACAAAATACCGCTTAAAGTTATGAGATCCATACCAGTAAGGACTGTGTGTGTGTCAGTGGCAACTAGCACTGCAGGCTTGGCAGGAAGCAGGTATTTGAAATACATTTGTGACTGAGTGTTAGGTCCTGTATCCCCATTAAATCTTTTTTTTTTTTTTTTTTTTGCTCCTATGAGAACTTTTTGCTTAAGTGTCCAAGGGATGTCAAAATGACCGGGCATAGCTAAAAGGCCTGAGATGTGAAATGGAGAAGTATCAAAAGTGTACTTTATTACTTCCTCATTTTCTACCTCTCATCTGTCAATTTAATGTTTGATGTTTCATGTTAATAGTTTACCCACTATTGAACACTTTCTGTGTTATCAGGCACCAATGTTATATTACCTTCATGATCTCATATAATGTCTGTGGAGTACTTGTTATTATTCCCATCTCACAGATGAGAAAAACGAGGCTTAGACTAAATAAAGAATTTGTCCAAGTTCTGTGCTCTTACTTCAACACATCAGTAGTATGCCTGTGTGAAAGCCTAAACTGGCTCTCCAAATATTGGAATACATTATTCCTGGCTTAGCAAATATATTCAGAAATATTTTATATAAAAGGACAATGAAGACACATTTTATTTTCAATTAGTATTCTTAGTAGGTGAAAATACCCAAATCTTTTATGGAATCACAATGTAGTTAATATATGATTTTTGAAAAATGTGAATTACGATAAAATGACCAGCTATAAAGAGATACTATCCTTGCTAAAATGTTAATTATTTCAGTATGGAAGTCTTATTGTTCTTAAGATAATTGGCTAAACCACTAGGTTATGTGATTTGGCTGTTCATGACATTTCTTCCCTTAAATTGTGATTTGGAAATATTAGGAAGGATGGATTTCTTTCACTGAAGTTAATAGTTAAATTTTCAGAGTCCTTTAACTGCTAACATTTGAAGTGAGCATTTTTATTACTAGAGAGAGAGATGCTCTTGGAACCACTACTGGGATAAGAGTCATAGTGATTTTAGCAATGATGAAAAGGTTAGAACAATTAGAAAGTACTCATGGCATAATTGAGATGGGTGAATATATGGTACATTTTCAAACTCTTTTAAATGATTTGAGAAGAAGCAGAATTAAAATATTAAAAGAACAAACTTATTTTAAATCACAAAGTTCATTGAAGGATTGTTATTTTCTCTATTGTGTATTTTTACCTCCTAGGGGATACATTTGCAGAATTGTTCTCTAATATTTATCATTGTGTATATTAAGTCTTATATTTTGTTATTATATTCAAACAGTAAAGATACTTATTGCAGTGTGTCTAATAATAGTCTCATCTTTCATCTATCCTGTTAAAATATGGCATGCTGACATTCATTCTGAAGGATAATTTATTAATGTATTAATGTACCCAGTGACCTGTAGATACCTAATAACTGCCAAAACAGCAGGGCTCAGATTTGCCCTGTGAGTCATATGTAAAAAATATTAACCTAAAGTTATGTGCCGTCTTAGGATGTGACTCTGAGATGTCATTATAAAGTTCTAATATATACACTCATATTCTGAGTGAAGTAAAATTTTTCAGTGACATTCACAGTCTCTAACGTTCCGGTGATGTTTGAGGTAACTCCGATTTTTTTCAGATATTGTGAATGTCTACTTGATTTGGACATTCCTGGGATCTTTCCCAGTAGGAGGATATTTGTTATGCTTCTGTTCTTGAAATTTAAATAACCCGATTGTGACCCGAAGGAGACAGAGCTTTCTGAGTTACCTTGATGACAGAAATGAATTCTTTAAGAGGCCCTGACTTCAGCAACAATGAGCCAATGATGGACTTGAGGTCAGAAAAAATTATTTGGGTCCTGATTTGAGTGTCAGTGAAATAGGTTGAAACTAATTCCCAGATTCTCAGTGACTGTACCTCACCCCTTAAAACTATTCACTCCTGTGTCTTAAAACCTCTCTCTCTTTATTGCTTCCTACTTGTTGGCATAGATAGATGCTCACCTCTTGCCAAAAAGTGAAAAATAGCTAAATTCACACACCAAACATCTCTCAGCCCATATCTCTCCCAGCTACTACATTACCTCTGTCCACACATCTAGAAAGCTTTTACACTTCTCCAGATCGTCCTTCGGCATCATTGATTGGCTCTATTATGTTTGTTTCCAATTTCATTATTTTTTTCTTCATAGCTCCACTTTTCCCATCCTTCCAGTTTTATTAGGTAGATAATCCTGTTTTCTCACTTCTTAGGTTGAATACTAGCTTATTTCTGTCTGCTTTTCTTCCTTTCTAATATAGTTATTCAAAAACTATGAATGTCCCTTTAAGCATAGCTTTCACTACGTTCCGCAGCAATTGATATATAGGTATTTTTGTTATCATTCAGTTCTGAGTCTTTGAAAAATCCCATTATGGTTTATACTTTGAATATACATTGCTTATGTCTATTTTTAATTAATGTATACTTTTTAATTTGTATTTAAAAATTTCATTGGATTGTAGTCACAAAACACAATTCTTTACCATTTCTTTAGATCAGATCTATGCTCAAGCCATAGTACGTGGACTTTTCTAATTGCCTTATATGACCCTGAAGAGGATGAGTATTCCCCATATAGTCCATGTATGCCCTTTAAATTTGTTATTGGTTATGTTCTTTAAATATTCTGTATCTATACTAAATATTTTTTTCAACATGACCTGTCAGTAATGGGAGAAACACATTGACAGTCTCATACTTTGGTAATTACTGTATAAATTTTCTTTCTCTTTATTTTTTATTTTGTTTTTTATTGAAGTATAATTGAGAGGCAGAGGTGTTATTGATGGACCAAGATACAAATCAAGCATAAAATAGGCCCATGAGTCAGGAAGACGGTGATTATGTAAGCTTTGTGTAGTTACTGTGTTTTTGTTGTTCAAGTTACAGAGTGGCATTGTGAAAATTATGTGAATAATTAAAATTATCATTTTTGGCTTTGTACAACTTTTAGAGTCTCTTTGTATAGTGTAAATATTAATGTGAAGTGTGTATTTTGAAACCCTAAAAATCATCAGAAAATCTTAACTTGTTACAGTTTTCTGGGATTATGTCTGCTGAAGTCCAGGCTTTCCACAAACTCTAATCAACCTGTTACCAAGTCCATACTCAGTCTGCTCACTGCATGACAGGCCAATAAATTGGGAGATGAGGTGCTGGGGCAAGGAATAGCAACTTTATTTGGAAAGCTGGCAGACCAAGAAGACGGCAGACTAATGTCTTTGAGAGCCATCTTCCTCCCGGTTAGAATTCAGGCTCCTTTTATACTAAAAAGGGAAGAGAGAGGGTGCTTGTTGCAAACTTCTTGGTGTTGGAATCCTTTGTTCCTGCAGCTGTCCATGAGGGTCAGGTCATGGTATCCCTATAAACCTCCAACAAAACAAATGTTTTCTATTCTGCAACTTTTTATCTTTGTATGAATGCAAAAGTGTTATACCTTAAAGGTCAGAGCCTTGAGAATAAGCTATCCTGTTATATTTCAGGCTATAGGCAACGTTCTTTTACAAAAGGTGCAGAACCAGCAAGACTAAGTCTGGGAAACAAAGCACAGGGTTAAAGCCAAAGGAGCAGATCTAATATGGAGTCAGATTAGTTCTTTTTTTTTTTTTTATCACAAACCCTGATACAAAACCGTTCATGTTACAAAATGACTGCTATCCAAATACCACCCAAAGAACCACAGCTTCAAATTTTAAGATTTAAAATAGACATGGTAAAATTTGATGCATTGTCTTTGACATTTGCTAAAGTACCAAGTAAACTCATTGAGTTTTTGTTGTTGTTTTTAGTAATCATCAAATAGTTATTGGAACTGTTTCCCTCTTCAAATGTATTTCTGTTCATTTTTGCAATGGTATATTTACTCATTGTAGAGTCAGAAATTCCCATCACAGTCCCTTAAACTTCACACTTTTAAGAAGAAATCTCAGCCAGGTTGCCTCCTTTATTATACATTCTTTTTTAAAAGAAGCAATGAGTGGCTTTTCTTCTCAAATCAGTGAATGTCAGTTACAAATTCATAGTACCTTTCTGGCTTGAAAGGCTTGTGCTTCATGACAGGTGTCAAGACTGGTGATGATTCAAATTAATAATTAAAGACTAATAAATGAGAGGTAGAAGAAATTTTCAGAATCTTCTCTAAGACATTCAGCTTTGGAACTTTAATGTCCATAAAAATGTACTGCCACTAGGCGCATTATGAGAGGATTCAGAGTAATGATACGTGAAGGGAACAACGCAGAGATAAGTATGACAGGCTTTTTCATGTGTAAGTCTGATATTCAAGTTATAAGCTGGTCTTGTAGTTATTATATAAGGAACTTAGTAGTTGGTGGATTTAAAATACTAATGTGGATAGGGTTAATTGATATGTGTTTCATTTTTTCTGAATAAGATTATATATTAAGATATATTATTTCTCAATGTCTGTTTTAAAATTAGTATATAAATCAGTATGGTATTGAACTCCTGAAGATTTTAAGAACTTTCTGTATTTGTTTTAGAAAATTTAATAAATCCTTTAGGAAATATTGTATCAATGACGATTCTTTCTTATGAACTCACATATTTCTAAAGGTGCAATTTTAAAATAAAGTTATGCGTTATGTATACAAATGCAAACATACACACAAAACAAACACACACATACACACGTGTTGTGCTGTTTTAATAATAAGTGAGATTAGCTAAGCCAACCATAACCAAAGTGCATTAATTAGAAGTATAAGTCAATGGAGAGAGGATAATAAGTCCTATAGATTTGAGAGAAATTGCACACCATCATATAGTAGGAAATTCCTCTTTTCCCAAAATTCACAATACATCCTCCTTATAAATGCAATCTCTGAATTGTGTGAATTCACACAAATGACATTTGTAATGTTCATTTATGCCACCTCACCACTAGCGTTAAAATGCAAATTAAAACAGCTTTGTAGATATAGCATTGCCGTTGACACAGTGAAAGACCTAGCTATGCCTTGAATTAAAATGTAGTTTTGTGAAGACATCTCACCCCACTCCCCACCACCACAGCCAGCGGAAAAAAGAAATGATAAAATCGCACAGCATCTAGAAACTCTGAGAATTCTGAATAATGTCCTTTGACTTTTAAAGAAAGATGAAAGTAGTTTGATTCCAGAATAATAATACAAGTCATAGAAGATAGAATTCTTCCTATTTGAGAAGAAAATGAAAGTAGGTGTGAAAAGTGGGTGGAATTAGTAAAAAGAAGTCCTAATTGGAGTGACAATCACCAAGGGAAAAATCCTTTAAAAGAAGAAACACGGTGATATTTAGTGGTATTTAGAGTGTTGTTTTATGATAATACTGAGTAAGGAAGAAAAAGGAAATGATGAAGGTGCAGAATAAAGTTTGGAAGGGGAACATGCAGGAAAACACAAAGTCAAAACAGAATTATCCTAGAATTTTGATATGAGATGAGCCTTGTACCACCATATGCCTACTTGTCTGTGGAGAGGGAAAAAAGCAATTTTTATCAGTTTAGCCTAGCAAAACACTCTACTTTTTAGAGAAGGCAAATACAACGTATATTTTAGAAAAGCATGATGTAAGTATGTTCACTTGTCAACTTAAAGTTTGCACATGGCTGCTTCAGTGCCCAGGAGAAAACTCTGTTTCACACCATCTTGAAAATTCTATTTTCTGCTAATGTGTTTAGTGTTCACAGCTAACAAAAATGCTGCTCAACAACTCAGTTCACTTGAAGTGAATGCTCAATGATTAATGTACCTGGAATAAAATTACATGGGCACACCTTAATGAAGTCAGAGGAACACACACAATATAAAATTTAAGACATTGACTCTGAGGATGCCGCTTTCGAGCATGTCTTACTACTTACTATTCAGAACATTTGAAATATATTAGTTTTATCTTACCCCAGATAGATATTTTTTCTCACTCTCTATAAAACTCCAGATTCACTGTTCTGAATTCCAATGTCTTCCATGTAATTGTTTGCTAAAACTGACAATTGCATGACTTGGACATGCTTTGGTCAAGAGTTCATTGTATAAGCACATAAGTAATATATGCAGGTTATAGGAGGGCAGCCAGAGCCTGGGTGTTGAGCTGCATACCTAAATTTGAATGAAGGACCAGGATCTAGTCTTGCCTTGTAATTATCTAAGGTAAGAAAAGTTATAAAGAAATCAGAAAAAATTAGTTTTTCTTGGGAGATGGGGGAGCAAGTAGGGGAGAGGTCAGAGAAACAGAAGATATTTCCAAAGAAGACAGATTCCTTCCTTCTAAAGTGTAGAGATAACAAACTCCTATTTAATGATCTTACCTCTGAAACTTGTGTTTTATCTGAGAGGTGAGAAGCTATCTGGGGAAAAGTATTCAAGTCTATGCAGTTAGTTTATAAATAGTGGGCTATTAAGTCAGTACCAACTTTTGTAAAAGTCTAAAATGTTTTTGCTTTTTTTTTTAATGTGTGAAATATGTGGATATCTGATGATAAAAGTGTGTGTTCCATACACATAATACATTCTATGGCCTGAATTTCCGATTTGTATCCCACAACACTTATAGTTTATATGAAACATATATATATATGTTTCATTACTCATTCATTTTTAACAAGGTTTCTTATAGTTCTGTGATTATGTCCTCTTTACATTAGTAATAAATACCGCAAATGCAAATATTAAAGGTATAAGATAATATTAAATTGTTATATCTTTCATCACCATTGTATACAATATATATCCCCATAGCCTAGCAGCCTATCACATTCCTAGCTATTCAGTCATATATGTTGAAGAATAATAAATGAACGAAGGAATGAGATAGAATTTGGAGTGCATGTAAGTGATGATGTTTGCATAATTTAGATGAGTAGAAAGATCACGTATGTTTGGAACATTAGACTCTGGATTGATTATGCACTTATTGTTCAAAGTCCTATTCACTTTAAGCAGTCATTTTACTTTAAAAAAGGTTCTACTCCAAAAGCTGAGAAATACAATACTTCTCCATCAAAAATGGAATTGATTCAAAAGGGTGAAGGGCATTGAGAAAGTCCCAAGTCATTCTGACAGATTGAAAATCACTAAATTAGTGAATATGTATATTTAAAATCATTTCCTTTGTTGTCAGTACATTTTCGTGGAATAAAACCAGAGTGACCTTCAATTTACAATATACTTGAATACTAAAATATTATCAACATTGAATAAAATGTGTAACTAGGACAAGATTTTTCCAATTGCTTTTCATAATTATTTTAAATATATTCACTGTTGGGTAGAAAAACAGCTACCTTGAAGGATATGTTTTTGTGAATCTGGAAAAGTGACTATGTAATTATGAGGTGCAAATCTTACAAAAATTAATCAGAAAAACAATAAACTACAGTTGACCCTTGAACAACACATTTTGAACTGTGTGGATCCACCTATATGCAGATTTTTTTCAGTCGTGATACCACAGTGCTGTACATCAGCTGCTGGTTGAATCCGCGGATGTGGAGCTGTAGATACAGACGGTCAGCTATTAGTTATACATGGATTTTTGACTACATGGAGGGTCAGAGCCCCTAACACCCACTTGTTCAAGGATCAGCTGTAGTATAACTTTTGAAAATTAGACAAATTAGAAAGTCTACAATTATTTTTATTTTATTAGGAATGTTCAGTGATTGTGTGGTCTTTTTGGCCACAATAACTCCTTATTCCCCACTCATGATGTTTTCCCCAGCATGAAAGTCTATCAATTTATGTATCTTTGTCCTTTCCTCACCTTCTCACTCATGCACTCACTAGCATACCTGCCTTGATTGGTGAATGAGGAAGGAGTATTTGGAAGTGCATAGCCCAGACTTCTGGGGGAAATCTGGTTATGTAAATCTGTCATCGTGTGTTTGGATTTAGTAAGCACAATTTCTGACATATGTAAGCCAGGTTCTCTGTTATCAGCTTTAAAAATATTTCTATGTACACCTGCATTTTTGTTTGCCTTGTTTTTTTCAAGTGGTTTAGAACCAAAGCAGAAAAGAGAATAATTAATGGACTCCTCAGCTCCAACAATTATTTTTTTGCCAAAGATTAGAAATTATTTTTCATTGTGTTAAGAATACTAAACATGAGATCTACCCTTTTAACAAATGTTTAAATGTACAATACAGTATTGTTAACTATAGGTACTGTGTTGTACAGCAGATCTCTAGAACTTACTCATTTTGTACAACTGAAAATTTATAGCTGATGAACAACTATTCCCCATTTTCCCTTCTTTCAGCCCCTAGCCACCATCATTCTACTCTCTGCTTCTCTGAATTTGCCTGTTTTAGATAGTGCATATAAGTGAATTCACACAATACTTGGCTTTCTGCGACTGGTTTATTTCACTTAGCATAATGTCCTCTAGGTTCATCTATGTTATCATATAAGGCAGGATTTCCTTCTTTTCTAAGTCTGAATAATATTGCATATTTTGTTACACACACACACACACACACGCACACACAATTTCTTTATACATGCATCCATTGATGGACACTTAGGTTATTTCCATATCTTGGCTATTGTGAATAATGCTGTAATAAACATGGGAGTGTAGATATCTCTTCAGGATCTTTATTTCATTTCTATTGGATATATACCAAGAAGTAGGATTGCTGGACCTTATGGTAGTTCTATTTTTAAGTTTTTTTGAGGAATCTCCATACTGTTTTCCATAACAGCTGCAATATTTAACATTCTCTCAAACAATGTGCCAAAGTTTTCATTTCAACGTCAATCATTATTACTTTTTTTTGGTAAGCCTTTTGATCATTTGTGTGTATATATCAGTATATATATGTTAATTTCATACTCCTGTTTATCCTTCCCCCTTCCTTTTTCCCTTTGGTCATGATACGTTTGTTTCCTATGTCTGTGTCTGTTTTTGTTTGTATATAGATTGATTTGTACTATTTTTTAGATTCCACTTATAAAAGTGATATCATATATTTGCCTTTCTCTTTTGAGCTTACTTCACTAAGTGTAATATTCTTCAGTTCCATCTTTGTTTCTGCAAATGACAATATTTCATTCTTTTTTATGGCAGCATGATATTCCATTCTGTGTGTGTGTGTGTGTGTGTGTGTGTGTGTGTGTGTACACATGTGTACACATATACCACATGTTCTTAAGCCAGTCATCTGTTGATGAACATTTAGGTTGTTTCCATGTCTTAGCTATTGTAAACAGTGCTGCTACGAACATTGGGGTGTATGTATCTTTTTGAATTAGAGTTTTCATTTTTTTCCAGATACATACCCAAGGGATTGCTGGATCATACAGTAGCTCTATTTTTGGTTTTTAAAGGAATTTTCGTACTTTTTTCCATAGTGGCTGCACCATTTTATATTCCCAACAGTGTAGGAGGGTTCCCTTTTCTCCACACCCTCTCCAGCATTTATTATTTGTAGACATTTTTATCATGGCTATTCTCACCTGTGTGAGGTGATACTTCATTGTGATGTTGATTTGCATTTCTCTAGTAATTAGTGATGTTGAACATATTTCACATATCTGTTGATCATCTGGGTGTTTTCTTTAGAAAATGTCTATTTAGATCTTCTGCCCATTTTTTGATTGGGTGGGTTGTCTACATATATAGATATTATACATATTTACATCTGTATGCCTATATATAGATATGTATGTATGTATATACACATACATAGATATATATTCCATCTAGATGTCTAAATGCTCAATACTGGATTGATAGAGTTAAATGTAGTTTACCTTAACTACTTCCTGGTTTTATGCATCACCCAGCAACTATGTCTTTATCATAAAGAGTAACTACATGACAGTATATATTCTCATTATATTATTGTCTGGCAGAGCTGATAGAAAGTCCTGCAAAGCATATTCCACAGATGCTGACAGAATCTGTGTTCCAGGCACATGATAAGTTTTCCATATATATTTACTTAACTAGTGAATGAGTAAACTAAACACAGTTTTAAAACTATGAGGCTTTATGGACACTTAACATATGAGATGAAAATAATTCATTTCATTAACAGTATGAAAAACCTAGAAGCAAACACAGTAGAAGCTTCTATAGCTGTTTATTTTTTTTTCGTTTTCACTTTTATTTCAAAATTGTTAAATACTATATTATCTTCTATCTAGGTGTTTGTGTATTAACTGAATTTGAGTGTGGGGGACATTTAATTAGACTAAAATTTGCATGTCACTAAAAAGTTTGAAAAAATCAGAAGAATGTAATAAGGTTCACAGCAGTGTTAGTCCATAATCAGCTTTATATTTTTTGTTAATTAATTTCAACTGTATGAAGTTTATTGCTTGCCACTTGAAGATTAATAGCTCCACAAGTGGAAATCTATACTTTGAACTCTTTGGACATATGTTACCTTATTTTGTATGTAGTCTGATTAAGTATTTATTTATTTGGCTAAATATAAATCCTGCATAATAATTTAGTCCCCACTATAATCCTAGAAAATAGACAGTATTATAATCCCCATTGTACAGAGGAGAAATGGAGGCACATAGAGATTAATACATTTCCACACATTACACAACAGTAAGTTTTGGAGGTGGGTTATGAATCCACACAATGTGGCTCTGGAGTCTGTGATCTTAACAAATTGGAATACTGCCTCTCTGAAAACCTTTTGTAAATAAATGATCCTGATCATGGATGAATGATGATTCCCATCATTTTACTTCCCAGTCAGTTTGTGATCCCCTGTGCTGTTACCTAATAGATAATGAGGAAATATTTGTTTCCAAATGATAAGAGCTATTTAAAATTTTCATCACTCATTTTATTCAGTCTGGGTTTGTTCATGTACTTTTTACTATCTCTTCACTAAGTATTTCCTATGTATTAGTTTTCTGTTTAGTTTTCTTAATTTCTATGCATTGAGCAAAACCGGAAGGTTGCCTGAGTTTGATTACATGAAGAGTCAGGAAGGGCTAAGGTACATATGGAGGATGTCTTACTCATTTATCATTAAAGGATAAACACTGTTAAAACTAAACACAGCGTCATATGTGAAGTCTCATTCCGTATGGTGCAGGGATAGCAAAATTTATGAAACTCATTTGATGTGGTGACCTGCACTCTGATTCTCTATCCATCATTAAATACATATTTATAGAGCACTCACTCTTCAGTCATTGTACCAGGTATGGAAATAAAACAGCACAGCAAAAGGCAGACATATTCCTAGCCTCCATTGAGTCCAACCCCACCAGCCATCTTCATCATCTGTCATCCATTCATTCTCTGCTTCCCAGTGCCCTGTGACATCCCTCAGTTACTGTTTCTGCTTGCTTGCAACACAAACAGAATTGCCACACATACACACACACACACACTTCAGTCACAATCAAACAATTATAAATCATTCATCAGATGATGTAATTAATTTGAATGTGCTAGTGAGAAATCTTCTAATAGAAGTTCTTGGATCTTCTTTCTGGGTATCATGCCTTTTAGCTTAAGGCATACGGTTTCACATAAAGATCAAGATTGGACCAGGAACCAAAAGACCAAGTTTAATCCAGATTTAGTACTTGAGTTTCTGATACTGTTAGGATTAAATGAGATTATGTATGTAAGAATATGAGGCTTCAAGGATGATAATAGATACTCAGCAAATTGATTATTTATTTAAATGAGACAAGATAAATGAAATTATTTTTAAACCATAAAGTGATGTGTGTTCTTTCTTCCTTCTATCTATCCATCCATCTATCTATCTATCCATCTATCCATGTCTCTATCAGTCAATCAATTGATCAGTCAATCTGTTGGATTATTGTGATTAGTAATTGGCTTATCTTAGTGCCTGACTAAAGAGACTCTGGTAGTGGGAAAAACTCTTTTATATTGAATTATCTACATCATAGCAAGTTTGGGACAAATGTCTTAGTAGCATGAACTTCATTGTGTCCTAAAATTATACTCAATAGATGAAAATTGGGTTACTTGTATTAAAGATCAGTCTTAAATTTTTCATATCCATGAATCTCTGTTTCCATATATTTCTAATAATGATTCAGAATTACATTTTGCTTAGTTGGAAAGTTTTTTTAAAAATGACACTCTCACATAGGGGAGCCTCTCTAATGAGGTTATTAAATTATAAAATCTAAGTATTACCTCCTTGGTCAAGAGGACATGGAGTTGGAGACTTAAGAAATAGAATGAATGATAAATTATTGATCTTCTCCAGTTTCTGTTGTTTGATTCTTGGATACAGAGTGGCTTTGTTAAAGGGGGATTACTCTGTCAGTTTATTTATGATGATTACATGGGTACAGTATTCATGCAGTTACTTCATTCCTTTTCTTTATTAGCTTCTGACTTTTTTTTATTATCATGCTTTTCTTTTTGCTATAAATTGTTAATTATCACCTTGACAGCACTGAGTAAGACTTCTATTAAGTGTCATTGTTTGACTAACAGTTGTGGAGATTTACTTTTGCTAAATCCCACATTATCATCCTGGACAACCATAAACCAAGGGACCCAGTACATTAAAGCAAAGCCCTTCTTTTGTGGGACTTCAGCCCAAGGGAATGTGTATGTTTCCAGGTTTATTAAAAAAAACCTGTTTATTGAGGGCCTATAGATTTTATAAAAGAAATATAGTTACTAAAATTTAAACAAACTATTCTAATCAACTCCTAGAGAAATATGTTGCTTTAATTAAGCTGTCACCCTTTGAGCCATATTATTGTCATTGATGTTAAAGTAAAGTTTAATAAAAGGTCCCAATAAATTTAGTAGCAGTCTCATTGACTGCAGAAGTATTTTAACAAGATAATAAATTATTCAAATTTTAGTAACCAATTTCCAAATAAGTTCAATATATACCATAAGAATGAATGGATAATTCTATTTATTGAATGTGTGATTTTTTATATATTTTAATCTAATTTCCTAGGTGTAAATTCTTATCATGTCAATACCAGAAAATCTAAATAAAATGCATTATTTATATTTTCTTAGTTCTTTGAAAGTTACATATACAGAAACTTGCTTTATTTCATAAATACGCCATCTCTATGGATTGGTCCATATGTTTCCAGTTGCATCATTGGTACTCATGGCCTGTGTTCTGTACTAGCTGAAATACTTAGTTGCTTCCTGGATTACATATGAATTACACACATGAGTCTCTTTATCTGGAATGTCCCTCTCCTTATCCTTTTCTAACATACCATTCTTACTTTAATATGCTCCCAAACACTTGGTGCATTCTTCTGTGTTAGGACTTATTACATTATGTGGTGTTCATATAATGTTGATGTACATAATTGTAGTGTCTTCGTCTTGGTCTTTTATATCTACATCAAACAAAATTATCTGACACATGTTAGGTGTTCCATATAACGTTATTAAAAAATAATCAACAACTTTAACTCCTTTTCAAATCTAAATGTAAGTCTCTCTTAGAAAATTATACTGAAAGAATGAATAGCTGAAAAATTTCTTCCTCATCTGAGTATATTGGTATTAATAATATGCCATGTCTAAATGATGATACCCCCAAATTAATGGTTATTATTTTGTATCTATTGCATTGCATATAGAGAATTATTTGACTGTATTATTTCTTTACTAAAATGTAACAGAATTTATTTTAGTTTTCATGAAAGAAAAATTTTAAATTATATTGAAAATTACTAAGGAAAATCAGTTTTTATATTAATCATATTACTTGGTCTAAAATAAAATTCCTTGTAGTGAATATACATGTCGTATAGATTGTTTCTAAAAATGTATTACTGAAAATATGAATGTCTTTTTGGAATCAAGGTAGATCTTTGACCCAAAACTTAAGTCCCTACCCTGTTTGAACTCATTTCTAGTATTATTTTACTATTGAACTCATTCCCTTTGCTACAGATTATATATGAATTTCATGAAAACAAAATTAACAATTCAAGCATATATCACTTAAACAAGAGAAAAATGTATTATTTTTAAGCAAAAATATGGAACAATTTCACTTAATGAAAACTTTCTAGTTTCTCAATAAATATGATAAATGGGTTCCTTGGTGACTCCTTCTATTTTTTAAAATATGCATTTGTCTTAAGTCACTTGAAGCTCAGAGTACAGCCAAGAGAAGAAATCGAAGGGGAAGAATTGATAGGGTAAATGGATTCAGAAATCAAATCCTTCCTCCACAACCACTTTCTTTATGTGGATCAGTTTATTAAAATTAAAAGTCTCTCTCAAAATGATTTGACCCCTTAATCTTTGATGATTGTGTATAATTTAATAATGCAGTTATTTTAGAGACTAGCAAGTAACAGTGAAGTAGTAATCTTAGGTATTGTCTGGACTCCAAGAACAAAGGAAAGTATAAGATCATCTGTAGTTACCAGCACTAAACATCCGAAACAGGTTAGTGAAAATTTTAGTCCAAACCTAGCTGTTGTCAGAAGAGGCATGGGAAACAGAATGAATAATTTAATTGAGATTACTTATAATATATAATAGAGATATGGTCTAAGGAAATAAATACTCCTGTTTTATAACTTCTGCTATGATTACTTTAGAAACTTTTATAATGTTTAAGCTCTACTGCCTCAGATTAAAATCTTTTTATGATTAAAAATAATGAAAAATAAAGAAATGTATAAAGAATAACATAACACTCTACTCACCAAATTGATATAACAACTTCTGACACTTTGCAATACTTATTTTATGCCCTTTGTTCTTAAAGGAAGAACACAGTACTGCAGCAAGAAATTTATAAAGAGTAAAGTATCATAAATAAAGCTAGGACTCTCACTCCATCTAATTTCCTTTTCCCCTAACCTTGAGTTATTTTAATAGCATTCTGAAGTTAGTGTGCATTCTAGGCATCTGATTTTTAAAATCTAGATTTTGACTGGCTATACTTCTTCAATCTGAAGATTTAATTTTTAATTATAGGAGATTCTCATCTATTAGCATTTCAATATTCCCCGATTGTGTCCTCTTATTCTGGAATATGTAATGTACATGAATTGGTACGTCTCATCCTATCCTTTATGTTTCTTAACCTTCCCTTCATTTTTTGTTGTTTCTTTGTATTTATTTGCTTTATATAACATGAGTGAGCTCAGATAATTTGCAGTTTACTGATCTTCCAGATTATTAATATTTATCTGCTGTTTAGTCTTTTTATTCAGTATTTTAATGCAGTAAATATATTTTTTCATTTTTATGTTTTTTCTTTTCAGTGCTTTCTGCTTTGACAGGATTTTGTTTGTTTGTTTTAATTTATTATCATGTTGATGTCTTTTTTGTCTACTTAATCACTCTAAACATGATTTGTATCAAATTGTTCTCTTGTCTTAGACTCAAGGTGCAAATTCCTTTTGCTGTATCTGTTGTCTCTCCCTTGTGCTAATTCATTGCCTCATTTGACTTATAATTTTATATTGTAAGTATATCTCCACCAATGTTTTGTTTAGTTTTATTCCCATTAGCTTATTTCTTTCTTTATGAGGACCATGCATCATGGATTTTTAAAGTATATTTCAGAGAAATTTACAATGTAGTTTGTAAATGTAAAAAGAAACTTGATAAACTCTTCTCTGGTTAGGTGGAAGAAGCTTCCCTTATTGTGTTTCTTCAGGAGGGATAAATAACTTGTCAGACAAGCAAAAGCTAAAAGAGTTTGACAATGCTAAAACTACCCTAAAAGAAATGTTGAAGAGTCTTCTCCAAGGGAAAAAGAAAAGGCTACAACAAGAAGTAAGTATCTTTAAGAAAGAAAGAAAAAAATCCCATTAAGAAAGGGAAATATATAGTAAGGGTTCAGGATCAACCACTTAGGTAAGCTAATACAAAGATTAAAAGTCAAAAAGCTGTAAAAGCAACAGTAACTACAATAAACAATGATAGGATAACATGACATAAAATATGACATCAAAAACACAAAATGTAGGGAAAAGGAATCAAAAATGTAGATTCTTTAGAATGTTTTGAACTTAAAAGAATATCATTTTAAAACAAGTAGATATAGTTATATGTCAACATATATAAACCCCATGCATGGTAACCACAAATCAACAACCTAGAATAGATACAGAAAAATGAAGAAGAAAGAAACACAAGCCTACCAGTAAAGAAAATCATCAAACCACAGTGGAAGAAACAAGAATAAATAAATTAAAGAGAAGAGAACTACAGAAACAATGGGGAAAAAGTAATAAAATGGCAATAAGCACATACCTGTTAGTTACTCTAAATGTCAATGGACTAAATGCTCCAATCAAGACATAGAGGGGTTGATTGGATTAAAAAACAAAAAGAGAGAGACCCATCTATATACTAATTATAAGGAATTCTCTTTAGAACTAAAGACACACAGACTGAAAGTGAGGGGATAGGAAAAGTTATTTCATGCAAATATAAGCTACAAGAATGCAGGGGTAACAATACTTATATCAGACAAAATAGACTTTAATACAAAGTCCATAACAAAAGACAAAGAAGGTTGTCATATAATAATAAAGTGATCAATACAAGAAGAGGATATTACTCCCATTAACATATATGCACCTAGTACAAGAGCACCTAAAGATATAAACCAAATATTAACAGATGTGAGAAAATGACAATAATACAATAATACTAGTTCCACTAACATCAATGGACAGATCATCCAGACAGAAAATCAATAAGGCAACAGTGTCTTAAAAGGCACAGTAAGCCAATTGGACTTAATAGATATCTACAGGACATTCCATACAGAAACAGCAGAATATACATTATTTGCAAGTGCACATGGAACATTTTCCAGAACATATTACATGCTAAGCTCCAGAACAAACCTCAGCAAATTTTAGACGATAGCAGTTATATCAAGAATTTTTTTTAATCACAGCAAAACTAGAAATCAATTACAGAAGTAAAAATGGAAAACACACAAACATGTGGAGAATAAACAACATACTACTGAAAAACAATGGATCAATGAAGAAATCAAAGAGGAAATTAGAAAAACCTTGAGACAAATGAAAATGGAAACACAGCAAAATCTATGGAATGCAGCAAAAGTAGTTACAAGAGGGACGTTTATTGTGATACACGATAAAGTTCTTCAGGAAGCAAGAAGAATGACAAATAAACATCTAACCTGCCATCTAAAAGAATTAGAAAACGAACAAGGAAGCCCAAAGTCAAAAGAAGGAAGGACATAATAAAGATTAGAGAGGAAATAAAAAGAGATTTAAAGATACGGAAAATATCAATGAAACCAAGAGCTGTTCTTCGAAAAGATAAATCAAACTGAGAAATATTTAGCTCACCAGAAAGAAAAGAGAGAACCCAAATAAAATAAGAAATGAAAGAGGGGAAATAACAACTTATAGCATAGAGATACAAAAAATCATAGAGAATGCTATGAGCAGTTATATGCCAACAAATTAGACAACCTAGAAGAAATGGACAAATTTTTAGAAACATACAACTTGCCAAAACTGAATCGGGAAGTAACAGACAATCTGAATAGACTAATCAGTAGTAGTGAAATTGAATTTGTTAAAAACAAACAAACAAACAAAAACTCTCAGCAAAGGAAAGTCCAGGACCAGACAGACTCACAGGGGAATTCTACCAAATATATAAAGAAGAAGTTCCAAAGACCGTTCTGGAAACTATTCCAAAAGATGGAAGAGGACAGAACACCCCCAAATTCATTCTATGAGGCCACCATTACCCAGGATACTAAAACCAGACAAAAACACTAGAAGAAAAAAAAAAAAAAAGAAAATTACAGACCAATAACTTTGATGAATTTAGATGCAAAAATCTTCCACAAAGTATTAGCAAACTAAATGCAACAGTGTACAGAAAGGATCATACACCATGATCAAGGATGGTTCAATATTCATTAATCAATCAATGTGATAGGCCACATTCAAGGAAGAAGGAATAAAAGTCAGATGATCATCTTCATAGATGCAGAAAAAGCATTTGACAAAATTCAAATCCATTTATGATAAAAACTCTCCTCAAAGTTGGTAGAGGGAACATATCTCAACGTAATAAAGGCCGTTTATGACCAACCCACAGCTATCATGATACTCAATGGTGAAAAGTTAAAAGCCTCTCTCTCCTCTAAAATTAGGAACAAGGCAAGAATGCTCACTGTCACAAGATAAGGGTGTGGGATTGAGAGACACAAAATACTCTGTATAAAATAGATAAGTACTAAGGATATATTGTGTAGGGAAATACAGGTGTTATCTTGTAATAACTTCAAACAGAGAATTATCTATAAAGATATTGAGTCACTATGCTGTACACCTGAAACTAATATAATGTTGTAAATCAGTTATACTTCAATAAAAAATCTGGTTCTAAATTATCTTCCTGACATTAGATAATTCTCTTTTATGTTCAATTTTTGGAACTTTGAAAACATGAATATTCCTAAACTGTTTTATAAACTGTGTAATTTAGCATTTTATATTTCTGTAATATGAAAGGACTCCACATCAGCTAAGGCTGCTTTCTTGTCAGATGTGTTCAGAACATACTTATGTCTTAGTATTATGTCCATGTTACTGACTAAAGTTCTTGTTACTATGATGAGGGACATATGCATGTGTCATCTGGAGCCTTAAGAATTGTTTATGTCACACTTTATGTGTGCATGAATGTTGTGTGTGTGTGTATGTGTGTGTGTTTAGGATGACAAATTTTGAACATTCCTTATTGCCAGTATATATTCCAACAAATTTTAAGTTTAGATCACTTGTTAAATAAATTATCAATATCGAAACTTTATGACCAGAAATAAGATCTTAGAAGAATTCCCAAATACTCAATTATAATAAAATAATGATTTGAGAAATAAAGATCAGGAATCATACTTCTATTTTCTCTTTAATATTAAGTTTTATTACATATTAGGAATAATCTGAATTGCCTTGTGTAATACTTACAATAAAAGGTTTTAGACATTGATTATTTTTCTTATTTTCTCCTCTTTTTAAATTTCTTAAGGGGGAGGTGAAGTCATTGGATTGAGAACTTTTTTTTTAGTTTTAGTTTTCATATAGGCCTGTAGTACTATAATATTCTCCTAAATACTGCTGAACAATATGTCATAGATTTCTTACTTTCCCTTGATTTCTTGACCCATGAGTTATTTAGAAGTATATTATCTAGTTTCCAATTTGAAAAAAATTTCAGATAACTTCCTTTTATTAAAGTATAATTTATTTTATTATGGAAAGAGAACATACTTTCTATGACTTGAATTTAAAAAAAAAATCTATTGAGACATTTTTCTCATGACCTAGAATATGGACTGTCTTGGTAAATGTTTCATGTACACTTGAAAAGAATGTGTATTGTGTTGATGTTTGGTAGAGTATTCTATAAATTTAAAATTATGTCAAGTTGGTTGATAGTGTTAAAGTGTTTCATATCCTTGGTGATGGTTTTTTCTACATATTCTAGTATTATTGAGAAAGAGGTGTTCAAATCTCTAACTATAATTGTGGATTTACCTATTCTTGTAATTTTAACAGTTTGGCTGCATGTATTTTGAACCCTTTTCATTAGGTGGAAATAGTTTAAGGTTATGTTCTTTTGATTCATTTACCTCTTTATAATTATGAAATTACCTTCTTTATCTCTGGTACATTCATTGCTCTGAAGTTAAGTATTTTTCTATTGCTATTATAATCATTCCAACTTTCTTTTGATTAGTGTTGTATAGAGTGCATTTGCCCGTCCTTTTAGTTTTAACCTATCTATGTCTTTACATTTGTAGTGTATTTCTTACTGGCAACATACAATTGGTCCTTGCTTTTTTTTATCCAATTTGGCAATCTCTGCCTTTTAACTGGGGTGTTGAGAACCCTTGCTATTTAGTGTGATTTTTGATATAGCTACATTTAGGTCCATGATCTTGCTTTATGCTTTTTATTTGTATTATTTGTTCCTTATTCCTTTTTTAGGTTTTTTTTTTTCCTTCTTTTCGCATCTTATATGTACTTACCACACAAAAGAAATGGTAAATATGGGATGTAATAGAGATAGAGGTTAGGTAATCATTTTGCATTGTATAATCATGTAAAACCAACACATAGTGCCTCTTAAACTTACACAATGTTATAAGCCAATTATATCTTTATAAAACTGGGAAAATAGTATTTTAGTATGCAGTAAAAAAAATTTTATATTGTTTTCTCCCCATTGATTTACCTCTATGAAAGAAGAATTTTTATAGAAAATAAACATTTCCCATTGCACTATTATACACACTATTAAATTTGCAATTTAACATCAAAAAGTACATTTTTTATATAGGAAAGAAATTTTGTATTTATCAATGCATATCAAAAGATTTTGTTTCCAAGAAGTAATTTAGGCTGTTAGAAACTATATATTTAAAGCTAATTAAATTGGTAGTCAATTATTCCTACATAATCTAGAAGAGTGACAAACCAGATAATTTAAAGTTATAGATTGATTAATAACTCTGGTTATGAGGCTTTGTTCATAAATGAATACAGTCATGACAAACTAATTTTTGAATTTTTAAAGAATTGTACTTATGTATTGTTAAAGCCATGTTGAAAAAAACTCTTACAGTTTTTCAAGAAATCTTAGAAATTAGCTGAACAGGTATCTTTTCTTCTATATAAATAATCTCAAAAGCAACTTGAAGAATACTTTATGACTATTTCATGGGAAAAAAAGTTGGTTAACTCTGCTCTACTTTTGGTTAGTTTTTATTTTCCTAATAGATCTTTGTAATTCTCTGGCTCTTGCACTATGCACTTTAGATTCTGTTATACATTTTTAAAAAATTATCTTTTAACTCTATAGCATAAATTACTTGTATAGAAAGTGGCAACTGTCTTTTGGAATATGATATGTATCTTATTTTTGTTCTTGATTATTATAAAATAAGCTGAGAGTAGGTGATTCCTCTTCCACTCACTTACTGAAGTTACAAGTTACCCTATGTTAATAGTCAAGTGCATGAATGAATAGGGGTATCATATTTTAAAGAAGTGGCATTTCAGAAATGTAGAACATATTTTCACCTCCAAATTCTCTGTCCGTGGTTATTCTCCAAATGGTTTATAGGCTTAATTACAACTCTATAAAGATTCTATTCTTAACATTCTGACCCCAAAGCTCAGGCTCCTGTCTTGTTATAGGATCTTGTCGCCTCTCTATTTTTATGTCCTCAGATTTGCTCTCTTCTAAACTGGGCCACTTTATGACACCAGGAAAAGTAACCTATGAAATCAAATTCATTTCTCTATACAGTGAGTAAATAAAGATGAATTGCTAACTCCATAGTTACCTTATCCAAATAGCGAGGAGATCTCATTAGTTCACCATTCTATTTGTGTCCAATTTCATGCTCTTGGACACTGAGAATAAAATAGCTCTAAAGGTCACTTAGTCTATTATACAGTGGGTTCACTAATCTAGTGTAGAGAATATGTTGTATATTCCAAAGTTTATCACCTAAATCCTTTAATCTTATAATAGATTGGACATATATAATTGGATATGGTATAATAGTGTAATATTATAAGATTGTCTTTAAAAATCAATCTGTTAGGTGTGTTTTTCTGTTTGATTTAAACAGTTTTCTCTGGGAAAGATGGACTATGAAAAATTCCCATGGCTATCTCTTCCTGACTTAATAAAAATCAAGTTGTGCTATTTCTATAATTATTCTTACTTTTCAGATTACCCCCAAATGTATAAACACTTTATTTGAGGATATAATATTCATAATACTAAACCTTGGGCCATCTTTGTTTAGAAATCCTAGCCCTACCTAGTTGAAATTTATTTCTTCTGTATCTTAATGTTTGTGCTTTATCGTGTATTCTGCCTTCATGTATGTGTGCATATCATGCTCCTCAATTATACTATAAGATCCCAACCCAGAGCGTTTTCTGTTTCTTCTTGGTTTATTTCTATAACATCAGAGTACCTGGCACAACATAGTAAGTATATAATGCATATTTGTTGAATGTGTGTTATCAGATACATTCAAAGATAAGTGTACATAGTAGGTGATCTCTAGATGATATACAAACTTAATCTTATCAAGGATCTTGATCAAATTAGGGGAAATCTTTTAATAAGTTAATTAGGAGATTTAGGAGACAGAGTTTATGGAGTGAACATATTTGCCGGTTAGATGGATATAAACATGACCTTAAAAATGGAGCAATAGAACATTAATTTTATGAAAAATAGATACTTACAGACAAATGTTTCCCTATGGAGCAATTGTTGTATCTTTTTTTTTTTTTTTTTTTTTTTGTCTTTCCATCCATCCATTCAGCCAGCTAGTCAGCCGGCTAGCCAACAAATATTTATTAAGAATGTACTTGTTAGGAAGTACTATATGTGCTAAAGACAGAGCTTAGATAAACAACCCTGCCCTTACAGAGCTAATATTCCATTGGGATGTGAAGCGGTTTGGGAGCATTTAGCTGTCACTAGGGAGGTCAGAATGGCTAGATTAAGTGACAGGTTAGTAGGAGATGAGGTGTCAGAGGCAGTGGGGATGCGGGAGCACAGATTATGTCTCTCATGGTAGGGAGGTGGCTTTGACTCAAAATGAGAAGGGAAGTATTGGACAGTTAGAGCAGAGGACTTCCAGTATCAGAGCTACATTTTTAACAGGGTCATTCTGGCAGCTGAATTAAGAAGAGACTCTAGGGGTGAAACTATCAAAGCAAGGTACCAAATTTCAGGCTATTGTTGTAATCCTGGCAAGAGGTCATGGTGAATTGGTTCAAGGAACTAGCAGTTTAGATAGTGACAGGGGTTATATTTTTCAATATATTTTGAAAGCAGTGATAGCAGTATTTTCTGGTAAATTGGATACGAAGTATGAGAGCAAGAGAAGGAATGAAAGATGACTCTAAGCTCTTTGTTCTGAGCAATTGTAAATGGAATAGACATGTCATTAACTGGGAGAGCAGTCAACACTATTTACTTCCATTCATTTTCATTCATTCTCTTGGACCTTGTAATTTGATTCCACTCCAAACGCTGAATATAAATTGGACCTCCTAAGATCTTCCTGCTTGCCCAACCCTGTAGCATTTTATTACTTTGATCTCTTAGGAAACTCTTATTACCCTTAAATTTCAGATCACTTATTATTCTTCTTTAGCCAAAAAGTCTTTGCTCTGCATTTCTTAGTCCCTATTTGTGATCCCTATTTCTTAGTCCCTATTTGTGAAGTCCCCCCACTTCCACTGATTTTGGTGTACAAAAATAATTAACAAGCTATGTACCTATTAATAAATAAGGATATTATAACTTAAATATTAACTGAATGCAGTTGATTTTATTTTGCCCTAGGATGTATATTGCAGTTAGCATGATTAAAATATAGAAAAGCAAATACATTTTGGTCATGTCTAAATTATGTATCAATCAAACAATATATGTCTTCAGAAATTCTTAGCCTCATTCAAGAAATTTAATAATATCATTTAAAAGGATTGAGCATGCTGAAATCAGAGCAAATTAATAGAAAATGTCTATCATCTTTTGTAAAATAATTTTATTTAAAAATATGTAGACTATCCAAAACAAATTAAGATTTAGCATGAATGGTCACTTTTAAATGGCTTCCTTATGTATTCATATCTCTGAAAATCTTGTTTCACAGAATTTATGAGTATTGTTTATTATTGTTTTAATTTCAAATTATTACTGATATTGATGTCTATTTTGTGCCACCTCTGTTTATTATGCATCACACTCAGGGGCAGCAATTCATTTTTCAGGTACACAAGTTTCATGATTTATCGGTGTACATTAATACTTTCTATCTTGATTGCCCAGATGTTTCACACCTGTTCTTGTGAATATGTGATAATCTTAGATTTAACACCATTGCCAACCCTTAATGTAATGCTTTATCATGATCCAATATGATGATTATTGTGTAATGAAATCTTAGCTTATATTTTTACACTCCTTTAGCTTTTAATAACCTATATCCTATAGAAAATGAGAAATATTTCATGCTTTACTTAGTGTGGTCATCAAAAGAAGAAAAGATTTTTATCCAGATAATTTTAAGGTCAGGTTAAATAGTTCTTTAAGATTCTCTAAGGGTGTGTAAGATCACTATTTTTTAAAAGACGTTATTTATATTCATGTGACTGGTAGAAATATATGTTCTCATACCATTTACTTTCTTCCTAAGGTACTTTTCTAATTAATACTTATCAGCTATTTTGTTTTGTTTCGTTTTGTTTTCTTTTATTTTCCTTTAACCAGTTAGAAACTGTATTATTTACTTCCATTTTCTTGTTTAGGCTTTGTAAAGGATGATATGGTATTATACATAGATGGTTGTATTTAAATATATTTCTCTTCACTTTTAGAAATAGAAACACTGTGAGTCAGTTATCCCCTGATTGTGAACTGTGTGTCTTCCAGAGGCTGTTTTATGAGAGTTGGGTGCAATAAAGACAGTCAGCTGCTACTTGTTGATCTATTTATTTTATAAATACATATATGTCAGGCTTTATTGAGAATTGCTTAGCAAATTAGACTATTAGGCCAACTACAGAAGCTTTTTATTTTTAACGTCATTATATGAAAGCTATTTTTTAAGAAAATTTCTAGTGTTGATAACTAATATTACATAACAAATTGCAATTTTGACATTTTTTTAAGTGTCATTATTCATGTATTATGGCTGTCAAAGATGCTGTTACTACCTCTTAGGAGCCAATTATCCATGGTATTTCTACACAACTTGTAAGAACTTTGTCCTTGACTATCTTTTCAAGGATGCTTCTGAAGCAAATGGACTTGGAAGAGAGAGAGAGTATCTCCCTCCAGGGCAAAAGGCAGATTTGTTTGAGTTCAGTATATTCAAGATAAGATCTCCCTATGGGGCAAATGTTGAGTAGGCTTGCTGAAGTCCTCTAGTACAACTGGGCTTTTTCTAAATTAAGGCATCCTCCACTGTGACAGACACCTACTTTGCAGCACCCACCTGGGCCATTCAGCATCACCTTCATGATTATTGGGGTGGAATGGAATTGATGAAAATATGAAGCTCATAAAATGTGTAATAAAGCTCTTTGTCTCTGACTGAAGAGTCTCATATCTACCACGAGCCTTAAGTGTGGAAGGCTGACAACTTAACCTTCGAGTAGGATAAAAATCTCTGAACTTGAATAGTTCTTGACATTACCATCATTTTACAGAAGAAATAACAGGGCCCAGGGAAGGTGAAAAACTATCTCAAGTCCCTAAAATCCATTAGTGACAGGTGACAGAAGTAGAAGTAGGTCCTACACTTGTGCCGTGATATGCTGCTGCTTCTAGGGAGTGGACTTTCAGCCCACAATGTGAAATTTGTGATCTCATGGGAAGTGACTGAAGCTAAACAAACACTAAAGACTTTTCTGGCAGTTCATTTTAGTAGTGAATTCTTAATCAGGCATAAATAAAATAATATGTATACATTAAGATTCAGTAGAGCTTCTATAGAGCTAACACAGAATGAGCATTTAAAAAATAACTTGTTTCAGATTTTTGTTGCAATGATATTTCCTGGCTATTTTCATAAAATAAGTGAAACTTCCGTTGTATTTTAATACTGAAATTTCCTAATAATCTGATTTACAAATAGCTTCTAGATAGTAGGTATATGTAATTTAATGTATAGTTTATGGACCGAATTTAAATTTTTTAATTAAATATAAGATAAATGACATTTTATATTGTCTTTTACTAGTTTAGTGCATCTCTTGACATACTATAGTAATGATAGTGCTATGAAAATTGTTTAATTCTCACTATTGCTATTTTAGAGTGTGAATAAATTTCAGAATAAAAAAAATTAATCTTAAAATGTTAAGGTTATTAAAATGCATCTGCCCCTGCTTATGTGCTCATGTAAACTTTTATTTAGGGCATTCAGTTGTTCACTGTAAGAATGAAGGCTTTTTATATATCTTGCACAATAGTATTTCTCTTTGTTTCTATTAGGTTGATATAATAGGAAATTTGAATGAGATGTGATCACAGGAGGTCATTTAGCAATACCAAGTTTATACAAATGTGACTTCTTTCATCCTGTTTACTGAGATTTTTACTTAGTAACATTTTGTTGAGTGAAATGTAAGAACTGATAAGTTGGAGTAACGTCTGACTTGAATACAAAACTTAAACATTTGATCATCATTGGTAAATTTTTTTATGTGAAAAACTAGTACTCATTCTAAAATTTAACTTAAATGTTATCCAATAAGGAAATTATAGTCCCTTAATCATTTAGGTGACTTTGAATTTTCAATCAAATTATTTGTACCAATATTTTGATCAGTGGAAATGCTAGCTTAAAATTAATTCCATGTCAAACTTCACTTATTTATCAGTGATTCTGTTGTAAAGTCCAACCTAATTCTGTTACCAGGAAAAGGAAAATAATAATTACCTTGGTTCTCAGTCACCCGAAAAAAAAGAACTTTTGACGAGAGACCAAAAGCGTGGTATTAGCAAGACTTGTATTAGTGAAGTTAAAAAAAAATAGCAAAAGATAGTACACTCTCGAGAATTGGGAGTGGGTCAACCCAAGAGAGGGAAAATGGTGCTGTTCCTTTGTTTTTCCTGTTTTTATATCCTGGTTTCATGATTGATTTATTGATTGGTTGATTGACAGCTCAAGTTCCCTGTGCTCTGGTTGATTGACAGCTCAGATTCCTTGTGCTTTGGTTAATTGACAGCTCAGGTTCCTGGTGTTCTGGATTGTTCCTTTCCCCTTCCTCTCCCCCTGCCCAGTGCTCATTTCTGTCTAAACTACCTAACATTCCCCCCTCTAGTCAGTAGGTCCTCAAATCTTTGAGACATAGAGGGTAACAACTGCTGTAGCTCCTTCCTGCTGATCTGGGGTGATGATGAAGCTCGTTGGGGTCCCAGACTAGCTGTCTGTCACTGGGTAGGTAGTGAGCAAAGGGTCAGTGTCCATCGAGGGGCTTGTATAAAAGCTGTCTTGGCTGATTGGTTGGTTACCTTGTTGTATAGCCAATTGAAGTTTGACTCTAGATGAGACGAAACACATTTTATAAGAAGATTGAAAAGATAGAGGTCAAATATAGAGAGCTAATCCTAGCCAAGTGATAAAAGGGGCAAACAACGATCTTAAAAGAAATTGATTTCTGTGCCTTCTGTTGGTTTAGGTTTTAGAAAGCAATTGTTGGAGTGTTAGTCCAGTGAACTAAAGGAGGAGTAAAAAGAGAGACTGTAATGTCAGAGACATTTTAAATTAGTATTAAAACAGTTTGGTGGGAGACCTAAAAGACAAAAGATTAGAGCCAGTAGACATTTGAAAGACAAATAAATATTGGGACTGGGGACTAAGGGGTATACAAAAGAAAGCATCTTTTAGGTCTAAGGTAGTGTACCACTGGGTTCCTGGAGTAACACACAGGGGTTTGGAACCACTGGATGAAGAGGTCCTACTGCCTCATTTATGATTCGTAAATCCTGGACCAGTCTATAGGTCCCATCTTTTTTAATGACTGGAAGGATAGGTGTATTGCAGGGGGAGTTAACAGGAATTAGGAGTCCACACTGTAAGAACTTAGAAATTATTGGCTGAACACCCTTCCTCGCCTCAGGTTTTAAAGGGAGTTGTTTTCAATTAGGGGACCAGGTAGGATCTTTAAGGGGGATGACAGCTGGAACAACTGTGTTTGCTCGCCCTGGGATGCCTTGGTCCCAGACAGCGGGATTGATTTTAGTCTCCCAAGCCTCTGGGTCTGGAGGTCTTTCTCCTTCCCCGGAGAGCAATAGTGTTGTAAAGATGTAAAAGTTTGGGATTTTCTCCCAGATTAACTCTGGTTCCCAACTTGTAAAGAAGATCTCTACCTAAAAGGGGGCTGGGACATCCTGGCATGCATAAGAATGTGCGAATGAGCGTTCGTCCCACAAACAACCAAAGGGGGTGAGTAGAGAATCTTAAGGTCGGTTTACCTGTGACTCCCATAAAGGTACAGAATCTTAGAGGACAAGGATCTGGAGAAGGACGTTAGGATAGAGTAGGTGGCCCTGATATCCTGTCCTACCTGCCACATCTATTTGTCCTCGCGGCTCCAGCCCTGTGAGGGGGATCTCTTGCGTTGGGGCCGACTGGAAGGGGCTTCTTCAGTCACGGACAACCATCTGCGGGTCTTGGACCGGTTTTCTCCCACGAGCCATTTGGCTCGAAGGACAGAGGGCTGCCGAATGACCCTGCTGGCTACACTGAAAGCAGGCAGATCTTGGAGGTTTGTCCCTATGGGGACATTCTTTGGCCCAGTGACCAGGTTGGCAGGCAGATGCTGCACTTGTTGGTGGACTTGCTCGGGCTGTTGGCGGCCTGCGTGCATCAGGACAGTGGCTGCCCTTGAGGGCCCGCAGTCACCAGGGCAGGCCTGGCCTCCTCCCTTCTTTCCTTCTCCTGATCCTTGGCCTCTCACACCTGCTCTCGATGATGAAAAACTGGCAGCAGTGGTTAGCATTTCATCAAGAGTTACTCTAGATTCCTGGATCACCTTCTGGAGTTTTCATCTAATATCAGGGGCAGGCTGAGTGAGAAACTTATCCTTTGAGATGATGTGTCCCTCATACGAGCTGAGGTCTAAGTTAGTATACTTTTAAGTGCCTCCTGGAAGCCGCTCTAAAAAGGCAGTGGGGTTTTCTCCGGGCTGCTGACTAACAGCTAACACCTTAGAATAACTAATAACCTTCTGTCGGGCTGCCCGGAGTCCTGCCTTAACACAGATTAAAAAAATGGTCCTTTTCCCACTTTCGGTTCAGGTCATTGTAATCCCATCCGGGGCCCCTGGGGGGAACAGCTGTTTCCCCTGTGGGATACTTACCATTAGACAGATGTGGACTGGCTGCATATTTTCTGGCTGCTCTGAGAACCCCTTCCTTTTCTGTGTCAGATGGGGTTTGGCCAAGGATAGTATTAACATCTTTCCAGGTGAGATCATATGCCAGAGTGAGGTGCTGGAATGCCTCTGTATGTATCTGGGTTATCTGAATAACTTCCCAGATCAGTCTTACTTGTCTCAGTTCTACCAGAGAGAACGGCTTATGTATGAATTGAGGACCAAATTCTCCACTTGTTTCTACCAGGGGACAGGTCTTAGCTATCAAAGATAATGGAGGAGCCGAAGGCAGTGTCTTTCCTGAGTATGAGGGAAACGAAGGGTATATGGTAGGGAGAGCAGGGCAGGGTGTAGGTTTAGGAGAGTCTCCCTCCCTAGGGGGTGTCGGGGACAGTAGGTTATTAGATGTAACCGTTACCTGAGTGGCTAACTTACATACTTCTGGGAGATCATTACTGTCCCTCAGTAAGTAAAAAATATGAACGTATGGTATTTCAGACCATTTGCCTTGTCTCTTGCAGAAGAGATCAATCTGGAGCAAGATGGTTGAGTTTATATTCCCGTTTATAGGCCATGCTTCCTTGCAGGGAAGTTGATATTGTGGCCAGGCAGAATTACAAAGAAATATGTGTTTTTCTTTTGAGGGTTTGTAGATTAAAATGGTCCCAGTTGGCCAATATGCAGCCCAAAGGAAGTCCCAGTCAGGGATAGACTCTTCGGTTTCCCACCTGAAAGACAAGGGGAGGGTTCAGGGGGGTTTCAGAGCTTAGTGTCCTAAGGTGAAAGGCCTGTGGACTAGGCTGATGTCTCAGCCTGTCCCCAGCGAAATGCATCTGAGAGGGTAGCCGTGAATCAGCAGTGCCTAGCTTCCTAGGGTCCTGATTCGGGGGTGGAAGCTGACGTCTCAGCCTCCACTCCAGAAAGGGGGAAATGGCCACAGCCTTACCGTGTGCTGGGTGTCTCCATGGTCTGATTGGAGTGATCGCCTTTAGTTTAGCCAGTGGCTGGTCACCCTACCACGCCTTGTATTCTCAGTCCAGCTGCCACAACCAGCCCCAGAGCTTGTGCTCTGCTGGCTGGCCTCGGGGAGGAAGAGGGAAATGAAGGAGGAAAGATTAGGTTTAAGCACAGCATCTGAGTCAGGACACCAAAATTAATGTTACCAGGAAAAGAAAAATAAGAATTACCTCGGTTCTTAGTCACGCGAAAAGAAAGAATTTTTGACGAGAGACAAAAGCGTGATATAAGCAAGATTTTTATTAGTGAAGTGAAAAAAAATAGTGAAATATAGTACACTCCCAAGAATTGGGAGCGGGCCAAGCCAAGAGGAAAAATGGTGCCGTTCCTTTGTTTTTCCTGTTTTTATATGCTGGTTTCGTGATTACTTGCCTGATTGATTGATTGACAGCTCAGGTTCCTTGTGCTCTGGTTAATTGACAGCTCAGGTTCCTGGTGTTCTGGATTATTCCTTTCCCCTTCCTCTCCCCTGCCCAGTACTCATTTCTATCTAAACTACCTAACAATTGTACAAATGAAAAGTATTCAGTGGCAAGAATGAGCTAACACCTATCGTTTCTGTTACTAGCACACATAAAGGCAGTTATTAATATAACATAGTAGAGACAGCAGACTTAGGTTTCTTGCAATCTTGTGTATTCATACAGGCAACTAAATTCATTTTAGTTAAATTAATCCCCAATCTGTGAGCTATTTGCTCCTCACTTTCCAATTAAATGTATCTAAATATTATTTGGTTTCCAGTTAATTTTATTTATTTGCCATATTGCTCAGTTTTGTTGTTGTTTTGCTATTCTGTTTTGTTTGTATGTTTTTTATACTCCAATCCTAAAGGCTTGGATTTTGCTCTGGATTACTGTTTTTTTTTAGTTCTCTTTAACTGTACTCAGAATTCTGCTGTAGGGGTTGGGGAGAGAGGCAGGCAAGCAGGGAAGTTGGAATGGCCTGCAGTTAGCATGGAAAGCACACTTTTTACTTGATATACGTTTATTTAGGACTGGGGAGGGTCACAGAGATTATGGGAGAACAAAAAAAAAAAAAAACGTCCTGGATGATGCCTCAGAAATTCTCTATTTTCTTATTTTTCTTACTGTTAATCATCAACAAACCTCAAGGCAAGAGATTTGCAAGCCAGCAGCTTCTGCAGTTGAAGGGAGAAATATGTTTTCATTCCTTTCCAATTCCTCAAACATTACATCTCAGATTATATAAACTGTGTAAATGATAAATTTCTAGTTTCGACAAGGATGATTTATACATCACTTTAAAAGAACATCTATTTCTCACAGTGGCTGAAACAGCAGTAGCACTAACCGAGGCCGGAACATACCCCTGGGCCAATGGTTGACTTCCACTTCTGTAATTTTACGTGTGCGGATAATACCAAATAAATCCTTCTGCTTTTATAGGTGTCCGAATGCTCACCACCTTAAATCCAGTCATTATAATAAGCAATCTTCTGAATTCCATCTTTTAAATCAGTTACATAAAAGAGTGTGTTACCTCCTGCTATTAGGTAATGATTCTTTCAGATTAAGAACTAACTTATTAGGCTGAGAATACAAAAGGGATGCAGTTACTTTGCCTACATCACGTCCCTCGGAAGGACTTGTTCTGTTGCCAGAAAGCTGTGGGAAGCTCTTTGTGCTTTCTAAATTTTACCTTTCTTCGTAAACTTTTAAAAATTTAATAAGTTGTCTAGTGTTGAATTCTTCATCCATGCCCAAAACATTGGCCTTTATCACCACGCGAATGACCACCTATCACGGGGATTTATGGTCACTGTGATCCTGGAGCATGTTTAGAGCACTTTACATGTTATGTGATATTAAGCAAAAATATTTCTGGGCCTGCTCACATGCTTCGAGGGGAGTGTTACTTTTCTACTTGTTATATATACCTACATGAGCTATATTAACATAATCTTGGGGTTATAGAATATAAATTTAAAATATTGTCAGAATGATTTTATCCATGAATTTTTTTGCTTATATTACCAATTTTTTTTTTTTTTGGCTTATAGGACCAAAATTGGCTTGAAAAATAAAACATCCTTTCACTATAGCAGAAGAGGCATGGAAATAAATAATAAAAAATGGAAGCAATTAAAAAGATCCTTGGGTCTATGATTATAACTAAAGAGACTTGTCAGTTTAAGAAACTTTGCATGGAGGTTGAATAGTGCTCTCTGATAAACTGCCAGTGAAGATTATTCCTTATCATGTGCAACATCTAACAAATCTTTACAAGAATATTCCAGGAGGTGTCATATTTTCTCCAACTATGTCTCGCATTATTGAGACATATTCAGAATATGTCTATAACCTATTGTTGTTACTATGTAATATAGAGTTGTTTTACTTTGTATTTTGAAAATAATGTGTTTGATCCCAGTTTAACACTGCCCCTGGACCTCACTGCTTTCTGTTGAGATGGTCATGGAATTTCAGAAGGATTGTAATCCAACATGTCAAGGGCTAGTGACATTTGCTACTTGAAGTACTTTCTGATATTCATAACCGTATTTTAAAATACAGTGTTCCCTAAAAATTGCTTCAGTGGTGATAGACCACCCTATCCAATATAATTTCACTTCATTTCATGTCATGGTGATATTTGCTGTAATTAAAGAGCTCATACATAGCAGAAGCCCTAAGAACTGTTGTTAACTTGTATATATGATGCAGATATACATGAATACATTATTTACATATGCATAAGTACATAATTATATATATATACACATACATACACATATATATATAGTCTTCATAAACATGCCCAGTGTTACAAATTTTTCTATTTTGTGTGTGTATGTTTGTGTATATGAAAAAGCATAAAGTTACTAAATAGATCGGGAATAAAATTCACAAGTTTTCTGCCAAGTATGACACTGCACGTTTGTGCATGTTCTTGCAAAGGCCATTTCTTTACAAATAGGGTCCTGGGGGATTGTTAATGCGAGATGAAGCTTCCTGTTTATTCACCCGCTCTGGGATTTCCCATTTGCCAACACTACAAATGCATTGTATTATAAATGAGAACAGCTTGTTGAGAGCTGTGGTTTAATGTTTTCTGGAAATAGATGAAGACAACATGTTCTGATTTATTTGTAGCAAATCCAGTTAGGAGCTTATTGAAGGAGGTTGGGTTTTTGTGTGTGTTTTTTTTTTTTTTTTTTTTAACAAGCATAGGAAATATGTTTTTGTGGTGGTATCGTTGATAAGTACAAATTCTTCCTAAAGTAATTATGCATGCTTCAGAGTAAACCTCCTTTTAGGAGAACAATTGGTATTCAGTTTTGTATCTAAGTAAACAATATTTACATAAAAATACTAGAAAGTTATTAATCATATGAGCCATCAAAATCCTCTGCATTGTCCCACAAAAGGAAGTTAAATTAGTGATAATTGTTTGCTTATTGATGTAGTATAGTATAGTAATGGTTTTGTTTAATGATCATAGATCAATCAGTAAATTCTCCTTATTCCTATCTATCTATCTTAGTGGATTTTGAACAAATATCTGGATAATAATCATTCCTCTGGGAAAAAGAAAGGAAGGAGGATCAAATAAAATCCACCCTGCTTTGTCTGCTAACATATTTTGCTTTCAGTGTCTTTACTTTTTTGCCAATTTCACCATCTTAACTTAGACTTTCACCTAAGAGTTCTATACAATTAATTAAAATTTTTTTCAGTAATTAAATTTTTTTAAAAATATTTTTTTTAAGATTTAGTGTCTTTAAAATTATGTCTAAAATAGATAAGATGAGATATCAAAGTGTATAAATCTGAAGTGTACAGCTCAATGATTTTTTACATATGAATACTTCAGAGTAAACACCATCTAGATCAAGATATAAAACATTTCCATTACCTCAGAGAATTCTTTCTTACCGCTTCAGCCACCAGCTCAGGGGTGATCACTCTTCTGTCTTCTGTCAACATCAATTCATTCTGTTTGTTCTTGAATTTAATATAAATGAAATCAAGCACTTGTATGATGTGTTTCTTTGTTCAGGATCATATCTATGGGATTCATCTATGTCGTGTTTATCAGCAGTTCATTCTTATTAAATTATTGTTTTGTATTCCCTTATAGGAATACATAGTAGATTAGTAATTTATTCTCCTGATGATGGTCATTTGAGTTGCTTCTAGTTTTCTACTATGATGAATAGAGTTGGTATGAACATTCTTATTCACATCCTTTGTTGGGCACATACACTCCTCTCTCTTGGCTGTATACCTGAAGTAGGATTGCTGAGTTACAGAATAAGTGTGTGTTTGGCTTTAAGAGCTACTAGCTAATAGTTTTCCAAAGTTATGCTTCTACTAGCAATTTTATGAGCGTTCCAGTTGTTACACATTCTTCCTAATGCTTGGTATTTTCATTCTTTTAAATTTTAGACTTTCTGATGGATGTATCATAGTATCTTGTGATTTTAAGTTGCATTTCCCTGATGAATAATGATGCAGTTTTTTCTCATGCTTATTGGTCATTTGGACAGTCTCTTTTGTGTGTTACATGTTCAAACCTTTTGACTATCCTTTAACAGTTTTTGGTCTTACTTGATTTGTGTGAGTTCTTCATACATCCTGGGTATAACCTCTTGATAAATAGATAGATAGATAGATAGATAGATAGATAGATAGATAGATAGATAGATAATGAAAATATTATTCTGGTCTATGACTTGCCCACACTTAACTCTTCTACTGTTATTTTTAATAAACAAAAGTTCTTAATTGCAATGAAATCCAATTATGTTTTTTTTTATGGTTATCATCTTTTGTACCCAGTTTAGGAAATCTTTGCCTACTTCGAGGTCATGAAGATATTATCCTATGTTGTATTTTAGAAGCTTGATTATTTTAATTTGACATTCATATTTATGAGCCATCTTTAATTAATTTTTATATATAGTGTAAGGTAAGAGTCAAGTTTGTTGGTTTTTTTCCCCATTTAGATAAACAATAGTTCTAGCCTCATTTGTTGAAAAAAACATACTTTCTTCCATATCTTTGCATTGGCACCTCAGAGGGAGAATATTCAATATTTCACCATTAAACATGTCAGCTGTAGTTTTTTGGGTTTTGTTTTTGTAGATAGCTTTCCTCCAGCTTTACTGAGATATAATTGATATATGACAATGTATTAGTTTAAGGTGTACAACATAATTCAATACATTATACAATACAATATACATTAAAATATATATAATATTGTAAAATGATTACCATAGTAAGTTTAGTTAACATCCATTAGCTTACATACTTACAGTTTTTTTCCTTGCAATGAGAAATTTTAAGTTTTTCTCTATTGGCAGCTTTAAAATGTATAATACAGTCTCAGTATTTTCAAAGTCATTTATTTTCAAGAGTCACCAACTTAGACTCTGTGTGTTTGTCATCAGTACTTCTCTGGAAGTAGATTAGCTATGACATAACCTAAAGGCTGAGTTGATTAAAATTATGTATAACTCAAAAAGTTCTCATCTTTTCAGATTATGGCTCAAAGCTTTATATTCATTTAAGTTGTTCTTCTTAATTAATCATTTATACGTAATTATTTTAAACTCATCACAAGACCCAAATAAATGAATCTGTTCTCCTCCAGCGTATATAGGCATTTCAGATGATGACCAAGCGAGACAATGGTCTGCAAATTCATTATAAAAAGCCCTCTTTGAAAATATTCCAGGGTCTCTGAAATTTGGCTCTATTGACATTTTGGGCTGGATACCCAAATGTCAATTTTGTTGTAGGGGGCTGTCCTGGGCATTGTAGGATCTTAGGAGTTTCTGAGTCTTCTACCCGTTACATGCCAAGACCATTTCCCTGTTGTGACAACCAAAAATATCTCCAGACATTGCCAGATGCCCTCTATGGGAAGTTGGGGGTGACAGGGAGGATAAAAAAATCCCTCAATGAGAATCACTGATATATTTTGATATTCACAACAGTGCAAATACTGCCTTTTGACGTAGTTATCCCAATATGACAACTAGAGCATTTTTTTTATTATGGTATTTATTTATTTATTTTTTAACATTTTTTATTGATTTATAATCATTTTACAATGTTGTGTCAAATTCCAGTGTTCAGCACAATTTTTCAGTTATTCATGGACATATACACACTCATTGTCACATTTTTTTTTAATATCACACAAATAACAAGGTTTTCTTCCACCTCAGGTTGCCTTTTTTATCCTCATAACCACCCCAGCCTTAAGTATTTTCTTTTTAATACTTAAGGTATTCAGGTATTAATAATCTTTCCATATATATTACATTTGGGTGTCGTAGTGTGTCTTCATCAGTTCTTAGAGGATAATCTTGAAAGATACTCATAAATTTTAATCTGAATACTTTTACTGATAATAAGCCTTTGTCATTTTTACCTGTTTAACAAATTTAGATCAGTTTTATCCTCACAAAAACACAATGATTATTGTATTTTTATTTCAAAGTACTTAGGTTTTATGGAGAGCTTTACATTTACTTGATATTTACCTTTCCCCATTTGTTTTGCCTTCATTGCACTGTGATGTTATGTGCAATGACTTTAAATTTTAAATTAACATTCATACTCATAACTTCTTTCTTCATGTGTCAAACTCCTGTTCATCCATCAAGACCCAAGTCCTGCACATTCTGATAAAGCCTTCCCCAACCCATTTAATGAAAAAAAATTCCTCTTATCTATGCTCCCAGACAATTTCTTCAAACATTTATAATTGCATTTTCCACATCACATTGTAATTTATTGTTTACTGTTAGCTGACTGTAACATATTATATTCTAGAATAAAGTAAATCCTAATGAAATTTTAATTTTCTTTGTTAATTTATATATTAATATTTAATTTCCAACTTTATAAGGATTAAATATTGTGTAACTATAAATATCTGGCTTAATACCCAATACACAGTCATGCAAGAAATGTCACTGTCGTATCTGAAATATGAAACCTGATGGACAGCATTATTAGGTGAAAATAAAATAACCTTTTATTTTTTTTAACCTTAAGACTCACTGAAAATCTAAATAGATTAGGTAGAATAACAATAAAAGAGATCCCAGGATATAATCTCTGAACTAGAAGTTTTCACTGTGATCCAGAAAAATTCAAGATTATTTACATGTAGTATGTAGGCTTGAAATTTATTAAATTTGCTTAGGAAATAAAATGTTTAATCATCACAACTACATCTATTTAAAATTTGCTTGGAAATAGCTCCCACTATAGAAATAGAAATATAGAAATATATGTGTGTGTATATAATATATATAATACGTAACATACTATTTATAACTTATTTATCTAAATTATAATTCAAATAAATTTATATTAATGAAAATATATACTTCTGTTAGGGTTTAGCTAGAGTAACAGAACCTGCTATAGTCATTTTACATGAAAAGAGATTTAATGCAGGAAATTGTGTGCTTGAAATTGTCAGAAGAGCTGGAGCGTCATGGTCCAGGCTGGGCTTCCAGTAGTGACTCCTTGAGGAACACTGCAGAACTGCTGCTTTACCGCAGCTGCACAGTAGGGGTCAGGACACAGTTTTCCTGACTGTCTACTCTAGGAAGACGTCATCCTAGCCACTGCCAGAACTGTTGTCACTTGAACCAGAAAATGCCTGCTCAGTCCTTACTATCAGAATGAACACAGTATGGCCCACCAGCTCTGTTTCCACTTCCTAATTCTGGGTAGTGGACCCCAAGTCACTGCTGGAGTCTCAGCCACAAAGGAGTATGGTAATGTTTTAAACTCTATACCCTTTGTCATACAAAATGGTGCAAAAAGGAGATTAGAGGAAAGACTGAAGAAATCAGCTGGATCTATTAGAGGTTGTAAGTCAGGATTTGGCCATAAACAGTGTGATTCCAGGACCAGAGTTTTATAGCTCAACCTACAAAGTGGATTGAAAAGACTGTGCTTGATGAATCCCACACACTCTTCAGCACAAGCCACTGAGCTTAGCGCTGTAGGGACACAAGTCTTGAACACAAATACCAAAAAGTCTGTGACCTCAAAAGTTGGATCCAGCTTTGAGACTTAGGAGGAAGAAAGTGATTTGTTGCCTGAAGAGAATTCTCAGCCAGGCTCCATGGCTTCCTTCCATTCCATCTTCTGCCAAGTGGTACAGTTGACTTTCTAGAGCGAGTAGTTGCAATGGTTAGCTAGTCCTCTGTAGTCACAGGATTTCTTTGTCATACTTTATGCCACTTCTCTTAGATAACATTTGGCTGCAGTTTCTAGAGCAGGTGGCACTTGAGAATCAAAAATACCTTGAGGCAAGTGAACATCCTTCTGCTTACAGTCTGGCCTATATAAAGAATGTTAAACTAGCAGGTGTCCATCCCCCGAAGCAGTCTGTCCACAAACCAAAAAGAGATTTCTTTTCCATGGAGGAATATATTTCAGTCTTTGAGGGATTGAGGAACAGAGGAATGTTCCTGAAGTATTAACATTGTAAGACACATAGCATGTGCAACTGGGTACACTGTCCCCAAATCCCCTGTTATACTGCAGAGATGTTATCTATCCAGGCACCATGGTATTTTCCTTTTTCTTTATTTTCCTTTCAGAGAGCATGGTTAGAAATCTCTTCCTAGGCATTTTCTTTGTGCCTAGAATGTTGACAGGTTGAAGCACAGAAATCAGTGTCAGTGTTGCTAAATTTTGGCTTATGATAAAACTATATTTTGACATTACTAAGATGAATAACAGAATAACAAAAATAGCCACTAAGTCTTTTTGTTTTGGAGATCATCGAGGACAAAAAGGAGCTGTGCATAAGCATCTCTAGATCTGATAAAAGTAACTGATTTAATTAGACATAACTTTAAAAAACATACATCAAATACTCCAGGAATGTGAAAAATTGGGACTTCCACTGTTCCACTGTATTTTAATATTTGTTAGTAAAACTCATCAAGTAGAGATAAAGTTAAGAAGATGTAAGGAAGAAACAGATTAAACTCAGCATCGTTTACAATACAATCACTTTTTTTTTGAGTCAAAGTTTATTGAAGACTACATAAGAGTTCACCTGAGTTTTAACTAGAAGTAGTAGCTCCTCAGAGGTGTATGGCACTAATACGTATTACATGTAGGTATATGGCTATGAGTGAACAATTTTAGATGCCACTTATTAAAACATTTTAGTTAATATCTTCATTATCAAGATCAGTGAAAAAGATGTATTAAAAATTCCTGTGGATATGGATATTGGAAGATATTTTAGTGTTAGCTGACTGTTTCTAAAGAAATAACTGGAAACAAAGTAAGTATTTTCTTAGACTAATCATTTGAAGATTTAAATGTTAATCTCTGTGCCTATTTATATAAAGTGTATTTTTAAGTATTAAGCTGTTACTTGAAAGTCAGTATAAATATTCTACTTAAAGCAAACTATTTAATATAACTTGTTAATACATTTCATTACCAAACAAGTGTGTGTGTGTGTGTGTGTGTGTGTGTGTGTATCTATGCATGTGTGGTGGGAGGTCAGAAATCAGGTTGGGATGTTTTATTTTCAAGAAGTAGGGATTAAATTGGCTGTAATTAAAACTACTGGCTATTTTTATTTGACAAATATTTATTGATTATCTACTATATGTACATTGTGCTAAAGATTAGCTAAATCATTAAGGCTGCCTATGACTTTAAGGAATTCCAAATTGCTGTCTGAGGTTGTAAATTGGATGTTATTATTCACAATTCAAAGGGATCTATGCTCTGCAAAGCAATTCTTTTAAAAAGCCATCTCTAATTCATTCGCTGCTTTGCAGATCATAGTTACTTTTCAAAGAGATTTGATGGATAGATAGATACATTTTAACTTAAAGTTGATGGCTTTGTTTTCCTTTTAAATAATGTTTTATGTGTGCAAGTTTAATGTGCACAAAATAAAAAAGTCAAAAAGTGCAGAATGTTATTATATAAAAAACAAAAGCCTTACCAACATCCTCCTTCATTGCACTTTCCAGAATGAAGCTTTTACTCTGTTTTGAGAATGGAAATCTCTGTTATATTTCTACTGAACCTTCAAACTGAGAACCATATTATAATACTAGCCAGGATTGTTTCCTTGCTGACTTACTATGTTCCTTCTGTTTTTAAGAGGCTGATCAACTTTTGCTTAATTTTAAATTCAGGCTATAAATTTAAACAAAATAAATATAACATAAAAGAACATCTGAAGTTTAAATGTAATCCAGATTTTCTTAAGTGAAGTCCTTATACTTGTTGAACCCTAATTGCTGTCTTGATTTCATGGCCCTACATTTGTGTTATCAGAACTCCTTTGTCCCCCACCTCACTGTCAGGATGGCATGGTAGGAGAGGCAGGAGTTAAGACCTGTACTCTTAATATTTGTACTCCAAAATTAAAATTTCCTTTCTATATAAACCTAATTACCTACACCCCCCTCAAATAAAATAAATAAGTAAAATTTCCTTTCCTTTAGTGGGTACCCCATACTTGATTTGGGGTCAGTGTGTTGTCATCTGAGTAAATCCTGCATATGGTGAGAGTGATAATGCTCCCTGGCACACCCATTAAATGCCTCAAACCCTCTCAGCTAAGTCAGTCAAAACCATCACCCTTCCCTGCTCCCCGTGTACAATACACACTTTTCAGAAATTGCTCCCATTTGAGACCCATGTGGTTAACGTTCTTTCTCAGACTGCAGTCTGTTTAGGTCTGCTCTGTCCAGAAGCCATTACTTAGCCGTTACCGGATACCCCGTGTATCCCAGGTGCCATTGTCCCTCTGTTCTTAACAAGATCACACACTCACATGGTTGAGGCCAGGCTAAAACTTTGAACATAACTGTCTGCACAATTGGAGGAATAGAAGAGAGCTATAATGTGAATAAACTTAAAACTTGCTGTTAAGTATCACTATGAAACCTAATACCAGCCACATTTTTTGGTTCCATTCAGGGTATCTCCATCCCTAACTAATCTGATCTGTGAATTATGGTGAGAATTCCCATTCTTTTTAGGGAGGTATTCGTCTCAACCCAGGACTGTGTGACATTATCTATATGCTTAATGGAAAAATCACATAAAAACACAAAATACCCAAATCAGTACATTGATTACAGCTTCTCAGGGACTGCGATTCCTGAGGATGTCCTTTTGCTTTTTACTGACATAACTAAACGATTCATTACAGGAAGTTTAACAAAGCAGAAATTTGAACCAAAGACATGTTCAAGTCTCTCTGTCTTTTACAAAACAGAAAGAGCTTCCAGGTTTGAAGAGCCAGCTTTTTCAAGAGTCTGCCGATCCCATTTTGGCATCAAAAACAGTAGTGACATATATGACACTACATCTTCTTAAAAGAGTCAACTTTGTCAAAATTCAAACTTTTCATGAGTACATTCGCTTCTTTTTACTAATAAAATGCACATTCAATGAGCTAAAAGTATAGTCTCCTGTGTGATCAGTTTGCTCCAAGGTGTGCGTGTGCGCGCATGAGTGCACACAGACACACAGACACACACACACCCAGAGTCTCTCTCTATATAAAAGAATATACACTTCTGTATCTGAGGACAGTGGAAAATAGAATAAATAGAATAAAGGATGTGTTTTCAACCTTTTCTTGTTTTCTGTTTTTAAAAACAAAAGAGCAGGGTTTTCTAGAATGTTTTCTCACAATATTATAAGGAAGTGAAAAGCTTCCTTCCAAAGAAGAATCTATTTTTGTTTAATCATTACAAGTCTTGATTTAGCCAGGGTTATCCAGAGAAACAACACTAATAGGAGAGGGGTATAGATATCGAAGTACATAAAGATATGGGTATATATCGATTTTCTGGCCTGATTGGGGTTGTCGAGGGTAGAAGGTTGCCGACAAGAGGCTGGAAGGACTGCTGGGCAGGGTGAAGCCTGCTGGGGCCGGGGGTGGACTTCATTCTGGGTTTGCCTGTTGGGGTGTTCAGTTTGATTTACAGTATGGATCTCTAAGGGAGAGTGGTTTGATGTTTTGGGAGGCATAATGCTCTGCTATGGCCTAAATGACTCTCTTCTACTCTTGTGCTGTTTGCAGTGATGGGGACTGCACCATATTGCAAATAAAAAACTTGGCAAGTCCCAGATCCACAGAAAAGAGTTGCAGTTTGAGTTCAAAGGCAGTTTGATGGCAGCATCCTTCTTGTTCTTTGTTCTATTCAAGCCTTCAAGGCTTGGATGAAGCTCAGCCAACATATAGAGGGTGATCTGCTTTACTCAACGTGTACTAATTTAAATGTTAATCTTCTAAAGGAAAAAATTCTAGAATATTCTTTGACCAAATTCTAGAATATTCTTTGACCAAATATCTGAGCACTGTAGCCCAGCCAAATTGACACATAAAATTACCCATGGCGTTCAATAAGGTAATTCGGATATTTTCAAGCATAAACATAACAACTTACTTTGTTTCTTGGTTAGTAGATGATAGCATGGCATTACACAAATGTGTGTATGTAGGAAATTGAGAATATGGCTGGCAAGGCTGCGTGGCAAATGTGGAGGCGTGATACAACAGCAGAAGTGCTCTGCCTGAGAAGTCTGTCTGTGTGATGCTGTCATACACAAGGGTTAAATTCAGTTTTAAGTATTGTGAGAGATTGTACTGGCTGTGAAACTGAAAGCCTGACAATATTTGAAGAAAATGAAAGGCACCTAACTTGGAGAGGAGAAATTCTACAGAAGATCTGAGATTAGAGGGAGAAAGATTGAAGTCTGAATCTATTTATAAAAAGTTATTTGGAATACCATAGTCAAGTAGTCCAATTCCTTAGCTTTACTCCCATTTTCTTACCTACTTTTCTCCTTACTTTCTATTTTCTTTTGCTCTTGCATGGCTTCTCATATTCTTCCTTTTGTAAACACACACACACACACACACACACACACACACACATTTTTCCCATAAATGCCTATTACCATTCCTACCTTCACTTACCAAGAATAGCAGCTATAAATCTACTCCATCAACTCAGATGCGCAGTAAATACACTTTGTTCACTTTCTCCACTTTCTTTGAATTTCTGATTTTGAGACACTATTCAGTTAGGTTGGCAGTAAACCCAGTTTTTCTTCTAACTTTCCCTGACTCCAAAGCCAAAGCACAGTTCCAGAGTCTCATGTATCATCATGACTTAGGTCACTGGTCTACACAGTTTGCTAGTAACAATAAGTCTGTATCCGAGCCATCATGAAACTGTTGGGTCTAGTGGCTCTCCATGCCTCTCTGTGCCAGGTTGGTACTCTTGACTCTGCCTCCCTGGGGTCCAGTTCTTCCTGGATGCATCACACAATACTGACTTCCCAGGTTGCTAAGGAGTAAGTACACTAAAATCCAAAACACTAAGTGAAGTCGGCCAAAGACTCATTCTGAATCATTGCCTCAGATAGCGTCTTGCCAAAAAGAAGGAAGGAGTAAAGAAAAAATTGGTAGGTGGCTATGGAGCTGATGCTAAAAGAAGGAACTTGAGGAGAATGAAAAATAAAAAGGCAGCATTAGAAAACGTAGGGAGATTTTTGAGGAACCCCAAGTTCCTCGCCAAAAACCTATTTAGAAGGGAAATCGAGAGGATTACAAGCTGTACTTTTGCCAAGGTTGTGGAAAGTGATAGGTGGTGGGAAATATTGATTTTTAATGGAAATATCATTGTCTTAAAAAGAGAAACCAAGGGTACAGATACATCACCTATACCTCCTAGAAGTACACTCTGAAGCTAAAATCCAAAACCTTCACATCTTTTCCAATAAACCACCCATAGATGAAGGACTCTTTCTGGTAGAGGACGTAGGAAGCAAGGGGATAGAGGATGAAAGGTAGAGAACCCAGGATGTGCCATCAGCAGCAAATTGAGAATTGGATACATGCTTTCAATGTTGGGACATTGCACAATGCCATTTCTTGCTCCTGGGAAGAGGATTCGTTCTCTTTAGTAACTTATGGACTACTCTCTCTTGATCATCCTTCACCCTCCTCCGGTCTAGGTAAATTATCGTTTTTTCTATGTTTTTCATCATTCAGCATCACGTCATCTGTGTATATCACTCATGTATGTGAGTCATTCCTACTAAATTACTAACTCAAAATCATCACCTCAGAATAATGAGATATACGTAGACCTTACAAAACCAATGTTTTCTGATGCTATTTTGTCTTCAGCTAACCTTTGCTTATTTAAATGACAGAATTAGACATGGCTCAGAAGAAGGACCAGTATAACCAAAGTGGTAGAACCCTTATTATTACATACTTATTTGTAGATAGGTTGTTGTTGCGGTTTTTTATATCTACATCACTTTTCCCATTCCCTTTGCCGCTGCCCTACTTCAGGTTTTAAATTATTTAATACAATAGTGTCTTAAAAATAGATTATGATAGTGTCTTTTTTCAGGTTTATTGAGACAGTATTGCCATATAACACATGTAAGTTTACGGTGTACAATGTTAGTATTTGATATGTATATATATTGCTAAGTGGTATCCCCTGTAAGGTTAGTTAACATCTGTGTCCCCTCACAACATTACTTCTCTTGTGTGTTGATAACATTTAAAATCTCTTGACAACTTTCAAATATATAATATGGTACTGTGAATTATACTCACCATGCTGTACATTAAATTTCCAGAACTTACTAATCTTATAGCTGGAAATTTGGGGGAAATTATTTTCCAGTAACAAAAATTATCTCCCTTAATATTTATGACCAAGACCCACATTCCTTTGAATCAGTGGGCATAGATTTAGCTATTTGCTTCAATACAGCGGGGAAGAAACCAAATAATTATTCATGTATCCTATTAGTCAAGCCATATAAATAATGTCAACACAGAATCAATTGATGATTAGAAAACTTGTTGTGAATTTAGACAAAGAATAGAATATTAGAAAATGAAACATAAAATCAGTGCATATATTATGGAAAAAGTGGTGAATTATGGAAAATATAATGAAGATATAAGCTTATGAGTGTGTACTGAATATAGGACTCTGATTATCACTTTGAATTTTTAGATACTTATATGAGAAAAATAAGCTAAAGAGTAATAAAAAGGAGAAAAATAATACAGCTCAGAGCCATCAGTATTCCAAACATAAATAAAAATTGTGAAGAATTATGTCTATTTCACTACTCAAGTTGGAGAATGAAAATGGATAAATCAAATAGACTACTTTGTGTAGACCATAGAATGTGTAATAAAGCAGAATCAAATTTAAAATCACACTCTGCTACTTAGCCACTCTGTGGTGTTCTTTGTATTAACAACTCTGAATCCCATTTCCTTGTTTGTAAAATAATCCTTCTCAGAATTGTTATGAGGACTTGGTCATCACCAAAGTGAAAACAACCTAGCAACCTAGTAGGAAGCACAGGGATGAATGGATGTGCAAATTCCTACCACAAACATGTTCGGAAATTGGACAGTAATCCTTATCATTCTCCCCAGTTCTTCTTTGGCTGACTCTTCAAAGCTCCCTTGGAAAAGTAGCAATTATCTTACTTATATCAATAAGGGGTTTTTATGAAACAGGAGGTTTTGATGACTTCAAATTATGAGAACTTCCACAATTTGGATTACAAAAGAAAATGAGTTTATAATATTTACCATTACTCATTTGTTATGATTGTTCTTTATCTGTCAGTTACCATTAAACTCTAATGTCTTTGCACATACATGTTGTATCTTACTCATCTTTTCATACCATACATTAATCGTACTGTGCCTAATACTAACATTTGAAACAAATTGACTTAATAACAGTACTTTGTGCATGTGTGTTTAATTAATGGATCATTTCTCATGATATGAAGTACATATTCTGCTACGTTTTAACAAGGGAGAAAAGAAGTGAAGCCAAATGGTTAATTTTTATAAAACATAGTATGAGAAACCAAAAGAATCTAATGATTATAATTATAATACCTAATATTCCTAAGCTTCAGCTATATGCCAGGCACTGTGCTGTTTTTTAAAGGTTACCTGACTTAGTCCTCACAACAACTCAGTGAGACAGGCACCATTGTTACCCACATTGCACAGATGAGAGAACTAAAGCTTAGAGAAGTGGAATAATAACCCAGGGTCATGCAACTCATATTCAATATTCATCAGAGCCCAAGAAATCTGCATGTTGCTCTGTAAAACTATCAGATTTGTGTAACTACCGTTGTCTCCTCAGTTAGTTAAAACTGAATCTAGAAAACCAAATAATGTTTGCAACAAGACAGAATAACATTCATATATTGTGTTTCTACTTTCATATTTTCAAAGATACCTATATTATTACTACTATATATTGAATATGAAAATAACTTTTTATCCGTAAATAATACATTATTGGAATTAACTTACATACAGAAAAATGATGGATCTGATATTTGCAAAATAAGATGAAAACAGGGTGGGAAGTTGTGAAACCAGGTTTGCAGGAATCTTTACATTTTTCATACGTGTCTTATTTCTAAGCATGTTTAATCATAGGTTAAACAGTACCGTTAAGTTTCTAAAATAATGGACATTTTTTGAATTAATTAAGTGTTGATTATATAGCTTTTGATTGGAGAAAAACCTGCTTTAAATTTTGCATAAACTGAATTTTTAACATAACTCAGCATCAAAGAATGGCTAATGCTGGAAAATAACTTCCTCCCATAGAGAGCATTTAATTTCCGTGGCTACCATTATAAATAAAAAATAAACAAATCTAAGAGTTTTTTTCTTTTTCATCTCTTTTTTTTTTGTACATTAGGCTTATCAATTTATCAAGTGCATTCATTTTAGCGACTACACATCTGTAATTAAAAGAATGATTCCCACGTGACACAAGGCAGGCATGTAGAATCTTTCTCACCACAAGAAACAAGGTTCTTGTGCATAGTATATGATTTTTATACACGTGAATCTTAAAAGTTACTTGTGTAAAATACCTCCTTTTTATCTTCACACCACGCTGAAAATGAATCTTTTAGAGTTTTAGAGTTGCATTATCTGACATATTTCCCCATCCAGGGAATGGACAAGTTCTCAAAGTATTTATTTGTAAACTTTTGCATTCTTATCAGTATAAACAATAGAAATTCCACATTGTGGATTCCTTACCAGTAACACCAGTATTTTCATTTTACTACCTATAAATTTGATAGAAAAAAATAAAGGTTGTCTAATTATATTTTAAGAATTACAAATAGCATAAGCAGGCTTTTACACAGAGGCATAAACCAGCCCAGATTTTCACCATTGTCATAATTATCACGTTTTCTTGATTAAAAAAACATGGAAATAAATTCATTCTTTCTCAAGACAAAATTTGATTGGTCGTTTAAGTTAGTTAGGAGCTGACCACCGAAGTCAGTGACTTTCAATTTTCTCGCAGCGGTTCCTGATCTTAGGGAGGAATTAAGGACAGTTTTCACGTTGCTGCCTTCATACTAAGAACAATGAAATTTCTGGTGTAAATAGAGAGATGAAGAAATAATAATACACATTTATAGTTTGAGAGAGAGAAAAAGAATCTGCAAGAGAAACAGTGATCATAATTTTTTTTCTCAAAAAGCCTCCATGGAATCAACTGAAGGTTAATAAGTTTCTGTAGCCACTTTTCAAGAAAGTTTTTCATGAACAATACTCATCTCTGTAGGTGTTAAAGAAAAAAAAAAGAAGGAATAGGTTATGAGTCCATTGTACTTACCAATGTCGAAAATTAGATTAAGTATTTTTATTTCTGATTCTTTCTTCTTTTCCTGTGAACCATTAACCTCAATCTTCCTTGGCATAAAAGGAAAGATTCAGATAAAACAAAGTGACATACTAACATAGATTGTGAATTAGTTTTTTTTTTTTTTATCTTCTTGGAATCGTGTCTTAATATTTAACACAATTTCAAATATTTAATATCATTACTACTTTTCTATAAGTTTGTTATTCTAAGCTTGCTGCTGTGATATTAAGAAATTTTTCCAATCAGGTTTTTAAAATATTTTGTACTTTGTTGAGTATGTGCTTATGTGAAAATGAGAGTAAAGAAATAGAATGCCACCTGTTTTCTAGGTGTGACCTTGTCTGATGTCACTTGCTTACTTGGAAAGTTACTGATCCATTGCAACCTGAAGAACAAGCCTTTAATATTAGAATCTGTTAAGTATAGTTGTGTTTTAAGTGGGAGGGGAAAAGAGACCTAAAAAAAAGCTAGAAATGGCTGCTTAACTATAGCATACAACATATTAAAACATATACCTATCGTAACAGGCCAGAAGGTGGCACAAAAAAGAGCAACTCACTGAGAATTAGGAAGCTGGGTCCACGTTCGGTCCTAGTTTTCTCACTACCTCGGGGGCTGTGGACATCTCTCTGGATTCCTTAGGAGGTTCCAAAATTCTGAAGTCTGTTCTAACTCCAAACCCTCATAATTATGTTCTCCTTAGTAAATAACTCTTCATATATTTTTGAATTGCATGACACATTTTGTCTAAATTACCATCTATTTTTTCTTATAAACAAGCCTCATAGCATTGAAATGGTATGAAATACTCTTCTTGCTAAAATTGTTTATAAAGAAGTGAATTATATTGAGTTATTTTGATATATCCTCAGACTGTAGTCTTAAGTTCTAAACTGTAAATAGTGTATTATATATCTGGCTCCAGACTGGTTAATCATATTTCATATGTGTTGTATTTGCCAGTGTAATGGTATACTTCTAAGAGTACTGAAATGAGTGTAAGACAAGATGTGAAAAATAGCAACTAGAAGGAAGGTCTCACTGAGGATGCCTCTAATAAATTTAGGAGAGAATGTTAACAGTTCGTGGTGCTGAAATTCTCACTTAAAGAATGAACACAGTGATTAGTTGTAAAAATGAGAACATTTCTGAATCTCTTTGTCACAAGTATCTGATCTCATTGGTTGTGGGAGTACATGAGATAACTTTAAAACATATTATTTGTAATCACTCGTTCAGTTATTTTATTTACTCATTAAGACGTCTTAATGACAGTTGTTTGGCTGTCAGTTTCATATTTCTCCTCAAAATTTTGGTCTTTACTGAAAATTGTTATTTTTTTCTAGAAATCCCTCCTGCATGTTAAAAAATTATTAGACTTATGATATTAGACATATTTAGCAGACTGAACCATAGATGTCAGAACAGAGATGGAATAGAAAAAGCACTCAGCCCAGCGCAGTCTAGCTTTGAAGAAGAATGGCATTTTTAGAATGAAATAGGCTTATTAGATGTACCAAATGTATATATTTGTGTGTGTGTGATTGAAGATTCTGCTGATACAATTATGTGTTTAAATAAATAAAGTAAAATAGCTTTAGAGAATAAAGACTAGCTTTAGAGATGCTATGAATAAGAAAACCTTTTTTAAGTCCAAAGCACAATGGATATGACATCTTTTTGCCAAAAAAAAATGCTAAATTTGGCTTTTCTTTGAAAATGAGACTAGAAACACAGCCAAAGGAAACATGAAACTTGGGTTTAAGTAGGTAAAAGTGTTTAGCATATTTTAAAATTTAATGTAAAAAGTTTCTGAAAAAATTACATTTATGCATCTATCGTACTTTCCCCAGATTATTTTTTTCATACTGTTCAGTACAACTTTTCTTCCTCCCAAAGTACGGCCTTGTTCTTTAGCAGTTAGCTATGCTGAAATGTATGTAGGATTTATGAAGTTTCTGGAATAGGTTGTTCCATTTAAAAGTATGGTATCACAAATCTTCAGTGTGGTAATTTCACATAATGCAATTTATAATACTCTTAATATAAGTTAATTTCCTCCCTGTGCTATCATTGGAGAGCAGTTCTGTAATCACTTGATTCATAGGAACCTACTTTTAAGAAGATGTGTGATTATTTCTCACCTTAATGATATTTCATTCAAATCATTGTATATAGACTTAATAAGAAGAGAAATTTTCTTATCTGAATGATTTCTTGAAGAAACTGTGTAAATCAACCTTGAAGCTTTTATACTTTGAATTTTCTTGGGTTATTACAAAGCAGCTGCATCTCTCTTACTGATGCCATGACAGGAAACAGGAGGATTTCATATATCTAAATCTGTATTTATATCTATATCTTAATGACACTTTTGATTTTGATAGAGAGGGAACACTGAAAATATTGAATCTTAATGATACTTCATTCACAGTGGTATCTAAAGGTTTATACAAAATTTAGAATCTCAAAGTAGTAAATCAATCCTTAAACTACCATTGCTCTGGGTCCTTCAATTCTTCTTTGTCGAAAAGCTTGATGAGTTTCTTATTCTAAATGTGCTGCTGTCTTCCTTAGTCATATTTTTATTTTAGTTTTCCATTCAGTGCAATGGGAATAAATTTATAACCTGTCATTTTAGAGACTAAATCCAATCATCCTAAAAATCAAAACCTTATTATTCAAGTCCAATTTTTTTTTTTCTCTCCTAGCCTCCCCATTTTCCAGTCAGGATTGAGAACAGGTACCTAAAATTTAATATAAGTAACTTAAACCAACATAGTTAGCAATATCTACTGAACTTTTTCTACGTAATGAAGCATGCCTGTGAACAAAGAACGTTGGGGAAGTGGACAGTGAAATTTTCACATTGCATGTTCCTGGGTCACTGCTTCCTCAAATTGAATTTGAGTGTTCCAGGGCATCTCAGATTTCCTTGCTACAGAATAGTGGAGCAGGAAAAGTTAACTGCAATTTCACTGAGCTCAAACTCCAATTCCTTCCATCTAGTTGCTTTTTGGTATTGTTTACAAATAATAAATTTTTTAACTTGATGCTATTGTTACCTTTTTTTTTTTTTACCTTTTTTTATTGAGTAATAGTCATTTTACAATGTTGTGTCAAATTCCAGTGTCGAGCACAATTTTTCAGTTATACATGAACATACATATATTCATTGTCACATTTTTTTTTTTGCTGTGAGCGCCCACAAGATCTTGTATGTATTTCCCTGTGCTATACTGTATAATCTTGTTTATCTGTTCTGCATATGCCTGTCAGTATCTACAAATTCTGAACTATTGTTACCTTTCTTAAATGTTTTTAAACTTTGCCATTATTTTCTTATAGTCAGCCAGTATTTATCTTTACATTTCTTTGTATTTTCTTCAACTGAATGTGGTAAATTTAGAAAAGTTGTAATCTAATATTTGATTCCTACTCAAAAAATTAAATCTAGATTCTAATGTTTTAAGGGCAAATTCATATTTTTCTTACTTATATCTAGGCTTTCAGTGTCATCTGGTCTCTCTTACAAATCTTCCATTTTGTTTTCTATTTAACATTTCCAGAAATCTTCTGCTCTCAGTAAACTTGACACTACCCTTCCTTCTCAGCTGTGAAACTTTCTCCTAAGGCAGTTAAAGATCTTTCAGATGAACTTGCTCAACTTGCCTCTGTCTTGACTATGAAGCATCGACCTCCGTTCTCCCTCCTTTATTTTCTTATGCATACCTTTTATCCATGCCGTGATTTTCTTCTGCTGTCATTACCTATGTAATTATGTATCTCTTACTCTGTGCTTGAAAAAAAAAAATATCTGTACGTTTTCCACAACCTGGGGAAGACTTAGCAAACCCTGCTGATCTTTCTTTCTTTCTTTAGTTTTCTGTTGATTTTTTCCTTGAATTCTAAACATTCTTGGTAATCTATATCTTCTGCCAAAGTTTTCTTATCACTCGTTCCTTGTAGATTCTTGTCTTGTTTTAAAATTGTTCTCTTAGTATCAGTGGTGACTTCATAATCACCACATATGTTCTGTCCTCTTCTCAAGCATCATCTCCAAAACATTCAACATTGACTTCCACTTTTTTTCTGTTAAAAACTGTCTTCATCATATACTTCTGTGATTCTTTTTTAATGCCTCACACTTAAGGACAAGCTAGATACAATAAAACATACCACCAACTCCCATTAGTTTAACAAAAACAAAAGTTTATATTTTTATTCCTTGTGTAGTTGGTCTGGCAGAGTTCTGCTGTCCATAGTCACTAGCGGTCCAGGCTGATGGAGACCTCATGATCATACACCACCACCACCTGGAACACATGGCAGCCCCAGCTGTTTGTTGAGGGGAAGGAGACACTGGAAGTTGACTGCTAGTTTTTAATGTTGCAGACCAGGAAAATTAAGTGTCATTTGTTCCACAGCCCATTGTCCAGAACTAGTCATGTGATCCTGCCTATCTACAAGGAGACTGAGAAGTATGGGGAGCCAGGTGGAATGTCAGGAGAGCTCCCTGTCTCGTTCGGAGTGGTTACCCTTCATTTAAGCACTCCTTAAATGTAGGCCTTCCCCAAGGTTATCCTCTTGACTGTTATTCATATCTGTATATCCAATTTTACCTCTCTCTCCAATATCATTTGCATCTTTATTATTTACCTGCTGTATGTACATAACTGTCTTCATCATCAGTAAATTATGATTGATGGAACTACTGTTATACCAGACACCACTGTTTAAATACAAAATAGTTACTTGAATTTCACTTTTTTCTTATTTTTTTTTAAACATTTTATGCAATAAATATCCAATTTACTGCTTTTTTTTGCATTTCTGCTGCCCCCAACATAATTCAAGGCCTTTTTATACTCTGTTGAACTATTAAAATAACCCCAAATCTGTTCTCATTACTTAAAAATCTCTCCTGGCACCCTTTTGTCCTACGAAAGAATGCCATTGCAACTATATTAAATTACAGATAGAGTTCTGAGTTGCCTGGTTTTGAATGGGAAACCTCAAATGTAAGCTATCTGTAAAAAGTTAAGTTTTAAGGTTTTTGTGTAATAAAGTGACATGAGTGAATGAATATCCTGCTCATTCTCTACACCTAGGTTATATACATCTAAGTAAAATTTTTGATTGAATATGAGGAAGCATAAAACTTTTTATTGTATCAAACCAGTCAAACCTTGGTACAGTTCCAAATTCTAGCTGTAATGTATCAATGATAAATCAAACAAAGAAACAAACAAAAAGTAAGAGAAAACAAAAACTAAGACAGGCATAGTTGACAGTACTAACTCATGAAACTATACTGGAAATTTAAATTGATTAAAATATTTTTGGATTCCAAAATTAAATTTGCATTATGGCAGAACTATTTACTAGTTCACACAGTCAATACATTTACCTATGGATCAAGGAATGTACACATAAGAGATCTCCCATATCAGAATAAGTGGAGATTTTTTGCTTTGGTTTTTACTTTTTTATAGTTCAGAACACTATGTCCTTAGTGCTTTGAGTTTGGCTCATTATGCCATACGATGAAGTAAATCAAATCTGGACAGAAAGAGTTCTCTGTCAGTTTTCCTTGTGAGATCAGCGATGTCTTGGCTATGGTATTTATCCCCCTTGAGTACATAACATATTTTGAAAAGTAAATATCATTTAGGCAAATAATTGACCACACAATTTTTAAAACTTGTTCGATAGTCTATATTAATTTCTGTGTAACTATACATGTATAGTGAGCATGCATTTTAATGGATAATAAAATAATTAAATACTGATTCAGGGAGAAATTAGTTTTGTGAATTGAAAAAATGTATCTCCCTTATCTGGAGACCAAAAGTGAGATGATGAAAATGAAATACACTTTTATATAGAAACTATATAATTTTAAAATATAAGCAAGTGTAGTGTTTATTTTCATCAATAAACCTGCCTAACGTGTGTATTTTAGGTTAAATATTTTCATGAAATTTGTCAAATATTTTGGTTAGACCCATCTAAGCATATTTATATTCACATAATGCTTCTTGAAGAATATTGAGAGGTAGATACTTCAACAGGCCTTGAGGAAAATTATGAACAAAACATACTTCCCAATCTCAAGAATTCACTGTCTCCTTGAACATGGGGTGGAATTTCAGGGATACTATGAGGTTAGCGATGAGAATAAGATGAGTATAAAGCCTCTCCAACAGTTTTAGGAGGGGTAGTCAGAAATGTTCCCTGGATAAATGATGTCTAATGTGAATTTTAATGGGTAACATATTAATCATAGAATTCTATAGAATAAAAGCATAAGGTTAGTAAATTTTATAGGAAGCTTAAGAAATTCAGTAAGGCTGAAGTATGCAGTGTTGGAAAGGGGCAGAGAGACTAGAGATAAGCTAAGTGTGAAGGAAGGACCACATTTTAAAAATTCACATATGTCTATACTAAGCAATTCAGTCTTTATTCTCAAACAAAATAGGCTAGTTGAAGAATTTAAGGATGAGGATGACATAAAATCAGATATGGTTCTGGCTGTAATGTGGAGAATAGTTTGGAGATGGGAAATACGAATTTATTGTTTAGGGATATGATGATGAAAAGTGAAAAAAAAAGAGATACTCAACTCTGAATGTTCCTTATTATTATGCATTTATAGTAAAAGGTCTTATAATAAACCTGCATTTAAACCATTCTTTGTATGAATAGGAGACTGTCTTCATTCCTTTTTAAAACCATGATGACTGAGGCCAAGGCTCAGTGAAAGCTCCAGGCCAATAGGCTACTTTCTCTGATAAGTCCAGAATTCTTCTTTCTACTTGTTGAGCTGTAGGATTACAAAGAGATGTTCTGTTTGTTTAGAAATGACTGTTTTTTAATTAGGAAACTTAATTTAATACTGTGTTAAGCACTTTATATATAAGAGCAAAAAATGTAAAAAAATTTATAAAACTAAATGGAACAATGTAAGAAATTGAAATTCAAGCCTCCTAAAAGGTTCTATCAAAATTAGTTGTGGATATGATAATTGTACAAAATTGGAAGAGAGAAATATATTAATTTCCTACTGTTTCTGTACCCTGTTGCCACAAAGTTGGAAGCATAAAACAACACAGAGTTATTATTTTACAGTTTTAGAGATTTGTTAAGTCTCAAGGAACTAAAATGAAGGTATCAGCATGTTCCTTCACGAGGTGCAAGGGTAGTATCTACTAGTTTTCACAATTTCCACCTTCTAAAAGTAACCCATATGCCTTGGCCTGTGGTCCTCTTCCATCTGTAAAAGCAGCAATGGCATCGTTTGGACCTCTGCTTCCATGGTTACATCTCCTTCTCTGACTCTGACCTTCCTGACTCCCTTTTACAAGGACCCTTGTAATGACACTGGGCCCGATCATATAATCTAAAATAATTTCCCAGTCTCAAATCCTTAACTTAATCAATCCTGCATGTAAGGTAACATATTCTCAGGTTTGGGGATTAGGACACGGACATCTTTGAGGGAGCCGTTATTCAGCCTACCATGCTAATAAAAACAAAATTTATAACAATTCTATACTCACAACTGTATGTTCTCCCTGGAAGAACAAACTAAAACAAAAAACAAAAACAAAAACAAAACAAAAACACCCCACAAAAAAAACCTAAAAGAGAAGCATGTGGATGTGGTTTATAGAAAGGAAGGAAGGGAGGAAGGAAGGGACCCAAATGCCAATTCTTGAAACATAGTCACATCTCAAAATCCTTAGTCCTTTCCTAAAACACACATATGTTTGTAACTTAAAATCAAATGTGTCACTTCTTTTAGAGATTTTTGATCTAACTTTTTAAAACATTAGCTCACAATTTTATCCTTAGTGCGCCATTCGCTGTTGACTTATAAACGTCTGCTAGATCTATAGAGAAAAAAATAAAGACTATTCTGCTTAGACTTTTCCTGTTTCATTCTCACTCCTCTCCACACCCTGCTTCCTATCAGGTCTGGGTCAGGCAGAAGTTCTCAAAGGGTGGCAGGGAGAGTGGGAGAAAGAGGATGAATATAAACCTGAAAAACAGAGAGAAACTAACTACTCTTTCATGTTCCACTGCAGAAATTTCAGCTTGAAGCAGGTCTGAGTCTAGAGCGAGGTGACTTAACACTAAATCAAGTTGAGAGTCTTGATTAATATTTTGGACTTGACAGTCTTAGCAAATTGAGATGGTGACCCAGTGACTGCCTGTTACTTATGAATGAGCAGGAAAGTCATGAAACATGCTGGATATTTGATCCATGAGTAGGGGAAGATTTTTACCATAAATAAAAACATAAAGAAAATGGTGCGAAACAAAATAAAAGATGTTGATTCCATAGTGAATTTTTTAAATTAAGTTATTAAATATGCTTTGTCAGCATACCATTTTAGGAAAAGAGTGTTGGCCCAAGGAGAAATGAAATGAACGTTGTTTATTTCAAAATGTTCTTCATTCACGATCTCAAACAGACTCAGTGGAGCACAGTGCAAAATGATAAACAAGCTCCTGGACTTGTTAATGGCCAAGTCTCTGTGATCAATACTGTCTAAACAACTTCATTTCACTTCATATCTGATAAAAACAAGACGTGGCACAATGTTGTACATTTAAAGAAAAGCATTTTTAATAGGAAGATAAAAATTAAATAAAAGAAGAGTAGCAGGCAGTGGTGAGCACTGCACGATAAGAACAAGAAAGGGTTAAAGGGTGGTTGCTTTTGTTTTGTAATTTTTGTTCCCTGTTTATTCATTTTGTTTTGATTGAAAGCAGTTGCCATTTAGCAACATAGAAACATTTTCATTTAAAACTGATTTCGTATAGTAAGTTTGCTGCTGAAGTGGCTTGCCTCTTAAATATTTCTGTTATTTATTGAGATGTGAGTTCATTTGACTTTCTGTATTATTGCTTCAGCAATAAAATGAACAATAATTGGGTACAATTACTATATAAGTAAATAAATATTTTCATAATATTAAAATATAGATGTAAAATATATGTGTGCATATATATGTATATCTCTATGTATATGTATTAGTGCACACTATCTTATTTCTTTGTTACGTAATGAGGTGTGATACGTCAGTTTGCTTTGATAAGGTTTAAGCAAGCAAAAACCTCAATTTAAAACCTTTTCAGTTACAGCCTCATTAGCAGAAAGTGATATAGCTACCATGTTTACAGATCTAGCCTCTTTTTAGTATCTTCCAAATGTGGAGTAGTTCATTGAACTTAAATTCTATTTTCTCCCATTTTATGGATGCAAGGTCACAGTTATAGCATAGGATATTGCCTATAGCTGAGTTTCTTGTAAAATAGCAAGGCTGTCATATTTATGCAAATTGGCACTTTTTTCAATTTAGCATTTTAATTTTGAAGGTCACGCTCATAAAGACCATGGAAGCTTCTTACCATAAGGCTCCTGAATTTTTTAGAGCATAATTGAATTGTCTGGATGGGGGAAAGACTGAAATACCAGCTATGTCATCTAATTCATCGTATTACTTACACAATTTTTTTCCATCATACTAATAAAACTTTTTATAAGTGTGCTTCTTTCCTGAATTGTCTACTGGGTTCTTTGTAAGGAGCAATTCATTGAGAGTTGTTGAGAAACCTAAGTGTGTCTTTAGTTTGCTCAAGAATAACATGTTTCTCCTTGACTGCTGTCCTCTGATGATCACATACTGCTTATTAGAGATGCAAGGTCAGCACAGCAGTTTAAGATTAAATAAAAAATGAGGGAATGGATGGACAGATGAATGGAAGGATATTGAAACGTATGTCAAGATGTAACCTGTATTTAAAATACCAGCATAATGTTGTTAAACCTCAGTAAATCAATTTATGCAAAAACAGAATGAAAATCAACTATAAAATTTGTAGCCATTTCTAATTTGATTTTTGGCATTAATTTTAAAGTGTCTGTACTAGGAGTGCCTTCAACCTCCCTAGTTAAAATTGCCATCGTTAGCAGTGCCAGTTCTTTGCTGTATTTGAGGGAGCATTTTTGCTGTTTCTGGAAGAATCTGAAACAAAGTTCTCAACAATGTGGTTCACCATTCTGGATTAAGCATATCTCTTTTTCTTTTAGCCCTTTAAAAAATAATCTCTATTTTCATTTTCTTATTAGTTCCTGAAAATGAAAAAAATTCTCAAAACTGTCCTGAAATCCTGGCAAATTCATTTTGCTTAAGTTTATTTTATTTAGTTCAAATCTTCACTTAAAGTATGAGTAGGGAGTGAGTAATGTGGATTTTTGAAGTGCTAAGCTTAGTTTGATACAATTATTACATTCAAATTTTATCATTTAGCCATTAGTTAGAAGGTTTCTTTGTTTTCTTCTTGTAAAGTGTTTATGGTAAATGTTGAGAGAAATTTTACAGCTGGATAACTCTTTTCCTGCTGGAGAATTCTTTAGGAGATATGTTTATTAGGTGGTAAGTTTTCATTTTGTTGAATCTTAGGTTTTTATTTTGTTTATTGGTGCTTTTGTTGAAGCTCAACTGCACAGATGCCTTCTACTGATTGTTATTCTTTACGATGTTTTATAGGCAAGGAGAGAAAAAGGCACATAAGCCGTGCTTGTGCATTGTGATGGAACGAATTGTGTCCAACCCAAATTCATATGTTGAGATGGGGCTTTTGGAAAGCAGTTAGGGTTGGATGAGGTTATGAGAGCTCGTGAGATCTTGTGAGGATGGAGCCCTGGTCTGATGACGTTGTTGTCCTTGTAAAAAGAATGAGAGACACCAGAGCTCTCTCTGCAGATACACAGTAGAAAGGACATATAAGGGCCCAGCAAGAAGATGGCCAGGAAGAGAGCTCTCACCAGCAACGAAACTTACTGGCAGCTTGACCATAGACTTCCAGCCTCCAAAACTGTGAGAAAATAAAATTCTGTAGGATGCTGTCATGGCAGCCTAAGACAGATAAAAGCATACAGTATGAATAGAACTGCAAGAACTTGTCCTTTAAGTCTTAGCTCATTTGTCCTCAGTAGATGAAGTTTCATATTATGAAAGATTCACCAGATAATTTGTAAATAATACATAATTTAGAACTGTTTATATGGAATATGATGGAAATCATGCCATACTACTCCCACAACTGGGAGATATTGATAAATTGCACTTAAAATTAATGTGGTGATAGTAAGTCAAGTTTAACTATATACAAAACTAACAAGGTTCTAGAAAGACACCAAAACTTTGAGCTCTCAATATACCAAATGAATACATAGTTAGCTGTGTCTTGTGCTGGCTCTTTTTTATGAACAGATACATAATGAGTTAATGGGTGATTGTAGTAATAAAAAGAAAGGAAGTACTGAAATCAGATAAAATCACTTTTAAATAAAAACAAGGACATCCATGTGTGTGGTTTTCTCTGCAGGGACTAGTGTGGAATATTTATGTTACAGTTTTATTTCTTTCCTTGCTAATGTTTTAAAATTAAGTATTGATTTGGTTTCTAGTTAATACTCTCCAGCCCTTGGTGGTAACTACAGTTCCAGGTTTGTCTCCTATTCCTGAGAAATGGAGAATCAATCAAACAGAACTTACAAGCATATTTTAAAGAATTATTTTAGTCTTGAGAAGGAAATCAAATTATTTCATTTTGGGCAATAGGTTGGCAATGCCAAGGTCATTATTGCTGCTTTATTCATGTTTCAGTGGCCATGCAGTATAAAATATAAGAATATTTGCCACTTAAGATCTAACTCTATAGAGTGTTATAACTATAGAAAGATATTTGAATTTTTATTTACTTAAAGTTAATATCAACTAAACATATTTTATGGTCTCTTTGCACAAGACAAAAATAAATTTACATGTATCATATTTTAAATTAACATCTAAGTTTTGTTTTATCAGCTGTAACAGTTTAGATGCTAATTTCATTAGCAAGAATTAAATTGGTGAAATTGGTGAGAAAATCAAAGTTAAAATGTGTATGAAGGGCCAAATTAGTGCAAAACAAGCGAAGTATTAGTCCTTTGAAGAGAAAAGTTTCCACAGAGTTTACTTCCCAGGCCCTGTGTGAATGATAAGTCACTTATTATGTATTGCTGAAGAAGAAAATTCATGAGTGTAAAAGAGTTATGTATTTTACAATGTTTTTATATCGTCCAGCTAGGGTATCAGCATTCCTCAGGCTACTGTCTGTTTACAAATACATTCATTTATTTCCTTGGAATAATTCCCCCTTTTTTATTTTCCATTTAAGAAGAAAAAATTCACTGTTTAAAAAAAAATTGTGATTCTTAATCAGTGAACAGAACATGTTCTTTTTAACATCTCACATTTAATTAATAAAATACACCAAATCTCTACAAAGTTAGAAAAAGCAATTATTGTTTGACATAAAATCATCTTCACTTGCCAAAGAATTTTAAGATCTGTCAGAGTGAGAAATAACAAGAAATAGATTATTAAATTCAGTATTCAAAATAGCCCTAAATTCTTGAAAATTACCCTGTGAAACTTTAAAAAATAAAATTAAAGACACCCTCTAATAATTGTGAATTTTCTACTTTAAAATTAAATTCTAAAAAATTCTTTAAAAAAATGCATGAAGATAACTATTGAATTATAAGAACTTGAAAGACTTGTGATTTATAAGATTTAAAATTCCAAGTCTTATATCACTACTGATTTCAAGATGAAATATTAATGATTTTAATCAAAGTTAAAACTTTTAAAATTTTACTTAGTTCCATTTATTTTTATTTTGTTGTCTTGCATACTTTTAAGGGTAAAGGCTGCTTTACTCATAGAAGCTGGATTTTAACACATATGAAGTTTGGTAAAAATTTTATTGCCCTAAAAAAAGGTTACATGTTAGGTTGGCAGAGAAAAAATTACTGAATTGTCCTGTGACTTGACGTATATTTGTTTTGATGAACCACAATCAGAATAGAACTTAAAATGCCGCTGTGTTTACTTGCAAAGTACCTGTTATTGTTAGATATTATTTATTGTAGAAAAACTTGCTGATTAAGCCAAGTTAAGATTACTAGGTTTAGTTTACTAAGGGAGAACATCACCTTCATAGATTCTCAGAAGATCCTAAAATAGGGAAATCAGAAAGAAAGGGTATTTAGAGGTTTTAGGCTTGATGATTTTAAGGTAGGTCTTGCAAAGTGGGTGATTGGAATTGGGTAGAACTGTGACATTTATAGCTTTGGATTGGTGGACACAGGATTGTACGGGTCTTGAAGTAATTTTTGATGAACAACGTTTCATCTCCAAGGAATAAGTATTTCTAGAGCCAGCATTTATGTTTTTTTGAACTGGTCACAGTATTTAGCAGAGGGACAGAAAAGTTGGCCTGGCCCCTGTCTTGTTTAACATCAGTCCAGGAGAGGATGGCTGGTTCTAGTAGTTTCCTATAGGCACAGGGAGTTATGTTGTTTCAGTTTTCATCCATCCTTTTGGTCATTCTTCAGCCTAAATTGGACGATGAACCGTTATGGTTACAGGAACATGATCAATCCAGGTCCACACAGTAGTTTGATCTGTCATGGACATAGGTATTCTGAGGGTAGATGTTCTATTTTCTGTTCTTTTTGCTAAAAGATCAGTATTTCGACCATTTTACAGGCCAGCGGCTGTGCAGCCGCATTTAAAACTCGGGAGGTCCATTAGACACAGTGAAAGACAAGAACCAAGAGAAAGATCATAATCAGAGTTTTTAAGCCAGGAGCCAAAATTTACCCCAAATGAAACCAAGAGAACAGATCCCATTTCCAACACAAAGAACATAGAGAAAAAGATAAGGGATATTAACTAAGTTACCTGTATTCTTGATTCCTTTGATCATTTTCAAGATCATCTTAATGATTTCAGAGACCTCTTAGTAAGCATGTGAATATGATATTCATCCCCTGAGTCAACTCGTGAAACCAGTATTATATGCAAAGTAGCTTGATTACTTTTGTGAACCTCTCAGGCAAGGCATTCTGTGGTCTTAGTGAAATCTTTAAAGAATCTGGTCTGATTCTTCTGCTACTCTCTGAACAAAAAAAGGCATATTGAGATTCTTCCCACTTTCTGGGCCTTTTGTAAAGTATGAAATGGGAAGGCTTGGGGACAGAAGAAAACTTAAGAATTTCCCTTCAGTGGTTAAAACTTTGAATCAAATCAAGCCCCAGTTAACTTCCTTTTTCTGTTAAACCATTTAAGGTGTCTTTTCATAAAGGGGAAATTGATGGGTGAAACTGGACCCTGCAAGCCCCAGAGGCCTGTTCCATAGAGGAAGAGAGGGAAGCAGGGCAGGGAAAGCCTGGTTTTCCTTTGACGATCTACGCTGTCAAATAACTTGCATAGTCTAATATTGATAGTTAACACTTGTACTTTATGTGGGTGTCAGATATATACCTGTTTCAGTTAATTTTAACAATAACCCTAAGAGAGAGGTACTGTTATGATCCCCACCTTACTGAGACAGAGTGAAGTTAAATGACTCCAAAATATCTCTTAGCCAGTAGGTGGCAGTGGTGGTGGTGGCAGTGGGTTTCAAACCCAGCCATAGGAGTCTTTACTTTTAGCCATTATAAAATACCACCTCTCTGGTAATGGATGTGTTAATTAACTCACTGTGGGAATCCTTTCACAACGTATGCATGTGTCAGACCATCACACTGTACACTTTGAATTTATTACAATTTCATTTGTCAATTATACCTAATAAAGTTAGAATAAAATGAAATAAAAATCACCTCTTCAAAAGTCAGCAGGACTTTAAGAGAAAATGAAAATTAAAACTGAACAACCTGTGCAAGCCTCTGTGAAATTTTATTTTACCTGAAAATTTAAAATAAAGTCTTAAAACATTTACTATTATGGACTTTTTGAAGATATACTTAAGAGAAAATCTGAATTTTCTTTTCACATGTGAATGTGTTATTTTTCTACATGAATTAAATTATAAACAATGTCAGAAAGTGTAATTAATGGGCTATTTAGTGACTGTGTTTATGAGTCTCTGATCTATAGAAAAAACTGTTTTATTATGGAATTTTATATTCATCTACATTTGTTTTGACTCCATTTAGTGTGAAAATAAAACAAAGTTGGACAAAGCTTGACAACTAACTTTTAAATGAGTTTAACCATATTTCACTGAATTGTCCAATTAATTCAACCAGTTATTCATATGTTGAATTCTATATTGAGGGTTTTTTTTTTAATATAGTGAAATAACTTGAGGTAATTCTTTGCTTCGTTGTCTTCTCTGCTCAAGTGTGTGTTTACCCAAGGTCTAGGGTCTTCATAAAAAGCCAAAAATTGGAATCAATGAAGTGTCTGCCTTTTTTAAGAACGTTTGCAGTGATGTGAAGTTCAGGCTCACCTTGAAGCATCAAACATCATTACTAATTATTTGGTATTTTTTCAGCCTTAATTGGAAAACTGATCATTTAGAACTTGTATTTGAAGTGTAAAGAAATGGTATCCACAGAGAAAAGAAACACACTACTGACAGGATGAGGCCTGTGGAAGTCTTAGCAAGATGCTCAGTCAGACTTTAAGAATCATATATTTTGGATCAGAGCTTAAAGAAAGAGACATCTCTCATTAATTATTTTGGTTATTGAAAGTAAATATGGGAGTGAAGGAGGCAGAGATAAGAGGTAGAAGGGAGAATTGAAAAGAAATGCTTCCGTGGCTCATTTGGAGAGAAAAGAGAGCAGTTCTGTTTTCATTACACATCGACGTTAATATGCATTCGCAGCCTGAGATTGGCTTGGCGTACAGCTTGCTGTAAAAATGGCAGCAGTTTGGGAGTTTGTGGATTCTAAAGTTTAACAATCTATTAAACACTTGTTTAAGAAAATCTGAAGTAATAGCAGCATAAAATATCTAACAGTTTCTTGGTAATTCTAATTAAAAAAAGGAAAGAAAGAAAGACAGAAAGAAAACATAATGTAAGACACATTGGGAAGGAAAGATGCCCTGACTCTGAGAAATGTTAGCAGTATGCTGAGTTGGCATTCACAAAAAAACAGACCTTGATCTAAACAGGGATTTTTATTACAAGGGATAAGTAGGGAACAGGGGATTCATTAGTTAATGTAAACCATTCAAAGGAAATTGACCACACTAATCAATTAGCAGAAGTGCTGCTAAATCTTCACTTGATTCCTATAGTAAAGGATTTACACTCTTAAAAGTAGTTTAACTTTGCTCAAAAAAATACCAAGCAGGAAATTCGTGGTAAAATGAGGAAAATATGACTGTATGACTGTATTCTTTCATGAGCAGATATAGATTTTCTTTTAGATTTTCAATGTAATATTCATGTCTGAGTAGAAAATATTCATTATTATTGAACTACTTGAATTGCATTTTAATCCAATTCACCATTAATCTATGTAAGTATCCTAAAAAGTGAATTTTAACGGTGATTTATATAGATTACAAGGCAATCTAGAAAAATTAAATGTGTTGTTGCGTTTCATTTCATGTTTAGATAACACAAGTTTATTATTTTTAATTTCTAACTTTCAGACATTGCCACAGGTGGAATAATTTCTTTAATATATTCTGGTGGTTTGGTGAATACTGTGGAATTTGCTATATTAAAAAGGGAATTCAACAGATGAAGTTAGATGACATTCATGTATAACATTTTGGAAGTTATGATGCACTAGCTATTTACCTTTGTGAATTATGATATTTTAAGTCATATAAATCTAATATTTTCTTAATTTCATCAATTTACCTATACTTTTTTTGGTCTACTGTATGTGGTGATAAACACTTACATTTCCTGCTAACATTGATATCTTTCCTAACATTAGCTTTCTTTAAACATTGGTACCTTTCAAAATTACTTTTGATGAGATAGTGATTTTTATGGAGACATTATTATTGAGTAATTGGGTTCTATGGTTTGTTCAGTTCCATTACTTTTTAAATGTTTAAGCATACTCTAAAGAAAAAAAATTCTTTTTCAGAAGAAGCCTATTATAGTCTTTTAAAATGCCAAAGTACTGAGAACATTAACTTGACTAAAGTGAAATTGAGCGATTATAGAGTCATTCATGGGAATAGATTTCTGGTGAAAGTCAGGAAAAATTCTGTGAGTGTTAGAAAGAATAGTTCTTGGAGTTAATTACTTGTGTAATAACTTGAACTTAACTGGTAGATTATGTGTTACATGTATGTGAAGGCTGTGGGACAACCATTTTTGGTTTTGATAGAACATGAAGAAAAAGAGGGAAAGAGAAGTGCAGATAACTATCCAAGAAACATGCTAAAATAAGCAGGCGATTTGGTACCTGGAGTGAGTGCTAGGCACTTAACGAAACCAGAAAGCCACATGCTCATAGTGTGGATATGTATGTTGGAGGGAGAGTTGAGGATACAGGTAGGAGGAAGCACTGAGTAGGGAGGAGTCTGGTTTCCTATTCTAGAGTGCTGCATTATCCCTCTCACAGTAGCTCCAACATTGGGTGCCAATACTAAATAAATATATTCTTAAATAGACTTGAATTATTAAAAATTACTTTCAGAAGCAATTGTTTTAATGGGGTAAATAGGATTAGAAAACAGCCAATGACTTTCAGAGTTTCAATGGCAAAGTTTTTTTTTCTGGAGGAATTTCAGAAATAAAGGTATTCCACAGCTAAAATGTGTAGCCAGAAAATGTAATTATCATTGAGAAAGTCCAGCCTTTGATTGTATTTGGCTTTTCCTCAAGTGTCATCACCTTTCTTTCCTTCCCACCACTGCAGAAGCGTCATATCAGCCCTTCTTTTCTTAAAACTCATATCACCAATAAACAAACAACAAACCACTCAAACAAAATAATTGTGATGCCAACATAATAACTTTTGTCTGGGGCATTCAGTTGTTGTAGATGAGGGTCGCAACATACTTCCATAATGAAAATTGACCTCCATAATTAATCAGTTCAGTTACTGCCGGTTCATATTATGAAAGCTGATGACCTATGCAGAGCATCTGTTCTCATTAAATATTTCAGTGAGGTAGAAAGGGCAGGAACCTCACTTTTGACTCAGCTCGGGGCCTTTGCACAAATTCTCTCTCCCTGGCATATTCTTTCTCACTCTTTCCCTGGCTAATGCCTATTAATCCCTGAAATCTGAGATTTCTTCTACACAATCCTGTACCCAGCATAAACTAATTCTCTCTCATTATTTTCTCTTGTCAAGTAATCCTCAGATACTTTCTTTTATTACCATAGTTTCTAAGTATGGATTCAGTTTTGGGCTTATTTTAAAGTCAATTTTTCCTGTTTTTAACCAGCAACAGGCTATCAGGCATACTATTTTAAATTATATGAGGCTATGTCTGGTCTTTTATTTAAGTGGAAAGTGACACTATTATTTATTAAATAATAAGAAAAAAGGAAGAAATAAACCAAAAGTTTTATACCTGGATGCCTTTTTGTTTCTGACTTTTAAGCAGCAAAATTCTACAAAATTGGTTAAATTGTTCAATTCTTTTAAAAAAGATGAATTAATCGCTTCTGTGATTTCCTTTCTATTTTGAAGCTAGATGCTCACCCTCCCAGAAACGTTAAAATGTATGCCAGTTGAACAACAGCATGCTAATTATCTAACCTTTTCTATTGCAAAGAACTCATTAAGAAATCAGAATATTAAGTAGAGAATATTTACTGACAAGATTTATAAATTTGATCTAACCAAGCTGTGGTTTTAGTAAAATGCTAATTTAAAAGTAATGGCCTAAATAAGCCTATTTTACAAACATCTTTTTAGGTAGAAAAGCGCATTACCAATATAATGCAGTGTTAGAATGGTCTCATATCTCATTAGGTTTTGATATGTAAATATAGTTTGTATTTGGAATAATAAATCCCTAACATCACAAATATATAATCACCACAGAAAAATCTTGCTTTTACACATTTATAAGCAACTGGTGAGTGTTAATATGACTTGCACATATTTTCTTCCCCAAATCTACAGAGTCAGAAGCCAATTACAAAAGATTGCTAAGGGAAGAAGATACATAATGTGAAATTGTTACACTCATATTCCTAAAATATTTTACTTTTTGCTCTGAGTCTCCCATTTTTACAGATCTTTTGTAATAGGCCAAAGCTTTCAAAATATTCAAATAAACATTAAGACTCACCAGTAATGATGAGAATTTGAGGAATCTGTACATTGTATAGTTCAACAGAGAGGATGAGCTCATCTCTAGTGTTCACTATGGGTTGGAAATGAGAAAAGGTATAAGTGCATTTCACTTGTGGATTATGTCCTTTGTATCAAATAAAACTTTGCTAGATAAATTGAAATTACATGACAATGTAATTTTAGGCATGCTTCTTTTAGAAAAAAAATCTTCCCCACATGCATGTGCACCTCACAGTATGTTCTTAACAAGAAGTAGAGCACGCTGAGCCAGAAAAGCCTTTCCCTCATTGACAGAGAGAGGATGTGGACTGGACTGAAATTGCGGGGAGTCTGCCCAGGATCATAACACAGTCCTGTTTCATGTCTCACTTGTGCACAGGATGCCCTCTGCCCTGCTGAGGACAGTACTTCAGGATGGTCTCTACATTTGCTTCTTTCTCCTGACACTGCCAGACCTACTACCTGTAGTTTGCAGAAGCCCTAACAACCCCCAGTGTGACTATATTTGGACCTGGGGCCTATAAGGAAGTAATTAGGGTTAAATGAGGTCATAGGATGGGTCCATGATATGATAAGATTAGTATCCTTGTAGGGACACCAGATATCCCTCTCTTTCTCTCTCTCTCTCTTTCTTCCTCCCCACCTCCCCTGGCGCACAAGAGATCATGGGAACACACAACAAAATGGCAGCCACCTAGAAGCCAAGGAAAGAGGCCTCAGAGTAAACCCTGTCTTGCCAGCACAGTGATCCAGGATGTCTCAGCCTCTAGAATTGTGAGAAAATAAATAACTGCTGTTGAGGCCGCCCAGTCTGTGGCGTTTTGTTATGCCAGCCCCAGCCAACTAATGTAATCAATCTGGTTATTCTTTAGGACGAAGACAGTCGAAATCTGATAATGTCTCTGGAGTCCTTCCTACTTTCCACCCAAGCGAAGTGCATTCCTCCCTGCTTTGTACTTTTGCGACACTTGCATACAACTGTAATATCAACATGTATTGTCTACTATTGTAATTATTTATTGATTCCTGTCTTTCCTATGGGGTTGTTATGTCCTTGAAGATATCAAGCTCACAGTCTCACACAAATAAAGGAAGAAAGGAAGGAAGGAAGGAAAGAAGGAAGGAATCAAAAAGGAAGTAGAGAAGAGAGGGAGGGAGGAAAGGATGGATGAGGCAGAAAGAAGGAAGGCAGAGCTGGCAAGTAGGAAACCTGTGATGTCATCATTATTATCATAGATGTGTAATATGCATGGCAGTAGACGCCTTAGGGTATTTGAGAGAATAATTTTAAACATACAAGGATAGCACATTCTCTTACTGGGGCAGATTGTAGCTTTGTGCCTGTCCCTAGTGAAATGTCTCTAGATTTCTAGAAAGATGGAAAAAATTGATTGGAACCATCTTTTACAATTTTGAGAGAAAAGGGATGTCGACTGAAATAAATGCACAGCCTAAAAGTTGAGAGTTCTGTTTTATTTGGCGGGAGGACTCAAGCCAGGATGACAGCCTCTCAGATCCTTCTAAGGGACTCCGAGGTAGGGGAGGAGCTAGGATATATAGGAGCTTTACAACAAAGACTAGGTAGTCCGAACATTAAAAGATTACTTGTTAACTGAAGAAAACCAGGCATCTCAAAGAATTTAGCACTTTTCTGTGTATGGGAGGAAGTAAACATTTGGGCTCATTGAATTCATTCCTTTGACAGGCACCCAGCTATCTAGGGCCAGCATGCTGTCCTTTCTTATTCTGAGTCCCCTCAGAGTGCACCACTGTGAGTGGCTGCAGAGGCTGGGCTGCAGGCTTGTCTTCACTGGGGGTTGGCGGCAGCCACTGATGATTTGATGGTTTCAGCATTCTTTGTTTACTGATATGGTTTGCAGTTTTTCGTTCACAGGATTCTCCGATAAGTATTAAACGTTTTCTCGTGTCACGGGCAGGAGATGATACATGTTTGTCGAAAAAGCTTCGTAGTTGGGAATTGTGTCTTTTTGGATACTGAAAGCTATTAAAATTACCTCGAGAATCCCTAAAATTTTTTCAGGGATACGAGGGCATTTCATGGAACACCATCTTGATTGCACCTTGGAGATTAGCTCAGTCCCTTGTTTTTTTCAGATATGAAAACCAGGGATAGGGGGTTAGATGACTTACCCAGAGCCCCACAGATCTCTGGTTTACCCAGCAAGAAGGCAAGAAAGCAAGTGTTCTGACTCCCTGTGAGTGGGCCTATTGCCCGCTGAGAATGTGCTCATTTTAATTTTCATGAATCTAAAGTGTCATTAGGCAAGCTTAGCAAATGTGTTCAGTGAGCAAACTTGCTTCCTGTTAAAAAAAATTATCCAAATTATCAGGTAGATGATTCTGGAGTTATTTTAATTAAAGGCAATGGAGAAAAAAATTAGGCACTTAGATAGGTTTCTTGGACTCATAAAATTAAAGAGCCTCTTCTGTCAATATGTAGGTTAGAGGTAATTCCTGTAAATGTGAATGTAAATTAACTGTGTAAATTCCCATGCATATTAATTACAAAATAACCTCTCACTACATTATCCTTTATTTTCTTGGTAGAAGCTCTTATTTTTTAAGAGAGAAAAAAAGGAAAGAATTCTTCTCTGAAGTTGGAATATTTTAGATCTCTTCCTCTTTTGATCCTCTCTGGCTCCAGACACCAGAGAGGTGTCTGGTATATAATTACTCTTTGATAAACTTTTTGCCTTAGGTTATTCCATTTATATAATGATGATTATAAACCTAAAGGACTCTTAAGTGGCAACATCCAGGGGAGTGATTAAATCTCTAGGGATTCCTGCTTGTACATGTATTTAACGAAAGAAATACACTTCCATCCTCTTAATATGATAACGTAAGTTAGCTATTTGGAGCAGTCAGGAATGAATTTAGATTTTTATCCAATTTTTTGATTGAGGTTAAAATCTAATGGTAAACTGTTGGTCATCTGGAAAATCCCTGACTTCCGACTTTAATTTTCCAATCTGACCATTTACATAATTAAAAAGCTTGCAAAATATAATAGTAATCATTTTTCTGTATAAGAAATTAGGAGAATCTTCAACCACAAATCCCTGAAGTTAGATATGATTCAGGATTTATTATCTCAACTAAATTTGAAGTTAATCACTGGACTAATTAGTTACATATATTTAATAGTCCATAATTTAATCTTCTGTCTTCAGGGCAAAAAATTATTTGAAGTGCCCCAAGTGGACACTATATAACTAATGAGATGGAATTAAAAGAAAAAAAGACTATTGGGGAAAAAAATGGTTTATATAAGAAGTTATTGGTATTATCGTAGGTGGAGACAGATGTAATTACTAAGAACATGTAGTTTCAGCCAGGACTTAAACAGTGTTTTGTAAGAAATTAAATTTCATTATTCTACTAATTTAATAATTAGTCTTTTTTTTTTTTTCTGTAGGATTTGCTGCCTCAAATGCAATGTTTATATGTTACTTGTATGAATTAATCACTTGAAATATGCTCCAAAAATACATACATTTTATAGGGATAGGTAATGTCTTGATGTAAATATTAAAAGCTAAAATTACTATTAGCTTATTATATATCAGTATTTTGTACATATTAAAAGGTAAGTATTTCTTTATTTAAAAGATAGGAGATATTCCCATCCCCATTTTGCAGATGGGGCCCAGAAAAATTTACTATCTTGCATAAACTCCTACTGTTGTAAGTGGTAGCTTGTGGTTCCAATCTGACTCCAGAGACAGCTATCTGCACTGACATACCCTGCCTACACAAAGGTTCTTGGAACATTCCAGGGACATCCTCTAGGAGCTTGTTAGAAATGCAGAATCTAGTTCCCACTCCTAGTGATTCAATAGTTGCATTTTAAAAGGTTTCCAGGTGACTTATTAAAGTTTGACAAGCATGGCTCTGTAAATACTGCTTCTTTATAAAACACTTTTAGAGCTACATTGTATATTGTTTTATATCCTTAAATGATAATTGTATGTTTCAGTTTTGTTCAAGGAACTCTAAAGTTCCTTGAGGTCAGCATCTTTAAAATTGGATTTATTCTCAGAGCTAGGATTTAGAGTGTTGAACGAAGAATCTGTTATTCTAATATTTGTATTCTTCCTATTTTAATGGGTGGAACGATGGTAACACAATGGAACTCCTCTTTAAGGCAGATCTGGGTTCATCTGGTTCACTTCTTGCCTGCTGATTGACCACCAATTACCTAAACTTTGTTTTCCAATCTATAAAGTTGGAACGAATCAGATCCAATATATCTGGAATACACCATCTAAGTAGCTGTCTTCTTCTTCATTCATAATGCCAGCCCACTGTTAGCCTAAGTCAGTAATTCTTAAAATTTAGCATGTATTAGAATCATTGTAGGTCGTGGTGAGCCACAGATTGGTACTTCACTCCCCCAGAGTTTCTGATTTCAGTAGGTCTGGGGTGAGATCTGAGAATTTGCATTTCTAACAAGTTCACAGGTGATGCTCTTGCTGCTGGTCTAGGGACCACACTTTCCTGCTCTCTGATTTCGTCTATGTTGATTCCAACAGTATTTTCCAAATTAATTTAATTGACTACTAATGAAGCTCCCAAGCTACACTAATCTCATTCTACACAAAACAGCACTGAGTCTAGAAAGTCAGTGGTATGGTTCTTCCAAGCTGGATGGATGTACAACCACCCAGGAAAAACTTCTTAGGAACTAGAGAAACACTCAGTATTCTAAACATAGATGTTCACTATTTCTCTTTAGTCAGTCATTTTGTTTATTCTGCCATAGAGGGAATCTCTTCCATATTAAGCAAAAAATGCTCTTGTAGCATTGTACTGGTCGTCTCTGCAAATGTGGTTCTGATGGGTTAACAGCATTCCAGTGTCGTTTCTTAATTTCATTTTAATTCTTAGCAGATATTTTGAATATAACCCCTGCATCATGCATATGATTTTTGCTATACTGAGGTAAGCCAAAATATGCCATTTGTAAAATCATAGATTTATGAGACACTTTGAATGTATCCTGGCCATTCATTTAGAAAAAATGGATATGATCTAGTGAGTCTTACCAACAACCACAGAACTAGTCATTTTATTGAAATATAATGAAATAATTACAACCCAGATTTCCTAAACCCTAATCTTGTGTTTTCTATCACACTGTACTTTACTATATTGAATGACAATGTGTTTGTGTTGTCACAAAATTTTTTAAACTATCTTTTGTTAAAAAATATTAAATATGCATCATAACTAAAAGTTGCAGTGTTATTATAGATTAAACAGATTGAATGACTGTTAAGATTAGAACAAAATGTAAATTAAAAAATGAAGATGTGTTCATAATAAATATAACATCATCTTACCCCAAAATGGCTCATATTATTTTAAATAAACCTGTTAACAAATTCAAGATTCAAGAAATTATCAACCTGACCTGGTCAACCAGAACTATAAAGGAAGCCAAGCAGTATGAAGTTACAGTACTACCTATGTTGCTTTTAAATGGAAAACATTTTTGCAGCACAAGTAGTATTAGCAATAAGTTATCCGAGTTCACGTGGTAAACAAAATGTTCAAGTTATGAATAAAGTTGGGCACTCTGTTTTCTATACAACAAGAATGATCTAGGGAAGGATCCAGTTCTCTTTTTCTTTTCCGTCTCCCTTTCTCTCTCTTTCTCTCTCTCATTTTTAATCTTGTAAAATATCTTAAGAATTCTTAACAGAAATCTCTGGGAAACAGAAAGATAGCAAAACAAAAAATACTGTAAAAAGTACATGGAATGCCATTTATGACCTTATAAATCCAGGAGAGGCTAGTGTAGTACAGTCTTTCTTGTGTTCATTCAAAGAAATTATATAATCCACTTCTTGGAAAAAGCACATTAATTGATAGTGTTGGCAATAATTATATATGATTCAGTGACTTAACTTGTAACTGGTCATTCAGATATTTTCATTTTCATATTAAAATGACCATAAATGTCATATGGCTGAGAATTGCACACTAAATACTAAAATGAGTAGGTGATTTCTGAGAAATGACTGCTGCTGCTTTTGTAAGCATTCATGTTAGAGGTACAGATACCTGGTTTGAATTCTTATTTGTAGGAATCTAGCTTGTTGTGAAATATAAAATTTGAAGGAGAAATACTAGTATTTGTAGATTCTTTTAGTTTCTGATTAGATCATTTATAAAGCATTCAGTACTGTTACATAATAGAGAATATGAAAGAAAGCAAAACATGGTAAAACAATAAATGCTGGAGAGGGTGTGGAGAAAAGGGAACCCTCCTACACTGTTGGTGGGAATGTAGTTTGGTGCAGCCATTTGTGGAAAACAGTATGGAGATTCCTCAAAAAACTAAAAATAGATTTACCATATGATCCAACAATCCCACTCCTGGGCATATATCTGGAGGGAATGCTAATTCGAAAAGATACATGCACACCAGTGTTCATAACAGCACTATATACAATAGCCAAGACATGAAAGCAACCTAAATGTCCACTGACAGATTACTGGATGAAGAAGCTGTGGTATATTTATACAGTGGAATACTACTGAGCCATAAAAAGAATAAAATAATGCCATTTGCAGCAGCATGGATGGACCTAGAGATCGTCATTCTAAGTGAAGTAAGCCAGAAAGAGAAAGAAAAACACCATATGATATCACTCATATGACCCTAATGAACTTACTTACAAAACAGAAATAGACTCACAGACATAGAAAACAAACTTTTGATTATGGGGGGAAAAGAGTGAGGAAGGGATAAATTGGGAGTTTGGGATTAGCAGATACTAACTACTATATATAAAATAGATAAACAGCAAAATCCTACTGTATAGGACAGGGAATTGTATTCAATATCTTGTAGTAACCTATAATGGAAAAGAATATAAAAAAGAATACATATTTTATGTATATGTATAAATGAATCACTATGCTGTACACTAAAACTAACACAACGTTGTAAATCAACTATACTTCAATTTAAAAAAGAAAGTAAAAAGTGATATAATTCAGAAAAGTAATTGGTTAAGTGAACAAAGAAATGTGCAGTACAATACATGGTCTGACAACAGCAACTCAGAATAATAAAAGAAAATAATTTAAAACTTTTTCAAAATTGAAACTACAGAGGAAGCAGTCTTTTAATACTTGGTTACAATAAAAAACATCCTACCACATACCTCAACCAAAGTTAATAGTCAGGAAAATTGTTTAAAACACTATCAAGGCTGAAATTACAAAAAATGCAGACTTTTTCTGAAAGACTAAACCTTCAGTGACAATATTGTAGCAAATGCTAATGTTTCTCCATCTATCTATATAAAGCTATATATATGTGTATATGTGTAAATATTTATAATTATGAATTGAATTTATTTCATTTTATGAAATGTACTATCTTTATTAATGCAAACTTGCTAATTAATATAAACTAATTTAACATAATCTCTTGATTTTGTTTTTTAACTTCTTGGGACAATCATCTGGAAGCTGCCTAAATCCAGCTTCGTCTATGAAAACCTGTACTCAAAATATGCTAAACTCACAAGTGCCTTACTTTTTTGTCTGTAAATCTGTCTAACTATTTCACAAAAGGTCTTGACCTAAAGCATTTGTGTTGCTTTCACTAAATTTAATGCCTACTTTTATAACTGTTTCCCGTCATTATTAATATCAAATGTCAATATCAATGGGGTATGGGTATTAAAAGGATGTGTTTATACCATCAAATATCAGTTGTAAAGACCAATAAAAATAGCACCATCATATGAATATGACAGATTGTACATACAGTAAAAAAAGAAGAGCTCTTAATAGTTGATAGGGCTGCTAATAAAGTAGTTGAAGTGTTATTGACTCAAACAAGCTAACACTTTTCTATCTGGTGAAAAAAGCCATAGTAGTTGCTAGGAGATATTTTTTCAAACAGACAAGTGCAATCTTGGATCCTGTTGAGACACCTGAGAGGTGAAATGGGATTCAAAAGTATGTTTCTCATTCAATGATCTCCAATTTTTTAATAGATCAAAATTTTATTATTTTTGGAACTTAGATCAAAATTTTAGATAGATGGATAGATATAGATAGATGAATAGCTATGAATAGATATAATTAAAAAGAATAAACAGTTTCATTGTGAAACTTATCAAAGGTTGCTTTTAATATGTAGTTATATATTTTAATATTCAAAACAGTTTGTGATTCTATTTTATATAGATGGAAGATTGTAGAGGTGTATTTAGATCTTTGTTCCTTAATTGCTCTGAATTCACAAGTAAGTTGATTGGCCCAAATTTTGATTATTTTGAAATAATTCACACATGGACCAACATACCTATATTTGTGTTGACTGAATACTAAATATGAAATACATGGAAACACATATTTATTATAATGACTGGCATTACTTTAACTGTAAAATTCTTAAGAAAAAATATGGACTTTTCTGTAGTTAATTTTTTTTTGCTCTTGTATAAAGATTTATGAGTAGGACTGATTTATTCCTAAATCTGATACTGCTTTTCATTTTTAAAATGCAAGAAAAAAATTTTTACCAACTAGCATAATATTTTCCTATGGATTTTTGATAACTGGGACAATGACTTAATTGGTATATTTCTTTTCCCACTGATGTACCAATTAGGTGAGATATATGTAAATTAGCATTGATGTGATGTTGTAGAGTTGCTTAGAAAGTGGAAAAAAAAAAAGGAAAATCTGATTATCAGGCAACTATCACTCAAAAATCACTTAAGAGGTATATTCTTAAATTAACTAATGAGTATTAGGAATGCTGAAATTATTGTCATTTTTAACTTAAATTTGTATTATTTTAGTTATAGACGTGAACATTATATATAACACTAATTTAATTTTGGAATATATATATGTTAAATGTAACCTTTGACATATATCTATTAAGTATACTCATATGTTCATGATCTATATAATTAGTATCATTAACTTATTCCAATTTTTATGCACTGCCGTAACATTATTAACAATTTGAACTAATGGTATATTCAAAAAAAGAGTTGTAGCTTGAAAGGGTAATAAAATTAGAATTAATATTATATAAAAACATGAGTGTATTTGATAATAAAATATTATATAGTTAAGTATTTGTATTCTTTTCATTTTAATTTATAGTGACAATTGGTGAATTTTCACAGTTTAAATAACTACATGTTCTTTCAACTGATATCAGTGGAACTTATGAATACATATCCAAAGGCAAAAATATAGGTCGATAGTTTTCAAGGTTATGTTTTTTATATGTGTGTGTGTATTTTTGTGTTCACATGCTTTCTAAGGAACCATGCTTGAATTTTAATGAGATTTTTAGCTCAAAGGTAAAAGACTGAAAGAAATCAGTGATACTCCGATTACTTTCAGTCATTTTGTGACTTTGTAATAAAGTGAACTCACTGAGATGTTGCAGTGCTACGGACACTTTCTGGTTTTCATGTTTGCATAGCAGTGGATTGTCTTGGGCATCTCTGCTGTATCTGATTTTTGCAAAGACTTAGATAACTCTTTGGGTTAAATTAGGAGTAATAATTTAGTACTCTAAGTTGATCAAGGATGAAAAAACAGGCTGTCTAATGGACGGGGATGCCAGAATCACACTCTTTTGAATCAACACATTGTTAGTTCCAAGCTAATGTACCAGGAATATGCATCTTTTCAGCAGGGCAGTCATTAGTTGTTCCACATATCCACTGTGTTCTGATTATTTGTAATTATTTACTACACTGTAATACAGAAAGTCTGTAGAAAGAAACTTAAATCAATAGATGATTTATTCTAATTTCTAGGGACTGTCCATTGTTCGTTTCTAGTAATTTCACTTCCAATTCTTTGTGCTTGATTTGGGAAAGAACAGAGCTCTAAAAATAACTATTCAATAAGGGAGATTTACCCTGAGGTGGCAGGGTTTGAATATATTTTCTAACTTTTTAGTGGTGATTCTTCTGTGAAGAAAAGGAGAGTTTAAGTGATGAGACTCAGTTAACCTTAGACCTAGCTGCAAGCAGTAAAATTCCCTCTCCCCAGAACAGTGGCTTATTCTGTGCTATTCCGTCTCCCTCAACACATGGCTGACATCTCATTGTCCAGTGTGGCTGCTCTCATTGCAGACATCATATTTGTGTTCCATTAACAGAAAGGAGAAAAGGGTGTGAGAAAAGCACACACTTGCTTTTATTCATAGTTCCTGGAAGTTTCTGAAAGTTGAATACCAGTTCTCCTTTACCCCCATTGGCCAGACTTCGTTAAATGCCTACATTTAGTTGCTAGAGATCCTAGAACATGTGGATTATATTTCAAAGTTAAGAACTCAAAGTTCTTTTAGTGTAGAAAAGGAGGAAGCTGAGTATTGGTGGGGGGTGGACCAGCAGTTCCTTTCACAGGGTATTATCACTAGTGTCAAATTAAAAAAAAAAAAAAAAAGGCAAATCAGGACTTAGGCAAGGAGAGAGTTTATTCAAAAGGACTATTGCAAGAAGAGTGAAAGGCACTGTTGCAGTAGAGGGATGGGGACTTCTGCTGTATACTCCAACCATGAGATTTACAAGCAGCTCAAAAGTTAGGCAGAAAAGGGATTTTCTTTACTAGGGAAGAGACAACAAAGCTAGAAAGAAAAGCAGGGTTGGGTCAAGTGGAATAAAGGAAGATGGTGTGATAGGAGGGCAGATCAGAGAATGTTTTACCCTGGGATCAGCCTCTTCTCTGGAATTTTATGATGGCTAAGATTGAGGGTAGCCCAGAGTCCAGCAGTCTGGGGGAAAGTTTGGTTAGCGAGAATTCTGTTGTTCAGTGAAGACAAAACAGTTTATCTAATCATGAATGAAGCAAAGAATGAGAATTTGAGGTCTGTCTGGCCTTGCTGTATATAGACAAGGGAGTATCCATGAGCCTTTTCTAAGCCATATAGTGTAGGATGTTTCTTTGCATAAGTTTTTTTCTGGAACACAAAAGGGTGTGTGTGGGGGGGCGGTATTTGACCTTTGCTCTTTCCTAGTATCACAGGGCTTGGGTAAACAGACATTGTCACTGGAATGAGAATAAAGGTGGGTCTAATTTCTAAATTTACTGGCTTAGAATAGATTGGATCTTCACGGTGATAATGGGTAGTCACTGCCACTACGTTAGTTAATCTCATCATGCTGAAGCCACTGGTTCAGTCAGTGCTTATGGGGTACACTGGTATGGATTGTGTCCTGAAGGGGGCAGTTTTTCACTCATGAAGCTGAGGGGCTGATCCTCAGACAGAGAAACTAGATTTTCAAAGGCAGAACTTGGGAACTGTTTGTTTGTTTATTCATTTATTTAACTTTTTGACTCACTCTTTTGAGTCTGGCCAATCAGTTTAGACTTTAATCTTCAGTAAAATTTAAAGATAGTCTCTGACTATGTAGGCAGGTGGGGGTTTAGGCCAAACATGCTTGAATGAGCTTATTTTGATACTAAACGATCCAGTGGCGTATTGCTTTCTCTGCATATGTCTTTTTTGTTGTTGTTACTTCCAAACCTAATAAATTTTAAAATGTAGAAATCATTTCTCAAATGTAAGATTTCAGTGGTGTAATAAAGAGGCTACCATGGTGGTAATCACAGTAATTTGGATAGAATTTAGGCTGTGATGTGAAGTTGCTCTTCTGAACTGCAGGATACCTCTGCTCTGTCGTTAATGTTGATGTGATGGGTTATGGGTGAAAAGTCAGCTGCTTTTCTTGAGAATGATATTTTATTCATGGAGCCTTAGCCAAAGAATATTGAGTACAAGTACGGGCCCAATTAATATGTTTTTAACCAATTGAAAAATGAAACAGAACACTAAAGTAAATGGAGTTCAAAATTACTAACATGATCTAGATTGAAAGACAGTTTAGTGTAAGTCACATAGGCTTGTTAACACCTTACCTCCTTGGAACATTATTCATGGATTTGGGTGGAGGAGGATGGAGTAAGAGATAAAATCATCCATTTTCAGAAGCTTTAATAAACAAGATAACACAGAATCAGAAAATGTGTACCGATAGCTGTGGTTGACCAAGTCACTCATTCTAGCTCCTGTCTATAGTTAGAAGGGCCATGGTTCTGCCTTTGTATCACACAGCCCCAGAACTCTGCTGTAGTTACCTTGCTGTCTTGTACGAAGTGACATGGATGGATCATCTGATACATTTTTTGACTAAGACCTGGGAATAAGCGATCTGTCCAAAAAGCCCTGGTTCCTTCTAGGAAGAAATTCAATTTAGAGATTACAATAGGATACAAGGGGAGGGTTTCATCTTATGACTTAATTTCTCCTAGTTCATTTTAAGTGTTTATGAGTGAATGATTCATATGGCTTATATTTTTCTTATACAGACTGATTTTCTTTTAAATTATATAGCCATTTAAACAAACAAAATAGTGGCCATAATACGTCAGACACATAACTCAAGAATTAACAAATGTTAATATTTGTCTTCTTTGCTTTATGTCCTATAGATAAAGATATGTACAAAAATAACTAGCTAGAAGTTGGTGTGAATCATATATAATACAGTCTGTGTGGGTGTGTTTTATATTTAAAATGTAGAGAGAGAGTGTGAGGAAGTGTGCATATTTTCTCAACTTGCTTTTTTAGTCAAGATGCTGTTTTTGAGATTTCCCCATGTTAATATGAAGATGTGGCTTGATTGCTGTATAATATTATACTGAATGAATAAACCACAGGTTGTCTGTTCTCTGACTGAAAGACTATTAGGGTTGTACCATTTTCCTCTCATTTACAATACCGTGTCAAGTCATTCCATCCCGTGTCCCCGCGTACTCTTCTACAAGATTTCCTTTAGGGTAGATATCTACAAGTGAAATTAACAAGTGTTAATGGAATTTCCTCTCCAAATTGGCTGCACAAACTTAACTTTTACCATTATCAATGTTTCCATTACCTCAAGTTCTTATTATTACTTAGAATGATAAGCTATTACTATCTGTGGAGTAATAACTTTTTTATTTGTATTTTCCTGATTACCAGTAAAGTTCTGCAGTTTTTCAGAAGTCTATTTGAGTTTTTTTATCATCTTTATATCATTTGACGGTTATATGGCTAGTTAGGTTTTCTTTTTGGTAGCTTATTTTATCTTGAATGTTGTCTAATTAATCTAAATTTTAGAGCTATTTGCGTAAAGTAGTTCCAACAGTTGTTTATGATTTTAAGTATGGCTATTGTTTTATGTATTTATGTTTTACCTTTCAGTGGATATTTATTTTGCCTTTTCTATTTTTCTCTCAGTTTTATTGAGATGTAAGTAACAAGATATTGTGTAAGTTCAAAGTGTACAATGTGATGATTTGATACACATATATATTGCAAAATGATTACTACAATGTTTGTTAACATTATACATCATTTTACATAAGTACAGGTGTTTTTTTTGTTTGTTTTCTTGTGGTTTGTTTATTTTTGTGTGTGTGTGATAACATTTAAGACCTATTTCCTTAGTAATTTTCAAGAATGCGATACAGTTGACCCTTGAACAACACAGGTTTGAACTGTGCAGGTCCACTTACTTACATGTAGATTTTTTTCAATAATAGTACTACAGGATCTTCAGTTAGTTGACTGGTAGATACCAGACCTCAGATGTGGAAGGCCTACTGTAAAGTTACTACTTAGATTTTCCATTGTGTGGACAGTTGGCTCCCCTAACCCCTGAGTTGTTCAAGGTCAGCTGTAAAGTGTTGTTAGCTATAGTTGCCATGCTGAGTATTAGACCCTCAGAACATACTAATCTTCTAACTGGAATTTTGTACCCCTGGACGACATCTCTGAATTTCCTCCACTCCCCAGACCCTGGCAAGTACATTCTACACTGTTTCTATGAATTTGACTCTTTTGGGGTTCCACATTTAAGAGAGATCATACAGTATTGTCTTTAACTTATTTCACTTAGCATAATGCCCTCAGGGTCCATTCATGTTGTCACAGATGGCAGAATTTTTTTGTTTTATGGCTGAATAATATTCCATTGTGTGTGTATGTATGTGTAAATACTACATTTTATTAATTTATTCATCCATCAATGGATACTTAAGTTGTTTCCGTGTCCTGGGTGTTATAAATAATGTTGCAGTAAACATGGGAGATTTCTCTTTGAGGTAGTAATTTAATTTCCTTCATGTATATACCCAGATGTAGGATTGCTGGATCATATGGTAGTTTTATTTTTAATTCTCAAGGCAGCTCCATATTGTTTTCCATAGGGTCTGTACCAATATACATTCCCGCTAACAGTGCACAAGGGCTTCCTTTTCTCCACAACCTTGCCAACACTTGTTCTCTTTTGTCTTTGTGATGATAGCAATTTTAACAGATGTGAGGTGAGATCTCATTGTGATTTGGATTTGCATTTGCCTGATGATTAGTGATGTTGAGCATCTTTCCATGTACCTGTTGGTCATCTGGATGTCTTCTTGGAAAAAAATGTCTATGCAGGTCCTCTGCCTTTTATTTACTTTTTTGCTATTGAGTTACATGAGTTATATATACATATATATTTTTTGATGTTAACTCATTATCTGATTATGGTTTGCAAGTATTTCCTCCCGTTCTGTAGGTTGCCACTTCATTTTGTTGACCTTTTGCTGCAGTCATGTTGATTTTTGCTTTTGCCGTTGGTGTTATATCAAAAAAAAAATAATTGCCAAGACTAATGTCAAGGAGCTTTTTCCCTATGTTTTTTTCTAGGAGTTTTCTGATCTAGGATTGACCTTCTCTGTTTTCTTGATTAGTCTTACAAATTTCATTATACCAATTTTATTAGTCTTTCTTAACAAACAGCTTTTGCCTTGTTTTACTTATGTTGTTTGATTTAATTTTTATTACAATTTATTAACTGTAATAATCCCCATTAAAAGATGAACACCCTGGAGTTCAGAGAGTTTGAGTTTTCATATACACACACACACACACAGGAAAAGTGTTAAATCCTGGCTTAAACCCAAGTACTATATTCTGACTCTACTCTTAGTTTTTTAACCCCTTTTTCAGTAATGAGGAACTGACAGTCTTGTTCATACAGTTTACAGAAACATGAATTAATACATAGAAGAGGAATTCTGTATAGAACATACCCAGGCACATTTCCACTTTCCAGTGTGTTGACAAATGGACTTCCTAAGGATCAACCAAAATATATTTTTCCATAGCAGCAGGCATAACTTTAGCTTCTGTTGAAAGGACCTGGGCAGTCATCTGTAGCATTCATTCATCCAGATGGTCAGCACCATAAAAATTTGGACAAAAATTAGGATATGCAGATGAGCTGTAGATGCTTCACAGCTTGACACTGCTGAAATGATTTTTTTTTTTTAATGTGTCTAAAATCTCAGGGTCTTTCTTATTTTGAAACAGAGAGAGAAGCCATTGTTGGCATATTAATTGTTTTAATTTCAGTACACACTTAACCATCACATTGTGTAATATTTAGAGACAGTTACTTGAAGCTTTTTGTAACTTGGAATATAGAGAAAGTAGTCTCCCTCATCAGACTGACTTTCCCATACAATAGTGTAGATAGCGTGCTTTTCAGCATAACAGAGAGAAAGCAAACTTCTTTGACGAATTCAGCAAAGCTGTACCACTTCTTTGCTACCTAGATAATTTTTCAACTTCAATTATAATATGATAGGTTTCTAATTTGTAAAAATAAAATATATGCTAGGCTTCATTGCATCTATTTGGTAGCTTGAACTATTGTAATGTTTCAAAAATATCTAAAGTTGTTTAATTTACAGAGAAAAAAATGCCGACTCATTTTATTACATGGTTCAGTGTCATATCTGTTGGGGATAAAATTAATTAAAGCTATAATATTTTAAGCTCAAGATTGTCCACATTTATGTACTTAAAGTTGAATTCAAAAACGTCGAGTGAAATGTGTACTCTATATGTCTGACTGAAAGAATTCCCACATGTGTAAATGAGAAACATTAGGAAGGAAAAAAAGAGACTTGTTTCAAATGATAAAACCATCAATTCAGAATAATATATATTATTGTAAGGCCAAAAATGGAGAATGCATTATTTTTTGAGTTGTACAGTGTGAGAATGATAATCTGTCTTTTGTAAATACCTTGCTGTAGCAAAGGCTTATTTGAAAATATAGAGTGAAGTAAAAATAAATAAAATCTATTCCTATTCACAATTTTGAATAGGTATTATGGGAGTTCACCATACCATTCTCAAATAACAAAAGAGAACTTTAGACTTTCCTTATGTTGAAAAGCTGGTGGCCTTGCAATGCCATAGGGGTGGGAGCACAGGAGACATTTCTTTTCACCGTCAAGACCTAGTGGGAAGAATGACAGAGAATGTCTTCTAGAACCTGGCACAGCAGTGGACGGAGATTGACTTTTTTTCGTTCCCAAGAATATATGTATACATTTACACATAAAAAAAAGATGGTAAAGGATAATGTTAATAATACTATAATTAAATTATATAAATTTATCTGAGGCATCCTGGAAGTCTAACAGTTATTTTATAGCAATTTTTATATGGTAAACTGTATCTTTTTTTTAGGCTGTATTCCCTGTATTGTACAGCACATCCTTGAGCCTATTTTACACCCAATACTTTGTGCCTCCCACTCTCCCACGCCTTTATTGCCCCTCCCCCAGTCTCTCTCCACTGGTAACCACTCGATAGTTCTCTATATCTGTGAGTCTCTTTCTTTTTTGTTATATACACTAGTTTGTTGTATTTTTTTAGATTCAACATGTAAGTGATATCATACAATATTTGTCTTTCTTGGTCATGGGTAATGCCTTCCAAGTCCATCCATGTTGCTGCAAATGATATTGTTTCATTCTTTTTTATGACTGAGTAGTAGTCCATTGTGTATATATACCACATCTTTATCCATTCATCTTTCTAGTTGACACTTAGGTTGCTTCTATATCTTAGCTGCAAGAAAGATCTCCACATAATTGCGTAGGAAAGAAAAAAATAAAAAAATGTAAATAATGCTGCTGTGAACATTGAGGTGCATGTATCTTTTTGAATTAGTGTTTTTGTTTTTTTGGAGGGGAGTATATACCCAGGAGTGGAATTGTTGGGTCATATGATAGTTCTAGTTTTAGTTTTTTGATAAACTGTATCTTGAGTCACAATCAACTGACCAGCAAATAAACTTTAGGGGTATAAACATAGCCATTCATAAATTTATCAGACCCATTCAATCTATTATTTTCACTTTCATCATTTTTGGAACTCGTACCGTATTTGTTATATCTAAGATGTTCTCTATTTTAAGACATTATTTTTATATCCCTATGAAAGAGAAAAAATGACCTATTAATTCTAAATTCAATTCTAATTTCAGGGGTGATTAAATGTTAAAAAGCACATCTTAGTATTGGAGAAATATGATATTGTCTTAATATGCTTCTTCTTGTGTTTAATCTTCCATATTTCAATCTCAAATTTTTAAACTTCTGTATTCCATTATTAAATACTACTTGTCATTCTTTTATATTAGTTTGTCTCTTTTGTGGTTCAGTGTTGTATAAAATCTGCAGATAGTCCATGATGTTCCATTGTGCTTTTTCATGTCATTTCTTATTTTGTAAAATAAAATAGTGCATGCTATTAACAACAGCTGTATTGCTATTTATTAACAATATTAGGAAATGTTGCTATTAATTAGCAGTATTGAGCTCAGATCTATGCATTTGAGAACAAGATGGGTAAAGACCTCTGAAGTGGAAAACACCAAATAAAGATTCTCAGCCTTTGTTTGACCCAGAAAGCCCAAATCCAGGGCCTGCGGAAGCTAGATCAAACCCATTATTTTTTCTCAGTTTTTATTCTGAGGGAAGAATTATATGAAACATAACTGGTTTTATTTCTCTAGCATTTTGTTTGTGAAATTGTTCTCCCAAGTGATTGATGTAACTCTGTGTGCAGATAATCTTACTTGTGAATTGCATATTGTATCATTTTTAAACACTATTAGCATGAATATATTAAGAGCTGTATCCTGGTGTAAGAAACCATTTCTTACTTAATCTTCTGTGTTTCAGTCACCATTCTAGGTGTTGGAAATTCAGTGATGGTTAAGAGAGCTCTGGTCCTTAAAGTGTTCAAATATTTGGAGATAGAGACAATTTATTCTACTTAGAATTCAATATGTTAAAGGTATATCTGAGAGATGTACAAAAAAAAAAAACCCAAATACAGTGTGATTGCAGAAGATATAATAGACTGTTATGTTGGGTGTCTTACATAAGGGAGTTACATTAGTGCTGGATTTTAGGAAAGAAATAGAAACTTGTTGTATATGGAAGGAGGAAAGTCTCTTTCAATGTTAAGTAACTGAGGTTAGTGAAAGCAGAATATATTCATATGAAGGGGTTTGCTCCAAATGTTCTTGGAAGGAACGGACAAGAGTATAAGACAGGTTGAGGAGTTTGGACTTTATTCTAAAATCCGTGAAAACCATCAAAAGTTCTGTAAGTAAGAGAGAAAGCATGGTGCTTAAATTTGTTTCAGAAAGCTTGCAGCCCAGAGGAAACTTGGGAGTGTAAATTGGAGAGTAAAGACACTGATGTCAAGGAGACCATTAAAACACTGGCTGTAGAGAGAAGATTAGGGTTTCTAACTGAGGAAATAATTGTGAAAATAGCAAAAGACGTTTTGAAAGATGTTTCAATGGTAGATTCAAAAGGAATAGGAGCCCAATGGGACATTGTACCGAAGTGGGGTAAGAGAGAGAGGAGAATCAAGAGTGGCACTAAGGTTTTGTCTTGAGTTGAGGAAGAATACTTTATCAGGAGTCATCACAGGCAGCAGGTGTACACAGACAAACTCTCACAGGGATGCTGAGAAGTTTGCCAAAAGAACAGCTATTGCAGGTTTTTGGGTTTTTTTGGCCTGGACGATATTGATTTACAGTCTTAGATTATTGACATCTAAAATACAATTATTGAAAGAAAAGTTTATGTGTACTGAATTAATTTGGATTAGTTGTTTCCAGTAGTATTGCCATGAAAACTAGTATGTTATTGGGCTGGAATATGTATACAATGACGTGTATTTATCTTTCATAGAAATTTTGGAAGAAAAGTTGTAGCACCAGAAGAGAGTACTGTTCATCTCTTATTCAATGAACTAGAAAAGTCCTAGGTTCTGCTGTCTAGTTGTTAACAAAAAACAATGTTCTACTTATTCTTGTAAGACGACATAGGTGGAATGTAAAACAGTGACTGGTTGGGTTTTGAGGTTGTAGTTCTTAGAGATTGCGTAGGTGGACAAGTTGACATGAAATGAAAGGAGGCATTTCACAAAGTGGATATGCCATAAACTTTTACATCGACTCTCTTTGTTATTAACAAATATAACTTGCTTTTTGAGAGACCTTAATTTTTAAGATTGTTTAATATTCTTAATACATAGAAAGTAACAAAGTTAAGCAATTAACATGTAGTTGGATAGGTTTATATGATGAGTTATGTATTGCCCATTTTATCGTAGGGCTTTGGGTTACCACTGTCAGTGTTCATATACATAGCATTAGTCTAGGCTTTTATGTTGTACTGCCATAGAATTTAATATAAAATAACACATTTTATTATTTTATCCAAATATTTAGATGTTGGTTTTAGAATGCATACATTTTTATGACTCCACAAATACAGCTATTTTTTTTATCATATCCAAACTCTGCTCCATGAAGCAATAATATTGAAGCATAGGAAGTTACAATATTAAACATGAAAACTTTCTTAATCAAGTCACCACTGATATCTAATGTTGACACAACTTCAAATGAGAATCCTATGTCTCTTTTGGGAAAAGAGAGAACAAGTACAAGAAACATAGCCATTAGGAGAGAAATTTCAATTTTGCAAGTGCAAGAAAGAAGCATTAAGCTATAATTAAAAAGAAGTTATTGGAGACCTCTAGAAAGCTTGAAGCCAATTTAATTAATGCAACCAATCTACTTTTCTTTGTACACTATTAAAAAAATCAGTAATCTGAGGATGAACTTTCCAAAATTAAATTTAAAAGCTAAATAAAATTTTATTTTTCAAGGAATTAAAATAATCTTAAAATTATCCTGGGTTATAGATGATCATATAAATGAATCATCACATCACTAACAAAAGTCATATGTGGCCATGTTAAAAATTAGTACAATCTGTTTTAATAGAACCAAAATTAAAGGCAAATATTTGAAATCATCTTCTGAGATTTGAAATGCCATAAAGAAAGAGAATTACATTGTCAAAACTGCTATTATCATGTGATTCTAAAAGGCCTAGATCATTAGCATACCACAGGTATTCTAGTGTGCAGGATCAGTGGAGGATTCAGATGTCCTTTCTAGGGCAGTTTTTGTTCACATAATAGAACTCAATTACAAATACAACATTAATTTATTTTCATAGGACACCATTCCCTTTGCACTACAGAGTGTTATTTCAGTGGGAAATACTTGGAAGGAATATTGACTAAAGAGAGAAAGAAAAAAAGAAAGAAAGATTGTGTGTGTGTATGGGGGAGATGGATAGAAGAGGACAGTCATTTGGCACCTCACAGACATAGACTTATGACCTGTCTACACACTATGATCTAAACTATTTAATCAAAGTTTCTTCTTATAACAAACAAATAGTTCAGACACTTAAATTGACTCAAAAGATACATAATGAGGGGAAATTATTTTAACTTAATTATTCAATTATTAATTAAAATCTGAAGATTCCTCTGTTAGCCAAGATATAAATTGTAAACATGATTTATCTTCATCTAAGGAAACCAATCATTTTTCTAAGTGTAGGTTAACTAATATATTACTAGTTTAATATATCTTTAGATTTTCTTCCTATTAAGTCTATATAATATTGACAATAGCCATATGTTTTGTTAAATTTGATTAAGTATTTAGATATCACTATATGCTTATATTTAATAAATTCCTCAAATGTAATTCCAAGCTGGTGTTTGGAGACAAGAGTCATTTAATAAAATAATTATATAACTGCTAACAATAACTAACAATAGTTAGTAATTCAGGCAAAATATTTTCAATCTGCTTACACAAGGACTCCCTTCTATTAAAACAGCTTTTGACTATAAAAAGTCATATTTACTTCAAGAAGTTGTGTGCAACACTTTTAAAGCATTGAAATCAAATTACCCATACTGAAATCCATGAAGTGCTCTTTTTTTCATTCTCTTACTGATCCTTGTATCCATCCACATGTTGCAGGGTACTAAACAACAGTAGATGAACTGCTAGTGATATTTTGTGAGGTTACTAAAAAGACGTGATCCAGTGGTAGTGCTAGTTTTCCTATGCAGTGTGGTGCTCAAGAAAATCTTGTCCATAAGCATTTCACAGCTTAATGCCAAAGCCTATCCATAAAATATGAAGGAACTTTAGTACATTCCTGTAGGAAAGTGTCCATTAAATATTTCATAATGAATACAATATTCCATTAAAAATAGGCATTAAACACCATCCATTCAACCAAATTTAAAAATTGCCATTAGCCATTTATTCTCATGTCTTTAGTAGGATAAATCTGTTAAACACTTTATTTCAAATGATATATTTTAAAAACAGTTTGAGTTTTTCTCTTCCAGAACGCCACACCTATTCAGATCCACAAACGTGATATTATTATGCATCACTGACTATGTTTCTTGTTAGCGTGGACAACAAAATTGACAAACTAGAGCATAGATTAGGAAGATCACTCAGTGTAAAACTACAGTTCAAGCAGGATTTGGAGCAAGTAAATTGTCTGTAAATTATAGTACCTTATCTTCAAAGTTTTATAAATTGAATAAGTTGTACTCCTTAAAATTGGAGTAGACATCTAGTCAGTTTTTTCCTGTAGCAAGAAATGGTTATGGTGTTAAAATATGCATTTATCTTCTGTTTGGAGCTTGAGCTATGACAGGATGAATCTCATCTTTACATAAAATCAAAATGCATTTCACACTGTGAACTTTTTACGAACTAGTTTGAGCAGAACACTCATTAAGAGTAATGGAAATTGAACATATACAGATACTGTTACACCACAACAAAATTTAAATCTCTAGTGTACAGGATGTTACCAAGCATGAAAGATTCATGAGTTAAGTTGGGATCTTAAAATTAAAAGGTATATAATTTGGTTTACAAATCAAATTGATCTTTCCCATGTTTTCAGAACTTGCTATTTTGTCACCAAATGTTGCTACAACTAGAAAGGTAGTTCTTAACTGCTTTAACCAGGTGCAGTACATCTAGCATGAAATAAATGTAAGGTAAATGAATGCATGTGTGATCATTCTGGGAATTTATGGCAAAAATTTGAATGGGCGCTGTGAGGGCCTAAAATGCACCCTCTCCTGCTCTGGAAATGTTTCCCAGCATTCTATCTAGTTTTAAAATTCATTTTCAGACCTATTCTCCCACACCTGTTCTTTAGATACCAAATTTATGCTAGATTTTGGTGACTGTGTAGTCAGCTAGGGCTGTGTATTTAAAATACAGAAATTCATTGTCTCATAGTTCTGGAGGCTGGAAGTCCTAAGATTGAGGTGCCATCAGGGTTGGTCTCTCCTCTCCTCAGCCTGCAGACAGACACCATCTCACTCTGTCCTCTCGTGGCCTTTCTTTTGTGCATGCATGTCCCTGAGGCTTCCTTCTCTCTTTTTAGAAGGCCATTAGTCCTATTGGACTAGGGCCCCACCCTTAGAACTTCATTTAACCTTAATCACCACTTTAAAGGTGCTATCTCCAAATAGGGTCATGTTGGGGGTTAGGAATTCAACATAGGAATTTTGAAGTGAGAGGATTCAGCCCGTAACAGTCAATCGTTATTTATTCTTTCTCTTGTTACTCTGAAAGTTAAGATTTGGCCTCAGTTGCAAGCATTTATGGGTATTGGACTAATTCTGTATATTTAGACACTATTTTATGCAATTATTTTGCTGGTGGATAATATTTAAGTTGAAATGAATGTTAATGAGAAGCAGTTTAGTAGTTTCATTTAGTAGTTAATCCCATGGATCTAGGTCAGGCTGCCAGGATTTGGATCCCAACTCTACCACTTACTGGCTGGGCAAAGCTTGAGACCTTGAGAAAAGCTACTTAACCTCCCTGTGCCCAAGTCTTCTTCTTTGTGAAATTGGTATAAATAATGCTTTAAAAGTAATTCACAAAGTATTATTAAAGCTTCTGGCAAATAGCAAATGCCTTTAAGCATTAGCCATATATTAAGAATAGTTTCTCTATATCCTAATACTTACATTAAAATATATTTTGAAAAAAAAATATATATATATTTTGATTATTTTTTAAATGAAGGAGAATTTAAAAAAAATTTTTATTGCATGTTGGTAAAACGTATTGACTCTGGTGTCAAGCTGCCTTGGTTTGTACCCTGGTTCTATCACACTTTAACCTGATGTCCTCTGAGAAGTAATTTAACCTTTAAGCTTAACTTCGCTTATGGACAATATGACAATTAAGACTAGCACTTCATGGAGGGTGCTGTAAACTTTAAATGCAGGAATGTAGGTAAAACACTCAGTATTGCTAGGAACAAAATGAGAATGATTACTCATATTTTTCATTTATATAAATATTAATATAAAGATGAACACCCCTTATTTAATTTAACTGTTTACTCAGTGTTTGCTTCATGCATTGTTTTGTTTTGTTTTGTTTTTTTAATTCAAGCAAACCTGAATGATAGCCAAATTCCTCCTAAATGCCATTACTACAATTCAAGGTTTTCCTTCTACATTTTGGAACAGTTTTGAATAAGAACTTGGAGAAGGTGCTCAGTTCCCAAAGCTGTCTCTGCAGATTCATAGATTGTAGAAGTTTGGGTAGGTGACGTGGAATGCCAGGGTTTCATGTCAAAATTCGTGGAAAAGAAATGGTTAGGTAGCTGCCGTGTTCTCATGAAACAATTCCAAGTCACCCCATTTGTGGCCATTCACTAAATGATGGGTGCAGGAGAGGAAGAAATTCCAAGAAAATATAAATTTTAAGATGGAACTGGGTGATTAAACTCGGTCGACTGGCTTATTACAGTCCTTACAACTTTGCCCCCTCTTTGATCCAGAATTTATGTACCTTACCATTTATCCTTAGAAAGTAATAGGACAAGTGCACAAAATGTAAGTATGAAGATGTCCCATAAAAAAAATGAAAAAGTGGTTTGTAGTTGTGTGTGATCACACTTCTTTGTATGCTTGCTTTCACTGTGTATGTATATGGAAAACATACATGTCTATATCCATGCCTATAGACACCAAAATGGGGTTATCTGGGACGCTTGGAATTTGTTTTCCTCAGGTTGTTTGATATTTAGTGTTTGATCTACAATTCTATATGCAATCTAATAATAATTATTATTGTTATTGTTTTATTATATATATATAATATATATTATTATTATTATAAACCAGACCTGAAGTTGATAATAATTTATAACCTGAATTTATAGTCTGAAACACAACTAGTAAATGCCATGGCCCTAGACTGAATGATGTGCTCTTTCCGTTTCTTAGTTCACTGATTTGTTGAAAGAAAATAAGAAAACAGACCCCTATCTTGTAAGATTAGTGTAGCAATAATGCAGGATGAAAAAAATAAAAGTGCTTAGCAGTGCTGTAGGAACAATTTAAAAATCAGGTATTAGGGTCAGTGACAGTAATTAAAAATAATAATGATGCTGCTCATCCCAGATGATTAAAGGGTGCAGTGTCTATCTTGCTTTTTTTGTAAAGTGTATTCTTTAGAAGCATAGATCCCATTAAAAGCGCACTCTGGGCAGAAATTTAAACAAAATCCATCATAAATTGACAAGAATGACTGTATTTGGACACCGCTGATGAAAGAATGGGGCCAACGTAATGAAAACTGCGGTGCTCAGGACCACTGTGCTCTGGTTTGATCCCAGCTGGCCGAACCGCAGGAGCTTTTGCACAGACACTATCAACATATTGCTTGTTCAGTCAGAGTTTGTCTTGCTTCGGTTACTGGGGCACTGACAGAGCCAGCAGAGGTGAAGGAGCCCCCGCTCCTCCACATGCCTGGAGAGAGGATTACAGGGTATCTTTTCTTTAGGAACGTGCATCTGGTTTCTGTATTTGGAGGGCTTATTTTTAATAACTGAAGAGAAAAGAAGCAAAGTGCAAATGTTCTTTCTGAGAGACTGGCAAGGCAATACAGTTTGTGAAAAAGGCCTCTTCTTTCTTCAAAACAAATGACACAGACTTAATTACCCATCACTTCTCTGCATCCAACTTAAAGCCTTGTCCTCCTGGATAGCACAAATTTAAGTAAAACAAATAAACAAAAAGATGAATTTCCTCTTTTTCTTTTTCTTTTTTCTTTTTTTACTTTTGGCTTGATGTTAGACATTTAGATATTTCTTTTTGCTCCAATGTAGGAAAATTTATAAATGAATTGTTCTTTAAGCTGACACTGAATCTGTAAAGCCATCTCATCACTGGGCATTATTTTACAAGATGGTCACTGTCAAAAACTACATTAAACCTAACACATGGCAGAAGACATCTTGGAGGGAGGTTCTGTGGTTACAAGTCTTAGGAGGAGCATGGAGCCAGTGTAATCAATACTGAAATCTTGGCTTTGTAGCTGGTTACTGCACTGGCGGGTCGTATAGTTTTATGAGCTGCTAAAATCTACATTTTCAAGTCTACATAGTTACACTTATAATAGAAACCACACCCTAGTTTCATAGTGTGCTGGAAATAAAGTAGCTTTAGAATGTGTGAGACTTGGGTTCAGATTCAGGCTCTATCACTGACCGGTTATAACCTAGGACAAGTCAGTTAAATTATGTGAGTCCCAGACTCACATTAATAGTTTCACTCAGCTTATGTACTTGTGTGTGTCCTACTGAATAGAGAAAGAGGAATGGAGATGGAGGTAAAGTTTTCTGAAAAGTGGCCACCCTGTTTTAAAATAGTTATTAAGACCCTGGGGGCAGTCCCGGCTTCCTCTTCAGTGCGCGCTAATCTCGGGATAACCTACCCATTTGAGGTTTGACAGGCAGAGACCGCCACAGTCAGCTCAGATGATGTTAGCTCCTGCCCCAGGTGCTGGAGGGGCAGTGAGCTTACATTTCCTTTATCTCAGGAAGCTAACTGCCAGCAAGAGGCTACTGAGACAGGAGCAGAACTCCCCTTTTCTGACACGGGGAGTGAAAGACTATAGGAAGCTGCACATGTCTGTTGGGAGTTCATCAGTGTAGTCGCTAGGCAAAATGTGTGTGTCCCCAAAGTCCTGTGTCACCACTTTGTTTCATGCTCTATTTATATTTATTGAACTCATTCTGCATCTTCATGCTATTCTAGAAGTTAGGCTTTTAAAGATGAATGAGGAGAGTCGTTTTCCTCTCAGAAGAGAAAGACATAAACGCATGTAGGACCAGTTATAGCACCTAATAAATACTAATATGGAAAGTGGTCAGTGCTATCACAGACATACATAGTGAATATTATGGTATCACAGTATAGGGAGAGATTAATTCTGCCTGGAGGATTCTGGAAGTCTTCAAAGAATGAGTGATTTTGGAGCTGGAGTTGATAATTACAGAGGATTGGAAACTGGGGAACATTTTGTGGACAGAAGAAACAAAATAAATTAAGGTTGAGAGAAAAGTAAATTCATAATTCTTGAGAATACCCTTATATGCAGGCAGTAAGTATATTTTGTTTAGAGTTATAGTTCAAGAAGATAAATTTGGGACCCACTGAGGAAAGATGTTGAATATGTCCTGTGTAGCTTGGATTTTATTTCTGAAGCACTGGCATGCTAGCTATTCGAAAACTGTCATCAGGGAATGGCAGGGCTGAAACCATGTTATGGAAAATTATCTCCAGTATAGCAATGTGGGAAATAGCTGGGGTTAGGGATTGAGCTTGGAAGAGAATGCAGCCAAGGAGTCCATTGTAAGAAATTGCAAAATAATCTGAGAAAGGAACACAAGAGGACAGGCATTGTTCACAATTCAGTGGCAGAGTTGTACAGCTCTTCTTCATAGAATGTGATTTTATTGACTGTAGAACATTAAGAATCTCCATGAGGCAAGAAAATTTACACCAATAATAGAAACAACTTACGACAAGTTACTTGGATGAGCTTGAAATTTCTGTGTGAACCTTTATGAAAATTATGCTTTTAAGTTATTCTTCCTTCTTGTTCCAGGCATATATTGGTGAGTAAAAGTCTGCTCATTCAATCATATACTTAGTCTTCATTCAATAAGATCGTTATAGATTGTCTTCATGTGTTAGATACCATGCTAAGTGTAGGATATCGAATTGGGCACAACCTCTATCTGTGGGCAACTTACTGTTCAGTGACTGAAAACAAATGATGCTGTTTTTCAGAAGATATTATGATGTTCTGTGTTTCAAAATTCTATGTGTGGTATTTATGGGGAAAAAATTCCCATTAAACATCCAAAATAAATCAATTTTTTACATGTGATTTTAGGACAAAATTTCTCCATTACATTTTGAGGAAATAATTGCACACTGCTGGTAATGGAACAGATGACATTTTGCTAGACCATCCGTACAGTGAGAGGATCAGTTTGCTGTGTTCCTATATTCTAGATAATTATAACCACAGAAAGTAATTTTTACCTTTGTAGTTCAGTGTGGGAATGGAGGATGTTGATTTTCTTTCTTTCTTTTTTTTTTTATTCTTTTTTTATCTAACATAAATCCTCCCTACAAGGTAAAACTGGAGTGCCCACAATGGTTATCAGACGTTTCATTGGAGGTAAGGAAGTAGCTATGTCATAGATTCCAGTCCAGTGTGAGGAAATCCCAAGTGACTCTTTATTTCCCATTTTGAGACAGGGTATATTAACCCAACCAAACCTTAGCTCAACAGAAAATATAGTTTAGGAGAAGGTGAGCATTTGAGAATGTGCTATGGAAAATGTTTGGATAAGTTGCAACTGCTTTGTTGCTGAGAAAAAAATATATATATATACACACATGTATATGTGTGTGTGTGTGTGTGTGTGTATACACACACCTTTAAGGGACTATTTATCCATAAAGTAAATCAATTTTTCAAATTCAATTTTGTCAAAACGGCCCTGCTTAATGGCCAGGAGTCTGGAGTTTACCGAAAGGAATATAATGGATGACACGAATGTATCTATCTTAGTTAATTACATGGAAACTTTGGGAAACTGTCAACGTTTGTTGTTGATGTCCATCTCCTGCTGAGTGCTGTTCCAGTTGAACGTCGCAGAGTTTTATTTATCCTCAATTTTAAGAGTGTTCTGTAATCCCAGAGCTTATCATATTAACTCCTCCTCTAAACAAGGGCAGAGATGCAAATAAAGAGGTTATTAAAATTGGCTGTAAAAGACATAGATCTTTCATTAAAAGTTTCTAGACAAGCAAGAACACATAAGCTTAACTCAAGGAGATTAACATGGTTAGGTTAGAGGCTAATTGTGTTTTGCATCTGAAATGTAATAAAAGTTTGTACCCTTCGGGGGGAAATACAGCTAAGGTTCATCAATTTTTACCATCTTTAATTCTGCAAACCCTGGAAAACTAATTCAGAGCAGTAGTACAGCTAGTTAAAATGATAAATCTCTAATTAAACAAGGAGCTATCCTCTTAAATGAATAATCTGTATCTAGATCTCAGAGTGTCTTTGCGTATTTAACTGCGTGTGGGAGAAAAATCAAAGTAGATTTATGATTTTCAAGGTAGAGAGCTTGAGTTATTTTGGAAATGCTATTGATATGAGTGTAAATTATTAATACCATAATTTCCTAAAAGCAGGTTTTGTCACTTCATGAATATGAACTTTATGAAAATTTTATTATAATTTTTCCAGCCAATTACTTTGTCAGAGGACTGCAAGATGGATCCTTTAAAGCCTGAGTTTCTGTCTAAATCATGTGGAAATCTGAAATGCTTCAGGCCCTGTCATGGAAGGGAAACTGGTCTTATATGTGAAACAAAGATTGCAAGTCAAGCAGGAATGTTTTCTTTGTTTTCCAAATGTGACTTTTGCTGTTTGGTTTATGTTTGTAAAATATCCATTAGTAAAAATATGATTTAAGATTTAACATTCATGCCATATAAATGCATTAGAAGTACTTGATTTTGTAATTATTAAAGCACATTTATTAAATGAATATTCATGGCTAGTTCAATCTGCAATAGACTATAGTTGAGAATTCTGCCTAATATAGGAGCACAACCAACCAAAAGGGGAGGAAATTACTCTGTTTCATTTTGTTACTTACATATAGCATTCAAACTACGTATTAAAAACTGCATTACTATCAAAAAAATCGTTGGCAAGATTGTCCTTGTGCTTATAATTGTACATTGGACAGCTAAAGACAACAATACTCAAAAAGAAATATTTTTAAACTTTAAATAATCATTACTTAAAAAGTGGAAGGAATAAATCAGATTTCATTTGAAAGAGTGGCTGAATCTGATAAGCAAGAACTGAACATGTTGAAGCAAAGAAACTTTTACCCCATTACCCCCCAAAGAATGAATGTTCTGTGAGTCCGCAGGAGAAGGGATCTAAAAACAAAATGGAGGGTCTGCAATGTTAGTGGTGATTAGACCACTTATTGCGGACTTACATGGTAGACAAAACTTAGTGACTTTAGATGCAATAATGTTTACCCCTCGTATTAAAACTAGAAAATACAAGGACCCTAATAAAAAGGCTCAGGTTGTAGCTAGGTGCTGTCCTCTTGGCAGCTGCTTTGTTGACACCTTGTCATGTTAAATTCACTAGAAGTTTGAAGTAAGAGAAAGGCAACAAGTAAAATGGGGAGAAAAAAATCAATGTTTTGCAGTAGGTCTGAGGACTGATCTGAAAGGCAAGCTTCTAGTTGTATTTCCAACGTGCCTTTTTCATTTTGTGATGTTGTGAAAGTAAGCTCTTCGTTAGATACCTCTGGTGTTTACAGTCCCCACAACAGAAATAAAAAGGAAATGAGATGTTCCATTTTTAATATTACATATACAATCATTTCAGAGTGTGGAGGTTAATTCCCCCCGCAGAAGTGCATGAAAGGAATTAAAGGAAACAGTTTAAACATTTTAATTTTTTTTCATGCTTTTCATGGAGAGAAATTAGGCACCAAATCACAAAACAATTATATGTGTAATTTAGAATACATATTGATTTTTTTTTCGAAGCAATAGGTAGACTGTGGCACTAAAGTATAAAGCTTACCTTGCACAAATGAAATATTTGCCTACCTAATGACAAAACTAAAAGGACAGCAGTAGCAGTTGCCTAGCTCACAAAGATAATATTGGTATAATAACATGAAGACTTGCATTCGTTATTTAAAAGGAACACATGGAACAAACTAGACATAGAGAAAACTACTACTTGAATTTCCCTTGTAACTCTCTACTATATTTCAAACTTTACTGCTATGTTTATTTAGATGCCACTTGAATTCCCAAAAAACTTTGACAGAATCAACAGCCCAGAACACTTCAACTAGCTGTTAGTCAGGTAACATGCCAGACATCATAGAATCTAATCGAAACGTGCTTTGAGTTCTAATGTTAGAGATTATAAAGGAAGTCTTTCTCATGGCGTTCTTTGCCAAATTCTTCTTGTTTTGGCACTTTCAAATGCAAGAAGTTTTGAGCTCCATTTGTGACAGTTCCTTCATTTCTTTCCAAATTACCAGACTGAGTCATATTATATGCAAGTATTCATCTTCTATTGGGCTTGGTGAAATCACATATGAAGGGAATGCCCAGATCCTGAACTCAAAATGTGTATGTATTCTGTTAAACTTTAATGTGTGACCTGTTAAAGTACCTTGTGTTCTAGATGTGACCAATTAAGGCAAGCAATATCAGAAAAAGAAATGTAGGAAAAATCGTGCTCCCTCCTCCATTTATATGTTGAAGCCCCAAACCTCAGCCCCCAAATCAAAGACCACCCATGTGACTGTATTTGGACATAAGGCCTTTAAGAGACAACTGAGGTTAAATGAGATCATGAGAGTTCGGCCCTGATTCGAAGGGCTAGTGCCCTTCTAAGAAGAGGAAGAGATCCTAGAGCTTTCTTTCTCTCTCTGCCATGTGAGGACACCTAGGAGGAAGGCAGCTGTCTGTGATCCTAGGAGAGAACCCTCACTAGACACTGACCCTGCCAGCACCTCGATCTTGGACTTTCAGACTCCAGAACTGTGAGAAACTAAATTTCTGTTGTTTAAGCCCCCAGTCTATTTTTGTGTATTGTTACGGCAGACCAAGCTGATTAATACAGTCTCTGTAGGGGCAGGGGCTGGAGGGTGTCTAGAGTTGTGCAGAACTGAGGAACATACCTCGTGTTTCTTGGTTCCAGCAGGCTTTCGAACATGGAGAATCTTTCTTTTGTCTTCGGACAGATCCTATGCTAAGTGAATTGTGAAACTGTTGCTGCCTTGAAACCATGAGCTGAGAAAACTGTGAAACTATGATCTATATGAACATTTGAACGTTTCTGGAGAATCCAGCTCCCTGGACTAGTACAGAGTGTTATCTGTGCCAGTCTATGGTGTAGAAAAGTAAATAAATGATTAAAAAAATGAAAGTTGAGTTTAATTGCATCCCAGTGATGCACAATCTGAATTTTGTAGCTAAGAACTTAACAAGGAACTCCTTGTTAAAGTTCAGACTGTGGTAAGCAACGTTTGTAATTCAATATGGTATCCATCTATTCATCCTTTACCGAAAAACATGGTAACTTCATGTACTAGCAGTAATACCAAATACTGAGAGAACTAACAAGGCACTGCCACCGCTTTCAGGAACCATCAGCGCTGGAGGTGTGCGGGGGAGGGTGGTGGCTTTAAAGAAGAGTGAAAACTGCTGAGGTGGAAAATACATATCAAGGTAGCACAGAGAGGACTGGCTCTGTCTCAGGTGTAAGGAGTCTTGACAAAGAATGTAGCTGCATGAGCAGCAGTTGATGGACATGGAAGGACTCATGCATAGTTCACCCATGTGGAATCAGAAAAACAGTTCAGAAGCAAAAAGTACATAGAAATTGAAATCGGAGACGAATTTGACGTATTAGTGAGCAAGTAGAGGAAATGTGGTTCAAGTAGACTTCAAAACACAAGTTAACTTTTACATCCTCTTAATTCTCAGAACTCTGTTATGTGTAATGAAAAGGAACTAATTGGATAAAAATGACTTAGTGGCTACTGTTCAACATTTTAAATGTAGTCAAAGGACAGAGGTCAGTCAAAATAATACTGTTAATGTGCATAAGGAGACAGTTCTTTCTTACAATAGTAATAGTGAGAATCTAATGATCTTCCTATCACTTTGATGAACTTCTAAAGTTATAATTTCAGCGAGGACTATAATTCCAGCAAGGACTTCACTTACTAGAGAGATTATTCTCATTTCAATTTCTACTACAGAATCTGGAAACACACTGACAATACTAATGCTGAGAGGTTTGGAAGAAAAAAACTGTTCTCATATTTTTATCCGGGCCTAGCCAAGAATCTCCTTTTGATCCTCTCTGTGGTCATTAACAAAGCAACCCTCCTTGAACTGCCAGAAAAAAAAATTCAATAAATGAATAAATGAATAGTAAATAAATCTCTCAGTCTATTTTGGGCATGTGCAATATTAAGGTCTCTCTCTTCACTCAGCCTCTCCCGCTGAACGAAGCAAAACCCTTCCAAAGAGAAAAAGAAAGATTTGATTAACTCCTTAAGAATATTCGATTATTAGCTAAAATTGGAACATCAAGAAGTATTATTGACTTATTATACATAATTTCTCCTTTGGAACCGAGATGGATTCAAATCCCACATAATACAAACTCGTACCTCTTAAAGAGCTGACTTACCAGTGTGGTAAGAATAATAAATTGGAAATGAATTGAGAAAAAATACATATATATATTCAAATAAAAAAATCATAGAATTAACTCCAGAATTTTAGTAAGGATGAAACTGGAAGCTGGAAAGATCAAATAGTTTCATCAAGGTAACAGAGCTAGTTATTTTTAGAACTGGCATTAGGAGCCATATTTCTAGATATGTAATCTTGTTTTGTTGTGCTTTGCATTTCCAAAGGGCTAAATATGTGGGTACAGATAACATGTATAGCATGAATTTTATTTTACACAAAGATTTTGACAAAACTATATTTTATATTATCCTAAACACATCCTTATTGATATTTATTTCTAAACTGTTATATTGTTTACTATAAACATTTAATATTGCTGGGAATAGAATAACATCCTTTTTTCTAATAAAATTGTCAGAAATAGTATTTGGTGTTTCTAAATATTGAAATCAAGGCATACTCTGTGTATCTGCATATTCAGGCATATTTCATTTTACACCATTTTGCTAGTAAAGTTTTTTAAAAAATTACATTTTTATCTCCAAATAATCAAAGGAAAGAACACCTTTAAACAGCAGAGAATTCTAGAATTAACTGACTCAGTCAGCACTGAGAATCACAGTGAGGACAGAGATGGAAGTACAGAGTAAAGATTTATTTGTGTTCATTGAAACTAACTGTAAATGCCTTGTTCAAAAGTCCGTGTATTATTAAGGACAAAGATAATGTAAACTTCACCTTTAACCTTCATTAAATATTCTTCTGATATTAGTGAACTTGAGCAGGTACTTACAAGGAGTAGTAGAGATACAAATTTGTAGTATTCGTATCAGCAGTGAAAGCTATATATAGTTTACCATAAACAAATCATTTTTTTAAAGAAAAATCATGTGGTTCGCATGTCACCTGTTGAACGTGTAATCTTGCTAATTACTTCATATTCATAGAAAGGCTTTGAAGATGAGAAGTGCCATATGTGTGAATATTATTACTTGGGTACTATAGCCTTCATAAATTGAATGTATTTGCTAATGAAATACCATTTCTTTGATCTCTAAGGATAATTAGTGGTTTCTGCCCTCTTCTGAAGTTGTAAATCATAACTTCTCAAAATTTATATTAGAATTCCAACTTATTGATGTAGAGAGAGAACTTTTTAAAAATATGGATAGTAGGGAGAATGTTTTTATTCGATATACAGATAAGAAAAAGACAATGTATTGAAAGGTGGTATTTTAATTGTATAGACAACATAGATAGAAAGTCAAACATTGGGTGAATTCCCACAGCAAAAAAAACAATGAGATACCTTGTGTTTACAGTGAATACTAGCTTGACATGGCGAAGATTGTTACAGAAGGCAAGTTCGTGTGCCTGATATTTATTGCTAAATAGGGTGTTTGTAGATATAAATTAAATGTGTTTGGGGGCAATTTTTTAAAATAAAATTTATTTTCAAAAATTAGTTGCTTGAAATCATGCACCTTAGCTTGTAGAACTAAGCTAAGCAAGCTCAATAATGAACTATTCCAAAGAATCTGTGGCCTAAGACTGATGGCTCAGGAAAGGTTCCAGAAAGCCAAAATAAGAGAAAGAAAACACAGACAGATGGAAAATGCTGTAACCTAGCTGTAGATGTGAATATGCAGAGAGTCAGATCCATCAGTCATTTGCTCAGCGACAGAGATCTTCCTAAGTGGCCTCCCTGCTCACCAAAAGTGTTCTGGTTTATTATGAAAAACCTCTGATGACTTACTTCAAACTAGGTAAGAAAAGACATTTTCTTTACAATTTTATTTTTGCCTCATGCTCTATCTTTAATGCAGGAGATATTTTGCAGTAATGTGCTCTAGCTAATGTTTCTATTATTTAAAAATTATATCCCAGAGCTAATTAACTTCAGCAGGTTTAGATCTTATCTTACCTTATGGCTTTATATACTTCTAATTGCTTGAACAATACTTTCCTTCTGAAGAGATGGTTTCATTCAGAATATTTGTGGATTATTTGGTTAACAAACATTTAGTCAAGGTGTTACCAAAGGCAAGTTCCTGTATCTGACACACCACAAGGCTGAACAATACCAAAATGTCGGAGTTTGGAGCGGAGGAGGGTTTACTGTGGGCCGAACAAGCGGGATGGGTGGCTCATGCCCAAGAAAACCTGGAACTCCCTGAAGGGTTTCAGCAAAGCATATTTAAAGTACAAATGAGGGAGTAGGGGGTCACAGGGTACATGACCAGGTCGTGCACAATTCAGTGATTGGTTGATATTGAGGTCATGGGGTGTCAACACTATCAACCCCCAGGCGCCAGAAGGTCTGGGGGACAAGTGCTCTTGATCATTAAGTAGTTAATTTCTTCCCTTTGGTGGTGGCTTTTAGCATCTGAAAAACTCAGGAAGTAGACATGAGATAGGATCATTGGGGTACTTCAGAGAGGAGCAGCAGCAGAGGGTTTGGGGAAGAGGGGGCTTGTCCTGGGAAGTCCCTGTAGGGTCCAGCTTGGTTACAGAGGTTCTAATACACATCAGATATAAGAAATCCTAAATAAAATTAAAACAGAAAAAAGTTCATGTTAATTTTAGAGATAATTGAAATCTTCTGATATTGAAATTCTATTGTAAATACAAAACATGAAACTTGTGTATTATTAGTATGTTCAATAAGTCTCTAATGGGCAAAAAGGGAATAGAAGCAAGTGCAGTAATTTAAATAATTCAAATTCCTCATTTTTCCTTAAGTTGTATGAGTAATTTGGCTAATTACAGACAAAATTTGGCCGTTGATATGTGGCCTTTGAGTTTAGTGTTAATTACCTTACTATGGTTCCTGACAATTAATTTTAAAGAATGGATCAGGTGAATTGTGCTAGAACCAAGCACAGTTTATGTGATGTGAAAAATTAAAAGGTGATTTTTAAAAAATCTTCATGCCATATAGGTTTTTAGTTTAATTTGCAATAGTTTAATTACTTTTTCCCCCTACTTATAAACTACTGATTCTAATTTCAAAATACTATAAAGTATATTTTTTATAATTGACAGGTGACAGCTTATATGGTATTAGGGGAAAAAAAACCCACTAACCTGTCACATATAATTTGCTCATGTATGATTAGTCTTCAGCAGTTAGGAGTCAATTTCCTTTACTAACAATGAAGAGGAAGGAAATACCTTCCCACATATAATCATTTTTCCTATAAACCCACTGCTCCCAGAAAAAAAAAATCAAATCAAATGAAAGGATGTGTTTATTTGCATTTATTCACTCATGAAACATTTTGTCAGCACCTATCATTTGCAAGGCCATGTACTACTAATTAATATGCACACTGAATGCAAACATAAATATATATTTCCTCTCCTGAATAATATCACAATCTAGTGACATGAAAAAAAAAAAAAACTACAGTAAAACTTGATTCAGCACAAAGTAGGAACAGAATGTAATGGGAATACAGAAGGTAGCAATGCTGACTTGGCCTGGGAAAGTCAAAACAGATTCTGCCTAAGAGGTGAGATGCATGGCTCTTAATTAGTGCAGTTACAAAGTCCATTGAGAATATGATGAAATCAATGGAGGCCCTATACTGGAAAAATGCAGATATAACATAAATGCAAAATTGTCCTTAAAATTTATGTAATGCATTAGCATGCATTTTATTCGTATATCAAGTTAAACTATTCACAAAATGTCTTACTATCTTTATGCAAAAGCTAATGGGCCAAGTTTATAAACAAGAAAGAGCAAGAAGTATAGCTCATGCAAATTAAATATAAATTAAACTTTAACTCTGTTCAAAATTAATTTCCTTGATAAGACAGCTGCTTGAATAAGAATTTGAATTTGTGTATTTGTGTGTGTGAATGAAACAGTTATGTACACGTCTTCTTTGACATCAGTCGATGTTGTCTTCCTTTTGACTGGAAATGTTGCAAATCTTGCCAGTGATACCAAAAAGAAACAGGGTCCCCATAGCTCTGTATGTGAGGGGTTATCTTATTGTCTATAACACCAGAGTTCTCCAGAATTCTTCATTTGAATTCATGTGCACGAGTTGTTGGGGTCAGATTTGACCAAGACTGCTTCTTTAATGTTTAAGTCAATATGAGAATTAATTCAGTCTGTACTTAATTTTAAAGCCATTTCAGCAGAACCGATAATCAAGAGTTCTGTTGTGATTCCAAGGGTCTAAAAATGTTTTCTTGGAAGAATTTGGCAAGGTTTTGTCACCATCAACCCTGAAGAAGTGCTTTTTATATTATTTGGTTCATGTAGCTGTCCAACTCCAAATTTCTCTCCAAATTAGGAAGTTGAACAAAATGATTTCCAATTTATTGTTACTATCAAGAACGATACTACAGGGCCATACAGGAAAAAAGTGTATTCCTTCTTACAACCAGAAATAGCCCCCAAGTAAGTCAAGCCACCGAGAACCCCTGTAAAGTTGTTCTGAGGATGAGCTTGCTTTCTCTTGAACTTTTTACTTTGGAACATGTGCTCTGGAAGTTGGCAGACTTCTAGGTAGTAGAGATGAACTTTATGTTCTCTTTCCATCTTCTTGACATGTTTCTTAAAAAGGCAGTGATTCAAGACCCTGGCTCTGATAAAGCTGACAACTTTTAGGGCAGTAGACAAAAACCCTTTCAGGATTGCTGGCACTGTTTTTGTTGCCAGTGTATGCCAACCTAGAAAGCAGTGCCTCACAGCCTGGTGCAGAGCTCCTTTCTTCACCAAGGCAGCAAAGCCATGGGTGTTGCTAAACCTCACAGGTGCTCCTTCTGTGCTCCAAGTTACCGAGCCTTTTCTTCCAAGTGAAGTTTTTTGTTTTTTGTTTTTTCCTTTTGGCAAGGCAACTTCTTACACTTTGAAGCATGTCAGTGGCCCTTGTCATTTTCAGTGGGAGCCTAGAATATAGGCAGACTTTTTTAATACTATAAAATATGTATGATGATAGAAATGCCACAAATCATGTGGATATAGTCACTGAAAACGTTTTATTTTCCTACAAACCATACATGCGCTTGATTCCTTCCGAGGGTTTATAGCATCATCATGGTCAGTCCAAAAGAAGTATTTCTTACTTTGGTTGGAAATGTAATGCTTAAAATACAGATTTCTATATTGGAAAAATCCTGATTAAATACAAATGCATCTCTTTCATTTGAAGTTGTCTTCTCATGACGGTACTTTTGATTGCACATGTATTTTCATGATGGACAAGTGTAAGATGCTTCATCAATATTTTTGTGGCCTTTTTTGTTTTTTAAATGATTTTAATTATTGGAATGCATAATTTAATACCCAAATCAATATGCAAAAAGTTATAAAACCTGAAAAAAAATTATTTCACTATATTCTTGCTGTACCTTAAAACATTAATTATGTGTTCTGTAAAACTTAATGATGAATGAGTCACCATTAGCCATTCAGATAAGAGTTGGGCTTAAAATGCATAGGAAATATCACATGCAAAGTCAAAAAATGGAAATTGCCTGTGAGACTTTAAGGATAGTGAGTAGTTTAATGGGATAGAAGCTTAACCTGTTCAGGGATTAGGGAGAGAAGCATTCCAGAATATGAGACTTGAGGATCAATGAAGCTCCTGAGGTCTATGAACCAAGTATCAAAAAAAAAAAAAAAAAAGTAGATTTCTTTTATTTCCTTTTTTTTTTAACTAGGAAAAATAGTTTTATGTCAAATGAAGACAATCTATTGTTTCACTTTGAACACATTTAAAACACCATAGGTTATTATATACAATGAGATCTGAAAGTTTGATTAGACTGCAGGATCTGATTGATTCCAAGATGGACTTTGTGGTGGCTCTTGGAAGGAGATTTCAGTTCTTCTCTCTGTGAGCCTCTTCGTGCTGCTCCTGGAGTGTCCTCATGACACTAGCTCCCCCCAGAGTAAGCAACTCAAGAGAGCACAAGGTAGAAGCCAGCAGGTCTTTTGTGATCTAGCCTCAGAAGTCACATGTAGCTCTTTAATAGACAGTTGGGAGCACAGCTTTATTCAGTGAGGGTACAGCTATACAAGGGCATGAGGACCAGGAGGCAGATTCTTGAGGGTTATTTGGAGTCCAAATACTATATCTGATAATTAACAGTCGCTGTCATCACTTAAGTGGAGCATCTGGAATAGTCATGGACAAAAATGAAAGAATCATTTTTTCCCCTCTCAAATCAGTTAAAATTGAAGTGGACAGAATGCTTTAGAGAATCATCTGGTTCTTTAAGTGACTGGAGTAAGTCAGTTTATGGATCCAGCAACTTAGTTTCAGTGAAATTTACACAGTCGAACCAAAAATAAGTACTCATGCTTCATTTGAAATGGTATGAGCCACACAATTTTGTGACAAATTGCTTCCAACTTGAGATTTAAAAGCAATTTAAATGAAGCTTATTATTTATTTTTATTGTAGAAATACCTTTCAATTATCAGTGAGTGCATTATGTGTATCAACTAATTCATTTATAAAGCATTTAGTTTATTAAAGATTTAAGTTTATTTTTCCAATATAATTTTAACATGAATCGTTCTAGTTAAAATTGATTTTATATAGTATATATTAATTAATTTGGGAAGCATTTATGATTTTTCTTAAAAATTTTGACCTTTCCCTGTTCAGAATAGGAAAAAATACTACTTTGTCTAAAAAGCAGTGATACTTTTACAGAATCAAACATTATAATATAAATGAAATTTATTTTTATCTTTTATTAGCAGCCATTTTTTTCCTAGGCAACAATGCAAAAATACTCAACTATCTATAAATCAACAAAAAGCCTTTCTACCAGATGTAGAAGCAAAAAAATGTAAGCACTTTCCTCCACATTAGCCAGAGGCTGATATATATATATTGCCTTAGCTGTTCAAACTTGCTCTTGTGAAAGGTTCAACAGTTCTAGACTTCAGCTTAATTTATGGAGTGCAATAAAGTGTAATGCAACATTTCAGTTTTTATTAATGCTCTGCAACATGCTAAAAATTGGAATACAAAGATGACTAAGAGATGGTTCTTACCCACAAAAAGTTCATCTTTTAGTAGGGAATTGATATGTCCATGTTTAATCTACTGCCTGGTCAAAGTGGTACATATTAACCACGTGCACAGTGATGGTAGGAACTCAGAGGAGTGAGCTTGAGGCTGTGTGCCCTGTGCTGTGGCAGTCTGCATCCAGATCAAAGTTATGCAGACAACTTTACGTGGTTGATTCATTTCATTTTAAACCATGGAAAAAAACTCAGCTTCTGATCAATAAGCCATGCTACCACATGTGGTCATGTAAATATATCTTTGCACTATTTCCTCAGCCTTGAATAAGCATCTTCAGATCCTTCCTGAAGCTGGTTTCACTTTCTTCTCCCATTCTCACTTTAAATGTCACTTTCTCAGATAAATCTTAATAACCACTCTGTCTAAACTGGGCCCCCAGTTATTTTCTATTTCATTATCCTATATATTTCATTAATAAAATTGCACAACCTATCATTTTCTTGCTTATTTCTAATTACTTTGCTGACTACATTATTGGCATGAAAAATCAACCTACATGATTTTGGGCAGGATTGTGCTGTAGGAATACCAACTGTGGGATATTCTTTTTGGTATATTTAAGGTTGTTCAGTTGTTTGATTAAATTTTCTGGAATGGCTCAAGAATACGGTAGAGGCAGAAAAGAACTAGCCTTCTGAATTTACTTTTACTTTGAAGATATCATAGGATTTACCACTGCAGTTTGGAGAAAAGACTGAAAGCTTGAGTTCTAGTATATTACTGGTGATTGATGAAGTTTATACTTCCTGGTATCTGAATTATGCATGATGTCAAGCTATCATATTGTTTTATACTAAAAAGTGTATATTTCTTTAATTATTTATCAATGTGTATTATTTAGAAATAACGGATTAGGTACAATTTTAGGAAACAGTATCATCCAGCATAATTACTTATTAGAATTGAATGGCTGTTCCTTAGATTTAATTTAACTCTATTTCTGCTCCATTTTTTGATTTATTTACATACTGGTTTACAAGAGGTACTCAGAGATAAATACTGAAATTGTTTCCTAAGGATTTAACTTTGGATAGCTCATTAATATTAAATCTTATTCTTCCTCGTATGTTTGAAATCCTTGCTGAAATGGCTGAGTAGATATTTAAAAGATTAAGAACAGAGTGCTGGGATTGGGGGAAAATGGGGAGAGAGAAAGAATGACAACAAAAACTAATCTTCAAAATGAACTTGGGCAGAGGCCAGGAATATCATGATCAATTTAAGGTAATCTGAGCTTTTTTGATGGTAAGTGTGGGCATGCAGTTAATCTTTTTATACAATCCATGTACCAGTCTGCCTGTATGAAAATGATAGATGTCAGAAAGGGTCAGATATTTACAGGTCACTGCATCCCAGCTAGTCTGTAATATAGCATCCAGTATTTTTGCCTGCAGTATTTTCTTCTGTGTTTCTTATTGTAGACCTTCAGAGCACTTTATTAGGATTCATTTTTTGCATATTGAGTTTCTTTCTGGGAGATTTCCTTATTTTGAATTAATATTTCCTTCCTCCAATGTCTGGCATATTTAAACTGTTTTTATCCTGATAAAATAAAGCATACGACATATAGAGCTCTGTAAAAATTCTACAAAAGTACTGTCTTTACCAATGAAAAAAGGCTTATATCCTATTCTCCTTTGAGTCCTTCCTTTAATACTATAATAACAGCTAACAATTATTTAAGCTACTGATGACTAAACTGAATCATTTGCTTGATTTAATCTACTCTAAAATAAATACTTGTTGCTTAAGGTCATTTATCTGGCTATAATCTATAATCTATAATTTATTTATCATTTTGAAGGATTGCAGTGACCTAAACCTAGTGTCTCTGAAGAATCATCTCTTTCTAAATTCAATGTGTTGTTCCTTATATATTTTTCCTCATGAAAAACATCTTAAAATTATAAACTTAGTAACTTTCCTCAATTCTTTCTTTGTCTCTTGGCTTTATTCCTCTTGATGCATATTCAAATATTTAACTTTCATTATTTTAGCCTTAAAGTGTCAAATTAACTTTTCTATAGTTTCAGTATTTACTCTCTCTCAATCTTTACCCTTTGTTTAATTATAGGACATTTATATTCCTTAGGACTAAGTCTAGTAGTTAAACATCTGGGAATGAACTTTGTGGTGAATGACTTGTTTCATGGTCAGAAATACAGGGTTTTTTTTTTTTCCATTAATCTTCCTCTTGTAAGGTACTTTGAGTCTTTCTGTCTCTGTTTGTCCTATTAGATTATTATATTTTCCATTGATGCTTTTTTGTTTCTTACATATCTTGTTTCAGATTTGAGAAGTTTCGTTCATTTGCCTAAGGGATTCTTAACATCTGATAAAATCATATTTCCTCACACTCCTTCAAAATACACCTGGACTCAGTGTTGTCATTTTAAGATATTATGTTATATAGATATGTAGATAGGTCTATAAGAATTATATAAATTTACTTCTAATCTGTCCTACACCGTTCTCTTCAGGATCTTCCATTTTGCATATTGAATTTGACCTGTTGTTGGTAATGGAGAAACTTATGAAATGTGCTATATAGGTAGGATGCCCTACAAGTAGACATGGAGATAGACACTGACTTACCAAACTTGCTTGTTTTCTAGTTTTAAATGGATTATTTGAGGTAATATTAAAGATTTTCTCATATAATATTTTTTATCTTCCTGCTACCAGGATGTGCTTTCAAGGGTCATTGATATATTTTACTTTTAAACCACCTGAGAGATTTTGAAAAACTTTATTTTACCAATTATGAAAAGAGTAGGATGGAAAGGAATATACATATATAAATGTATGACTGAAACACTATGCTGTATTCCAGAAATTGACACAACATTGTAGACTGACTATACTTCAATTAAAAAAAGGTAGTTTTCAATCTTGCAGAATTCTAATGCAAGTGATGTTATGCTGAATGAAGTCAGAATAATGTTAAAAAGGTAAAAATTGTCAAATAGCATGTAATTGCAAGCACATAGCAGTATTTTTTTTTACCAGTGTCAACACAATTATGCTACCTATTTGCTATGGAATACAAAGTTTATTTTAGGGAATTCTGTGTTCAATTTGACTTTTTCTTTTTTTCACATGAGTTAAATTGATCTTTGGTATTCATTCTGAAGTTACTGAAAAATTATTTATGAAAAATATGTAAGAAAACTTTGTACATTTATTTCAGCGTTATCCTCCAACATTTATATTTATATTAGTATATTCAAAAATGCTGTGTAACCCATATTTGGTGATTATGTCAGTCAGGGCCCAGTCAGGGAAACTAAAGCAATACAAGTTATTGCAAACAGAGATGATTTGCTAATGGAAATGATATACAAAAGTACTGAAAAGACTGAAGGAGGGAAAAGGGAAATATGAGATAATCCAGAGGTTATTAACTCCAGGGGAAAAAAAAAAAAGTTGTGCAGAGAGATCAGGAGTGAATTTGGAGCAGCTGTGCTCACCTGCAGCCTGCAGAGTAGGAGCCTGTGTGGCCTACATCACGTTAGGTAAGGCAGTGGCCTGGACAGCCGATTCGTGTCCTTAGGGGTATATGGCCTGGAAGTTCTCCCCAAAGGAGAAATGAGTGTAGATTCATGTTACATCACTAGGTATGCTTTGGAAAAGTAAAACTCTGCAGAGTGCAGTTTTTAGCATTTGATTTATTTATTTTTATTGAAGTATAGTCAGTTTACAATGTTGCATTAATTTCTGGTGTACAGCATAATGTTTCAGTCATCCATATACAAATATATATTTCTTTCTCATAAGTTACTACAAGATATTGAATATAGTTCCCTGTGCTACAGAGTAGAAACTTGTTTATATATTTTATATATAGTAGTTTGTATCTGCAAATCTCTAACTCCCAATTTATCCCTAGGGACTTGACACATAATGTTTGTGTCTAAAGGCAATTTTTAAAAAGCAGTTTTATCCCCTTTCTCATGTTAGAATCTGCTACAAGGAGCAGGAATTTTAGGTGATACTTAGGATGGATCCTTTGAATTCTCTGGAGGATTTAAAGAAAAAAGTGCCCTGGTCACATTTAATCAACAGTCATGTGTATGTTAAGAGCGAATGTGTCTACCACTTCTAGGCAAGTGTAATAGACAAAATTCCAAGTTTTATTCCCTCCGCTTTGGCATGTCTTGAATTTGTATTCTGTTGTGGGAAGGAGAAAGTGAAGATTGGCAGGTGATTTTTGATTTCTCTATTTCCTTGTCTAGCGCTTATGTGATTTCTGAACTTTCCCAAGTTGATGAGGGAGATGTTGAGCTGAGGAGAAATATGAAGCAAAGAGGTTATTTTTTGACTTGTGATATTGTGTTCTGATATCAGTGTCCTCTGTGCTTAGAAGATGTTCAAAAACGAATACTTTCTTGAATGTCTTCCATGGACATATCTGCATTGGGAGTATCCAAGCACATTTCCTCTTATGCAGGATATGCATTCTCTGGCCGAATTCTTTTGACTTTACCCCTAATTCTTTGGTTTCTGGAGATTCACTGTGACCCAAGAAGCAGTTTCCCAATGTGGAATGCCTCTGAGTCACCCAGGCTGGCTTTTTCTTCATCACAGTCTACAGATGGTCCAAGTGGAATACTCATGCCCCTTTGCTCTGACAACCCCAGGAAGTGTTAGAAGCTCCTTACCTGGCCATCTCATCCCCCAGTGCTGTTGGAGGAATACTGCAGATGTAGTATCTTTCCTTTGTATCTAAGCCCCCATGCACTCTGAGTGCCGAAGTTCCTTTCCCCCCAACATGAGGTGAAGAGATGTACCCCCTAGACCCGGGAGCATTTCTCAAAAAGAAATTCCCTCTCTCAGTCTCTTCAGCATCAACCATATTACAGCCTCAAGTGAGAACTGGTCTGGGATCACAAAACTAGCATTTGATTACAATCTTGGAAGCAACAAGAGGAGGTAACTTAACATCTCACTTTGGAACAACAGGGCGCCTTGCTATCCATTGTTTAGTCCTTAGTCTTTGAATTTGCAAACAATTCAAGAAGGAAGACATCCTATTGTAATGGAATATGCAGTTTCGTAAGACAAAAAGAGAACTGCAGAAGGAAAGAGAAGACTTGAGTTAGAAATCATGTAAAAAGAAGAAAGCATAGAATCCTAAGTGTTTGTAATGAAGACAACAAATTGCAACAGAGATACATTAACTGAATATTAAACACACGAAGAGGAAATCTAAATCCTTGCACAGTGCGCTGAAAGAGTACCTAAAGGGACAGAGGAAGGAAAAAAGGACAAATGATTGGGGCTGTAGGACTGGGATTCAATCTATTACAAACAAGTGGTTGAAATTCTCGTTGTCAGTCTATTACAAACAAGTGGAAAAAAAGAACTGATGGCCAAAGCTAAACTGATATTCATGTAGTATATTTTCAGTTATTTTATACTTAATTTAACTTTTTGATTTAAAACAGTACAACTGTGTCTGTAGGGAAGTTGGTATTCTCAGACAAATGCCCCTTTGTAACAAATTCCAGTTAGAACTCTACAGTGGCATCAGCTACTTGAAACATGCTGACCTAAGGATGGACCTAAACAGAAACCAGGTTATTAAACTGATAACCAGAGTGGGGATGGGACTACTCTGACTGAGTCTACCTTAACTCATGGTCTTGAGTGGCGAGAGGAATGTTGAAGATTATAAAAATGATGTCCTGGAAATAGTCGCAAGATGTTATTGGAGTTGGATTCAGTATTAAACCAAATTTAAAATGCTGTTTTTCATAACTTCAGTTGGAGTTTTCTTTTATATTCATCATAATCGGCTTGTGTTTAGTCACATATTTCATTACAAGATCCTTGTACTGGTCATTAAGTCTTCTTTATTGCATGCATATGCATGCACACACACATAAGCGCGCGCGTGCGCGCGCACACACACACACACACACACACAATTTCTCTCCTTTCAAGAAGGTTCAGAGTTGATGGGCTTGTTCTCTGATTTTTTTTTTTTTTTTTTTTTTTGTCAGGGCTCTTACTGTACTTGCCAATTTAACTGCCGAGGGTTAGCAGGCTGACAAATTCATCATAATCAGCATCTATTCCATTTCCATTTTATACTCAAGTTCTATTGTTGCCAATTCATTCAAGAAGGTGTTTTTATTTAAGTGGTGCTTGAGTGCTGGCTCTGTGCACTGTGAATGCCATCCTCCTAGCGAATGATTCTGTGGGATGGTTCATTCTGTGTGATTCGAGGCTACCGGGACGCTCTTGTCTATTGCAGATTCACCTGAGAATTTTCTTCCTTCTAGTGTAAAAAGTATTTATCTGGCTTGTATTATCCTGCAGCACTTTGTAAGCCACTATGTGGGATTCAGGGAAAGACTCTGACAAAGCCTTCGCCATCAAGGAGTTCCAAATATATTTGGGGCTTGACAATTATAATAGGTAATAGAGAATCAACAGATAACAGTTAAGTGTAAAAAATTGTCGCATAAGCAGTAATTTTTCAGGAAATGAATTTATTGGGGGTTTTGTGTATGTCTTAATATCTTATTTCTTTTCAGCTGCGTGTGTTTAGCAATTATGTTTCACAGCTGTATGTACTGAATACTTTTTTTCCTTTACCTCGGGACAGTATAGAACGTACATTTCTGAGTTAAATGCCTACAACCAACATTTTATCTCATCAGAAATTCTTCTTAAATATATTGCCAAGATTACCAACAACTATTAGGATAGGTAAAAACTGAGAAAGTCTTTAGCCCTTCTGATCACAGAATTCCATATATCGTGAATGTGAAGATCTCTCTACATTCTTGACATACTATTGGTGTTTATACTTAATACAAAAAGATAGTCCTTGAGTATTTATTCCTTGATATCATATTCATTCTTCTTATCAAGTTGCTGAGAGTTTCTCTTTTATGCTTTATACCCTTCAGGGATTCTGCATAGTAGAAAATCCAAAATCGTCTTTGTCCTCTTGATCACAGTATTGAGCTGGTATCCAGGAACACAAAGGATTCTTTTTTTTTTCCCCAACATTCATTCATAGGGTTCTTACTGTTTGATGCAAAATAGATTAGTGTCGGAAAATTAGACTCCTGAAGAAATGTAATTCTTCATTGCACAGCTTTATAAATCTCATATTTTCTCTTGCTTACTTTCCCATTGTTGTTAGCATGATCTCATGTCTGGACATCCGTAATAGCCACTACACTTTAATCCATCCTTTATTTTGCTTACATGTTCTCTTTGAAATGAAGAAATGCCTGTCACTTCCCTGATCAGAAACTTGAATAACTTCTTCATATTTACAGGAAAGAACTATCCTCCTCAGCATACTGTTTGCATTCCTTTCACATCAATCATTGCTATCACCTGCATTCATCTTAGCATGTACTGAACTGTAATCTACCGCATTGCATAAACTGATGTTTTCTGAACTTTTCACAGTCTCTTCCACCTCCATGCCTTGACTCATTATTTTCTGTTTGCCTGGAATGGCCATTCCCCACATTGGTACCTAATAAGATCCTAAGAATGTTTCAAAGTCTAGGTCCGATTCTACCACCTTCACTCTTAGGGAAAATTCCCTTTCATGTACTCACAATGTATTTTGTTCATATTCATATTGCAGAATTTATCATCCTCTGACTCACTGCATTTGTTAGATGTCAGTGTTCTCCTTATCCTCCACTCAGTGGTGGAATCCTTAGTGACCTGAGTGTCACATCCTTCCAGAACCTGGCAGTGTCTGGTAGTCAGTGTCTTGTGGTCAGTGTTACAGTGGAACCTCTTTATTTTATTAGGATATGTTGACTCATGGAGCACGTATGATAACATCTTTCTTGAGTTTTTCTGATGTTTCTAATAGAACACAGAGATCTTCACATGCTTTACTTCAGTTATGGTTGGTGCTCACTAATGAAGTGATTATTTTGAAAAGAGTACAAGCTTTTTGAAGACAGGAATGATCTCTTTCATCTTTGTACCCTAATGTGTCTTGAGCAGAAATCATTTGCAGATGGAGGTATTATATAAGAGAGGGTTTTTAAAAAATATGCCTGAGCTTGTACACTCACTGGCAGAGCACAGCAGCACAGCTGAGCCTCCTGACTTACTCACTAGTTCCCTTGACCTTGAAAACTACCTTTTATCGAAGCATCATAGTTTAATGGAAGGAATATGAACATCCCATGGGGATAGACCCAGCTCAGCTTAAACATATTAATTTATAATTTATCATTTAAAGAAATGTAGTCATGTTATTTATGTCTATAATGTTTTGCAACATATATATATATATATATATATATACACACACACACACACACATTTACATTTTATCTATCTATATATACATTTATATATATATAAAAAATGTATGTATATATCTTAACCCTACATCATGGGTATTTATCCTTTCCAGCGTGTGTAGAACCAGCTCACCCTTATTTGTCATTGTAGAACATTCGATAGTATGGATGTAACAGACTTATTTAAAGGGTTTTCTAAGGAAGAAGCCACTGTAGCATAGTGATTAACAGCTTTGCTTAGATTTGTCTTTAAACCTTTCAACCTTAGTACACTACTTACCTGTTATGTGACACCTTTGCTAATGTCTGACGTGTGAAAACATAGTATCTAGAAAATGACTGAGAATTACTATCACTGGAAAATATGCTTAACAAAAGAAATGTTGGCTCTTTTATAATAAGGAAATACCACCAGCAGGTGGCAGCAACTTTGAGTGGTAATCATAAACATCAAAACCAGAGCTTTGTTAATTATAGATGGTTCAGGGAGCAAATAAAAATAAAAGACCTGGAAAATATTACATCCTGGAATTACACTTATTAATAGAATTGTGTTTCACTGTTACATATAGCATAGTATTATATAAAAAGGAAATAATATCTGTGCCACACATGATAAAACTATGTTGAAGTGTTTGCAATGGCCCAGATGGAATCAATTTTGTAAACAGATATTCATTAAATAGTTTATGGCTTAATTCTAAATATCAAATTATTGATTTCTATCATTTACTCTTTGCATATTAATAGTAATTGATTAATACATAATTAACAAAGGAAGTAAAAAATGACAAAGAATAATAACCAAGAATTTACTTCTATAAAATATCTATCCTTACATCTCATTAAAAGCTTTTGTACTGAAGTCAGTCTCATTGTTTGTTTTCTGGATTTTATGCTTAAAATATCAGAGGTGATATATTGAAAATAAATATTTAGATACAAATTCACTGACAACAGAAATAGATGTCAAAGTGGCAGTGCACTGTCATAGACTAAAACACGAAGTCTAAGCGTCACCATCACCCTTTTTTCATCAACTAGATCTGATGTGTGTCTGAAAAAGTAGTAACTTTCCTAATAATTAAAAAAATATAAAGCTTATGTGGTACATTTTAAGAAGCTCTTATTTTAGTGTATTTTCCTCTACTTTGGTGCTACACACTTTAATAGGTACTTAATTATACCTTGCCCTTTTATAAAGCAAACAAAAATTGCTGTATTGGTTATTTGCAGTTATTTGGTCTATTTACAGTGTCCTTAATTTTCATCTTCTTGTAACTAGTTTTATAACTGAGAGAAACAGTTTAGAAATATATATATCTATGTATACAGACATATATGCCCCTTTGAATATCCTAAGACAGCATAATAGGACATAATTTTAAAATATTTGTAAATATTTATTTTTTTTATCTGGGTAATTTAATATAGCATTTAATTGTGATTATAGATGTGATTATTTTTGCTGCCATAGTCTGGGAGGACATAGTACCATATAAACATTTGTGGCATTCAGACATGTTCAATGCTTATTGAGAATGCTTCACACTTTTCTGTAGAGGTGTTACATTTCAAGGCTTCAAGGCTAAGTTCCTTTCTATATAAATAAACAATTTATATGGAATAAGTAATCAGTCTCGAAAGACAGATTGCTGTAAACATTCCCCTGCTAACAGCATTACATCAGGACTCACTAAAATGTACTTAAGCTAAATCAAAGGGCCGTTTTAGAAATTGTGAATTTTTGATATGATATTTGAAACAAAGATTTATAGTATCTGGGAGAACAACATTTGAATCGTGTAGCTTAAAACATTCCAGCTATGATGCAATTCCTTACATTTAGTTAGTCCTAAATCCGTCTGCCTGTGATTTGTGTAACTGTTGCAAAGCAGTGAGAGGAGCTGTGGGAAGAACCTTCCTGAGAGATAGAAGGTAAAAGTATCCTAATTCTGCCAGGCGAGGCCCACGTGAGCTCTCATAAATCATTTTAACTCCTTGGTCTGTTTCCTCATATGTAAAGAAGGGGTTGCTGGAGGACCTAAGCCCACAGAGCGTTTTTGTGAAGATTTAATAAAATAATAAAGTGCTAAGCACAGGATCTGGTTCAAAGACCTTATCTAATTTGTGGTAGTGATTTTCATTGTTACAGAACACGTCCACCCTTTAAATATTTCCTTTCTGAGTACCTTTTCCCAGCAGTGCCACTATCTTCCGTGCCCCACCTCCATCCATGCTCACTCCTACGTCATGGTATATAGAAGTAACTCTAGACATAAATTCTAAAAAATAGGCTTTCATGGCTGAACTCCATAATTTATTAGCTGTTTTTAGAGAAACAGTCAAGCTTTTTGAGCCCTGTCTGTATCTGTTATCAAGAGGAAGTCATACTTAATCCAGCAAGATCATGGGGGAGATGTGTCAGTCCTGGTACTGTGAAAATCGTTTATAAACTACCGTCAAATATCTATGATTTCTTACTCTCATTCCACAGTCAGGGCCAGAAAAGGCCTATTGATGGACCTTTAGAATCAGGGAGGTAGCAACAGTTGTCCACGAATATTCCAGTTCCTGTGGACGAGAAATACTTCTTACCTCCTCTGTCTATGTGACATTCTGTTTAATAAAGTGTCACAAAGTAAGGTTTTGTGGCTGGGAAGGAAGTGGCATATGTTTACCAGAAGAGAGAAACAGAGGTATGTGGAGGCTGTGATTTTCCCAGATGGACCACTGAGTTAATTAGTGGCAAGCCAGGAAGTAAATACTCAAAAGCACTCTTCCTATTCCTTTTTTGCTCATCTAAAAGGAGATACCGTTTGTACTTCACAGTAGGTGATCACACCTGCATGCACAATAGAACCCCTTCTGGTGTTTTCCAAGGGCTAAAGAAATAAAACAGTAATAGAAAGAAGTAACACACCTGTGTGTTTTTGGCTCGCACTGCCGTATATTGTAACTGGCCAAATGTTTTCAAATAAAGTATTCTGAAGATACTTTTATATGAAAACCAAAAAAAAAAAAAAAAAAACCCAAAAAGACAAAAAACAAAAACCCTGTCATTTCTTTCTGCTTGTGTTCAAGGGTGCCTTTGCTACATGTCTGCTGTGCTATTTTTCATTATAAGAAATGATAAAAGAAAACAACGTTGTTCACATTTTCCCCCACCTTCCTGAAACACATGCAGCAATTGAGATTTGCATTCTTTAACAAAAGGATATTATTTTGTTGTTTTTCTTGTTTAAAGTAAAAATATGAAAATTAAGCAATAAATCATGGCAGGCCAGTGTTATTGCATGATTATAACACACCTTAGGCGGTATTTTAAAGTGTGAGTCCAAGTGGCTTTATCCTCTTCCAGGATATGTAATAATCCTTCTGAAAAGCATTGCCTGGAGTGTTATATTAATATTGTGAAATATTATTTATTTAAAAAGGAAGTCATGTAGATCTGTGCTTTTACTAGGCAATATACACCTGACAAAACATTAACCAAGTATTAAAAATAAAGGCAAAAATAGTTTTGTTCATAAACCTAGTTAGATGTCATATGACTGATGTCTCAAAGATTTGGTGCATTTCTTAAAATCAATTAAACTATTAAAACGAGATGATTGATCGTAGATGATTGCTTGTGTTAATGGGGTTAAAATTTAAGGTGTATGAATTTACTTGAAAGTGGAATAGAGTGAACGTTGATGATTAATGTTTCATACTTTAAGAAATGGCATCATTTATGGAAATAATACACGGTATCAGAATAAAATCCGAACCTGTAAAAGCCTCCCTTTTGACAGTGCTTTAAAAAAATCTTTCCATTATTGCCGGGTAATAGCTTGACTGTAATGTCTGCTGTTAAAGGAGCAAGTGCCTGTACAAATATTAATCTTACATTATTACTACTAAGTATTCAACTGATTTGAATATTAAAATAGCCCAGAGGCTCTTCAATAAAACATGTGATTACCGAAATAGTCCCTTTTATCATGCCAGGCATATTTCATACATATATTAACAGATTTCATAGTTGCTTAAGTAAATATATTAATTTATAATAGTGGCAAAGCCTGAAGTTTAATTTTGTGTCTTTAGAAATGCTCTTCCCTTTATATTTGAGCTCATCTAGTACATTGCAATAAAATTTTGATTCTGTGCATAGTGGTTTAACTGTTGAAACTTTGGATTATATGTTTTGTTTCTGGAAACTCAGATATAATTTTAAGAATATATTTTAAAATAATATAACTAACACTTATACAGCAATTATTCTATGTCAGACTCTGTTCTAAATAATTTGAGTTATTAAATCTTTTAATACTTGTAACAAACTTATAAGGAAAGTTCTATCACTATTCCCATTTCATAAATGATAAAATTGAGTCTGAGAGGATTTAGGTCAATTATTGAAGTCCACACAGCTGGCAAGTGATTAAGCCAAGATTCTAATTCATGCAGTCAGATTTCATAGTCTGTGCTTTTTTGTTAATACTGATTTAATGAAAGTGAATATTAAATAATCAAGATACTTTTTAAAAAGAAAATACACAAATGTGCAGTAGTACTATGTGAACAGTAACATTTTGTGAAAACATTTTATGCGTGTCAGATGGCCTCTCCAGTCTGAGTGTGAATAAACTGAAAGACACTGATGAAAGTCAACGATGAACTTGAGTCGCCGTGTCCTATTTCAGAATATGTACCTTACTGTCTAAAAATGACTCAATGCTGAATGAAGCCCAGAAAAGCTGAAGGATTTACCTGAAGTCCTTTATTGCTAGCTTTCTGTCTGCCATTGTAAGATTAGAAAAACCATAAGCAAGGACAGATCAAGTAGAATTTCAAAGCTGGCAAATGTTCCTTTCAGCTTCCCACTCCAGTCCTTAATCTGTGCACTCAGTTCTCCATGGTTCCTGCTTCCTCTGTTTCCAACTTCTAGTCTTCTTCAGTTTGCATCTCAGTTATTTAGAATTCTATGCTGCTTTGCCGCAAATTAGCCCATACCCGTGGAATCTAGGTGTTAGGGGTTTTAGAGTTATCAAACCCAGCTAGCTTAAAATAATTGGATCAGTTATAAACACATATTCAAGAAACAGCCTTCTGCATGCAGAATACTTCTCATTAATGTAAACTGGCAAGTGTTTTGAAATCAGACGAACCTGAGTTAATTTTCCAGCTTGCTTCCATTTAGCTCTGTGAGTTTGGATAAGTCACTTCATCAATCTAAGTCTGTTTTCTTATATTTAAAATTGAAGAACATTGTTTGTACCTCAGTGGGCAATAGGTTTTTTTTTCTTGTAATGAATGTAAAGTGTTTGCCATGCAGTAGATATTCCATTAACAATACTTCCCTTTCTCTTATCGAACTTTCTCAGGGGTGGAAAACCTATGACATTGAGGCAGTCCATTCCATAGAATGACCTTGTATTAGGCTCAGCCTTCCTCCCTTCAGATCTCGGACCTCATCTGCCTTTCCTGGTTACTTCTGTGTCCTGCAGGGTCTCTGACTCATGTAACTTGGTATAAATCCCAGAACCTCTTTGGACTTCATTCAGTGTTTCTCACCTGAATGGAAGGATTTCATATGAGACATTTTTCAGCCTCTTCCCAGCTATAATATTTGGCAATACTTTGTTACACTTTCAGATTTCAGTCTTTCCCATTTTGCTACTTGGTAACTGTGGAGCTAGTGACAATGGGAATATATTTTCCTGCCCCCTAATTTGTCATTTTTGGGGATTGATTTTAAGGAGGTAATTCTGATGACAATGTTTAAGGCAGAAACGCATTCCGCATTTCATTTTCAAGCAAAATCTTAAGCTGAATTTCAATCTCCAATACAATTACAAGTGGAATAGCATCTGAATAACAGAGTTGAATACAGAGAACACCCTTCTGCTTGGCATCCTTGTCTTCTTGGCCTCAGATTATCCTATTGCCACCTTTTCCCTACCTATAACCAATGACTCTTAAAGTAGCTCCGCTGAGACTTTGAATTTCAGGAAACATAATTTTAAACCACTGCTTTAAGTTGACGGATGGTTCTTATGGTGGATAACTGTAATAATAACTATTGCAAACTGAAGTAAGCTACGTGTTCTGCTCAGGGGCTTAAGACCCAGGAAAGGTTTAATCTCAAAGCAGCCTCAGGCTGCTGTTTTTTTCCTCTCTCCTACTCCTCAAACTGATTATCCTAATAATTAATAGAAAAACTTTTTAGGGTAGTCCAAATGTAAATGCTCCATGTAAACAACAGAGAAAACAAACGTGTAATAGAAAAATTTATGACAATTTTAAGAAACTGTATATAAAACATGATTGTTTTAAGAGAACTACATAAAGAGTCTCTTTCCTCCAGATTGTTTTCTTCCTGTGTCTAAGATCAGTTTCTTCTTTCCCAGGAAATGATATAGAATTTTCAGCCAATATTTTTGTATGATTCTTGTGAACATTAAAATATTTCTGTTGTCCTTTCCAAAGGTACGGGTGTTAACCCCAATGACTTGGAAATTTCAGTTACTGCAACTGCATTTGCTTTAATTAATGTTCTCATCTGGTTTCAAATTTTTTATTTGAACAAAAATTAATTTTAGTGTTTATCAATCTGATGATTGCATTTAGGAAGAGCCCTGGTTGCTTTATCTTCTTTATATAGTTGATAGCATTACTCTGTTACTCCACGAGTAAATATAACCACACATCATATAATATTTTAAGTTCTAAATTAAGAAATCATGTTTCTTCTAATGAGTCTTATACAGCAGATATGTATGTATGGTATTAGTGTATGGTATTCTGCCTTAAATATACTTGCCCCATAAACTTCTGTCCCTATTTTCTAAACTTTAAACAGATAATACCTTAGATGATAATATCCTTTGTTGTGACCTTACATGTGAGAATTTTACATCTAGATTTTCACTTGTTCCAAGTGAACAATAGAGAATGCTGACTACATACTTTGCAGCTTTATGAGAACTGGCTTCATATTTTTTACTACCTGTTTACAAAGCTGTAAGCATTTCTCTGCATTTCATCTCCTTTTAACACTTCTTAACATTTAGAAATTTTAGACAGAAGGAATTCAGTAACAATTTTTACACAGGTTTACATTTTTGAGTATGAATATAATTATATTTTATTCACGTACTTTTTACCCATAAACTTGCTTCAATTTCCAAATTAGACAGGGCATAAAGACTGACTAAGGTTACTGTATTTTAACTTTCACATTTATGTCTCTTTTAGATATTATTATCCCTTTAATTAGATCATGCATAAGCATAATTTTCTGCATCCTATTGAGGATTTCTTGGGCTATGCTTCCAGTCTTCGAATTTTTTCATACTATTCAAATACTTCTTTCTCTTCTATTTTGTTGCGTATAACTCTTGAAGCACAGAGTAGAAAAATTTGGCTTTTTTTTTAACTTGGCACATTGTTTCCTATTTAAAAGCCCATATTGTTCAATGAAATATGCTTACATTCTATAGGAGACAGAATTACTTGTCAAAAAATACATCAAAATGCCTCTGTAATAGATACCCAATACTTGATAGAATGCTACTGATCCATTCTATTGAGTGCCACATGTTAACGACCCTGAGCTGCCAGCGCACACAGCCATTCAGGTTGCTAACTAGCCATGCCTCTTGCTTGCTTGTTTTTATATCTTGATCAGCATAGCAATACAGAGCAGTACAGAAGTTCCCTCTGTTCGTTTCCCTTTTCTTCTTTCTCTAAATAAATGTCTTTCTCATTTCCTTCCCTTTCGCCTTTACATCAGTCTATTCTATGTTTTCACATTGTATTTGTGGACATTAAGATTCAATCTCTGCATATCAATCTAAATAATCCATTGATCTGATATCTTCTTTAACCAGTCGTTTGATTCAATTTTCTTTCTCCCTGAACATTTTAGAGGTATTTATACTACTTAATATTCTTAAGTTTTCATGTTTATGATTTCTCAGTTCTTTTGCACCTTTTATTTTATTTAATTAATTTATTAAACATTTTGTTGAGCATCAGGCTGTAAGTTAGGGACATAAGACATGGTTCTTACCTATAAGAAGCCTATGGTTTAATAAGGGAAATGAACATGTAAACTCTTGCAGTTTTCAAAGTGCTATAATAAAGAGAAGAGTAGGATACAGTGATGGGGGTGGAATTCAGAAAGTGGTAAAGTTTATCTGGAGAAGGTCAGAATTATTGACAAAGGCAAAAATATTTGAGCAGACTCTTGAAGGCTTGAGTAAGTGTGCTTCCAACTTATAAGGGTGGGGGAAGGCATTCTAGGTAAAGGTATCAGTGTTTACAAAGACAGTGACGTGAGATGACTTAATGCTTTGAACCCAGTGTTATGTGCTCAGGAAACTGCAATTTGTGGGTGAAGAGTTTGGAGAGGTAGGTAAGTACCAGGAGACAGAGGGGTGTTTGATTTTTATCTGATGGGCAAAGAGGAGTAAGTGCATACATGTATTAAAATTCATTTATCAGAGCCTCTGACAAATAACATATATTTTCATGGGGATTTTACTTATGCCTAAGTGAAAATAGATATTTTTATGTGAAAACTTGTAGTTAGAGGGGTGTAAATAAGATTTATGCTTTGGGAAAACCTTTTCAATATAATGTGACAAAGACATTAGAACAAGGATGACCAAGTCAGTTTGAAAGCTGTTGAGATAGCCAAGTTAAGAGATGATGAAGGCTTGGGTTACTGCTATGCTGTGGTAAAAAGAGGAAGAAAGGGTTTGAGGACTGTTTAAACTGTTAATTCAGTAGGATTCTGTGGTTGGATATGTAGGGTGAGGAAGTCTCTGAGATAACTGATTTAGATTGCTGAGTGGGTTTGTGGAGCCAATTATTAGGATAGAAATTTCAGGAGAAGGAGTACGATGGAGATAGGGCAGGGAGGGACTGTTAAATATGATGGATGGAGAGCTTTATGAATGTAAAGTGTTGATGGAAAATCCAGGTGGAGAAATCTAATATAATGCTTCTCAAAGTTTATGTACCTACCAATGACCTTCACATGCAGTTTCTGGGTCAGTAAGTCTGAGGTGGGGCCTGAGAGTCTGTACTTCTGACAAGCCTCTGAACGATGGCCATGCCTTCTGCACAGAGACCAATTTTGCATAGTGAGGATCTTAGAGATAGTTGGATTTAATACTCAACAAAGAGATATGAGCTGGACATGTAAATTCACAAGTTCTCGGCATATTGGTGCAACTGAAGCCAGGCTAGTGATTATTTATACAGAGTAACAATTAAAAATGAATTTCCTATGAAACCAAGATTTGAGAGATGAGTAAAATCTGCATATTATGCTATTCTTGACAGATTTAAGATTTTGTATAAAGTGTAGTTTCTTTTAATTCAATTCTGTCTTTTACTCACTTAGCCTGTCACCCAGAAGAGCTCCTATTTATAGTTTATTTAGGAAGAAACTTGTATCTATTTTACATGGAATCTGGTGAAATAATAGATTGGTAATATTACACCAGTAAAGGCCAACCACTTGTTAAATGAAAAAGATCTCATTCTTATAGCAATCAGATGAAACTTTTCCTAAAATATGATAAACACAAGTTGGCAAGTGAGGAAACCTGACCATCCAGACCTATAGTACCTGAACTGAGGAAGGGTATATAGAGTAAGGAGAAAAGTAAGGCTGAGCTCTGTGGAGCAGGACTGTTTGAAAGGTGCGTAGAAAAAGAGAAGCTAACTAAGCAAATGGAGAAGAAATAGTCAGGAATTCAACAAGTTATTGCAATCAATAGAAAAGAGGATGTCTGGGAGGAATTGGTCAACAATATTTCAAGCCACAGTCAGTAAAAGTTTAAGATTGGTTACAGACAATAGTCACTGTACTTAGAATATTTGTACTTATGTGTTTTGTGGCTATTTCTGGGCAGTTTCAGTAGAGAAAGACGGTCAGAAGAAGCCAGTTACCTGTGACTCGAAGATTGGATATGGAGGTGAAGAATTAGAAGGAATGAAGGGAAACAGTTTTTTGTTGGTTTATTTGAGGAATTTCGCCATGAACAGTATAAAAGAGAGAGGAATAGTTCATAAAATCTCATTTTTAAAGTTGTGTTTTAATTTTAATATTCGATTTTGCCAAAAACTAGTTTTTAACCTTTTGGTGTGGAAGACTCCAGTCAATACCTTAGAATTTCAATAGATTGGAAGTAGAAGCAAAGATTTCAGTTTCAGTCTGCCGTTAATAATTCATTTAATAGAACTGGAAAATGACTTCTGAAATCAACCAGCCCAAATGCTGTATTCCCATCTCTTTCCCATCATTCAGTTCTTAATAGTAAATCAGCTGAAATGAGAACCATTTCACAGGTGGAACAGGGATAATACTTCATTTGATATAATGAACCATCTGCATTAATTGTGTCACTTCTAGAAAGTGGGGCTACTTTCTGCAGAACTGCAACTTAGTTTTTGGCAGAAAGCACAAAGAAAGACAAAAATTTCCTTGCCTCCTGTCAGTGATATTATTAAATGCTGCTAAATGAATGAATCAGAATTCAGTACATGATTCCAGGCAGATCACAGAAATTAAATTTTTCGTCTCTCAATTTTACCCTGAGCGCGTTTATCTCCTTCAGTTACTTTTTCTATCTTGGTGCTCCTGACTGGTTTGGGATTGATTGTGAACTCAAAAAATTTAGATAGTATTTTATTAAGTTTTGATTCCCAGGGATTAACACAATGCTTGGAAACTTGGAAGACATTCTTTAAATTTTTATTGAATTAATCAAAAAATTATTGTATTCCTTAATAAGAGCTTAAAAAACTATGATAGAGTAGTATTAAGCTAGTTAATTACCAGTTTTTGGAATAAGTTTTGTGTAGCCATCATGTATTTTGGAAATACCTGGTCTCCAACATGGTAAGAATATTCTGAGATAATTTTGGTTCAGTATAAATTTTAGTACCTGTATAGATCTCTCTATTTTTTAAATGCTTAAAATATATAGAATTTGAGTAGCTTCTGGCTTTGTGTGTGTGTGGGGGGGGTCAATGTGAAGGTTATACTATACGAGATGTACAAAGTTAGCAATATGTTTTACGAGTTATGTTTTGGTGTCTAGACTGAAAAGTGTTCCTTAAAAGTTTAATAGACTTTCTTGATTTTTGAACCATAAATCATTTGAAGGAAAGTGAAATTGGATTGTTTCACTATAACTCCCAAGTGGCAAATCGTTTCAAGAGCTCTATGAATAGGTGCATTTGCACAATCTGATTGGCTACCCTAAAGGCAAAAGCAATTATATTATGCTAATGTGCATATTATGCTCAGAAATCTGAATTTACCATTCTAATACATCAATGTATATTGTCTTTTTCAAGAGGTGAGCTTATAGCTGTCAAGTTTTGTGTAAAGGGAGGTTTTAAAGATGAGCAATTGTCAGGTTTAGGGAGCTTGAAGCATTCTTACGTTTCATGATGATTGAATCTTTCCTTTGACAGTAAATACAGAGCTGAATATAGTGATAACCTTGATTAAGTATAACATGGCTGTGGAAACATTCTGGGAAAGGCTTTTTGCATCTTTATGTGAAGTTCATAACAACCTGAGGAAAATTGTTTGGAAATTTGCTCACTAAGAGGTTTGCAGAAAAGCATTTTGTTTGCATTGCCTAATAAAGAGGACCAGTGGATACATAATTTTTCCTAGGACATATAGTTTGTGGTCAAAAATGCTGGAGTGCTTTTGTGACACCATTTACCAAGGATTTATTTATTTTATTTTATAGCTTATCATAGGGTTCAACAGAAAGATTTTCCTTTGAAATTGAGTAAACAGAAAGTAAAAGCTGCGTCTCTTGCTTCAACTAAGACAGAAACATGAGAAGATATATACTGTACCCTACAAACTTTTCACTTTCTATTTTAGAAGGAGAAAAAGTGAATGATGTGGTGGTTAAAATCTTTTCAGTACATAGGATTTTTCTCAAATAATTTCTAGGATGCTTTTCAGTAATAAGTCATGTAGCCAGATGGTTGTATATGAGAAATTACCTGTGCAAGTCAAACATTTTTTTCCCTTAATTTTAGCATGGATGATTCCGTGAGTTAGAGAGAATAACTTTTATTAGACCTGGTTTATAAATGGTGATTTTCTTTGGAAATATGACAGTTTATATAGTGGTTTTAAAGGTTTTCCTTAATATGATGAATGTAAGTGATATGCACCCTCATTGTAAGCAACCCATTGAGTTCATTGTCATTGTCTCTGACTGTGGTTATCCTTTTGTTTAAACAATACACTGTATCAAGACAGGGGAGCATGGCATAATTTGATAGGAGACTATAATAAAATATAATGACATTTACTAGTCCCTAATACTCCTACTATGTTATTTTGTTAGTTCATTAAACGGTTTTCTCTTTCACTTTAATTTTTATTGATCCCCAGTGAATATGAAAGCCTTTACATAGCTCAACTCTTTAATTTGCTATTTCAGTAATTATTGTTCTTGTGTTATTTGTTAAGATTTTTTTTTCATTAAAATGTTTTAAGCATGGAATGTAATCTAGCAGGGAAGCATTATATTAACTTTAAAAATCCCTTGCTTTAATTTACAAGATATTTTTTAATCTCATTATAGGGGATTTAGCAGTGTAACTCTCATTTACACAAAAACAGGCCTATTGGCCTCTCTATGTGGGGGAATTTGCATCTGCATTTTAAAGCACTAAGCCTTTTTAATATCCTCCTGATAAATTAGCTTTCAGGACTCATCCAGCAAATAGGTGTGGGGAGAAACTGTAAACACTTAGCTAAGTGGTTACAGATACATAAGCAATTAAAATGAGGTAATTTTATTTGTGTAAAGGTTTTGAGCTTAATTTGAATCAGAAAAGTGTCAAGGGCTCTGCTCAGGTTCCAGCACCACCACTGCCACTGCAGTAACAATAAAAACCCTGTAACCTTTTCATGGGCAAAGACAGAAGAGCAGTTAGGAATTACGTCAGTTTCTTTTCAGAAACTTATGTCACGAAAAAATGACAGTGATGACGACACTGAAATGCAATGAACTGAGGAAATGAAATACTCTTTAATGAAAAGGAGTCTACTAGACACACATTTTATTCTTAAGGTGTTTTTATTATTTGAGGCCATTTCATTGAACTGAAATGCAATGATTTATGGAAATAAAATAATATTTAATGGAAGGAGTAGGATATGTAAAGATTTTTTAATTTTCTTACTGCTTTGAGTGTTTCCATTGTTTTATATTGTGAGTCTTTGGCACCTTCAAAAAATACAGTAAAACTAAAAGACCTTAAAAATTGTCATTACTTTAAGAAGTTTTCAAATTCACTGGATTTCTTATCTTTGTATTATTCAGAAAATTTAACACATTAAGTTTTAAATGTTATCTTATCAAATTTATTCTTAGATACCCTGCATTTTTGTTGCTCTACAAGGCATCCTTTTAAAATTAAATATTTTAAAAATTACTAGTATATTTTATATATGTGTGTGCGCATATATGTGTGTGTGTGTGTGTGTATACGTATATATAGGTTGATATATATATATAAAGAGAGAGAGAGAGAGAGAGAGAGCAACCTTGCCAAACAGCTATTGAATTTAATTATGATTTTTAAAATTATTTTGGTGCCTCCATGTAGATAATTGAATTATTTGTGAATAATGACAATTTGGATACTTCTTTAACAAGCTGTTCCTCTTACTTATTTTTCTTGTCATATTGTACTGGCTAAAATTTTTGTTAGATTTTGCAAAGAAGTGATGGCTGCAAATGCTGTGTCAAGTTCCAAAGGAAATAATTTACTTTTTCATTATTGACAGTACGATCTTTGGTATATATTTGGCATATCTCCTTTATACACTTAAGCTTTTTTTTCCAGTTTGCTGAGCTTTTTTAAAAAAATAGATATGAATTTTATTGACTGTATGTTTGACATCCATTGCGATCATATATGTTTAAAAAATCCATTCAGTTATTTAAAAAATCCATCGTTAAATCAAATCCTTAAACAGAACACAATGTGGTCAGGTGACATTCTTTTTATAAACTGCTAGATTCAGTTTGCTTTAGAATATTTACATTTGTATTTATTAATAAAATTTGTTTATAGGTTTCTAGTTTCACAGTTTCTTTGTCTGGTTTTGGTATCCAATGTAAAATTATCTCAAAAAAAAGAGTAATTTTCCTCATTTTTATTCTTTGAGTTTAACATTCGATTTTTCAGTTCTTCAAATAACTGAAAGAATTTTCCAGTAAAAACAGAGCTTGAGGATCTTTAGGGCATGAGATTGTTTACCAATTGTTTAATTCTTTTTAATAGCTAGATGAATATTGTCAAAGTTCTACTGATTTTAGAGTAAGTTTTTTGAGTTTTCTAGGACTTTAAGCATTTTGCCTAGGTTCTTAAATGTATTGACGAAGTTTTTCAAAACATTATTTTATTGTCTTTCAATTTCTATCACATCTATAATTATGTTCCCTTTTTCATTTGCAACATAATTTTATGACTTCTCTCTTTTTCTGTGTTAAATGCTAGATATTTGTTATTTTTATTAATTTTCTTGAGTTAACATTTAATTCTTTCAAATGTTATGATCCTTTTTGTTGTATTGACTTCCTAATACAGTATTTCAGGTATTTTTAAAATTAATATTTTACTTTCTTTGAATTTGTTCTCTTGTTCTTTTTCCGATTTATGAATTTAGAAACTCAGTGCATTTATTTTCAGTCTTCTGACAAAATACAATTAAGTCTATAGTTTTATTTCTCTATGTGCTGTGCATATATATTCCTCGAGTTTTGATAATGTGGTATACATAGTTTTGGGCATTGTTCAGGTCTTTTTTTTAATCCATTATGATTTTTTTCTTTGATTCATAGATTACTTAGATGTATGTTATTAAATTTCCAAGCAAATGAATTTTTAGGAATGAAATTTTCTATTTTTCATTTCAAAATTTTGTTGTAATCAGAATGCAGTCATGAAATGTGTCAGGATTTTCTAGTATGTGTTTAGTTTTTGTAAATGTTTCAAGGGTTCTTGAAAAATATATTCTTGCAACTGTTGGTAACATAGTTCTTTGATGACCATTGTGTCAGTCTCATTACTTAATTTGTTCACATCTTCTGTGTGCTGTCCTATTTTTTTTTTCTTTAAGTCTGCACGATCTAACAATTATCAGAAGAATTGTTAACACCTGCCACTATAATGATATATGTGTCACTTTATTCTGGTGACTGTCAATTTTTTGTTTATTTTGTAACTGTCTTACAAGTCCATCTAAAATTTAACTGTTTATATCTTTCTGCTGACTTGAACCTTAAATCAATTTGTAATGACTCTCATCTCTACTGTTTTTTCTTGTCCTTTGTTTTACTATTTTATCTCATGATTTACTTTGATATAACTACATCAAATTTTTTTTTGTTTAGAATTTTCCTGACAAATCTGTTTCTGTCCTTAAGCTTTTAACTTCCAGTGGACTTCTGTTTTAGGCATTTTCTTGTAAGTAATATAAAGCTGGGCTATGTTGACTTTTATCTAGTCTAACAATTTTTGTTTTGTCTATTTATCAGGCCTATATTATCAAGCAAGCCTACTATTCCTTTTTCTGGGAGGAATGTTTTTCCTGGTTTACTTACCAAGAAGAGTGTTCCTTTTCAGGAGTCTAGTTTTACGGGAACTAATTCTTTCAACCTGCCACCTTTTCTGGGTTCTAGGTTTTGTCTGTTGCCTTCGAGAGTGGCTTGAAATATTTAAAATAGGCTAAAAAAGTTTTTAGGATTTACTTCTCTTTCTTCAAGCGTTCTTACAATTTTGGCTCTGGAAGATTTTTTGTTCCTTGAATTTTCTGCCATCTGAACCATACATCTAATATTTTTAGGTAATCTCTATCAGGACTGTTTCCCTCAAAATCTATTATGCTCTACAGCCAGAAACAAAAGGGGAACTTAAAAAATATATATATATGAACTCAAAGTCTTAGTCTCCAAAGGAAACTTTAGAAGTGCCCTGGCCAACATTTTATTTATTTTGGCCCTTAGTTTCCTCATCTAAAAAACAGGAATTTTAATAAAATTTTAATTCTTTTCATTATAACTTGAATATGTAAAACCATTGGCTCATCAATAGCCACTTATAAATGGTAATTAATATTATTAATAGTCATAAAGACTTATGTTAAAAAGAGTGTTTTAGTGAGCAGTGCCTTTAAAAGGGAGCCAGATGTGATGAAACATAAACTGCTAAAGACTCTATGAATGATTTTAGGCTGAAATGTATAGCTTCACATTACAGTGATGCATGGAACAAAACGAGGAAATGTGATGTTGTATGGCAAATTAGGCACGATAATGGAGCTCAACCATTATTCAGCTTTTATCAAAAGAGAAGTGGCATCTTCAAAATTAACCTACAGCCAATTTTAAAATGTCTTTCCTGTCTCAAAGCTTCTACTGTGTTGAAATTTATTCATTGCTCTGATCAAGAATCCATGTCTGTTTTTTGTTGATACTTTCATTTTATTGGTTCTTCCTAGGTTTTAGTACTCTTAAAGAATTTTCAGGTTCATGCTGATGGAACCAGGGTATGGTAGAGTTGCATTATAACACAATGTTGTCTTCCACTTTTTTTTTTTTCTGTCACTATTTTCTAGTGTGGAACAAGAAAAAGCTTTTGAGACTTAGAGTGTTTTATAGCTGTGCATATACTTATGCAAATATGATTGTTAGCTGTGTCCATATGATTAGGACTATATATACATGGGAAAGAGAATCTTGAATAGATCATTTTACCATCCTATTTTAAGACACCAAGACCAATCTTTATTTTTCTCGGTTAGGTGGAAATATGTAAGCGTGAATTCCAAGAGTTACAAGTGCAGTACTGCCCTTCACTTCATTGCATGCGCTAAAAACCCTGGAATCGTACGTAACTACTCTCCTTTTCCCTCGCATCATACACAATCATGAAGACATACTCTCATTTCTAACATAAAAATACATACTGAATCCTATTATCTGCAGTGCTACCACCCCCACCAAAGCCACCATCATCTGTCCCATTTCCTGACTTGTCTTGCTGTTTCTCCTCTTGCTCTTCTATAGCATGTTACTGCAGAGCAGCCTGACGGATGTCTTTGAAACCCATGTTAGATAATGTGTTTCTTCACTAACATTCCTCCAGAGTGCTCCCATTACAGTGAAATGAAAGCACAAGGTCCTTGTAGTAGCCTCTAACTATTCCTTTGAAAAAAAAAAAAATTCACCGTGCTCCTTTTTACTTCATTTCAGCCTTCTGGCCTTTGTGTTCCTGAAATGTTCTTCTCTGAGAGAGCACGTGGCTCTCTGACAGCCCTTGCCAGCTTTTTTTTTTTTTTTTTTTTGCCCCCTTGGTCTGTATTATTTTGCTTCATGGCACTTATTACCTGACATTATATTTAATGTCTGTTTATTTATGGTGGGTATTCTTTACCATGGCTGCATAGCAGAGTTAACCTGAGAAGTTATCAAAAATCACGAATTATGACACACACCAGAATAACCTGAGACGTTTTATATACGTGAATCTCTTGGTGAGGTAGAGGACGGGAGACATCCTAGGCATTGGTAACTTAAAAGACTCTACAGCCAGAGTTGGGAACCACTGTATGTTTTGTTTCTTCTCCTCTCAATAGACTGTAAGTTCAATAAAGGCAAGGCGTTGTCTATTTTGTTCACTGCTTTATTCCTAGGTCTCAGAATAGTTCTTGGCACATAGAAAGCTTTTAATAAACATTTGTTCATAATTTTAAAACTTTACTTATTCTTTTCCATCTAGAATATACAAGTTAATATGCATCATTGGCTCCATATAATTCAGCGAACTCTCCCCCTTTCAGTCCTTCATCTATTTGTTCACTCATTTAAGAAATACTTCTTTAGTGCATTTATGAACCAGATAATATTCTAGCTCTTAGAAATGAAGAGTAAAATAAATAAATATCTCTGCCCCTGTGGAGCTTACATTCTCATCCTGGTGGTACATTCTGTAGATAATTGTAGTTTTAGAAATAAGAAAACCTAAGTTCTTTCAAATAATTTTTCATTATTCAGTGTGCTGCCTTGAAAAAAGTCACTTAACCTCTTTAGGACTAGTGATAAAATTATTTCAAAGAATTTGTCTCCTTTAATGCAGCATAATTGGAACTGTTATTTTTGTACTGCTGCTGTTTAAAAAAAAAAAAAAAACTTTGCTTTAAAAAAAAAAAACTTTCCAAAGCAATTTCAGAAGATTCTTTCTTTCTTAAACTATGACTAATTAAAAGAAAACCAATTTTCTGCAAAAGAAAATAATTGGATTGTAACAGATTTATAAGCCCCACTACATCTGTCTTAAGAAAAGCTCATAGTCTGCAGAATAAAGCCAGCTGGAGTGATAGCCCTGGGATATCCCAAAGGCAAAAGTGTTAGAATCATTTAAAAGTTCATTTGAGTTTTGCACAAACTGATCACTCATTTATTTTTTTCATCCATCTAGTCAACAAACATCCCCGGGTGCTAAACATTGCTAGGCTTTTTGCCAGATCATAAGGTTACATTGTAATGCATGTTCTTTGCTCTTAAGAAGCTCATTTTATCATACTAATTTTGTAAAGAAATAATAGCAAATATCATGTTAGAGATAATATTAAATAAGTATTGCACATTCCAAAGAAATACATAGAAATGAACTTAGCCCTTGCCCTTACCAAGCTCACAAAATCTCTCCCTCTTTTGATGTTCTAGAACCTTCAGCTTGTTTTATGGCAACTGACATAGTCTACTTTTATTCTAATTGCTTGTCTATTCATATTACTCATCCTTTAACTCCTTTTAGCTAATGCATATGTGTATTACATATATATTGCACTTACTTATATTCACACTGCATTGTATACTATATTCACTCAATGCCTATCTTTTATCAAATTATATAGAATAAGTTTTAAATGACTGTAAGAGTTACAGTCATAAAAATCTAGAATAAAGTCCAATAAATCCAAATACATATCATCCTCAGAGGCTTCCAAAGAAGCTAAATAAATTCACATAAGTAACCGTGCTCAAGTATAAGACAAAAACAACCTGAGGTTGTAATTAACTGGATGCAAAGCCAGAATCTCTGGAGAACTTAAAATGTTTGTAAAGTTGTAATGACTGTATATTAAATACAATTTGATAAACCATGTGCTTTGCCTCTGAGGTAAGGGCAGAGGGAACCCAAGTACCAGAGCTCTTGGAAGATGGGCTTTTAAAAATTGCTGTACATCTTCCAGGCTTACATGTTAGTATTTTCCTTGTTCATAAAAACAAGATCTCAGCATGTATGAGGGAAACATCATGGGCTCAATGCTGCTACCTTCATCATGGAAATGTTTGAGGGAAATTCCAGGAACTTTATAAGCTTTCTAGCTTATTGCCTATCCTTTCAAATCATGGGTGGTTTTCTGGTACATTTTGTTTGAGGAGGCAGAGGAGTGTAGGAGACAGAGTGTGGGCTCCGGAGGCACACACTGCTGAATTTCCATTCTGGTTCTGTCAATCATTGTTGTTCTACCTGGGAAGAATTAACTTCTCTAAATCTCAGTTTCTCTTTCTGTAAAATAGGAACACAATCTATATTTCACAGATTTTCCCAAATGATTGCATTAGAAATTCTTTGTAAAGGATGGTAGATGACAAATGATAATTTCTTCTTGCACCTCTCTTTTTTGCACATTACTTCCATTACTTTGACTTGGATCTCCTGTTCCCATTTGGGTCAGTCTGAGTTACTGTTCCTCAAAATTGGATTCAAAACAACAAAAAACTTACTTAATAAATAAAGGGCATTGAAACACAAAAATGCAAGATGGCCTAATCTCAGTGAAGGACAGTATCTTAAACTGAGAAAATTTAGCTTTGTGTTAAAGTGACTGCACTCTTCTTTCTCTTCTGACTTCTCTTTGGATCAAAAAATGTCAGCCTAGTGTTGTATTCATGTTTAGAATTGGCTAGATAACTTTGGAGGCCTGTTTTTGCTCTGGTACTCTTTGAGATTATTTTGGTTATGGACATGGATAACTAGCAAATTACCTAAAAATATTAATGGTCATTTTTCCATGGTAAAAATCTAAAGAAGAAGGTTATAAATGAGTTACAGGATTTTTTTCTTCATAACAACCATAGTAGAATAGTGTAGATGGATACTTTAGCCCATAAGACAATAAACTGTGCATTTTTTGTGACTGTAGAATTTTATTACCTCACTGTACTTGTTTTAGAGAGGATAAAATGCCATAGTAAATACTTTAGATTAAAAAAATGCAAGACAGGACTGAGTAACTAATTTAATTTATGCTTATAATAGCATCACAACAGTGATAAGGACTTTCATTTTGTATGTTTCTTCTCAATACGCTTATATGACAAATTCAAGGAGGTTTTTTTCTTCCTTAAAGAATTGAATTTTTCTTTTTTAAAATTCTATTTTATAGTTTAACTCATATCAGCATGTCTCTCTAAAATATGTTTCCTGGTTGTTGACAGTAATTGGAACAAATAAGGTGTTGTTAGCCATGCTATTATATAGAACATAGTCTTATTTACTTGAGCTTCTTAAAATAGATCCTTAGAAAACATCAATGTGGAAAATACCCTGTAATATACTTTTAATGACAACCAAGTTCCTGAAATTTTGGTATATTATTTAATGAAAGAATATCTTCATTTGGCATATTTCAGATACCTCTTAATTGTTGCATTTCTGCTCATACTAAGAGCTGTGAATAATTATTACAAAGTCTCTGTTTCAGTGAATACATAAGTAGCATTTCTGGCTTGATGGGTGCATCATAGTTAAATGAAGAACTATCTTTAAAAGCCCAACATCCACACTGGTTTAATGAGACTATCATATGTTAATATTTCATTTATAAGCTGAAAATAATTATTGGACACATTGTTTAACTAAATCTTGGCATGTAAGTATAACATTTTTAACATACCTAATGAAAGTTCACTATTTTAAAGGTTTCATAAATACTTAAATGACCTTTATGTATTATTACTATGTACAAGAATATATGTTGACTAATATAACTTAGAAAAGCATTAAGTAACATGAATTTTAAAGTGAGGTTAGTAATAATAATGATAATGATAATAATAATAATGTAATGGGAAATGTTACATCAACTATCTCAGAACGCATTTTTCAAGTGAATTAACCAACAGAAGTCCTTTCTACGTAGAATGGCACTACACAGTGCCTGAGGATATGGTTTGTGGAAGTCAACAGTCCTAGGTTCAATCCCTGTTCTGCTAGTTAGAATTTGTGGGACTTTAAGCCAGTTCCTTATATAAGCCTTGGGTTCCTCATATGAAAGGAGGTATAGTAACCCCTAAATAACAGGATTACTAACCAAGATAATGTTTGTACTGCAAACTTCTCGGCAAAGAGTAAGCAGTCAATAAGTAATAGTACTATGATGATAATGTTAATAATACCACTTTAAAGTTACATGGTTAAATTTTGGAAATGCTGCATGAAAAAAAAGACAAAGAGCTTCTTTTCCCCTTTGGCATTCCTCAGAGCTTTTACGATGGTAATGTGTATTGTGAATCTCTTAAAATTCTACACTTCCCAAGTTTAATTAACTATGGAGCTGCTTTTTAAATTTTTTTTTTTTTATTTTAACAGAGCTTCTCTTGGGACTAGTGTTCTTCCCACACACTTTCTTAAATGATTTCTTAGATAAACACCTACCTATTAATCATAATTCATGTAAAATTAATATTACTTAGGTTTTCAACTGCTTGAATTAAAAAAAAATTAAATACTAAATGTCACATGTCAGAATAGTGAATGAAAAAGTCTTTTCATGAACATGACAGTCTAATAACCAGAAATTTAGGAATAAAGTTTTCAGTGGCACCAAAATTATTCTTTCCATTCTAGAAATGCCCATAATCACCAGAGCATAATATTCCATTAATACTTTCATTTATTAATAACTTATTTATTAATAAAATCCATCTACTTATAGATAATTTTATGTTAGCAAAAGTATTATATTATAGTACTTGATTATTTACTGTTAGAATTCTATTTAGATTTCAACAGTCTACTTTTTTGTAGAAAAATAATGATAAGTGCTAGGAAGTAGTGAGATGAGTAGTACCCTGCCCTCCAAAAAAAATCATAGATTACTTCTATAATTAATTATAAAACCAGGCTGTTCAAAAGTTTCATTTGTTGTATATAAACTTGAAATTTAAGTCTTAGCATCTCAAATACAGTTTTCACCTGTTATTATATTTATTCTAGTTGGTCTGCCTGTATGCAGTTTGGAAAATGCACCTGCCACATTGCACCAGAGGGATACACTTTAACAAAAAGATGACTTTCTTTGCTTTCAGGATAACTCTTAGCTCTCTGATGTACCACCAGACTCTCCACAGCCTTGCATGTGCCCCACTCTCCATCTCCATCACCAAAACTCCTGCTATGCACTTCAGTACTTTATGCCCTCTCACCACTTTTATCGTTGTAGGTCCCTGCACACTTTGCGTATTTTGTTCACTTGCTTCTGTGCCTTTGTGCATATTGTTCTTATCTGCAGCTAACTACAACTCGTTGTTTAAGATTCCACTGAGACACCACTAGTTCTGGAAGCCTTCTCTAACCTGTGATTCAAAAACTGGATTTAATGACATTCAGTTATGTTTCCATTTCACACTATTATTTCTGTTATTTGCAGTGAAACTGCTGTATTTTAACAAATTGGTTGAGTGCCTTTTTGTTCCTAAGAATATCAGCTTTTTGAGGGCAACTATTGTGGCTTATTAATTCCTAGCATCTCACTGGTATCTTGTTCAATCTATGCTTATTATTTGTGATCTACCTCACTATGTAGTAGGAGATATTTCCATTAGGTGAGTTAACCTTAAAAAACTTGTGTACTCTCCCAAGTTTTCCGTCTAGTACTTGGCCATGCTTGATCTACCACGTCATTATTCCTATGTGAAGGCTATTGTGTAACATTGAAAGAGTGTCCTGTCAAACCCTAAGCTTCCCTTTCCCAAAGATACCAGCTCACCTACTGATTTTCTGAATTATTCTAATACCAACTGCATCTTATTCAGGCACTTGCTGGTAATGAACTTCTCAGACGTGCTGAGCCCAATAATATCCTTTGACTTCTCATATTATCCCTCAGCCCCACTTCTGGGCAGAGTCTCAGAGTGTTTCTCAGGCCCTATGGTGCCCAAATTGGTCTTCACTGACATGACCAAAATCATGCCGAGGGTACTATATTAGAGATAATTAAAAAGCAAAAACTTGAAAGGAATATTAATTTTAAATACATACTTAATTTTTCTCATCTTTATTCTTTAGCCTAAATCAATCATTCTCAAGGCATCTCTTTTCCATTTTCCACTGTCAGTTGCACTGAAGTGCGATTTCTAGAGCTTCTTTTAGAACAGGATGTCATAGGAGCAAGATATCAATGATGGCTAGGGCGTATATTGTCATGAGCTGCTGTGTGCAACTTTGAAATTACCTTTAAAATCTAACTCTGGTCATGATGAGCTCTTATGCTCAAAGAAACCAGTCCCATCCATCCAGTCCTCTCGTAGCCTTCCATCAGCGAGTAAATGCTCACATCATCCACACTCATGCTGACACAACCCCTCAGAGTTGTAGCCAAAGTCAGGTTTCCTTTGAGTTCCACACATTTTTGCTTACAAAGAATAAATCCTTTCTTTTCACTGTCCTGGTGTGGGTGGGTGGGTGGGGAAATGAGTGGGAGAAAAAGAAATATAAATAGCCAGGAGAGAATATTGCAGTGCTTTAGTTGAGCCTGGCAGGTATATAGAGTTGTATACTGCACATAAGGCAAAAATTATATTTTTATCCATTTTCATCACATTTTCTTGAGTGCACAGAAGGAGGAAAAAGAAAGAGTATGACTTTGTACTAATTAGAAAAACAAAGATGAAAATGGATGATTTGAAATTGGACATTTTATAGGCACCATTTGTTCCTCTTTTTTCTTCTGTTTTTATCCAGCACGATTTTTCTTCTGACGGCTTCACCTACTTGTGTCCTCACCTCATTTGATCATCTGTCTTTAGCTGCTGCTGACCTATCTCACAAGCATGGGACGTGGCAACCACAAGTGTCAGCAGCTCTTCACAGCTGGCAGAGCTGTGCTTTCACTTGATTTTCCCCCATTAAAAAGAGAAAAAAACAAACACCTGTTTTGACTCATCTCCCTTCCTTTTGTCCAATTGCAAATTAAACTGACAAGCTGGCTGGACAGTGGCAGAGAGGACTTAGTTTTCAGTCAAATTATTTTTGTCTCTTTTTTGCCAGTGTATTCTCTTCCTGTCATTTCCTCCATATGTGTTTTTGACAGCTGGAATCATTTTTTATTGTCCATTCCAGTCTCTGCTTTTAATAGCTAGGATTTTTTTTCCACTTCCCAGATTTAACTAGACTAACATGACTGTTCGACCCCTGTGTTGAGCTATATTTCCAGAGTTACAAATATCTACCCTAAATTTTATTCATTCTTTGAGAACATAAGTGTCTATAATATGTCAGTGCGGCCAGGTGTTGGGGTCAAAGGTGTGAGTAACACATGGTTCCCGTTACTGACTAGCTCAGCCTGCAGTGGCCAGTTGGATACAAACAGATGAATATATAGCAATGTGGGGAGACACACCTGAAGTCCTGAAAGGATAACCCTTTAGGTTCCATGGAAACTATCACAGACTTTTTCCGGCCCAAAACATTAGGATGCTGTTTCTCTGTTTGTAGATGGCAGTAGGGTCTTTGAAGACTCCTTTGTTCAATGATTGTTTTTATCTTGAGGTTGTGTTTCTTCATAAACAAAAAATTCTGCATTTAAAAATAGAAACAAAAAAATAAGTTGGGGAAACTATGCTAATTTGGACTTACAGGAAATAAAACTTAGAGTATTATGTAAGGATCCATATGCTAACCTTCACAAAGATTGGGAAGACTCAGTAAAGGAACTGTTCCTGAAAGGTAGGGGCAAATTGAATAGTTTTGAGGATTTCCAGGGTAAATTTTGTATTTGACAATAAAGGAGTCTCCTTACACTTGAGATCTGATTATTTCTGTTATGGAAAATAAAGAGAAGAATTTAGGAAAGAAGCATTAGACTTGCTGCTACATAATGATATCATCATGTAAAATATGTCATCTGTACTAATCATTTAATCCACATTACAGTTCTGTCAGGTTGCTGTTACTACTACTACCCCCTTTGGGGTTTTTGTTTGTTTGTTTGTTTTCTTTTCTTTTTTCAGTTGAGGAGGTGTTCAGATAGGCTTAATGGTTCCTAGTGCTGGTATACGCTAGAAACAGATATTAATACAGATATGTTTGACTTCAATTTTTCCACTAAAGGGATTTCTAAAGAGGTTTTCCAAAACATCAATAATATAACTAACCCAGGAGTGTACATTTAACAGACACTATAGGCCATTCTAATGAAGATGGTATAAAGGTGAAATCCTGCATTTATGTGTTTTGACTTATCTTTTGTATTATCATCATCTATCATTCTGTGCAAAGTATATTCCGTACAAGCACTGCCTTCATCGTGGGACTGTGCAAAGTGTTGTACAAAGAGAAGTATATAGACCAAGGCTTAACTTCCAGTGACTTTACTATCATAGAAAGTTTTGGAAATTTGTAATAATAGTGTATAAAATAGAGGAGCATTTATTGTGTGTCAGGCCCTATTTTAAGTAGTGCTTTATAGAGACTGTCTCTTAATTCTTAAAACATCCCAGCGAGGTAGGTACCATTTCTGTTCCCATTTGCAGATGAGGAATTTGAGCTTGCTGCAGTGAAACAATTTTCCCTGTATCTTAGATTTGTGTAGAAGGACTCTAAATATAGACTAGGAAAATACAATGATGCGTACTGGTAGATGACAGACAGGCAAAGTGCATGCATTTTATTAGAGTGAAAAAATACTTCTTTGTAACATCAAGAACAGAGACTCTGTTGGAGTAGACGTCTAGACTGACTTGTGGAAGGAAGTTTCTAACCCTGCTTTGATTAATCTGTTTATTAAATATTGGCCTTGGACACATCATTTCTACTCAACTCAGTTTCCTATTCTATAAAAATGTAGATAATAATTACTGATATCAATACTATAAAAAACTTCCAGTGAACTTACACATTCACAACGTCATTACTTCTTCATCTTTACAAAAGTGATGTTTATGTTTATTTAAGTAAAAGTGCAGAAAAAAAAAATCCCCCAACATTTATTCAAACAGCAAGTAATACTGAGACAGGTCTTCGCCAAAATATTAGTATACTTAAATGAAATAGCTGAAATTATTAATAAATGATAGAAGATGGCCTTCATTGTCAGAGTATATTTTGTAGTATTAAGTTAGGTTTCTTTAAGTTTCCAAACTTAAGACATGGAGCTGTTGAACAGAAGAAAATTTTAGTAAATGCTTTTTAACTAGTTCAGTTTTATGTAGGAAGCTATACTTTTGGTTCTCTACTTTTGTTTTATACCAGCTGTGGTACTTTGTTTCTTATATTCATTTATTCAAATCTTGGCCAGAGGACAGTGGGTAACTCAGCATCACAGTGGCAGAACAGAGGCCCAGCTGGTGGAGAGAAGTGACCTTCTTCAGAAGCACCTTGGCTTCCCCTTCTGCCAATCAACTGAGATCAGTGAGCTTGACCCAGAAAATTGGCAAGGTTAGATAGGAAAGGAGAACATTCCTTCTTCTTCTCTTTTTATTTTGTTTTTTTTATCCTTTTGACTTTGAGAAAAATGATTTAATGCCTGAATTCACTCTGGGATGCTAATTAAAAAAAAAAAAAAGAACTCTAAACTGGGAGAAACATATGAGAAGTTATAAAAGAAATGGTCAATCTTAAAAATGAGCTCAAAGATATTTATAATTGCAAGTGAATTCTTAGCAGTGAGTTTTTTTCTAGGATAAACCCATATATTTAAATGACACCTTTTTCTTCTTTTTTAAAAGATTATCCCAGTATTAACCTCTCCTTTCTCACAAAAAGAAAGCACTCATTTATTTTTAGATAGAGATTGTTGACCTTTAGTATAAAAATAAAACAAAACCAAAAAGCATAGACCTCACCAATGGTAAAGATATATGCGGAGAATTGTGGGCTTATTAAAACATACAAAAACAAACAAAAATTTGCACCATTAACTTTGACCTTGATCTCTCAGTTTACAGTCTCATCAAAAAACAGTTAACAGTGCACTTATCCCCTCTGTGCTCTGTAAGGAAGGTAAGGATGCCGTGGGGATGGTTTGACACTGAGTCAAAGAAACTTGTTAAAGGCAGTCTAAACTTGTCCTTGCAAACCACCTTATTTTTACATAATTTTTACACAGGAAGTCGTGACAATACTTTAAAAGTGGAGAGTCACCTCCGCGTTATTTGAGTTGCTAATATTATTATTTTTAGTGGGACTTTTTGGAAACAGTTTTCTTCTGTATTGATTGCCATATTCTCCCTCAACACATCATGCATTTAGGTACTTGGCTAGTCACTGGGTGCTTAGTGTCCAAACACATAGTACACCTGAAAGGGGCCCTCTCTTCCCTTCCTAACACCCTCTCCAGCATTACACTGTGTACTGACCACAAGAGAGAGTGAGCAGGACAGTTGGTTTAGTGGCACTGATACTTACAGAGGAAAATAATTATTCTGATAGAACATATACTACATTTTGTGGTGTAGAATTATGATTATAGGCATTTAAAATGCATGGAATGTTTCTGCTTTACCTACTTGGTCCGGAAGGCCTTTTTTACACAAGGCTTATTTACTCTCAGAACTCTAAATTTACCATGGCATTTTAACACATTCTTGGGGGCTGACAGAGCTGGAGATACTTTCATAGGCTAATGTAAGTGGACACACAGAAGTGCCAAAGTGCATTAGGAAAATGGAAATCTATTCTGCTTCACGGTTGGATTTACCCTTCTCCAGAGACTGAATTTATTTGCATATTTTATTTCAAATGTGTGTGAGTTACACTGAAGAAGGACTGAAATTAAATAAATGCCACAATTAAATGACAGACATAACAATGGCAAACCTAGTAGCCTATCATAAATTTTTCTTTTCATAGGAATTTAAGCCTTTGTTACTTTTTTGGTAAAAAAGATATCTGTTCCTATAAAAATGAGTTAATTATTGGAAAAGGTTGGCCACTGAAAGGTATATTTGAGAATCACTGTTTATGTTGCTAATACATGAAGAGAATTAAAAATAAAATGAATCAAATATCATTAAAATTATATAGTTGAGTTCCTTTTTCTGAATATTCTTTCCTGAATCTGCATGATTGTCTGCTGCAGAATATTTTCAAATATTGAAGTCACTGAAAACATTTTACAGATGATCAACTTACTACTAAATAAAATAAATATGGGAGTTGCATTTATAAAAAACAAACATATAATTATTATACCTTATAATTATTTTAAATCAGCTAAAACTCTAAAGCAATTTGGATCCAAGTTTTTAAAATAATCTTTTATAAATTTCAAATAAATACAAATCTAGATATATTTAATTATAAATGTGAATGCTTAATTTAAAAAAATTAACATTTTTGATACTTTACTAAATCCTTTAATAATTATAATTATAAGAAGAAATATATAGATGAAAGTTGTTTCTAATACAAATGAGTATCTCATCAATTAGGATTTGTATTGAGGGCTTAGAGTTATGCAAAGATCTTGGTAATTGAATTCTTGATTTTTTTTTATACTTACATACTTAGTAAATTGGGCAAAGGGAAAAGAAGTGGGAAGAATCAAACTGTGGCTTGAAACAGTTAGTTGTTGGTTATGGGAAGTTTTTTGACCTCTATTGTTATGAAATCAATAACAGTTTGTGTCTCCCCAAAATTATATGTTGAAACGCTAATCTCTAGTATGATGGTATGTGGACATGGGACCTGTGGGAGATAATTAAGGCATGAAGGTGGAGCCATTATGATGGGATTAGTGTCTTTATAAGAAGAGCAGGAGGGAGCTTGCTTCCTCTTTCTCTCCGCCATGTGAGGACACAGAAGAATGGCTGTCGGCCAGCCAGGAAGAAAGCTCTCAGTAGAACCCGACCATGCTGGCACCCTGAGCGCAAGCTTCCTAACCTCCAGAATTATGACAAATACATTTCTGATGTTTAAGCCACCACCCCATCTATGGCATTTGTTACAGCAAGAGAACTAAGTCACCTGTTTTCTCTAAACTTTTTTCCATCTCAACTAACAAGATATGCTGGTCATACAGAATAGAAGAATAGGGTGGAAAGTGTACCTTTATTTTTCTACCCATTAATTTCTCAATCATTTATTCATTAATTTTTCCCATACTACATGAAAAATGGCTCTTGTAAATGAACTATGAATTGGTGGTACTATGTTGACTACACAGTGCTATAATAAAAATAAATTATAAACTTTATAGTATTCTAAGTTGGAATGAAACATTTATTTGTGTTCATTACGATCTAAGGTTTTGTCTATACTGAATTGGTTCTGAAAAAAAAATACAGTGTATAGTCCTTCAATTTGATGTTTCTATGTAACATTTTATATCATTTTTTTGTGTCATGTTTGTTTACGTAAACCCAACACAATAAGGAAAGTTTACCAGTATAACCAAGTTCAGTTAATATGATCTAAAAACAAAATTTAATCCTGTCTTCCAATAACTTCAAGGCTTCCTTCATGACCTTTTTCATTTCCAAGTTCCCCATTTTTCCGCCTTCTTAAAAGTCTCCAAATATTAGCTTTTTAATCTTTTTTAATGTCTTTACTTTCGCACTGGCAACCTTCTCCTCTTTCCTATATTACCTTCCACCAATATTTCCTCTTTGCTTATTTAACTTTCTCATTAAATTCTGCCAAGACCCCTCTAGACTGACACCGCATGTTTGCTGGCAGGCTGCATTTTGCTGTGCTGCTTCAGCTTAAGTTTAGGTACAAAAGTGTTACAAAGCATCCTATTAAAGTCAGTACTGTACCAGGCAGAGCAAAATAGCAGTGGGATTGTAGAAACTAACCTGCAGGTTCAGTGTTTCAGGTGGGCTTTAAAGGCATCAAGGTTAAAAGGATACCTTAATCATTTGAATAAGTATTTTAGGCTAGTCCTGAATCAGAGAAATTTTTTTAAGAAAGCAACTATCTGAACATAGAATTTAATCTCTCTCTATTTTTTCTTTAAATTTTGTTTTTCAGTTGTGATTTGCTAACCTTGAAAATGTCCATTTGAATGTTGCTTAGTTTTAAGTGCTATTTTCAAGCCACTTTACAGATTAATAACAGGTGTAACCTCTCAAAATGTTTTTATTCATATGCTATTTAAATTGTAGCCCATTAGCAGCAATTATTTTTAATAAGCTTAGGAGCATGGAGCCTTTTACATTTGATTTGTCCTTTGCATTGATTTAAGGAAGCTGTGAAAGATCTGTGGTCAACTCTTTGGTGCAATTCGTAAAGAATAATTAATGAATTGCTGAATTGCATTTTTGAAAGTTAGTATTGATTTACATTTAAGAGTAGACAACCCATGTGACATTATTGATTAGCAGTATGAATACTAAAATTTTTATATCATTTCCTCACGTAATATGGTTTCATTATTCCAACACTCTTCTACCCAATTCTTTAAACTTTTATTGGACATTTAGTCTATAGGCTAAGTAATAAAATTCTACCAAACAACGACGTGCTTTTCTTTCTTGCTCTAATGATCATATCTGTCGCTTCACTGGACCATAGGCTCCTTGGGGCTGCAGCTTCTGTGACATTGGTATCACAGACAGGGTGTCGAACAGCTCCTGTTAATTAGCTGACATTAGAATCATCTTCTTATTTTCCCAGGTAGCACTGTTGAGTTGTGCTATAGTTAAAAGGGCAATAGTTAAAACATGGCTGTACTTTTTTTCTATTTTGTATTTTTCTGATTTTATAACAAATTTGCCACACACCCTTTTATGAAATTTTATTAAACTAAGAATGATAATTAAAAATAAAGTGATGGAATTACCAGACTCCCAACTTGTTTTCTCCTTCTATTACATCATAGCACAATTTAAAGACAGGAAATAAATGAATTTGAGTTCAGGCCCCAATTAATTTTCTTACAAAGCAGTTTAAGAATTTTCACATATGATCAAAGAACTGCTTATAAGAAATTCTGGGAAGCAGTATCAAAAAAAAAAAAATAAGAAGACTAGAATTTAATTAATATCCCAATTAATATACATATCTAAAATGTATATATGTATATTTGAATTTAAAAACTGAAAATCCACACCAACCTGTGGGAAAAATCTTAAATGAATTATCAAGTACATATATGTCCATATTCTTTGTACCACAAGAGGATAGTTTCCTTAGAATGAGACTTATAATTGAATCAAGAGTATATTCATTTATGGTAGCTTCTATGGAGAGGCATTCCTGGGTTTTTTTTGTTTTTGTTTTTGTTTTTTGCCAGTTATTCTTCCATTCTCTTCAACCCTCTGATGTCCTGACCCACTACTGGGCTAGTTTGTGGTAGCTGTTATCCATAGGATTGCATGCAATATTTATAATGCCCTCGATTTCAAAGGACTTGCCTAATGCCTAGTTCCCTACCCATTATTCATTTTATTTCCTTCTGCCTTTCTTGGATAGTGTCTGACATTAATGTTTATATTTTAATATTCAGTATTTTTTCTCTGTGGCAAGTCCAGAACATTCACTTGCCAAGATCTTTTAAGTGTAGATCAAATCTGATGGCTAAATGAGTGCTGCTCAATATTAATGTGCAAACAGATCACCTAGTGAGCTTGGTGAAATGCAGATTCTGATTTAACGGATCTAGTGTAAATCCTGAGATTCTGCGTTTCAAATAAAATCCCAGGTGATGCATATTTTGAGTAGCTAGATCCTAAAACAATAGAGAATAAATGGTGGAAATGATACAATAAAATAAACAACAAGTGCTGCAAAGCACCCTCACCTTGGTATGGTTTTTTAAATTACTCATTGGTTCATTGTTAGATACTATTTAAAAAGGAGGACTTGTGACATGAGTGTAGGAAAAAAAAGTAGTAAACTGCTTTTAAGAACAAGACACATGAAGGAAATAAATGTCTTCGTATCTTCTGATATAAGATGGTAAACATGGACTAAAACAAACAAAAATTAATGTATTACTATTAAATTTACAAATCTAGGTATTTTTAAAAAGTTTAAATTAACTTTTAAATTACGTTTTTTTGTAAAGGGTATAGTATTTAATCTTCTGAAGTTATTAAAGTTTATACTTCAGCAAAGTTTTTTTGGACAGTTTTCTCCAACTCAATTTTCACATCTGTAAAATGGAGACAGTATTATTGTGAGTGGTAAATGTGATTGTATGAGTAATAGATTAGCGAGTAGTAAATACTCAATAAATAGTATTCATTTTAAATATGGGCATAATTATTACTTTTGCCCAAAATTTAAACTTAAGGGGACATAAGGAAATTTACAAAAAAAAAAAGATCATAAATGATGATTTTTCTAGAACAGTCGTCACCATGATATTACAGTTTTTAGAGTAATGTAGGGGTTTGAAAGTGTAGGCTTTTGAAGTCAGATCTGACTATACACCTAGAACCTTGATTCTGTCACTTAGCCTTCATGAGCCTTGGTTTTAGCATCAGTCTCATAGTGGTATTTTAAGAACTAAACAAGATAATGGAAGTTGAAGCTCACAGTACAAAGACCAACACAGAGGCTCAACAGCATAGAGGCTCAACTATGAATACACCTCTTGTATCCTAAGTCTCTAGAGAAAAAAGGACAACCAGAACAAAGGGAAAATTAAAGCAGATTAATTGGTGACAAGGTAAGCAAAATACTACACCTATTTTGGGCTCGATTTTAAGGGTTATGCCTTAAAAGCTCAATACATGTCAGTAATAGTCTGGAAACAAAGTGAAAGGTACTCATTTTCAGTGATAAGTGACCACATGAAAAGTCAAGGCCCAGAGATCAAAGGGGAAAAAAGTTGTCTTGGTCAAAATGAAAATATGCCAGAATCTTGGGAATGGGAAAGAGTGTATCTTAGAAATTTTCAGAAGATGGAAACTTGAATGAAAGTAGATGCTTGTAAATAGATGAGGAGCTTCAGTTCTGAAGCCAGGACCCGTCTGTCATAGTCCTTGCATGTTCTGATATATTTAATTTTCATAAAATCTTCTGGTGGGTCATCTTTCCAGGAAAAAAAAAATGGAGAAAAAATGCAATAATGCTTGAATTACCTTGAAAGAGAATCTCGGGACTGTCTGTGGGAACTAAGAGTGGACGTTATTAGACATGAAAGGGTTGAGTGAAAGGGGGGCAGGTTATAAAATCCTATTCAAAGTTGAAGTCTTTTAAAATAGCAGATATTTCCCTAAGTAATGATGGCCTCATTAAAGCCTGGAGTGGGCATTCTTGTATTCCTTTTCAGTCCTATCATTTTGTGATATAAAATAACTGGGACTCAGAAGGTACATCTTAGAAAGTGATATGTATCAGTGAGGCAATACTGAGAACCAGTACGAAGCCTGGTGTTTGTGTGTTTCATAGATTCAGTCACATAAATTCACACATTTAAGAAAACTGTAGTGATTACTTAATATTTGTCAGATAGTGTGGTAAGATTATATATGTCACAGAGCTTATGATAGACCTAGTGGAATAGAATGTTATGTACCTCAATTATTATAATCCCACTGTGTGTGCTATATAAAACTTTATTTACATGTAGTATATACAAATACACGCACACCTGGGATTGCAATATATATAAACTTATTTGTAGATTTATATTCTATTATATATGTATATTTATAGCATAAAGACATAATTTGTAAGACGTATGAGTAAGAATCTGTATAGTAAAAGAAGGAGTAGGGGCCAGGGCAGGTGTTGTAGGGAGAAGAAAAAAATGTGACTCTTAAACATGCAAACTTTATATATTTTATTTGATTTTAGTGTACTGTGTGTGAGATTACCAATAGTATTATAAGGCTGGAATGGGAGATTAGAATTCTATTATGGAAGATATTGAATTCTATTCCAGTGATTTGGCTTTTATTTCGTGAGCAGTAACAAGCAATGTGAATTTTCTAAGCAGGAGAGAGTTACGATCAAGACTTAGTGTTAGAAAGATAAATGTGGCAATAATTGGAAGAGATAGGAGTAAGTATTTAGAAAGTTTTGTCAGTATTCCAGGTTGGAGGTGATGGGAGCCTGTCCTAGGGTAGTGGCAGTAGGAATGGGAAACTGAAAATTCAATCACTGAAGATCTCATGAATTTTCCTAGAAATCTCTTCCCTTTTAAATATGACCCTTGTTAATCACAAGGACTCACAATGTTACAGACCATGTAGTTCCCCTAATGGCTCTAGCTTATTTCACTCCCCATATGCTGTAGTGGCACCCTATATCAATGCGGGTGGGGAAGTTTACTTAAATGATTAAAGCTAGAAGAAATTACAAAGAAATAATTCCAGGGTATTCTCTGAAATTTAACTTCTATGACCTAGCCTGTTATACAAGTATATAATAAAATAATTTTTATTGAAATAGCTTCCTTCCTAGAAGATGGGGACTAAGATAAAATTAATGAATAAAAATACATTAATTATTGAACTTATAGGTCAAGAGTCATGGAAAATACTTTATATGCATCATTTTGTTTAACCTTCAAAAAACTTTTGAGATATTATTAGTATTAGCCCCACTTAACAGATGAGTTCAGAAAAATTTAGAGAATTTAAGTAAACTGCAAACACAAGTTGTTCATTTAAAAGTACTAGTGTTTATCCCTTATGTCAAACCCCTTAGCCTTAACCATTCATAATTACAACCCTTGGAAATTTTCTTCTGGGTTAGGGAAGATTAAGAACTCATTTCAAAATTGTTAATTTTTATAAACAAAATATAAATCTATTAATTTTAAGAAATGTGAATGCAGAACCTTAAAAAGTTAAATATACTTGGTATGACTCTGGGTAGGGTGTGTTACAGTGTCAAGCATTATGTAAAATTTTGAAATGTATTACTGGTAAAATATTAGAGATTATTGAGACAAAATACCTAATTTAATAGATGGAAAACTGACTTACTGAATTACCAAATAAATAGAGAAATAAAACTAATTTATGCATGTAAAAAGAAAATGTGAGACATAAATATAAATTATTGATTTGTGAATTCTGATGCCATGCTATTTTTAAGAAATGCATTCAATGAGCATTTGTTGGATTCTTAATCTATGCATGGAACTAATGGAGTCTCAGGGAGAAACAAAAATCATGTGGTTTCTGTCCTCTAGAAGTTCACAGGTGAGAAGAACATTGGACTTATTCCAAAGACCTATACTACTGGATATAAAATGTTAAGCACTATTTAAGAATTTAAAGTAGTATTAAAGAAGGTGTTTTAGATGATATTTCATCTAAGGGATTTCATCTGGGAAAGGACAGGTAGTTTGAGTTATAAAACTGAAGCTTAGGATGGAAATGAGGGCTGGATATTTAGTGTTAAGAGGTATCTAATAGAGGTGACATTAATGCTATTCAATCATATTGTCTGGAAACAGACTGAAAAAAAAGGAATTGGAGCACACTCCCCTTTGGGGGGTTATAGTAAGTAGATGGAAGTAGGAAATAAAAGGAACTTTTGAAAATATAGTTTTACAGAAATAAAAGAAAGAGCATGTTTCAAAGAGGATCAGGGAAAGCAAAACCTAGGAAGAAGTCATTTCAGAGATCATTAGTAGGTTTAGAAAACACTTTACTCAGGTTATAAGGGTCAGAAGTGAAAGGTACTTATGGCAATGAAAGGGAGCTCTTTGAAAGCAAAGATCATCTTATTTATTGTTATGTTTTCTCTGTTCATAGTTCCTGGATCTTGGTAGGAATGAAAGATTAAAGATTTCTCAGAGGTGAGGCTTGATGAAAGAAGGCAAGAAAGGATGAGATCAAGATCATATGTTGAAAATGCAACCTTTAAGGATAGTTTCGCTGAAAATTACTGAAAGGAAAATTGAGCAAAAACTTCAGAAAAAAATTTTTTGAAATGGTTAGAAAGACAGATTGTAAAAGTACCCACCTCAGTGACTTTGATTTTTTTTTTTCCATAGTGTAGAAAGAGAAGTCATCTATGGAAAAATGATAGAATTGATTAGATTCGGGGGTTTAGAAAAGAGTTGAACATGACAATGAGAAAATGATAGACAGGCATGAATGAATAAGCAGAGGAAACAGTGAGGGTCTATTGTAGTAGGACAGCATGATCCTAACACGTCTCAATAAAAATAATTTTGTGACTTCTTACAGTTGTATTTGGCTGCAAGTGGGTGCAAGTAAACATAAATAAATTATATTTTGTTTTATAAGGTTGACTTGATTTTTAAATACACCCATAATCTTACAATGTTGTCATTTTTATCGTACACCCAAAGGTGGAAAATATCTACAAGGGATTATATGGAAAATAGCTTTCTCTAGGAAGTTTCCAGTGAGTAATATATTATTATTTTTTCCCATAAAGTTAATTGCTGTCCCTAACTCTTCTTGCACATGCAAAGTTAACAGATGTATATACATAGATAGCCCCAATTTTGAAGGAAATTTATTCTGTAAAATTATGCCAAATCATTTAACATGTCTAACAAAGCAAGCTACTAAGAAAAGTGAAGGAGTTTTTTGGGGGTTTTTTGGGGTTTTTTTTTTTTTTTTTTTAGAATACCATGAATACCATTAAAAACAAAAGTTCAATTAATTTTATTTGGAAAATTGTTCTAGAGTATCATGTTTGAGTTATAATTGGTGACTGATGAAGTGATCAAAGAAAGAAAATGTTGTTTGCCCATGGCATTAAAAAATGAGTTTAGGTTTCTTGCCATAATTAAGCACACATAGAAAGAACTGGTGGCATCTTTTCACCATTCTCTGAAAATGTTTCAGGCCTGAGTGATAAAGTAGGACAAAGGAAAAGGACCAAAATGCATTTAAGGTCTATAGTAATACATTTTATATAAACTAATTCCAATTGTGCCGTAAGTATAGTGAAGATGATAATGGGAAAATGTTTAAAATGTAAGAATTCCCACTATTCTTCAGATCCGTATTTATTTAGCCTGTTAGTATTCCTCTAGTATATTTGCCTGTATCCTGATTTTTTCCAAAAGGTTTTCCCTGACAGTGGCTCCCTAGGCATATGTAGAAAGAACAGCAATGTTATTCATTGTGTAACCGGAAGGCATGGGTTGGTGTCTCCACCTATCCTTCATAGGCCATTCCTTAAGGACACTGTACAAAGGATTTGCGCCATCAGCCTTCCAACTAGTAGAGTTGAACCGGACAACCCGAAGGGTGTTATCCAATGAAGCTTTTAATATCTATCCTTACCCTTTCCAACCAAGGGTGGATGCCAGCTCTGAAATCTGATCTAGACGTGACTCAGCTGCTACCTTTAAAGGTCTTCTCTGCAAGTAAAGGCATTCCTGGGACTTGTTGCACATGCATTGAGCTCAGGAATCAGGTTTGACTTTAGGTAGTTTTCTTTTGGAAAATGACAGCTATTTTTTGAGGACTTCTCAAGTAGGAAAGCTGTTCCTTCTTGTAATTTGGGGCATTTAGAGACTCCCCAGTGCCTACATTCTTCTGCCATAACTCCTGACATACTGATGCTTGGCAGGAAGGGATAGGTTAAGTGTCAGCTGCTGATGCTGCTATAGAATTCAAGGTACGGGTGACAGAAATTAGTTACGATTGTCTGTCTCTGAGGGACCTTGACACTGTCATAACAGGAAATTCACAGAGCAGTACCATGATTCAAGGTAATAAGCATTGAAATAAGCACTCAGTCTAAGTTTGCTTGATGTGGAGAAATTTTTTGAATTCTTTTTTCTCTCCAAGTGTTCTAGGTGGAAGCTATCTGGGAAATAAACAATGACCCCCAAAGTTTTACAATAATACTGATAACATTTTACTGCTCAATTGCTTGGCTCTGAACAAGTGAGAGAATGGTAGATTTTAATAAATAAGACATGTAGGCTTTTGAGTTTTTTAATGAGTTTTATACATCATATTTAATGTTCTTTGGAATTTAGGATTGTGATTCTAAAAGAAGTAGGTACTGTCTCATTCACTGGCTCTTTCTACAATAACAAACTGAAGGTTGTCATATTTGGAGGTAACTGATACTCTCTATGGCAGACATCATTCATTAATTTGTTCATACATTCCTTAAAAACAAAATCACGTTGAATGTTCTGTTAGCTTTTGAGGACATAAAGGCAGGGTCCCTACTACTCACAGATTTTTCACATTATAGGCTGTAGAAGAATGGAGAAATTATAATAGGTAGTCTTAGTGGTCAGATTGGACATGCCCAGATAGAAAAGATGGACTGCTGAGAAATGCAGAATTGGACAATGCTCTAAGTCTCTCTGGGCAGCTCTCTCAGATAGTAACTGTGGTTTTAAGATCATGGCATTGGAGTTAGAGACTTAAATCCCACATCTACCACTGGATAGTTGCATTACATGGAGGAAATTCTTTATTCTCTCTTATCTTGGTTTATTCTTCTGTATAATATGTATGATAATAATGCATGCTCTGTAGTGTAACCCCGAAGATTGTCAGATAATGCATTTGACACATTTAGTGGCACAAGGCAGCCCTTTACATGTGCCTCTTATCATTATCGCTATTATTGTTGCTATTATTTCTTAATTATCCTACTTCCATTTGCTTGTAAGCAGAGCTAATACCCATATTTATCTTCATAAACAATCTATTTTTTATAAAACCTTGGTCTTTTTAGAGACTTGAGTCTTGCAAATTACATTATTTTTACAAGTCAATTTTGTCAGGTAAATGAGGCATTATTTTCCCAAGTTTGGTCATGTATGGAGAGAAGCACAGACAGGATAAATTGCTCACCTACATTGCCAGTCAGTGGCCAACTTGAGCCAGACATTGGCCCTTTTAACTCCCCTCTCTGTTCTGTGCCCATTATTTCATGCTCTCTTGCTTAAAAGAATTACTTTGCTGTCTGCCAGGTTCTCTTGGACATTCTAAGAAGGTTGTTAGGGAAATACATAATGTTCTAAGAATTTAGAACTTGACCTGGATTCATGAATTAGGGAGGGAATGGAGAATATGAATCCTCAGCTGAGAAAAGCATGAACCGCCAAAGTTGGCCACACAAAATTTAGCTTTGAAATAAACTGCTGAGTGATTTTCTTCATAGAATAATCCATGCACTATATTAAAAACTGCCTCAGGAACTGTCTAGCAAAGGAAGCTGGCCCTCCTTAATTTGCTTTCAAATCTGCAGTCATTTGGTGTAACTTATGATGCTGTGACAGGGAAACCCCATCTACCACTTCTTGAGTCCTCCCTATTTTATATGGAAAATACCCCTCCAGGTTAATTATTTTAAAGTAATTTCAACTTTACTTTGGTCGTAGTTATTACTCAACTAACAGACAAAATTAAATTCCCTAGATGTAATTCAGATTTCATTCAGAGCTGTTGTTTAATTGATTTGTCATGGAGTGGATTTTAACCTAACAGTCCTTGTGAACATCCTAATACAGTAGCTACTGTCTTAACATTTAAACACTTAAAATGTGGACATTCTGGATTTAAATGTGCTGTGACTATAAAATGTACACCAGAGTTTGAAGACTTAGTATAATAAAAGTTTGTATAATATCTCATTGATGATTTTACATTGATTACATATTGAAATGATAGTATTTTGATATATCAAACTAAAATACTATTACAGTCAATTTCACCTGTATTTTTTACTGTTTTTTAAAGTGGCTACTGGAAAAGTTTAAATTACATATGTGGCTCACATTATATTTCTATGGGACAGAGCTGTTCTAGACATACAGTTATAGATAGCTTAAGAACAGCATGCATTAGTGATTCTTCCAAATATTTAAGAAGTTTTTATTGGTATAAGATTTGGAGTCTTACTAGTAATTTGTTTTTAAAGTCTGATTTTTCCTTTCTATATTTATTTTTGTGTGCTCCTAAAATAGTTCCAGTAATTCAATTTCTATAGCAAAAATAAATATGTATGTATATAAATTCTAAATCATAGTACTCATGATATTGATATCACTCTTCAAAAAAAGTCACTGTATATTTAATAGTGTCATCTACTCATTTGTTCATTCCCTGACATTTTAAGAAGGCCTATAATATGTTACATTTGAGATACAAAGTTAGGTAATACTTGGTTCTTGTTCTCAAACACCTTACAACCTAGTAGGTTAAATAGACAGGTAACTATCAGTGAGAGTGTAAAGAAACACATTTCGAATAGAAGTAAACATAAGTTGTTATGAGAGTGCAGAGAGTAGGGAAGTCTTCCCAGAGGAGTGGAAGCTGAGTTGCAGAAGCTCTGTGGACCGAATTAATGTTTCAGGAGACGAAGAAAAGGTAAGAGCATTCCAGGAGCGGCGTTAACCAAGGCACAGAGGCATGAAATGTGACCTATTTAGGAAATAAATGTATTTTCTATGGCTTACACAAAGGGAGCGTTTGTTACTAGTGAGGGGGAATAGGGGGTCTGAAAGAGGGGAGAGAGTAGTGGCAAGAGCCCAGATGGGTCAGATGATGCTAAAACAAGTGATTCTAAAAATTTAAGCTCTATTATATAATATAAGGCATATCAAGGAGGGGAGGTTTGCTACACGTGAGTGAACTGTGGCAGAAGACCCGAAGGTAGATTTCAGGGGGAGAAGATTGGAGGTGAGGGAATCAATTAGGAGGTAATTGCAGTAGTCCAGGCAAGAATTTATGACCACCTCAGCTAAGAAATGTGTATTCTATAAGAGACAGGGCAGGGAGTAAATAGAACACAGACATGTAGGATAGCACTTAGGTTTTTGTCTTGGGTTACAGGATATCATTTTCAAAGGAAGAGAATACAAGGAAACAAGCAGAGCTGGTACAGGGAAATTGTTCAGTTTTGAACACATTGAGTTTGAAGTTTCTGGGAACATCTAGTCATTAATTATATATATGGGCCTGGAGATATAGGTTGGGAGAGTCATTATTTAAGAAATAGTTCCATTAATATGTTTGTGGGTTGTGCTCTCTCAGAAACAAAATCAGAGTGACAAGAACAGAGGCTCAGGGACTAGTTAAGTCTTTGGATGAAAATTAGGAGATATTAGACATGTATCCAGAGAGAATTCATATTATGCATTTTTCAAAATTACTAGTATAATCTAGCTTTGGTAAGCCGGGACTGTTCTAGAAGACAGATGTTTTGTAATTTCACTAAATTATCATTTTACCAGTGATGAATGACAAAAACCCGCACAATTATTCAAAATTATGCAAGTAAAATATAAAAAATATATTTATTGGCATGCACATTATGGCTATGACCCACAACTTCCTCAGCAAACCATAACTGATACTAACATCAGATATTAAGATGCCCCTTAAAGCTGACTGCAAAGAGAGGTTGGAATCATGAAAAGGGTATCAAAATACATAACCCTCCATTATAGCTATCATTTACAAACATCTGAATTAAAAATGGCTTATGTACCATAGAAAAGAACACTGTTTTGATTACAAATATTAAATAATAATGTTATTGAAAAATCCAAAACTACTGGAGCGTTTCAACAAACTTGAAGCATTCTGGGGAATCAAATCAGGTAGCTGTGATAGATGGGACCTAACTTCTGTATGTAAGATCAACAGATTTTATAAATCCAGCCTGCTCTTTGTAGATAAAGCTGTTGAAACTTTTATATTTCAACCCTTTGGATTCTGTGAGGAAAGCTGTACTGCGGGTACTGAAGACAATTTTCTACTGCACTTCAGTAGTTAATAATAGAAGTGCTCTTTGCACAAAGGGACGTCTTTAATAATAAAATGATGTAATGACTCCATATCAAATGGTGCATACTTGTACATGGTCCAGGGTAGCTATTTTAAGACATACATCGGAGATCAAAAGGGTTCAGAGAAAACAGGCAAGATAGTTAGAAGTACGTTAGGATTTACGTATGATGAGTGATTGGAAAACAACAATTGCAATAGTACGTAAATGAGAAAACTAGAAAGGCGTTTTGGTTGAGAGAGTCACAAATGTGAAAGCTATGATAGAAAATGAATCCAAAATCTTCTTTATTCTTATGAAGTTTATAGTTTATAAAAGAAAAATAGAGGGTTTTGGTTGTTCACTTTGTTAGGAATATACCTGACCAATACAATTTAATAAAAATAATTAGTAGGGATTTCAATAATGTACTTACTGGTGCAATTTATGGTCAGCTATAGGCTTTATTTCCTCAAATTTACAGAACAAGCTGGCAGGATATTTTTTTTTAAATGGACTTGGGTCATTTTTAAAGATAGATTAAAACCATTAATAACATTTGCAGTTATGTAAGCTCATGCCATAAAATGCCATTACTCATTTGTTCTACTTAGGCGACACACAATGCAGTTGCTGGATTGATCAGATCTGCAGCTGGATCACTTACTGGCTCATTAATTTTTATCATATATTGAGTATTCTGACCTGGTACATCAGCTTTTAAAATAGCCACTTATCTTCTTTCCCTGGGCAAATAGCTACAGGATGCGTCTTTTTTTTTTTTTTTTTTTTTTTTTTTAATGCGTTGATCTAATTTATTTTGTTCTCATTGAACATCTGTGGGAGAGGAAAGCTGGTAAACATGTGTTTAGGTTTACATGTACTTTGGGACTCAGTATCACCTCTGTGCACACTCCTGCAGGATCGACTCAGGTAAATGTGTTTCGATGGCAAATCAGGTCTTAAGCATTTTTATATCTTTTCATTCCACTCCCTCTTCTCTTTCAGCACTCACCCCAGGGGCATTTAATTTTTGCTCTTCCTGCCATTTGGTAGTCCCAGAAAATGCAGGTAATGTGGATGCTTGAAATGAAAAACTTTGTCATAATACTCTTGCCTTCTTAGTCTTGTGTTTCTCCCCAATCTTCCTCAGTGCACAGAAAGCCTTTTTCCACCCAGCAGGATCGAGTCTGATGTCCCGACGTTATGAATACCCATTCCACATGTTCAGTCCCTTCTCCATGTCAGTCACAGGACACAGGATGATGGTTCTGTTCATTTTGGGAAGGTCATCTCCCCTATACAGCCTTTTCTTCTGCGATGTCAGTCATCTCTATCCCATTTCCCTTCCCAGCCCCAATATTCTGCTTCTGTCTTCTAAACTAATTCACACCTGACTTAGTTTCTTGATTCTTGATACATGTTACAAGATTCTGAAACAGTCAAAGCAGCATCTCCAAAGAGGGCAGGCAGTGCTTAATACAAAGAAATGACTGATGGGATTTCAGATCTCGTTGATAATCAAGGAGTAAAACATGGATATGTGGATTTCCCTTGAATTCCAAGTCACGTATGTTCAGCGACATCATCCTAGTAACCATTTGATTTTCCACTAAACCATATCAAACCGTAACACTTTTTAGTCTCTGTGATTTCTGTAGCCATCTGGTTCTTTATAATGGACTTTCTTTGTGTGTGGACTGTTGTAAAATCCATACACACATTCAGCTTAGTCCTCTGCTCCCTCTTTCATGTTATCCTCCTCACTTTTTATGCCTTTTTTCATTTTATATTTTTCTCAGTTGAAATATTTATATGTGCCCACTCTTATTTTCTCTCCTCTTACTCTTCATAGCATCCCCATGACACCTTGTCTTTTCTTCCTCCTGTCTTCTATGGCTTCCATCTTTTGAGTATGGGTGTGTTTGAAGGGGAGGACCCATCTTCTGTAGGGGACTCAGTAACCTAAAGGGCGTGACTGCCATGGTGTGTCAGCAGCATGGAGAACTCCTCTTGGTGTGAACACGGCAAGTGGCCACAAGAGTCAGAGGCCTCTTTTCTGTTCATCTGTCACCTTGGAGTGGTCTTGGAAACAAGGCATAGTATCTTTGTTTGTAAGACTCTCAGAGCTGGAAAAGAATTTCCAAATGATGTTTAAAACAGCACACCCCCCCAAGCATCCTTTATGAAGGGCTGCTCTTTCAAATTCAGTGTGACAAAATTGATTATTTTGCATGTACCCACATCCTTATGATGAGTTAATTGTATACGAAAGGAACTAAGAAGAAACTCAGAAAACAAATGGCTTCAGTAAAACAGATTTTATTTTAAAAAATCACTTGATTTCTTCCATTCATCATAATATTCCAGAGAATTTTTTCCCCTGGCCGTGAACGAATGTGATTTTCCCTTTGTGCCACGAAAAGGGCACGGGGTATTTTCCTGCTGCTCAGTGGTAGCCGAGATGCTGTGGGGGATGTGCTTCTGTAGTATCTTCTCCAATGTTCTCTGTCCCTGTGCAGTCAAATAAATTGGCTCATTGAACACCACTAGGTGCATTCATGTTCCAGCAGTAGTGAGTGAGAGGGTCAATGCCCTGCATTCTGCTTCTGCCCCTTTCTTTCTTTGCTCAGCAGTGTACTATTGGCTTGACATTATTTAGTCTTATTTTTGTACTGCACCCCACTTTGCCTACCCTTTCCATAGATCACTAGCATGTGAGTGGTTTGTATTTCTCCCTAGTAGTGGTTGCTTTCCGCTCTCTCGCCTGCCTGTCTCTTTATCTTTTTTTTTTTGTTTGTCAGACATGAAGCTGACACCAGGGCTTGACTGAAACCCTCGAGTAGATCTTTCACCACTTGCTATTCCTACATCTTGTTTCTTTTGTCTAGACTCAGTAAGTGAAGGTTATAGAACACACAGGATTAAGTAGATCTGGACGAGAACTGGACATTAACTTTAGGAATTCGAGCGTGGCTGATCAGACCATCTTGCTGAAAAAGCAAGGTAGTTACATTCCAAGAAGCTTGATGCTGGAGATGGCTGAGAAATGCTGCTTCCTGGAAATCTCTTGCTTGCATAACGTGCAGAATTCTGCTTTTAAAGCACTGAACCCTTGAATTAAATGTTTCTGCCTCAGAGTATCAATATCAAGGTAGACATTGCAATCTTTTCATTTTATGGGTCATTATAATGATCTGTAGTTTCTGCCATTCCCTGTGGCAAATTTATCATTCCCTTATTGCTCTCAGGGACTTTGCACTAAGGAAAGGTCAAAGGACAGAAGGGCTCTGAGAAATCCCTGACAGAGGAATTACTAGAAAGCAGCACCTCAAAGACATTGTGAGAATGTGCTCTGAGAATCCACAGGTCTGACACAGTCCAAGGAAACCTATGGTAGTTAGGATGTTAAAAAAGGGTCGGTGATACTATAGGCATCACAGGTAGACGAGGCACTTAGAAATTAGTTTGAAACATCAGCCTTCCTCCTATACTACCTTTATTCTGTGGATCAACACCGTAAGCCTCTCTGTATGTGTCTGGAATTTGCAGTCCCTTCATGGCGTGTGTTCTTGGCAGAGAGTGTAGAAGGCACGGGAGTGGGGTGGGGAGGGTATGAGCAGGACCGAGTGGGAAAGCAAGAAAGCTGCAAGGGGTATAACGAAGAGGGCCAGTCCTTAGGGCCAGGCCACATGTGGATGCACATCTTAGTGTCACTGAGTTGCAGGGTCCAAAATTCTGGAGAAGAACATTTTTAAACATTCAGCCAAGACAAATGTTTCCTCTAAAGTCATGATGCACTTTTGTGTGGAACATACCCTGTAGATTAATGACCAGCTCTGGTGAAGGCCTGGAGCCCAATTTTAAGCTAGTGATAAATATCTTGGATTTAGAGGTTTAAATGTTTTTAGGAGCTAAGATATATTCTATGAAATGATAAAAACCATTCCTCTACCACATACAGAATTTTCACACTCCGAAACCAAATTTAATTAGCTATGTCTTTCTAGATGAGATTGGAGAACAAATACATATAAATATATATGAGCATTTTCCATTTCATGTGTACTAAACATTTCGTCTTTCCCTTTTATGGTATTTTCCTATATATTTTCTCAGCTAACGTTTTTTTTTCAAGGGCTCTCTTTTTCAGTTTCCTTCTATGAGCAAAGTTATCCTCATTTCAAACATGAGAAACCCTGGTGGTTGGAGAAAATTATTTCATCAAGTATAATGCACTTCCAAGTATGGTGAAGCAATGTAAGTTGTCTACCAATTAGAGTGCATAAACAAGTCTATCAAATACGCTAATTTCCTGGACAGTCTGGGGAGCCACTAATATAAAATAAATGGAATTCTTAATGGATTCAAAGAGATAAAAGTACTTCTGCTTCTATTTTGTGCATTACTACATGGTTACCATTTCTAGAAACCATAAAATTGTATATATGTGTAATTTAATGTATTTATCCATACATTTCCAAAGCTATTACATGAGAAACCTAGGACATGAATAAACTCTTCCCATTTCCTAGAGCAGCTGTGTAGAATGCACCATACTCCAGCTATGTGAACTCCAGTGTTAGATGCCCAGATTTATCTATGGCAGAATTTGGGGCAAGTAATTTAACCTCTCTCTGCACTCCAGTTTCCTCATATACAACAACTCTATGTGGATTAAATGAACTATAACACATAAAATGCTTCCCACAGTGCTTTTTATTATATAGAGTTGCAGGGTAATATTTTCATGACTTGAAAGGTACAAGGAAGTGAGTAGTTTCAAGGGAAATCCATCCCATCTTCGTATGTCTACAGCATTCTGAACACTTTAATGTATGTGATACTTCACAAATTATTACAATGTATGCTGCTTTTTATTTATGATTATAATTTTGCCTGTGGGGGAAACTTTATTATTCTTATCATATAAAAGAAGAATCTGAGTCTAACCAAAATTAATGCAATGTGACACAGTGGTCCGGAACCCAGATTCCGGAGATAGACTGCCTGGTTCAAATTCTGGAATTCTGTTACTATTTACAAGCTGGGTGGAATTGAATGATTGATCTCTCTGTGCCTCAAGTTCCTCCTCTGCATAAGGGGAATAATAATAGTACTTACCACCTATGATTCTTATGATGATTCATTCAGTTGTAACAGATGTACGGGGCATACAGAAATGCGCATAGTAAATACTGTATATGTGTCAGCTATTATTTTTATATCATTAATGTTATTATTACTGTTCAAGTTTATACAGTTGGAAAGCAGTCAACAGACCCAGAATCCTGGCCTTGTGATTGAAAATATTTGTGTTGCTATTGGAATGTCAGAATTTCTCTGAAAAATAATAGGACATTTACTAGGCTCTTACTGTATGCTAGGAATTCTTTTATGCACTTTACATGGATTCTTTCACTTATCCGGTACTACAACTTTATGAAGTAAGACTGATTATTATGATGCCAATTTTACAGACGATCCAGCTGAGACTAAGATAGGTGAAATTATTTGACCAAAGCCACTGGAATTCCTGCAAAAGTAGTCTATCTCCAGAGCCTGCATAACATTATGCAAATATAAATTTTATAATTTTGTTCTGTGGTTTCCAAATTTTCCATAATGAATAAATGTTAGTTTTTAAGGTGGAAAAATGGATATTAAAAGTTATTTCCATAGAATCAGCCTTTTGTCAAGCAGTACAACCTGAGGGAATTGGTTACAGTAGGTATGACTCAGTTGCAGTTGCAGAACCAGCAGAAGTTAGGATCAGGTGGCTGTGGGTGGTCAGGAGGCAATAAAGAGGGGAAAAGGGTGGTGTGGAGGAGGGGCAGAGAACCTAAAGGCAGCAAGGAGATAACTGAGATGGCAGACAAACTTCTCAAAGCTTTTACGCAGGGCCGGATTTATATCATAGAATGTAACGGCACAGAATGTTTCAAAGAGACACATTTTATCATCCTTGGATTAATGAAAGCATTGCCATTCCTTTGACATTGTGATTCTATGACTCATAGAAGAATTTCATGAATGTTTTAAATCACAATCATTTGAGAAAGAAGTGCTGACTATTTTCAGTAAAAAGAAAAAAATGTGTTGATATTTTAGAGTTATGAATAGAAAAATTAAACTGGTCAATTACAACAAAAATGGAGTCTACTCCAGTGTGCCTCATCTGTGGGCATACTTACTCCTGGGATGGACTGGTTCCATGTTTGTCAGCACACATGCACCACTTGCACATACAGGCATCCCATTTGTGAGACTCGCAGTCATTTGTTCTCTGTACGTTTTTTTTTTCTGAGGCTCTACTTGACCTCAAAGCTGTCTGAACTTTTGAATGCTTGGCAGTAGCAATTGGAGAGGGGTAAAATATATTTAATTTGATTCTACTTGCTGAAAGTAAAACTAACTCAAGTCGAGCCCCTGCGGGGGGTGCGGTTTTCTGGAAGGTGGGGAATTACTTTCTGCTCTGCAAATGCAAAATCTCCAACACCTGGTCCAAAGGAGTAAGTTGTGTCAGTTAAAAATCCCATTTTATTTGTCTTTGCCAGTAGATTAAAAAAACAGCTTCTTATCTGATTTGTCTCATAGGAAAATAAATGTGTTTTCCATTATTTCATTTTCCAGATATCATTGTGTACAATTATTTATATCTTCATCAATGTATATAAATGAAGTTGCTATGTTTAAGCATATAAAACTTACTTATTAAATTTTATAATGATTGATAGTTTTAATAATTTGAAATTTAACTTTGGTATTTTTTTCTCAGCTTTTACAGAGGCTGCCTACAGTAGGCAAAATAACTTCAATTACAAAGTGATCTTAACGATTAACAAATGATTATGATTCATATTGTTTTCTCTGTGAGTAAACTGTTAAACATAATTTTGAAAGAATAGTTATTATTTTAAAATTATCAGATCCATCTAGCATGTTCAGGGGTTTTGTTTTATGTATGGCATTAATAAAAATTACAGTGATGCAGAGTCACACAAACACCAAGGAAAGTTACTGGAGGGGAAATATTCCCAGTGAATTGTGCATACGTGGAGTAGAATGCACTTATCTTTCCATCTATGCTGATATAAGGAAGCTCAGCATTTTCTTGATCTTGGATATTTAGCCCTTCAAGGATTCCTCCCCTTAGAAATAGACTTTTATGGATGATACTTCATTTGTACTTGCTGATATCCTCCTTAATTAATCTTTGTGGCTGGCACTCTCTAACTGAACTCAATTCAATTAAATAATTTTGCTTTATTTGTGCGTCTGTTTGAGTATCAGAATCCACTTGGAGTTTTAGATGTATCTAAATACTGTGCAGCCTGCTGCAAGTTAATCAGTCAACATTTATTGTACCTCTGCTGTATGTAGTGCAATGCAATAAGCATTGCAGAATTGTTAGTAAATAATATATACAGTTGCTAACTTTATGCAACTGGAAAAGCCACTGGAAAACAAGATGCAGAGATTTTGAAACCAGTAAATATGTGATTTCTTCTGTGAAGAGACAATTGAACTGAAATTAAATAAGTTGGAATTCTAAGCTGCCTTTACTGGACCACCAACGTGCTATGTTTTCTGTTCTATGCCAAATAACAGGGCAAAGGAACCTGACTCTTTTGAGCCAGATGTTGGTGAGAATTATTGAGATATTCTTTTGTGATATGCTAGTAGTTGCTTTGAGGACAAAGAATCATGTAAATGCATATGGGTTTAAAATTGAACCCCGATGTTTATAGGTTTAAACAAGATGTTTTAGGTTTATAGCTGGGCCTGAGTTTGAATTTGCAAAGCCTAAAGAAAGAAAGATTTCATTTTTAAAAATTAGGTTTTACTATTCTATTGTATTTTTTAAAATCATGTGTCTTGAAACTTTTATTTCTTCTGAAAGAACTAGATGTAATAATATTACAAATTGTTTATAGAACATTGTACATTAAATGCAAAAAAACAAAGGTCATTAAATATTATTAGTACCTCCAAAATGTATACAATGCTAATATATATGATTATTATTTCCAATGAGAGCTGGGTGATTCTAATCTAGATGTGTATGTAAAATCCTTAAGTAGCTCACATTGTAAATATAAACTAGAGCAAGTTGATTTATTTTTTCTCTGTGATTCATAAATCCTCTAACCTCTCTAACCCTCCCACATCTCAGTAGATGATCTCATGTTTTACTGCCTGGGAATGCTGTGAGGACACCAGATGTAAGCCTTATTCTCTTTACAGTCCTACATTCATCAGAAACTGAGGTTTAAAATCTTAGATCCATAGTAACATCTCCCTCTTCCTCACATTATACTTCCCACTTAACTTGGCAAAGCCCATCACCTACTAGGTCTTCTGTAATCCTTGTTTGTTGCTTTCTACTTGTCTGTCCTGATACTTGCATAAATACCTTTTTCAACAGTTTCATTTCCACCACCAACTCCTTTTCCATCAACTGTACATGTGACAAACACTTCTTCAAATACCAAGTCCTGTTTAAGATACTCACGTTCTTCTAAACTCTGGAATTAAACCTTCCACCTGGCACATTCATAAACTAGACTGTTCTTCCTTGGATGAAACTTATGTTTTCTACTGATTGCTTAAAACCTTCTTATATTCTCCACTGGGCATTTCATCTTCTGTTTTAATTATGTTACCAACCTAGCCAAAGCTTTCCTCATGCAACAAACCCTCTGTGATATCTTCTTCCTCCAAACCCTCAAAAACAATTACCAATTTCTCATAGTAACTCTCAAGGTTTGTCTAGGATTATAACTTCCCATGTAATTTTTCTATCTCTACTATTAGATTCTGAGTTCTTTATGGTAGAGAGTTTTGTCATCTTTCTCCAGTAGCTTTTGAGGTACAATAATGAATATGACAAAGTATCTCACAGACAAACTGTTAGGCTCTGGTGTGTAAGCGGTGACATACTGACATTTTCATGTGATTGTGAGAGTCATTGAAGATATACGCACATTCAACCTAGAACTTCAACCCCTTGTTTGAAACTTTCAGAATGCTTTTAGGTTGATCATCTGATCTGATTCTTACAACATCCATAATGTTTCACAGTTGGAGCAGGTTTCATCTCTGTTTTATAATTTGTTGAAACAGCTTCTTGAATTGGGTTTGATAGTTGTTATGGAGCAACTTTTAGACCATAATTTGGTTTTATCTTCAGTACTCCTTATAGGAAATCACTGTAGGCTAGGGTAGAAAACATGGGCACATTATTGGAACCTCAGAAATAAATATAGGGAATGGAGAATTAAACTTTAGCATCGTGGCATACAAAAAATGGTCTTTTAAATATTAAGAGAGCAATCCGCATTATTTAATTTTTACATATAACTCTTGGTTACTCAAAGAGGACAAAAGAATCTTCATATTTAAACTTAGTGATGGCTGTTGCTGAATGTCACATGTTTTCCAGTCAGCACTTGGGTGACGGGGTTTAGTGTGACCTGCATCTCTCTTGCTATTACGAGGAAGCCTTTGATTATGAAACAGAAGACTCTTATTTTCTATAATAGTGGAGCTCCCATAAAGGCTGTAAGGAGATCTTACCTTGTGTTAAACACATCTTTGAAAATGCATGGTTAGCAATTTGAGAGGTGTTCACCACTGACGAGAGTAGCATAGGCAGCTCGCCCGGACGGTGCTGTTGGTCACTCATTCTTTGTACTTGTCTTGTCTTACTTAAAACAACAGCAGCAGCAACTGAGGAGACACTGATGGCAAAGAAATTTATTCCTGTTGATAGTGCAATTAGGTTTTGAATTGTATCTCTTAAGGATGCTGCTGTCTTCTACATTTTTTGTTTTGTTTTGTTTTCTCTTTGTTCTGTTCCTTGAGATTTCTTTTTTGACTTCTATCTTGTCACTATTTCCCCTAGTTTTTTGTCCAGCATGATTTTTAGAAAGGAAAATATTCTTGTAAAATTTTAGTAATGACAAGACAAGAAAAACATGCAATCTGGTATGTGCCTTGCAAATCATATATGTATACATATATATAACAATGTATTATATATATTACATTAAACAGTGGTAGCTAAAAATAAAAAAAAGGTTGTCTAGACTCATGTCTTATGGTGTATTTAAAATGGTCAGCTAGAAGAATCACTTTGGAGGTACACTCTGACCATTTTGAAGGTGCTAGACTCCCTTCAGACAGTGAATGCACCTGAACAACAGCAAATAACATCTTTAATATTTTACAATCTTTGAAATCCAGGAACAAATACTTTCTAGTTTTATCCTTTATACGGCATAGCATTCTGTAAACATTATATAAAATTTCCAGATTTAATTTGCGTTAAAAAATCTCCAGATAGATGAAATAAAAAATATAAGGCACAAACTGTCTAAATTAAAAGTTGTCTCACTGTTTTTAAACAGTTTATGCAAGCGAACTCTGCAATTAAATCCATTGAAGAATATACTAAAGATATATATATTTTTTTTCCTGCTGACACTTCACTCAAAACATACTTGTTACTTTTAAAGGCAGTGAGATACAATGTTTAGAAAGAAAGATTTCTGCTCAAAAAATCCTAACAATTCAAAGACAAAAGCAAGTTGTAAAAATAAATTTGCACAGTAAAATGTGTTTGTTTTGCCTACAAATTCTGAAAGCATTTTGTTTAAAAAAAAAACTTAAAAAAAAAAACTATGCTAAATCCCAAATACTTGAAAGAGAGATAACTGTCTACAGTTGAGATCACTCAAAAATATCTCTGCTAGCTCTTGTGACCGTCAGCCAGTCTCCCTCAATCAGATTCACTTACCAGGTGTTAAAAATAAATGGAATGGAAACTCTGGCTGGATTCAGTGTATTCCAAGTATGCATATCACAGGAACTCTTCCAGTAAATCATAAAACAATAGCACTGAAATTTCAGAGAACTATCAAAGGCACCCACCTCATTACTCTTTTATCTCTTGGTTCATGTACATATTATATAAGCTGATGGGAGCTGCATTGCGTCAGTGATCTGCAATTGAGGGGAATCTCACTGTGTTTCAAGGTTATGATGGGGTGATGTGAGTTCTTGAAGGAAAAACAGAAACAAACACAAAATCCATGAAAATACAAACTTCCCTTTTTAGAGTTTTAGATTAATTCATTCTAGTTTTATGCTTATGCATAATTCATATATCTAAGCTATTTCCATTTTCATAATAAATAAATGTGATTGTGGAACCCAGTACTGGAACATTAATAGGGACTCAAATTGTTAAGAACAAATTTATGGAAGACCTGTTGTATGCCAAGCACTGCAGTGGAAGCTGACCACACCGGAGAGTGTGGAAGACTGTGGAATAAGTAGTTTTCTCTTTCCAGATATCAAGTGAGTAAGTTCATTGATATTCTTTTCCCAAAATGATAAGTGAATTCGACTGCATGGTAAAATGCATCTAATAGTTTAAAATTTTGAACTGGAGGAGATTTTGGAGATTATCCATGCTAAACAAAGCCTTTGTTTTGTAGAGAAGAAACTAAACCAGAGAACTGAAGGGACTTGCCTGCAGTCACGTGACTAACAGGGACCTGCAGTTAGGGCTCAATCCAACACAGTAAAAAATATATCAGGGTCAGAGTCAGGTGTATATATATATATATATATATTTTTTTTTTTTGCACAAAATAAGTTTTAAGGAAGATTACGAACTCTTACCTAATATTAGATCATGCCTGGGTTAATTCCATTGTGAAGATCAAGGAACTCCTGAAAACTTAGTGTCGGACCTCACTTGAAAAGTGCAGCTGATTTTCAAATTTTGCATGAGAGATGGGACAAAAGCACAGTTGATAGAGATGACTAAGATTTGGGATGATTCCATAATACTGCTCCTGTTCCACAGTATCGCATCTTTCTCATTCTAATTATCTGTACCTCTTTAAGTTGTAATATTTTTAAGGTCTTAAGATAGAGTCTGAATGTAACACACACTTTTAGAGGACTGTGAATAATGCGAAAGTTAATGTAAGAAGGCAAAATAAATGAGGAGAATTGGCCAGAAAGAACATAGCCACTACCAATGCCCCCACACCTCCAGAAAAATGAGACGTTGCTTTTCTACCACTAAAATTATGTTGACTATATTCTGCCTTGCCGTAGGAATATATTTGAAATCCTTCTTTGTGTGATTCTTAGGAAAAGCCTGAATTCCTCTTTGACTTTTGTAATGCTTGTTCAATAAGTGATTTGGCATGCATGTGGTAGGGAATAACTCTTTCTGGAAATGAGAACAGTGACTGAAGAAAATAGTTGATGTGTCTGCTCCTAAGGTTAAGCTTTTCCACTACACTTCTATTAGCACGGTGTCTTTTCTATGTGCACCAAACTGAACATTTAAGTATATTAGTGAAGGAAACATTGGCATAAAGGAGAAAACATTCGTTCTCAGTCTTGTGTTATTCTTGAGCAGGTTAAAGCTTCCATTAATCTCAGTGGGAATTTAAATAAAAGAAGGTGGAACGTCATGATTAATATATACATCTTTTAATAGATCACCTGTATTATTCTGTCATATTTACAGAACAAGCAAGAGATGCTAATATCTGATGTTGATTAAATGAATTCAGAAGTAGGCATTTGCAAAAATAATTAATATATCATCAGATATAAAATACTAATTTTAAAATGAAAATAATGATTAATTATATAAAGTTCAGAAATATCTTGCCTTTAAATAATTTTTAAATATTGCTACCAGATCTGACATGTGACTATTCTTTTCATTAATTTTTAATGATTATTTCATGAGTGCACTATTCATAACTAATAAGTGGTATGTTTAATTATAATTTTATACATTATTGATTTGAGGAATATTTTTATATTGAATGATTTAGCTATTAAAATAATTTAATGAACTAGAAAAAGCTCAAAGGAAGAAAACCTAAATTTAACAATACAGTTAAAAACTGTATAGCTATTTATTTAATGTCCTCAAAGTATAGAAGTATGATTATTGTTTTATTCATTTTATTTACTCAAATAAGAATACATGCTATTAATCAGGGTCTAATCTAATTTGGCTGAACTGTTATTAAGATAGGGAAACCTCAAGCCTCCTATAGGTCAAAACATATAGTGAGCATTTTATAGAGAAAAATCAGTATGTCAGAATCCGTAGTTGTGAATATCCTGAGATAATGTGGTTACTGTTCATTCTGGGTTACTGAGCCAGTAGTGTGAGTATCTGCAGTGAGAAGATAAAGAACTCTAGGTGAGTAGAGATGATGGTTTTGCTAAATAATCTACTTCCTTGACTGCATTCTGTAAAAAACTGAATTTCTCTGGTAAAATTTCTTTTGCACAATGAATGAATCAATAGGAAGTATAGCATGAACGTGAGAATGGGCTCTTAGGGTGCTCAAAAAAAAAAAAAGGATAGAAAGAAAGAAAGAAGGAGGGAAGGAACAGAGAGAGGAAAGAAAAGGAAAGGAAAAAGGGAGAGAAAAGGAATCATCCTGTTAACAGTGCAGGCACAGGAAGCCCCAGGCGAAGCATCCACCCTGGAGCCGGGCAGTCCTTCAGGGCATCCTTTTAGTTTCTCATACCTTGTTCTTATGCTCTGTGCATATTCTTCCAAATAAAATTTTAAATTGTTTCATTCATATTTTGGCACAGATTTGGCATGTTTTTATTATCTCCTGTGATACTCATTTTGCTAAGTAATGGGAAAAAAGATAATGATCAATCATTCACTTTTTTCCCCCCAAGTAATTTTCAGACATTGCTTAAAAATAAATTTTTTAAATTTATTTTTTAAAGTAGGGGGAGGTAATTAGGTTTATTTATGTATTTATTTTTTAGAGGAGGTACTGGGGATTGAACCCAGGACCTTGTACATGCTAAGCATGTGCTCTAACGCTCAAGCTATAGCCTCCCCAAAGATAAATTTTTTAAATAAAGTCTTGGTCCTTTCTGTTCTGCATGGTAGATTAAAAATCCCAGTGGTTTCTAAATTAAAGTTAAAATTTTTCTCTTGCAGCCTGGTAGCCAGAAATCCAAAATCAATGTGCAGTAGGGCCACGGTCCCTCCCAAGGCTCTAAGAGGGATTCTGCCCCTTGCCTGTTCCAGGTCCCCGTGGCTCCAGGTATCCCTTGGCTTTTGGAAGCATCACTCCAGTCTCTGCCTCCATTGTCACTTTGCCTCCTCCTCTTCTGTCTGTCATATATCTCTTGTGTGTCCCTTTTACTGACATTCACCACTGGATTTAGGGCCCAACTGGATAATCCAGGATGATCTCTTCATTGCAGAGTCTCTAATTTAATTATATCTGCACATAATTCTTTTTCTCTCCAAATAGAATAATGCTGCCAGATTCCAGGAATTAGGATGCAAGCACATCTTTTGGGGGCCAGACTTTGTTTCAGTTGTTTAAAAATCTTTCTGTATGCAGTCCAATGAGAAGTGATCAGTATAACTATAGGAAGCAGTAGAACAGAAGTGCTGAAAAGCTCAGTTTTAGAGGCAGAGGACCTGGGTTTGAATAACAGCATCCATCATTTAGTAGCTATGTGGCATTTGCTAATCATTTCAATAGTAGAAAAATATATAAAATATAGTATTCCAGGCACCATGGCAGTAGTGCAAAGGCTAAAAATATGCTACAGGTATCATTAGGTTTCATGATGGTGTTCTAAGGTTTATGTAGGCACATAGAAATTTCTTGGTCTTAAATTTTCGTATGTATCATTTCCTAAAAGTGACCTGCTGGAGAATAGGCCTGTGGTTGGGCTGGTTCCAGTTCCTATTTCATGTAATTGTGGGGAAATTAAATAAGACATATAAATTTCTTGGATCTATGTCTAAACACTAAAAGTGATCTGTAAAATATAGTAGTATAGTGCTTAAAACATATTAGTATTAATATTTGAATTTCTATTGACCCATTCAAAATAGCTTAGTACCTAATTTTGAGCATACGGTATCGGTATGGCAATATTTGTATTCTCCCACGTTTATTTTTGTAATTAGAAAATTATCAGTTTTTATTGATCAGATATTTAAAACTTTAGTCAGTTACCAAACAGAAAAGGCAGATACAATACAGATTTATAGTTGAAATGTTCTATTTTGCCAAAGCTCAATTTGTTATGTGTCAAATATATATTAAATCATTTGTCTTACAGATATTTATGGAACACCCATTATTCAAGATACTGTATTAAAACTGTTCAGATACAAAAATGGATGAGACATAGTCTCTGTTCTTAAGGAACTATAAAAGATAAGATGCATTAGGTGGGAAAGTTTTAACTCAGTGGTAGAGCACATGCTTAGCATACGTGAGGTCCTGGGTTCAATACCCAGTACCTCCGTTAAAGTAAAATAAATAAATAAAATAAAATAAATAAGTTAAATAAACTTTGTTACATCTCCTCTCCCCAAAAAAACAAAAAAAGATAAGATGCATTAATAACAACAGAGTGAATGATTAGTGCAACAGAAGTGCTACATGAAATCATAAAGAAAACTTTTAAGTAGTTTATAGAAATGAAAATATTTTAAAATTATGTAAAGTACTATAGAATTTTTTGACTTCCAAAAGTTATTTTTAATTAATTTTTAAGATTTTATTTTCTTTGAGCAGTTATTGATTCACAGTAAAACTAAGAGGAAGGTAGAGAGATTTCCTGCATACTCCTTGTCCCAGACATTCATACCTCTCCTGTTATCAACCCCCCCCCCATCAGAGTAGTATGTTTGTGACAACTGACAAACCTCAGGTTACTCATCATTATCACCCAGGGTCCATAGTTTATATTAGGGTTCACTCGATGTTGTATATTCTATGAGATTGGCCCAATGTGTAATGACATGTATCCATGTTGTGTTATGTTCAGAGTAATTTTGCTGTCCTATAAATCCTCTGTGCTCCACCTATTTGTCATATGTGTATGTGTATATACACACAGATGAGGTATATATTAAGGTCTTGGCCCACTTTTTTAATGCAGTTGTTTGTTTTCTTATTGTTGAGTTTTAAGAGTTCTTTGTATATTTTGCATGACGATTATTTATCTGATGTGTCTTTTACAAACATTCTCTTCCTAGTCTCTGGCTTGTCTTCTCATTCTCTTGGTGTTGTCTTTTGCAAAGCTTAAGCTTTTTAATTTTAATGATGACCAGCTTCTCAATTATTTCTTTCATAAATCATGCCTTTGGTGTTGTATCTAAAAAGCCATCTGCATACACAAGGTCCTGTAGGTTTTCTCCTGTGTTAGTTTCCAGAACTTTTTTGGTTTTGCATTTTTTTACCTTTAAATATATGATCTATTTTGAGTTAATTTTTGTGAAGGGTGCAAGGTCTGTGTTTACATATTCTTTTTTTTTTTTTTTTTGTGGGTGATTAGTTATTCTAGCATCATCTTTTCAAAAAGACTGTCTCCTCCATTGTATTGACTTCGCTCCATTGACTTAACGGTACCTTTCACTTAACTGTATTATGTACGTCTATATCTGTGCAGTGTTTCGCTGATCTATTTTTCTGTTGTTTTACTGATACCACACTGTCTTGATTACTGTGATTTTATAGTAAGTCTTAAGTCAGATAATGTCAGTCCTTTAATTTTGGTCTTCATATTCAATGTTGTATTGGCTATCCTGGGTCTTTTGCCTCTCCATATAAACTTTGGAATCTATTTCTCCCTTTATATATATATATAAAATGTCATATATATAGATACATATATCTTTATAGATAGAGAATTATAGCATGATGTCTAGGTGTCTATTTATATACCTGCCATTTATAATTTGAAAAGCTTTGTAATACACGAGTAATAAATGCATTCATAATCACATCTTCTCTAATCACTACAGAGCCTGCACTGCTATTTGGCACTCATTAGCTGAAACTGCCATTCACCTATAATTTATGACTAGCATACAATTATGTGTTATCACTATTCCAGGTGATTACTACACTGAATGTTTTTCAGATGGGGGTATGCAGCACTCCATGATAAATTGTACCGCTGTGGATAGTTCATTTCTGTCATTTACTCTATTATTTTCCATAAAACAATCTCAAGAGAATTATATTGAAATGTGAGTACCTTCTTAAACTAAGATTATTGGCTCAGTGCTGTTTCTACATGAAGAGGGAAAACTACATTCAGGGAAGGAAGAAGACAGTGTTAATAAATGTATTTGAAATATTCTGATAAAAATGAAATATTCTGATAAAAATGAAATAGCAAATTTAAGGACAGAGTTTGAATTTTTCTCTAGAAACTACATGAGCATATTTTCATTAAAGACTGAAGAATTCCTTTAGTTATTTGACAGTAAAATAAATATTTTAATTTGAAATATCATGGAGTGTGGTATGGGTAATTGAAAAAAAAGCAAAGTAATTATCAATCTGGGTGTGATCGTTTACAAATCAAAAAGTTCTGAATTTTTTAAACATTCTCTTTTCATTATATACCTAGTATTTTCACAATAGTTTTAAGAACTAATATTGATTATTTACTCCGTGTCAAGTAGAGTACTGCTCTGAGTATTTCACAGGTAAAATCTCATGTAATTCATATAGCAACCCTGTGAGTTAGGTACTCGTATCTATTTTACAGAGAAAGAAATGAGACCCAGAAAGCTGTGTAGCTAACCCAAGACACACCAGGAGTGCATGGTTGCATTCACTTCCTAGGGCCGCCAGAGTAGAGTACCACAAACTGGGTTTCTTGTCGGGTGAGGGGAGAAAAACCAGAAATGTATAATTCTATCAGAATTCTGGAGAATAGAAGTCCAAAATTCAAGTGCCAGCAGGGCCAAACTCCCTCTGAAGCCTCTAGGAAGGAAGCCTTTCTTGCCTCTTCCAGCTGCTGGTGGCCCCAGGCTTCCCTTGGCCTGTGGCAGCATAAGTCCAATCTCTGCCTCCTCCATCACAGGTCCTTCCCTGTGTGTCTCTCTGTGCTCTGTCCTCTCCTTAGAAGGACACCACTTACTGGATTTAGGTACCCACCACTCCCCTACCATGTCCAGGAGGGTTTCATCTCAGGATCCGTAAGTCATTACATCTGCAAAGACTCCATTTCCAAATGAGGTCACATTCTGAGGTTCTGAATGAAATTGAATTTGGGGAGGAATATCTGTCATCCCACTGCAGGGATGGAGCTGGAGGCTCTTTTCAACTACAAATACACTCTAGAGTCTCTTCCCTGAAGCATGTATGATTGTACCAGCGACTGTACTCAGAACATATTTCATTTAATAACCATTCCAATCGTCTGGGTAGACATTCTCTTTCTTGTGCATTTAAGAATGCCCAAGGTTGTGTGTCATCAAGCAGCATCGTTTAAATTCATAGTAATTTTTTTTAAACACAAAAATTGCCATAACCCCACTTAAAACCCAAATTCCTTGAGGTAATTTTTAGAGTCCATAGACATCTGGCCCCAGCCTTCTTCAGCTCAGATCTGCCTCTCCCCTTGAGGTATTCTTTATGTCCTACCCACCCTGGTCTCCAAACTTTCTCCCAGTTTATTCCCTCTGCCTGCCACCTTTTTCTTCTGCCTATACTGCTGGTCTCACTTTGCTACTTCTGCTATGTTGTCCCTTCTGACAACCTAAAATAAGCTTTGTGAATCTGTTTTGAGTTCCCATAGCTGCACCCACCCTAACCCATTGTGCCTTGCTATGATTGCTTGTTTAATGGTCTGTAAGTTTGTGAGAGCAAACTCTAAAACTGTATATTCTCAGCTGCATTTTCAATACTTAAGTAGAGTGACTGACACTCAAATGTATGTTGAAAGAATAAATGAATGCAGTGAATTAAAAGTGGAAGGCATAATAACTTTATGCATAGGATAAAGCAGAGGCAGAAAACTGCCTAGCAGTTTGTAACACAGTATCTTCATCTTGTTCCAAAAAAGCTTATTTTGACTTTGGAGTGCTCTGCTCCTCAAGAAGGAAACACATCTGGGCTTCCAGCAGGCTGTTGACTATCAAACAATGTACCCTGAGTGTCATTTACTCCTGCTCTTTCTCCATGAGTCTAGAATGTCCTAATCATCCTCTAAGAATTCAGATGGAATACTTGCATTTCTTGTTCCATTTGCCCCCACCTCAGTGGTAAGTGTGGAAATACAGTGAGAAAAGTATGGATACAAGGAGTGATTTGCGTGATAGGACAGTCATGACTGAAAAGGTGGTTGAGCTTCCTGCTTGGTCATGGCCCTGCCTGGATCCTGGGATTGCTCAAAACCTGAACTCCTTTCTTCCAGAGCTCACCAAAGTCACATAATGAAGAGGCAGGGCAACACTATAAAACAGGGTTTCCACTGGAACCTCAATTGTTAAAACACTATGTACATACACTACCTGCAGTATTAGATGTGTGACATGTGAACTACAACACCCATACTGGTAATGCTCATTTAGAATTCAGGCAAGACGCTTTACCAAGAAGCCACCATCCCCTATGGTAAAGTACACCATTTTGAAACAACATGACATGTGTAGTTCACAACGCAGTTTTCCATGAGAAAAACATTGCCACCCACAAATAGGGCCTCTGATCAATATATTTCTTGCCAAAGAAATAAAAACAGTGTGCCACTGTGTAGAGTGTCTATATAGATTTAATATGCAATTTTATACAGAATGCAACCTCGTTGTTCCCAATTAGAAAATAACAGATCAGATTTACAGAAGGGCACCTACCTTTCTGGAAAAAAAAAAAAACCCTTTAGAATATTATCTTCATTTAGCAGTTAGTTTGTAAAACTTTTCCTATAAAAAATTTGGTAATAATATTGTTAAGTAGAGTAAGGATTATTCCCCTCTAATGAAATTGGGAATTTGTGAATTTAATTTCTGTTCCAGAAGATTTGTAGGTGTTCTGTTCACTGATAGCTCTCCAATGTCTAAAACCAGTCATAGTAGGTACTCAACAAATATTTAAATAAAGACACATGTATGAAATAAATGTATGGTGGCTTTTTAACTCATTCACTGACCACAGCCAATCTGATACCTGAAGGTCCTTTTTATAATTCTTCGTCTTTCATATCAACTTCAGAATCTACTTGTTCACCCCTTAAAACCACCATTACGTATATTGTTGGCGTATTGTGTCTCACATTGATTGAGGAGTGAGTCTCTTCAGAAGTTTTTGCTGCAGTGAAAGACTGAAATGGAAAGTCTAAGTGACACCTCCCTGTTTCCTCTTCCCGGTGCAACTTGTACATTTTCTTATACAAATTTAATTTCTAAAGGGAAAGTTGTTAAAGTTGCAGAGTTGTTGGAGAGAGCAGATAGTTTGAAGTGATTTGATGGCAGGCTGAAGAGTGAATGTGATATCCTTTAAAGCATGGTTGTTTAAAACATGACAATCTGAGAAATTTGCTTGGCTTCCTCAATGCTGTTCTCCGTAGTTACAGCGAGGTGCAGTCTGGCTATTTTTCAAGTGTTCTACTTAACGAATCACCATACGTTACTACAAAATGGTTTCCCACTTCAGCACATGAATCCTTGTGTAAAAAACAAAGTTGGAATATAATTTAGAGAACATTGACTATAAGCATTTGGCATAAGCCTTTGCAACCACTTCTCCTGTTATATGGTTTATAATAAAACAATATAATGTTGCATCAAATACTTGCTTCATTCATTTTATGAAGGCATGTGGTACTTATGGATTACCTGCATTTGAAGTAAAACATGTAAATGAAGGAGAAATAATGGCCTGTACCACCCGCAGATGCATTATTTTTAATTTAATTTAATTTAAATTTTATTTTATTTTTGTCTCTTTTGAAATTTAACAAGCCAGAGTTGTTGATTATATGGAAATACTTTTCACTTGTTATATGTATGTTATAATGATAGATGAATTTGCTTTGATTTTTACACTTTAGAATTCATGTTAAATTTACAAATTATAATAATGTATGATCTCCAGTTATTCAGCTTGTCCGTATTGTTAAGAGATTTCCAAGTAAAATAGGATCGTATTTCTTTAAAAATTCAAGCTGAAAATTACTCCTCCACAAAGGCCTGTGGTGACATAAAATTTATATGCACCATTGTCTGGGAGCTCCATTGAAGAAAGTTATTGTTGCCTTTGGAGGATGGTTGGAATGAATTGCTCGATTTTCTTTCCCTGCCTGCTTACTATGAGTAGGACACCCAGCATGGACTTTTCCCACCATCATAATCCATTTATTTCCGAGGTGTGGCATTTATTTGAATTTTGCAAGTATAGTATCAGTTCTCCATTCATTATTTTTTCATAAGTGCATCTTAGTGTAATAATCCTCTGCTCTCTGCTCTCATGTTTTTGTCAGAACCTATTACATCAGTGAAGAAATCTTTGTTTCTTTCTAGGTCTTGAACATACTCAGAGCTCATTTAGATCCCCTAAAACTGAAACAAATGCAGCTAATTATTCCTTGACCTGTATTAACAGCCCAGCTGGCGGAGCCCAGATTTAGCCTACTGAATATAAAATTATAATAAAATTGACTTGCACCCTTCTTCCAAGTTGTGAGCATGTTAAATATTATGAAGAATTTTAAAAGCTGCTTATTTTCTTGTCCTTTAGGCATGATCAGCCACTTTTCTATGGTCGCAAACTATATGTGGTGTTTTAGCTCCTTTAATATCTGTTTCTCCACCATGGAGCAGAAATCAGAGGGGAGAAGTTACCATCTGCATTGGCTGTCATCACCTGCAGGAATTTTTGACTTGCCTGCTGATGTGGTTGAGGCATGGCTGATTTTCAGTATACTGCAGACGATGGCTTTGTTTCTCTAAAAACTCAGTATTTGAGATCTTGTGTGCACTTTAACTCTTGAAAAGGCCGTTTGATCCTTTTATATAAGTTAGTAACAAATTAGAAGTTTATCATTTGCAAAAACATTTGGGAAACCAAGTATAAGACATTTTAAAACCTGCTTTTGAGGGATTTTGCTGAGAGCAACAATCTAGATACAAGAGGAAGAGAACATAGCTCAGATATGTATGGGAGGCACAAACAGCTGTCTGCTCAGTTTGGCTGAAGGAACACTAGGGCACGTTGCACTTTTTTGCCATGGTACTTGAAATTTCAATATTTAATACATTTTTTTTTTGATCCATGCACATACTAAAAGAAAATTGCTGCTTTGGAGGAAGGACATGTGTTACTTAGTTAATAGTTAAAACCTTAACATGAATTAAGTTTTTCAGATTAGCTGTCATTTGAGGACATAGCTGAGCTGTAATGTTATGAGGTTTCTACAATTGATGAAGTTCTAAGAATCATAAAGTGCAGTGCTTTAAACTAAAGAAAATATATATTTTTAAATTTTAAGCCTGTAAATTATTTCTGAAGTCTACTAATAGCAAATATTACTTGAATGAATGAGGGAAATTATTGAGTGTTTGAAGGCATGAATATTAGCATACTACATCAATGTTTTGCACATGGTTATTGAATTAATGAATCAACAGATACAATTGTTCCTAGACTGGTCATTTTTATCACATGGAATACTATACAAGCCCAGAAAAACATCGATGCAATTATGACCTCTTGCTCTCCAAACATGCTAGATGAATATTGACTTTTTAAAATTATTACCAGGATCTAATGAAGCTAGTATCTAAGGAGGCAAGAAATATTGACCTCCCAAAACATTTTCCAAGTGATTTAGATATGAGTACAGCATTCACATCCCAAATGTAAATTTCTAAATGCTAATTTATTATATCGGGTTATATTAGGGCGGTTGATATTTTCTTAATAAAAAATGAGCCATTGCATTCTAAAATCCCAAATTACAAGAAAGAATGAGTAGATGGACAACCTAGGTTTTCCTTAGCCCTTTCCATGAATAAATGAAGCACATTATTCTGATCCTCACAAACTTCCATTCAAAGGAGAGATCCTAGGTCCAGGATGTATGATCCAGGAAGAGCCTAAGGAAAACCAGACACCCTTTAGAAGTTAAGAAAGAGACTCCAAAGCACTTTCTCAAAGGATATTTTTCGAGCCAAAATGTCTCTCCAAAAGAAAAATGTGGGTAGAGACAGCTCTACAATTAAATTAGTTTTGGAAATTCCCATGGAGGATTTAGAATGCATGTTGGCAAAGTCTGTATGTTACACAGATCCGGTATTATTCACAATCATAGATTATGAAAAATTGCCTAAGTAGCCACCTGTGGAGGGTAACTTTGTCTAAACCCAATGTAGTATCTGTAATACTTTCAGCTGCAGGCAACAAAACCTCACTAAGTCTCATTTAATCATGCAGACATGCGTTGTATTGCTTAAGATGGGTGATACAGTCATCCTTCTGTATCTGCAGGACATTAGTTCCCAGACCTCCCTGGTATAACAAAGCCTACTATCCATCATCATCGCCCTTTAAAATGAGATAGTGAAGTTGGCCCTCAGTTATCTATGGGCTCCAGAGATAGGGAGGCCTATTGTACACAAATGTAGGTTTTGTTTAGTGGATTACTACTGTCATATGTATGATTCTGTTCAGAATATCTGTAATTCCCTTTGTTCATGCTTTATATTCACGAAATAGCTACCATTGCTTCCAACATCAAGTCGCAAGTCCTTATATGACAATTTTTAAAAGCACAAAGGCAGTAATGGCCAGAACATTGCAGGATAACTTTGTGTGTGACCCTTGATTATTTTATCAGGGAAGGAAATCATTTCCCAGAGCTCCTTCACTGGGTCTGAATCTGGTTTCATTGGCCGGAAATTAGATTCAAGTTAAAGGGCACAAGCCCACTGCTCAACCAATAACTAGTGAAAGGAATAGAATACCATGTTCGATTTAGACCAATTACCAATCACCATCTTGGGCTAATGGATAGACAACTGATAGTGTCCCCTGCAGCCAGTATCTCCTCAGGTTGAGCACAAAACTCTCTTTCACAAACTCTCAATCACTAAACACACTTCAGAGAATATTTTCTTTTATTTTCATATGATTAGGTGTATATGAAATAGGTGAATATTCTTTCTTACTTTTTTTAAATATAAAGCAGTCTTTCAGTGATGTAGTATCTATTTCTGCAAAACAAACCACCACACAAACACAGTGGTGTAAAATAGTGACCATTTTATTTTGCCCACAATTTTTTGTGGATTTTAAATTCAGGCAGGGCACAGTGGGGTTAGCTTGTGTTTAATCAGACATGGCTGAGTCCTCAGCGGGGAAGAATTGAATGGCTGGGGGTGACTTGAATGACTGGAGGCTGGAATTATCAGGAGGCCTCTTCATTCATATGTCTGGCACCTCTGTTGGTAGGAGTCAAAGGTGGACTCATGTAGGACTGTTGACCAGGTCATCTGTACCTGGCCTTTCCTTGGTAACTGAGCTCCAAGAAAAAAAACATCCTAAGAGGAGTAATTTGGAGGGTGAGCATTATTAAAAAAAAATAAAATAAGGTAGGATCTACCTGTATTTCTTTGACCCAGCCTCAGATTTCTTCTTTCATCATTTCTACCACATTCAATTGGTAAGATACTAATCACCAAGTCTAGCCAAGATTTAAGAAAAGGGAACTTAGGCTGCACTGTTTGATCAGGGAATGGTAAGGTCTTAATGCAGAAGAAGTGTGCAGGGTACAAGGTACCATCGTGGTCATCTTTGGAAAATACCATCTGCCACGGGTATAAGACGAAGGTGGAGAGAATTGAGATGGAACTGGTGATGACACTGTGGTGGATCTTATTGAAACATTTTCAGGTGTGATCTTCATACAACTTGAACTTTCAACTCAAGATATGTTTTGAGGAGAGAAGAAGGGAATACCACCCCTCGTGGTGTTGGTGTTTAATATTCTGCATGTAGGATGCAGTATGATGGAATGTAGAACCAAAATGCCTGAACAGCATGGCTATGTACATCACCAGAGAGATTCACAATATATTGTTTTGTGGATCTCAATTCATATTACTGTGTCACAAATTCTGGTGATAAATTTCCAGAAGTAATGTTGGTGTGACAAATCTAGTATGGTTCAAATATGAGGAAGTGATAACTAAATATGCTTAATCAATATAGGATTGTCTTTGGGAGATATTAAGAAAAATATATATAGTCATAAAAAATATATCTGTATACGCATATAGAGAGTCATGGAATATGACCAACACAGGGATGGTCGGAGTATTAACTAGCATGAGCTCTGAGAAGGCAGTGTGGCAGAACGAAGGTGCACATAGCCTTTGACCGAGCAGCTCCACTTCTATGAATTTATGCTTTAACATGTACCTATGTTCTTAATATTCAAAGGCTATTCGTTGCAACATTGGATTAGCCAAACATCTATCTACTGGGAAATAACTAACCAACCTGCACCTAAAAGACATGCGGGTTAACAGTGCTTTTCATTCTCTCTGTAAAACAGAAAGGGGAAAAAAAAGAGTGCTGACGACCTTTCAGAGCTAGTAGGCTGCTTTTTTTTAGTGGACCCCTCACTCTGAATGTTGAATCATCTAGGGCTTTTCCTGTAAATACCTCCTGGATTAGTCTTCAAGCACCTAAAAAAGGGAGGGTATACCTACGTGTATGCATTATGGAAAGATGTCTTAGGTATAGTGTAAAGGTGAGCAAGCTGTTTATAGTGTATTATGTACAGGTGACCTTATTCATGTTAACAAAAATTCTTAAATAGATTTAAATATAGAAAAATATACTTGCTTATCTATTTTCTGGAAAGACATGTAAGAAATAGTTAACAATTCCTTGAGGGAGTGATCCTGGGGGTTTTAGAATAGGGAGTGACTCTGCCAGAATTTTTTTTTTTTACATCATGGACATTCATTGCTTTTAAAACAAATAGCTGGTATATTTTTTTTGTTGGTGTTGTTTAAAATGCTGCAAAGGTGATTCTGTTGTCCATCCAGGGTTGAGAACAACTGCCGTTAATGTAACTCATTTTTTTTTAGCTGAGTAGGAAGAAGCAAAGATATACTTACAGGAGAATACTTGAAAAATTTAGAAGGATTAGAGTAAAAGTCCAAGATTTTTTAATGGTGTAGTCTTTGAGGGAAATCAATAGGAGGCATTTTTTATTCTTCTAAATTAGCATTTGTAAATGAAATAATGAGATATGCTTTAACGTAACATTATCTAAGAGATAGGTGCATCTTAATTTCTAAAGGATTTTCAAGTATACTGAATAGAGCCAACTAGGGCAGATTTTCATTATAAAGTGATATCATTATATCAGTGATTGCAGGCTAATTCCCCATTTATACCATCTGACCACTGACCATGCTAGATCAAGAGGGTTTAATCTTCTTTGTAAATGTTCATTCCTGTTCGTTTTACTTGAGAGCAAGTAAAATGGTAGTTTAATAAGGGAAGAGATTATTTTTAAAGGGAGAGTATGTAAGAGCAAGTGCTGTGGATTTTTGTCACAATAATTATACACTTCCCTTTACCATTATTCCCTGACATATCTGTGTAAAACCAAAAAGAAATCATGTTTTCTGATTTGTTTCCTATAACCTTTTAAATGATGCCCACGATTGTTCTGACCTTTAGTGTTGACAAGTGCACATTGGACTGTTGTCTTCAGGAAATAGGTTGTAATAATAGATCCTTTTCCTTCTGGCTCATCTGACATTTTGGCATTCATCACTTTTTAAGTCTGTATTAAATTTTTTTTTTCATGAAATCATTTACCTTATACTTGCCAACAGTTAAGTTTGTCATTTTCCCCCATTCCCAAGAATTCCTTATGATGAGTAAGAATATTAATATTAATAAAAGAGCATATTTAGATATTGCTTCCAAACTTTATTTTATTAATTCTTATAAAAATTGATGTCAGAATAATTAGTCCAGTTTTACAAGTGAAAAATTTTGCAGCTTAGAGAAATTATGTGACTTTCACAACTCATAACTAGTAAGTGCAAAATAGGGTTCCAGCCTAAGTCTGTTGGACTCCAAATCTCTGCTCTTACCCACCTTTTACTTATAAGGCTATTATCTTTGCAAAGTTCTTCATACTTTACCAAATATTTGTATAAACATCTCATTCAGTCATGTAGCATGTCCAAAGCTAGTTTTTAATATTGAAATTTTGTAGACGTGTAAAATGAAGGATTAAGAAATGAAATGAGTGTCCAAGATGGCAGAGTTAATAAGTGATGGACCTGGAATTCAAACTCCGGCCTCTTGATTCCCATGTCTCTTTCTGTTGTGCCTCACAAGCCTTCATGGTTTTACACCCCATTATATCACCTAATTTAATCCTCACTACGTGCTATGTGGTTGGTGGATTTTCAGTCTTGATTTTACAGACGAGAAAACTGGATGTTCTGGGAGGTTAAGTGACTAGAAATAATAAGTGGCAGTGCCAGGGCCTGGATCTCACATCTACTGACTCCAAAATCACTTCTCACAAGAATGCCTCTTATTTAAATCCTCTTGGACATTTTATACACCAAACAAAATTAATGTTGTCTGTAAATGTAGACGTTTCACTATTGTAGCTCTGCTTTCAAGCCAAGGACAAAAACAGTTCAATAAAATATGTGTCAGAGTTGACTCCAGCCTTCTACCTTTAGAAACAGGAAGAGGTAATTCTTCATTTGGAATCAGACACAAACTTCGGGAATGACAGCACTGAACAATGAGCACTTACTGGATTTGAGCATAACCTACTCAGTTCAGATTGGTGGACTTCATAAGTGTCATAGTCTGTTTAGGCTGCAGTAACAAAAATACCATAGAGTGGGTTACTTATAAAAATATGTGTGTGTATATATATATTTCTCACAGTGCTGGTGATTGGGAAATTCGTGATCAAATTCGTGACAGATTTGGTGTCAGACAAGACTGCACCTGCTGGTTCACAGGCAGCCATCTTTTTGTTGTGTCCTCACAGGGAAAAAGGGTGTAAGTGAGCTCTCTGGGGCCTCTTTTATAAGGGAACTAATCTCACCTCCCAAAGCCTCTGCCTTCTAATGCCTTCACATTGGGGATTAGATTTCAACGTATGGATTTTGGGAAGACATAAACATTCGGTGTACAGCAATAAGTGAGTGATGCTTCTCAGTGAGCCTGAAATAATACCAAGGAATTGTGTAGGCACCATGAGAACCTGATAAAATCCTCCTGTGTGTGTGTTTGATATAAGTCTGATATATGGGCATTATTGTAATTTATTTACAGAAAAGTTAAGAGCCATCAAATTATACAAGCCATGGAGTTAATAATATACTAAATGATGCCTGAGAAAAAATAAGCATAATTTTATTTTTTTTATTCTGGCATTTAAGGAATTTTGTCTCAATGGGGTTCTTTTTGCATTTCTACAAAGCATATAGTACATTTTAATAAAAGGTAATTTTATAAGAACTGTTTCCAGACTGAGTTGAATTTACTACTATGACCTAGGCAATGAAATTAACCAAAATTAGATTTCTGATTATTTCTAAGTCTGGGAAAAGTAGGCCTTAATGATGGAACAAATGTTTAGCCTAGCAGATTAACTCTGAGCCTCCTAATGAGCTGCTAATGTTCATGGGAATGCTGGACAGAGTTTAGGATGGATACAAGAAATGAAACCCTAATAACAGTAAAATAATTAATTTGAGAATCTGTTCTGGCCATTAAAAATTCAACTTTAATAGGGAATAAAGGAAACTTACATTTTCATTTTATGCTGTGATAATTTTCTAGACAGTATAAAACCTCTGTAAAATTATATGTAGTTGCTTTTTATCAGATACAAATATGTGTGGCAATAAACCTCTAAGGACCTACTTTATTAATGGATGCCTTCTTGTGACTTTGGCCGTGGAATATAAAACAAGCAAAAAGGAACTAATAACTTTATTTATAGTAGGACAATTAGAAGAACATTTTTATTCAAGAACCAGTTTCAAAAGAAGTTTCATAGGGCAAGTCCATGTCTTTTACATAGGAGGTAGTCAGAAAATGTCACGGAGTTAATTTGATTGAAAGACTTGTATGAGATTTCAACATTTATATAAACATAAAAATACTGTAAGACTATGTTTAAAGATATTTTAAAGTCAACCTTGTTAACCTAAAAGCGTACCATACATAAATGACAATGCTATCTCTTTTTTTTTTTTTTCAAGTGGGGAGGTAGTTAGGTTTACTTATTTTATTTCTTTTTGGAGGACGTACTGGGGATTGAACCCGAGACCTCATGTATGCTAGGTATGCGCTCTACCACTTAAGCTATATCCTCCCCTAAAAAATGCTACCTCTTCACCTTTCAAAGTGAATACCTACTTGCCCTAGTGTCTACCTATGAAAGTTCTTAATTTGAGATCTGGGAGATCAAGGATGTCTATGTGAATTTACCTTGTTATGATTTCTATGATGTGCAATTTTTGACATAGCTTGTAGAGAAAATATGCAACGTGATATAATCTGAAATGAATTTTCATCTCATTATAATACTTTGTTTTAGGATTCTTGTTTATTTGCCCAAATTGCCTTTGGAACCTGTTAGGAAAAAAAAAATGTTTTCCTATGTGTAAATGTTTTCAATTCACAAAATGTCAATCGAAACTAAGTCTTAGGAGACTTAACGAACTTTTGTCATGAAAATAATTAAAATAATCATTAGATGTGAAGATAGATTTGACCTTTCAAAGTTCTGTGGCAACCTGCAACAGAAATCGTTGGCAATTCAACCATTAGGAAACACATATGTTAAGAAGAGGATGACAAAATTAAATATTCAGTCAAGTTTATTTAGGCCAAAACTAGATCAGACTCCAGGGACACAGAAAACTACATCTAGCATGCCTATATATGAATATTGTATTTAAAATACTTTGCCATGCACTTTTGTAAAATAACTTACTTAAAATATATCTTTAACCATTAAGGAACATTGTGGAAAAAGATATGTTGGGAAGGGGAGATGTTTTAGAAGTGTAGGTTGATTGAAGTTTGCCGTTTATTTTGGTGTGTACCAGGAAACAGAAGAAAGTATTGTTTAACCTGGTGGATAATGGTACCAATTTGCAAAATAGTGAAAATAGGAAGAGATATAGGATATGGAAGCGTGATTAATTCAGTTTTAAACAAATTCATTTTGAGATGTGGATGCTTGGCTCCAGGGATCTGGAATTCAAGGGAGATACCATGGCTATATGTATAGATTTGGGAATCATGTTATAACAGTGATAATGGAAGAGTGAAAGTGCATCCGATTACCCAGAGGGAGGAAAATCAGCGGTCACCTGTCCTTTGAGTTGACATAATGAGATTGTAATGGTATAAACAAACAAACAGAAACCTGAGATACTACCAATAAATGATTAATTTAATCTGTCTAGGAGAAGTTAAAGAAAATTTTATATAGATAACAACATTATGACCAAAAGTTTGGTCCTGAAAGATTAATTAGATCTTGTAGTTGTAGTGTAGGAGTAACGGGGGAGAAATAGTATGTGAGTTGGTGCCCAGGACATTTTTGAGACTAAGTACTCATCAGAATTTTGAAAATTATGAATCTGTAGTATATTCAGCATCAGCCTTGGGAGCAGTGTGACTCCCTAGACTAAGAGAAAGTATCCTCTTAGTTGTAGTCTTTATTTGCATTATTTCATGGTTTTTATCTGGATTCATTCATGGGGAGACAAAAATTTCACTTTCCAGTTAAAAGTTAGGCTTGTACATGAAAATGCCTGATTCAATTAAAATACTGATGTGAATAAATATGCATTTTGAAATCTCTTCTCTCCTGCGTTGGAGAAAAGGGTCAGAAAAATTAGAAGATGTGGGTGTGAAGGGAAAGGATATCCCTAAGTGGGAAAATAGAGTAGAAAGGGAAGGCTAGAGGCATTAAATTTCATCTCACATTTTTGTCATGAAAATTTTACAGTTATACTCAGGAGATGTGGGCAAATAGAAAATGTTTAAAAAGGTCCTTCATGACCTATACTAATTGCACACTTTTTCGTGAAAGCCCTATTCATTTGGGATGATAAGAAAGGATAGTTTCAGAGAGGGAATTTATAATGGACATTAAAGGATGGATGAGGTTCTAAAATGTGGTAAATACAATGAGGATATTTTAGACAAATGTATCATTAATGGCTCAGTTTAATAAAATTATTTGGGAAAGAGAAAATGAATCAAATTGCCTATTACAAATCAGACATATTGGAAGGAAAAAATGTCTGGAAAGTAGATAGAGGTCATATTATAAAGTATCTTTAATTCTGAGCTAATGCCTTTGGACTTGATTCTGTGGGCAATGAGAAGTTATTTTATGGTATTAGGCAGAAAATTACATAATCAAAGTAGAGTTCAAGAATAATTAATCAAATAAAAGTAGGTAGAATGGTGGTGAGGTGATAAGGTTACTCTCTGTAAGTTCTCTGATGGTAGGACCCTTTGTTTTGTTCACTGAATCTCCCCTTTCACTTGGAACAGTCAGCTCTATGTATACGTTTATTAATTTGCCAGCAATATGTTTTTATTCATACGGACATTTGGTCTATGTTAAACAAATTTGCAGTACCACTGAGATGGGTAGATGTGTTCAATTGGTTCCAAAACCTACCCAACTCTTTGATGTAATTATTATTCAAGTAATTATTGAGAAATATTTTGGACACATCCAAAGACACTGTTTTACAAAAAACTTAATTAATGTATGCTTTATTCCTCTCCACTGAAGAAACATACACACTTTCTTGCTATATGTCTTCAGCAGTTTTATATTTACTGATGATGAATCACTTATTTATCCATAGAAATACCATTTATATGTCTCTTTGGTTCAGTTAATTTTGTATGGTGTGAAATTCTCTGCCTAGAATTGGTTGGATGTAACTTCAGTGCTTATAATACTGGGTTTTAGAGCTTTGGATTACCCACGTAGAGCAAATACCTGATGATATTGTGCTTACCCTTGAACTTAATCCTAACTATGGCTATTGGCATTTAGTTTTCCGCACTATGGACTAAGTCCCTAAATGAGCGAGAGTGGGCAAAGTGAAACTCACTGAACTGTGCACTAGGATATAGGCCTGACTTTCTGCTGAGCATCCTCTGTGCCCTCTGTGAAACACCAGCTCTGCAAGGTTAATCTCGGACACCCTGTTCAGAGACAAATCAATCTGGGAGCACCTGTGCATTACCTCTCTGGCACAGTCCTCAGGGATGTTAGTGTATGAAATGCTCTGAGTGTTCCTGCAATAAGGAAACCTGATTATTTTAATTCATTCTTATGCACCCAGAACTACATTTTGAAGAGATTTTTTTTTTTAAACATCCCAAGGAAGTAGTTCCATAGAATCCACTTTGGAAAATACTGATTTTACTTCATAGATGAGGCAAACTAGGACTCCAGAGACTAAGTCCCAAATAACAGTTAGTTGGTGGCAGAATAAAAACTAGATTCTGTTTTCAAGCCCTTTTTCTAGGTTCTGTTGATAAGAACCCCAGATGCTCTGCAGTTAGAATTTAGACCAAGCGAATCTTCATGACCATTAAGAGGCCATGTATAGAAGTTAGAGTAGGAATATTTCCTGCTGATGTGACTGACAAGTATTGACAGAGAATTTCACAAACATTGTATAGCTTTTAAAGTATCAGTGTTAAAAACACTGATTTTTGTTTCTCACTTTGACTTTAATAATAAATTTTTACAAATTATGTTACTGACTTATTTCTCATTTTTTTTATCATGTAGAGTTTTCCACACCCCTCCAGACTACCTGCAACTGATAAATAAATAACAATAAAACTATTTAAAAGAGCAAATTCAAAGGTGAGAATTTAGTTTTGTAAGAGGATGCTACTCCACTATCATTTCTTTAGGTTGATAATGTGTTTTTCATCCCCTTTAATAAACTTTGATATGATATATGTGTAGCTCATGCCATTAGTAATCTTGCGGAAAGAAGATTTATTCAATTAGTAACCTATCCAACAATTGTTGAGCAGTTGTAGATGTCAGTCACTGTGCTGGGCTCTATTAATATACTGGCAACAAGAAGGCCCTTGTCCTCAAGGAGCTGGCAATCAAGTTCACACATTGAAGCTCTATTTAGTATTGAAATAAATCAGAAAAATAAATCAGTTTGACATATCATTTGGTTTCCCAAACCACTCAGTATTAGCTCTGCCTTCTTAAATGTTTTACCTATATTCCTGAGATATACTTGGTTTACTGGTAAAGTCAAATGGAAAAAATTTGAATTTATCTATTGTAATGCTTTCCTCAGCACATCTTCATTTTTAAAACAGAGCAAGTATCCTGTAAAGACACTATGTGAACATAAGCCTTCACACAGAAGTATGATTTCTTTCCTTGGCAAACAGCATAGTTAACTGAACTGAAGCTGAAGATTCTGTGGAAACTAAACTTGATGCTCTCAGCCACGAAAAAACAAAAGGGACCCACATCAAAGATACATATCATGATCTGTGCCATTGCTGACCAACAGCTGAGGTTTGGATATTTTAACAAACATTACTCTAATCATTTCCAGTGCTGAACTCTTTTGGGAAAAGGGAATGTAAAATTATAAATGATAAAACTAATACATTTTCTTTATTTAATGCTGAAGCAGAAGACTGATCTAGGGCAACTCACAAGTGGCTGATACTGACTCATTAGGGAGAGTAAAGACTTGGACTCTATGCATGATGCCTGGAGTACCAGCGAGTGAGCAAACACACAATTTGGAAGGTTATGTAAGATATAGGTGTATGGGTGAATAGAGTCATTCCACTCTATCTTCCTTTGTTCTGTAGGGAGGTCTGCATGACCTTCAGTGATCAAGGCAGCCTTCAGGGAGTTTGCAATCAGTTGTGTCAGAAGATTTCAGAGCCCTGAGTTCACTGCCACTTATATCTGAAGTCTAGGAAAGGAATAGTGTGTCCACTACTACATAAGGGAATTCCATTCAGTACAATATTTTTTGCCTTCCTGTACTGTTACTGTGTCCTTGGGCCCACACGAGATCTGACTATGGCCTACCAAAAAGTAATCTTTTTTTTAAAATTTCTTGGACTCATTTAGTTTTCTGTAACATAGTAGGACAAAAAGGCCTGCTTAGTGACATATGGGTAAATTGAAAGATATCTTAGAAAATTATAGTTTTGTAATAGTCTGGAAAGTACGGTAGAAAGGGCTGGGAATTTGGATTCAGCTGGACCTTGAGTTCAAATCCTCACTCTAACTATTTCTAGTTTGTAACTTTGGACTGTTTGTTTCCTTAGGATTCATCTCACTCTTCTGTAAAATATAGCAACAGCAGCAACTTTATAAAGTACTTTTAAATATTTGATTAGTGTTTAGTATGTCACTAATGGTGGAAAGATTATAATCATTATTTGATTATTTACTGTCTATGATTGACAGCTACGAGACTGCAATACTTTTTATTAGGATTGATTATATTATTGTACTTTGTATTTTCAGCAATATGCATGTATGGATTTTTTGTTTTTAATATCTTGATTCCTCCAGTTTCCTTTTTGGAAGTCAGAAAAGCATGGGTCATTGAAAATGATGATGATGATTATTCCAACACTTCCCTCATCCTCAGCTTAATGTTCATTCATTCTGAGGTTATCATCCCTGTGAATTATCCCAGTAATTGCTTGGGTCAGCAGTATTTTTTTAAGAGTCTTCCGTTTTATTTAGGCTTTTATCCAGCCAATTTTACAATATCCCCATTCAATTCTTTGAAGCCTGGATTTATGAACTGTAGTGCATGATTTCTCAGGAAGATAGAGAAGTTGGGTTCATGATAATCAGTATACAGTAAATCGATTTATGTGAAAGCCCTTTTCCTTAAAGAAAGTAATTTCTTCCCTCTTTGGCTTGTCTTTGCTCTTCAGCTGTACCCAATATAGCTGGATATAAAGTAACCATTTTTTATTTCAACTAGAAACATGGAAGATTATAAAATTTTAAGGATTAAAAACACCCCTACACACACACTAATTGAAAATGTAATGATAAGAAGGAAATAAAGAACCTAAACGTTCTTCTTTTTTAAGGTCCTAAATGAGTAATAAATAGTGTCAGATGCTAGTGCTTTATCCATATGTTTAAAATTATCCAAATAAGTTAAATGAGATAGAACTAAAGGATCCGGTAACTGTATTAGGTTGAGGACAGAAATATTGATTACACTCTAAAGAAACTTCAGTACAAAAATATTAGTTGGCTGAAGATAGATTTTGAATAAAATGTTTAAAATAAAATTGTCAGCAATTAGGTCATACTTGTTAGCTCAACAGTGACCAGGTATGGAGTTTGTGATTTAGAGCTTCAAAGCCTGCAGGTCAGGAATGCACGAGATCATCTATTTGCTCAGTTTTATGTCGAAGTCTACTGTATTTAAATAGTAAACGAAAGGAGGAAGGCTTAGAGACATTAAAATGCAATGAGACTGAAAAGGAGGAAGAGTGGAAAAGCTATTAAAAGTTTTAATTTTACATGAACCTAGTTCTTATAAAGAAGAGTGTGATTGAGCGCTGATGAAACTATCGTTTTCTGTTGATCCTCCTTCTCTCCAATAAAACTTCTTAAAAGGCTTATATACTTACATCATCACCACTCTGCTGAAACTGCTCACGGTAATGCCTCTGAGAAGTAACTTTCTAGGTAATGGTATGTTTTCAGTCTCTTTTTGACTTATCTGTAGTGTTAGAAAGTAAAGAACACTTCTTCTTGGTAAAACTTTTCTTGGCTTCCGTGTTTAAATATATTTTCTTTCCTATTTTTCTCAATACCAAAATATTCCAGATCTTCAAGTTTCTGTTCTTAAAATGTCTCCTTATTCATATAAGTCTCATATCATGATCATAAATTGTGAAAATTTCCAAATATCTCTCTTTCCTAATGACTGTATTTATTCAGTTGTTGACCATCTCCTCATGGTGATGCCACCAAATGCCTCAAGTGCAATATGTTAAAAAAAAAAAAAAGAAATTATTATCTCTGCCCTCAAACCAAGTCCTTCTAAAAATAAATTTCCCTAGATTTAAGTAGTACTTGTATTTTTCAAGAAATCTAAGCTCAATCAATTAGAAATGATGTCATCTGTTTACCTACTCTTGTCTTCTCATAGACCCTTCACCTCTTTCAAGACTAAAAATTCCACCTTGACCATGACTTTTCCATCTGTCTTCTCCTTTGCATGTTCTTTGTTGACCATCTGGCCTAGTCTGTCATGACTTCTGGCTAGGATAATATCTTCAAACTAAATACACTGCCTGTTTTAAGAGTCTTCATTTCAACTCAGACTATACAAAGAAGATTTATGCTTTCCTTCTTTTATCCTCTCGTTGGGCTCTCTAGGTAAACTATGTACATTACACTGTCTGTCACTGTATATCCTTCTCATCTGTTTACCCTTAGGTCTCTTTACTATTCTGGGAATTTCTGGGACCATATATTTCCAACTCTGTACCCTAGCCAATAGGGCAAAGCTGAAAACAAGTAGAGAGCTTAATAACTTCTTGGTGAAAATAATGGTTGGATGAATGAATGAACGAATGAATGAATGAAGGGAACATTTAAGGTATTACTGTTCTAATTCTCCTACCTTGGGAAAATTATTAACAGTTCTAGAGTCCCTTTTTTTCAGTATATAAAAGGGTCATAACATATATTCCAGAAGATTACTATGAAAATATCACACAGTATATGTGAAATCACTTAGCTTCCTATCCAGTTCATAGGATACTCTAAAAAAAAAAAAAAAAAAAAATCCTCCTCCCAGACTCCTTCTAGAATACCCCTTATCTACTCTAAAACATCTTTTTACCTACTGAGATTCTTCCCAAATACCCAGGTCAGCATCTGAAATCATCTATCATTTGCCTGCAGATGAATTTTGGAACCGTATGCCCCACTTCTCTCATATGCTCCTATTCAACCCTAGCAGATGGCACGCCACCCTGTGACCTCATTCCCTAGGTCGTACCTCTTTACCTGTGCTCCTCTTGTTCTCTCCTGCTGAAAACTGCTCTGTTGACAGCTCTTACTCATCCCCCTTTCTAACTCTCTAAATGATTCCCTGTCTATAAAGAACCATCTCACATCACTATTCCTCTGGCCATTTTCCGAAATCTTCTAATACAGGGAGATATGATCACTACCTTCTTGAAGTTCTTTAAACCATTATGGATCTTATGACACTTCTGGTATGTCTATCACTGTGTAAGTATTTTGCATCTCCTCCATTGCTGAGTGTAAGCTTATTGAAAGCAGGGAAATATTCTTTGTCTTTTAATTTATTGAGGGAATTGAAATAGGAATTGACTCAGACTCTTGTTATCTCAAGAGAAAAAATTTTGAATTCATTTTGAAGCATGGCTATTTCTTGGTAAGATTAGACAAGTACATCTCAGTTTCACCTTGTTTTCTGTTCAGATTCTAAGTAGAGTTTAATTAGTGGTGATATTGGTGATTTGCCTTCTATAGCTGCCTACCCATTAATAGCTAATTGGGATGACCAACTTATTTCACAAGGGTCACTGAGCATCTGTTAGATAATGATGGCTTTCAGCCATTACTAAAGATGAAAGACAAATGTTTCTCATTATTTATAACACAATTTGGTATTTGGCAAAAATCAAAAGTATGTACTTTGCCAAAAATGGTTTCCTTTCATTATTGGACCAGTATGTATTTCAAAGGAAATTTAATCTGTTCACTTACTTGTAATGCAATAAAATGTCACTTTAAAATCTATTATCTCTCCATAAAGTCCTGTATTGATTTGATAACCCATCTTTTTTTTTTTTTGTACTAAGTACATAAAAAATAAGGTAGGTTTTTAAATAATTGTGCAGGATTGATTTGATACCCTGAAAACATACATATTGTAAACTAATGCTTTAGAGAAAACAAAGAGAAAGATATGATAGCTGCTTTCAAAGTCTCATAATTAGAGAGTCCAATTAGAGAGAGAGAGAAAGATGCATGTGTATGTATAGTGTGACATCCACGAAGTCCTTTTGAATAAGAACTGAGTTGTGAATTAAGTAGCTCAGGAGACTAGCAAGCCGGGGAACAATAGCCCCATGTGTTCAGTATCGATTGCAAAGACAATTGTGAAATATCAGTAATAGAAGAAAAGCTGAGGGAAGTGTGGCTGTATTTCTAACATGATTTTTACAAGGCAGTTTGTGCTTAACTAACTTGCTGGGATGCTTGAAAATAATGCATTGTGAGAGATAAGAAAAGTGGATATAGTACACTTTGATTTTCATAAAAAGATGTTGACAGCTTTACGTGAGAGATTAATGGCTAAGATAGAGAACTGTAGAGTAAACGGTAAGGACCTTTGTACATAGGAAACCGTTTAAAGAAAGAAACAGTTTTTGAGGACAAAGTTATTTCAAGTAAAAAAGAATTTCAAATGTAGTAACCCGTTATTACAGGGGGCACTGCACTTTAAATTTCTAAGTTTAAAACACTCAATTTTCATTCTTCCGCTTTACCTTTTCTAATTTATTATTATCATTATTTATTGTATTAGGTTCCCCAAATATGTATTATGTTAACTACAAATTATACTAAAAGTAGTAGTGTATTCAACAAGAAAATGCAGACAAATTTAAGTACAGTGAATGACAACTTTATCTTTTGCTGAAAAATGAATGACTTGCTGTTGCAAAGTAGGAACTCTGAACTGAATGACATAAACTTTAAAAATATTTTGCCAAGAACATGTTTGTAGATCATCAAATAAAATTTTAAAAAACCTATCCTTGTATGTATAAGGATAACAATTAAAAAATACCGTATTTTCCAATCAAATTAAGACCAAATGAGTATGATTTCTCAAGTTTAACAAAAGATTTGTCTGTTTATTGAGTTTTCTTTATGCCTCCTTGTTACTCACTTTTTATCTACTTAACCTTGAGTTTTTTCACATGTTCCAGAAATTAGGAAAGAAAACACTATGCTGTGAGTGGCTTCCATTTGTTTTCCTGAGACAAGTAGGAGTGTGTTCTATTTTCAGTGCATCAAAGCTAGAACTGGACATCACTGAGTGATATTTATAGTAATATGAACAAGCAGGTAAAAACAAACTCCCTAGACAGTGGGCATTCCTGTTTGTTCCAAATGGTATATTCCATGTTGAAACCAGAGAAGGAATCCAGAGATTCATGTCTGTGCTTCAATTTAGAAAAATCAGAAGCAAAACCTCTAAAGCACAATGGGAATAGGATGAATGCCAAGGCTTGCCAAGGCTACTTCTTGTTCTACAGGTGATTTCTTCTCTTTTATAAACCATTTGCACAGTATCTTATTTCAAGTTCTCATGTTATTCAAAATATACACACATACACTTTTTTTTTTTCAAGCATCAACTATGTAACGGACACTGTGCTTGTTACTGGGCATCATCACAGTCAGCCAGAGTCCTTTACAGTTAAACAGGGAGGATAAATGATTAAGCAAAGGATTTTGCAGTGCAAGGTAATAAAGCAAGATAGTTAGTGTGCTGGGGGCAATGCAAGTATTAGGAGAGATCCATTCAGCCTATCTAGGGGCATGGAACAGAGCGATCAGGAAAGGCTTTCAAAAGAAAAGATATCTAAGGTGAGGTGCTTAGGTCTTATCACCTGGGACATTTCAGTTAATCCTCACAAAACAGCCTTTTCAAGTTCATATCACTATCCTCATCTTAAAGAATCAAATGTGAAGGCTTATAAAAATTAAGGCATCCCTAAATTTTTAAGGCTAGTGAGTAAGAATTGTGATTCAACTCCTTGTTGTTCTGAATTCAGGGTATAATTATCTTTGGAGAAACCATATCAGTATTTCCCTAGATTTCAGTTCATCTGTTTTTAAGAGAACATTAAAGTGATGGTTTTCTTTTTCACTCTTCAGATTTGCTTTTTATAGTGATTCAGGGAAGTAATGACTCATACAACAGAATCCTGACCTTGGGAGATGACTCAGTCATAGAGATAGGAAAATTCACAGCAATCCGGTAAGGAGAGGTCCAGCCAGAAATTCATGGCTGAAATTTCAGCTTTTCCTTAGTCACGGTGGAATTTTACATTCCTTGGAGGCACTTGCGTTCCTGAGCCAGCCAGGCACTGAGATATGACAGGTCCAGCTGTCCACTAGGCGCTCCTACTGGATGGAGCCTCTAGCAAGAGAAACAATCGTATTTGGAGAGGTTCTATGTGTGTGTTGTGTAAGAAAGAGCTCAGATGAAATTAATGTAAATTATATGTTAGTTACATATTCATATTTTGCTATCCTTCACTATTCTCATAATTATAAATATTTGTTTTCACTTCATGTTCATTTTCACACTGAATGTGTCTCTCCTCCCTCCTCTCACAACACACACATGCACACACACACACAAACACAACTCTTGAAGCAGATGCATACCTCTTGAAGCAACAAAAATTTAACAATAACCAAAGAGTTGATCAGAGAGAAAAGTTAAGTATATTTTAGATTTCTCAAAAGGAAAGAAGCCCAAGAGACTACCAACATACATATTTAAAATATATAAGTATTAACTAAAATTTCTAGTGTATTTGAATTTGAATACTGAGTAAACAGACAAACAAAAGAATAATCAAAGTCACGCATTTAGTTAAATTAAGACATTGTTACTAGTTTTAAGAGACTAGATAAATATTTTTTAATTTACTTTTGCATGGAAGATTATAATGCAGCCTGGCTCAGATTTCCAGCAACTTTAAGCATATACTTAAAATAGAAGGAAGTGAGACTTTTAAAGCAATTTCTTTACAAGTCCACGTTCTCCATGAAGAATGTCTTCAGAACACTACAGGCAATCTGTAAACTAATATCCTAATAATTTTCACACAGATTCAATTGTTTGTTTTCCCTGTCCCCAAGTAGTAGAAGCTGAAGATTGAACAGGAGAAAAATTAGAAGCAAGTATGCTTATGGCTTTAAATAAGGAGTTAAATAGCTTAACAGTAGGAAAAAAATACAAAATATAGCATTCCAGGTATCAAAAAGTTTCAAATTGTGATATAAATACCCTTAAAGTATTTGATGACTTTCAAAAGTTTGTGTAGGAACAGCTAATTTTAAAAAATGTCTTGACTTAAATTTTCATATGTGTTCTTTCCTAAAACTGACCTGACCTGCCTGAGGGTAGAGGTCTGTGGTTGAACTGGTTCCAGTTCCAGCTTTTGCATTTGCAGTCATCTTTCTCAAAATCTCTCAAACATACAGAATCTGATCACTGAGCATAGGCCAAAGTGTGAAACCTACAGGAACTGAAACAAAGAGACTATATAAAATATTAGTGTTGATGTTGGTACAACAAATAACTCTAGAATCTGCTAAATTCTTTTGAGTTTAGTTTCCAATTGCTTTCATCACATCTGCATGCACATCTACATGAAGATACAATAAATTTATAAATTGATAGAGCATGGGGCATTTTTTTTGGTGATAGGTTACTGTAATTGTAGCACTCTGTTGGAGTTAAAAAATTGAGTGGCATTGCTATACCAGAGCTCTTTCCATTCTTACAGTTTTATTTAAGAAAACAAGGCTTCCCAGAATCGATTCTAGACCCTATTTTACATAACCAAATTTTATCCTCATTTGTGCAAGAAAGTTTATCCATGTATCTAGATAAAACCACCTCATTAGGATATCCATTATTAACTATATAAAGTAAAAGTTCAATAAATAGTTATCAAGATGTATGATATATATGATTTGATCAATTGTATACTATTAATGATTGTAAAAATAAATTCCTCCAAAATATTTTATACACTTAGATTCTTCCAGCCATAAGAATTTTGTAGATAATTTACATGTTTAATTTTATTGCAGAGAAGGCAAAGTATCAATAAAAGCCTTTAATTTTTAAAATTAGATAAGGATCAAATTATACGGCAAAAGTGGAGTGAAAATACGAGTTTGAGGAGAAAAATAAACAAGGTAGCATTTCTTTTAAAGTAGAGCGTGTTCACCTTTTTAAAAAAGTGACTGATAGTGAACATCAAATCATTATATAATTTAGACTTTCTTGGACACACTTAAAAGTGAGAATTAACACATTTGAAAGTGAAGATTAGTAGTTTTATTTTAAAATAGCCATATTTATATTGATTGGAAATTATAATTCTTGCAAAGACCTTAGCTTACAAAAATTTAGGGGATAATGTAAAAACATGCAATGGTTTACATAGTGTAGAAAATCATTTTATGAATCATAAAAGCAAAAAGAGAACAATTGGTCAACTTGACTTCATCTCACTGAGTTTAGGAAGATCACTGTGCTCGTGCAGTCTGCAAATAGAGATTCATACCCATGTCCTAGAGTTAGGAGGAAAGTTAACTCATAAAACCTTATAATAATTATAAAGTATTTACATATATATTTTGCTTTGTAACTTTGTAAATCTATCTCCCATGAGCAGTTTTATTTAATCTTATACCAAATTAGGAATTAGTACAAGTGGTGCTAACTCCATTTTGCAAATAAGTGAGTAAGGCTTTAATAGAGTTACTTTAATTGAGTTGAGTTATTTGCTCAAAACAATTGCTAACAAAACAAGGAAGTTGGTATCTGGGTGTAAGTTTTGCATCTCAGTATAACTTTTTTAAAAAAGCAACAACACTGAAGCTCTCTCTCTGTGTCTCTTTTTTTTAAACACATTCTACCTAGAAGATAGGGAAGTACCAAAAAAAAAAAAAAAAAAACCTTTTCTGGAAGTTCAAGGAAGGTAAAATAGAAGTACTTCCTTCAAGGTATAGCATTCATTTATCTGCAAAATTATTTCCTGTGAACCAGCCCTGGGCTATGATGATGTAAGTAATGTTTTGCTCTATCAAGCCAGATTCTACGCATGCCTTTTTTTCCCTCCTTCAAGCTGCATTTTATAGCACAAGGGGCTTTTGGTCATTGGTGATGGTGGTAGTTTGTTTTGTTTTAAACACAAAGTTAACCATAGGAAGGTGGGCTGATAATAGTTACCCTTAATTACACACTTAACCGTATGCTTGGTTGGCTCCATCCTGAACCCATTAAACAAAGAAAGCCTCATAGCAATCTTCTCAAATCAATAATTTTACTAATCCCATTTTACAGGTGAGGAAACTAAGGTAAATTAGTTTGCCGGAGATTCCACTCCAAGTACACAAGGAAGCTGACATTTGAACCCCAGTATTAGCTATAATTGATCACTACACTATGCTGCCTCTCAGGGACAAATAATTTGTTCCTGTGATCTAACAAAAACTTAAATTTGAGACTATTTTTAGCTTTTAGCATATTTTGAGAAAATATAATCAGTTTAAATTTGCTTGCAGGAGGCAGATGAAAAAAAAATCCTACATTTTTTTTCCCTCTGGAGTACATTCACTAATTTGTATTTTAAGGCATAGTTCATATTGAAATATGGTTTAGTCAATTTTCTCAAGAGGGAACAGATAAATATGGATTAATGGCTACTTTAGTTAATGATTGCAAGGCTGGTTTTAATTAATTGTGCTATGTAGCCATTTTTTATTCTGAAAATAAAATTTGTGCTCTGAATACCTTTTATTAGAAAAAAACTCAAGAAGAAAAATCCAACAGTGACCAATAGGAAGTTTAAAGGTCAACATAAGCAGAGAGAGAAAAAGGGAATAATTATTTTTGCTTTTTAAACATCTGTATTTGCTGATGCTGTAAAGTAGCAGATACTTAATTAGTTTGACAAAAACAGAGTTTAGAACACTTCTGTATATCTATTTGTTATTTTTCTTATTTTATTTGTATTTATATGCAAATAGAATATTTTCCAAATGACTTAATATATAAAGATGTGTAATGGAAGGAAGGAGATGTTTGATGAAAAGGAGTAGAATTGCTGATTTTTTTTTCTTTTGGTACAATTCCATGTTGTTTTTTCCCTTGTTTTAAGAATGAGGTGTCTGTATCTGGCTCCATCCCTAAGCGGATGGGATGGAGAGGCTTGCCTGGAGCCCAGGGCTTTATCCCCCTCACTTCTCCGGACCTGACTGCATTCTCCCTCTCTGGCACCGGTATTTTAAACACCTCCTGCGTGCATTCTGAATGTAGTGTTCATCCCTTTACAGCTCCTGAGGTGAAAGTCCAACCTCTCCAGGAAGCAGCTGCCAGGGAGAGAGCACTGCAGACAGAATTCTCCCCACAGCGGTTCAGAGCACCTGCCAGTTAACAAAAATCTTGAAACCCTTCCAGATCCAAATATCTCACATTTAAGCCCATGTGGGAGAAAGCAAGCTGGTTTAGTTGAATTCAAAAACTGAAAAGTAGAAATGACAAAGAAATTTCCAATTTGATTCCTGATTAAAACCAGTTGAACAAAACTAGTCTTTAACGTCCCCCGTATGTAACACCTCTTCTTGTGTATATTTTTTGCCTTCTGTATCAATCCTGCATTCATGCATGCACCTTTTTTAATGTAGGGATAACAAGACCTACCTACCTTGCAAAATGCCCTTGTGAGTGTTAAGTTAGATCATATATTAAAGTATTAGCCATACCACTTAACCCGAAGTCATCATTCAGCAAATGGAATTTATTATTATTATCAAGACATGATGATCATAGACTTTAGTAATAAGCCAAAAATGTCAATATTTTGCATGAAGACTTTCCTACTTTCTTTAATTATAATATGCAGCCTTTCTTTCACTCTATCCATGCCTATTTTACTTAATAAATGTTAATTCATATGTTGAGTGATTTATAAGCAATGTATTGAAACACTGTATATGTAAAAATTCCATGGCATTGCCTCTTCTGAACACAGCCAGACACGTTAACATGGAAGCTTGACTTAAATGAGACAGTGGAAAGAAAAAGATAAGGCAATTTGCAATTTATAGTTTTGTAGAAAAGCAGTGGTTTAATTATAAGTTTTGAAAAGTGATTTTAATGTTTGGAATTTAGAGATTAATCCAAGACCAAATTTTAATGACTTCCTAGGCATTTAAAATATTGGGTTATAAACATGTATTTTTAAGTATAGAATTAATATAAATTGTGCATTAAAATAAGACTAAAGGTATGAATTTATACCATTGCTTGATCACATTAAAGTTCATGTCTTTTAGAAATTATGTATAGAATGTGTGAAGGCAAGAAAAACTTTTTTAAAAAAGCTTTATTATTTTGAGTGTTTTTCCCTCTAATTTGCAATATTAAAAAAATTCTGTTGTTTGAAAACGTGTTGTAATCAGACAGTAGCTCATAATTTTCGATCTCTTATCCCAAGACATTTTTAATATAGCTTTGTTACTACAAAGGAGTACTAGAATTAAATATATAGGAAATCGATTTCTTTCTCTCACAAAATAAGAAATCGATGTCATTTGGTATGTTTTTTTCCTTTTGTGCTACTACATAAAAACTAAAATATGCCCAACATGGTATAATTTTCATTGTAAACATAAATGTACACGTGCCATTCATATCACTAGATACTTATGCCTAGGGGTTTAGTGAAATTACATCATAACACAGTTATTTCCATGCATTACAAATTTCAGTAGGAAAGTCATCTGTAAGTTACATAACCTCTTGGTACCTCACTCCCTTCTCTGTACAATGGGGGAAGTTATAGTAGTTGACAGTACTTATTGCAAAGGGTTGCTGTGAAGATTGAATGAGAGGTAGATACAGTGTGCTTAGAACAGTATCTGGCAGATAATAATGTTAGTATATTATTATTATCTATGCAACGGTATTGAACTGTTACCTGCAGAAGTGTGTTTCTCACTTAGATATCACTTTAAATATATTTTAAAATATAATTCTCATCACCTGTAAGGGTGAGTGCTTCTCTAAATAACTAAGCTCATTGGACAAACTGCTGATTGTGTGGATTTCCCTTGACAAGGTCTAGCATGCCCTACACTGCGGAAATAGAAAGATAATAGGAAGTATTTCTGCCCCAGAGAACTTACCACCATAGTAGCAGTGAAAGATAACTTAACATGTTAAGTCAGCCATATTATATGATCATATTATTGTCCAGGGAATATTACCTATTATATAATCATATAATTTATATATACCTACAGCTATATGTGTATATGTATCTGTTTCCATATCTGTATCTATGATATTATCTAGGGAATAACCAGCATGAAAGACAAGAAGAAAGTGCCTTAAACACAAAGGCAGGTGGGTGAGGAGATCGAATTTGTTCTGTTCCGTTTGATCTGTTTCACTCCCCTTACCTCATTTTGGCCTTGAAACAGGATACCAAAGCTCTCTTTGTGTGCAGAATTAGCATGGAGGTTGTATGAGGTTCTGAATTAAAAAAAAGTTTTTTTGCTGTGTGCTTTTGAAAGTCCTGTCAAATTTAGAACTTTATGATACAATGAAAAGACAGCTGTGAAGGTAGCTGGCCAGTCCCTTCATAGGAGTATCATTTTCACATGGTGTAGCTTTGAATCCAAGGGAAATTATACTTTTCTTCTTTTATTAATTAGTACTTTTCATAGGAGCTTTCATTAATCAACATGTCTTGGGAAAAGCTGATCTCTTTGCATAGAGCTGAATAAATCCTGCTGTGCTGTACTGGTAAAGGTGCTAAGGCTGATGTTTTTGGAGTATGCTACGGGGAATTAGAGATATGAAAAGAAAAAAAAATCATTCTTCAACAACCACAGGCTGTTTTTCTTAATAGAGTTAAAAAAAAATAACCTAAATATGCTGATTTCCACTAAGCTCTCTGATATGCACCTTTCAGATTTAATCACCACAGGAGATAGTATCACAGAGTCTGTTAGAATTATTCCAACAGCATTTTGTTCAACTATCACATCACCTAATAGGACTTTATACTCCCTAAAATAGGGACCTGCCTAATGTGTTGTAACATCATTTATGAAGGAGCGCCTTAAAAGAGTTCAGGAAGCAGCCGTGGCATTCTCATTAGAAAAGCATTAACTGTCTTAAGCTTGGGTTTAAATAAATAACAATCTCGTAACAAAATGCGATATTCAAGCTATTTCTATACACTTTCCCTACAACCAGATGTTTGGAACGATGTATACAAAACATCCAGATGATTGACTGAAAATTTAAGTCTCTGTCATGGTATTTGTCATGGTGGTAACACAGCTTACACTGAGGAGTGTAGTTTTGGAACCGTTTCACTCATCTCCCTATAAAGTAGGTAGTCTAGCAGAGTTTTTAACTGAAGTGGAGAGGGGGGGTTTCTTTCAAAAAAAGCCATGCTGTACTCAATTAAAGGATGTATTCACTATTGAACATTTTCATTCAGATTATTTCATTACCTGGACTTCAAAGGGATCCTAAGATCACTAGCTGTTAAAATGTTCTGTTTGGAAGTCCAGGGATGCAAAATGATTCAAGGCTGTGCCTGAGAGCTGTTGCTTCATCCTGCTCCCATCGATGACTTGATCATCTTTGCTTCACCAGCACATGAGTTCCTCCATCTAAACAGGGGAACCCTCACCTCTGCTGTTATCTGACTCTAAGAATGCGTAGCAGAGTCTGCCACTGTGGTTAAAAGTGCAGGCCACCTGGCTTTGCTCAAGATACGATCTCCCAGTACCTTCGTCTCTTCATCGATAAAATGAGGATAATAGTATCCGTGGGTTTATGTGAGGATTAAATAGGGTAACAAATGTAACGTGCCTAACAAAGTGCCCAGCACATACCAAGCAGAATACTTACTGGTTTAACATGGTTGCTGAAGTACAGGGTCAAATGCTGTAGCTCCTTCTTCTTTCGCGTAGTTCTGAGCCCAGCCCATCTCTGCCCGCCACCCACCCCTTTACACTGTTCCCTCAGTGCTGAGACTGGTTCCGCACTGACTGCCTGATGCCCAGTTCGTCCTCCCTATCACACGGAAGGTATTGTTGTGCTACAGATGTTTGCACTTAATTACATGTTGTCACAGTTAATGTGGCTTTGCTTGCCAAACTAGTTTGCACTCTGAGGATTTTGATATACTTGACCATGTTATTCCTTCTTCTAAAAGTATTTTAATCTTTGCCTTCATTTATCCACTCAGCAAATATTTGTACTTATTGTTCATTAAGCATAGGCCCTTAGAATATACAGAAGTGACCAAATAAACAAAGTTCCTGGATCTTACTTTTTGCAGGGAGAGACGGAAAATAATCCGTCGGGTGAGTGGATAATATGCCTAAGTGGGAGTGTTGGAAACAGTGGTGTTCCTTTTGCTGTTTCACACATTAGGTAGTTCAGTGTAGACCTACGAAGATAGGGAACACACCATGCAGACCTCCGGAGGAAGAGAGTTCCAGGTGGGAGAAACAGTAAGAAATGTCCGCTTCCTGGGGCAAGAGCATGTGTGACTTGTGGCAAGCACAGCTAGAGGCCCAGGGTCGAGAGCAGAGTCCACGGGAAAGAGCAGGAACCATAAGGTCAGAAAAGCTTCAGGGGACCAGATTCCATGGGACTGTTGATCGCCCTCAGGATCTGAGTCCTTTTATGAATGAAATAGGAAGGCTTGGGTGGTGGATGATCTAATTTAAACTCTATGAAGTTCATTCTGTTTACTGTGGGGAGGATGGGGTCAAGAGCAGAAGCTGAAGACTCTCAGACAATTATAATAATCAAATTATAACCGCAATTTAATTACTATATTTTTACCTCCTGCCCTTCATGATGGCTATTCATGAATATACTTTATCATCCTTGCTAAATTATAAATTCTGTGTGAGCCAGGATTCCAACAGATTACGCTTTTAGACATCAGAGTTTTTGGTGCCAAAGAGCACAAACTAAATCCTCACACTTTGCACTTCTTCCACCTTCCCACTCTCCTCCGTAACACCCTAAACACTCTCCTTCTTTTCAGAATTTCATCTTAATACAGCACGTACATATCAAGCAGTGTCTCTTTGTGTAAAGGGGGAAAAAATTAGGGTGACTATGGAGAGCAAAGAGGAAGCAAAGAGGCAGGAGACAGGTCCTTATGCCAAAGAAGTCGTATGTGTGTGTTCCTGGTTCATATATTTTACATGATCATCTTATAGTTGACCTTAAAACTATGTATGATCTATGTAAGTACCCTTTGATTTTATAAAATAGAAAGCCATCCCTCGGCCTTGCTATTTACACTTTGTAAAATTCTGCATACGGCAATTTGACTTATTTATGTTCTAATTCAGCAATGTAGTTTGGGAACAATTCCACAGAAATTCAAAGAAATAACACCCCAGTTGTTTTCCCTGAGTCTCATTCAAGGGTCTTCCTAATGTATGTCTTGAAAAGCTTTGGATTGGGACCAATAACAATTATGAAATATAGTTATCTTAGCCAAGGGGACATAAAGGGCTCTTTTTTTTTTCATTTTTCACAGTGAAAAAATTAGGATCTATTCTTCTATGAAGGTCTCTGACATGCCAAAACAGGAATAATGCTTATGCTAAGACTGGGAGTTGTAACCCAGATCGGGTCTATGAAAGTTCTAGTGTCTAAAGACTAGTTCATCTCTGTGGTCTTCCTGATACCGCCCACCCCCACCCCCAATAAAAGTAAAGCTACTGCTGTCTCTCGGGAAAAGGAAATGCTAGACAGACTGTTCTAAATCAGACTTTCATAGTAAAATATCCATTAATAATTAATTTTCTGCTTCCTTTAGAACAGGACAGGTTAAGCAGTTGGTCACATTGAGTAAATAAGGAATTACTTGCAGTAATTTCTGCAACATTCTAATCATCTTCCCATTTCTGAAACCTATTTTAAAAGTCTTTGATCTGCATTCTGGTGAAAAGGACACTGAATGTAGAAATGTAAGTCTTGATTACAAATTTGGCTTTGCTGCCAACTAATACTGTGGCTTGGGCAAGTTGTTTAACCTAAACATTCCATTTATATTCTAGTGATGAACTGGGCATAGACGTCTGTACCCCACAGGGTTGTTATGAGCCCCAGATAGGATAAAGTGTGAAGTCCACATATCCAGATATGATAAACACTTGATAAACCCAGATTTTGAACACAAACATTGGAATGATCATAGTCCTAGTAGTGGTGTTTCAATATTCCATGCTGTACCAGTTACACACGTGATCTTGTGAAATGGTAGATATGCCCCCTCTATCTTCTTTCTGCATATTATTAAGAATGACAATATACTATAATTGTTAAATTATGTCATTACAGTGGGTTTTATTTTCTTCATTAAATACATCGGGAAAAGCTTTTCAATTAACAATGACCTTTATGACTTCTACTAGTTGGTATTCTGTAGATGGTGAAGCTGACTGCAAATTAGATTCTGCGATGTACCTTGTTCCTGATTTTTTCACCCACTGATTAGTTTCATACAGTTGGCAGCAGCCTACCCTGTTGCTTTCAGCCTGCAATTTTGTAGCAATCTCAAAACACTGTGTTCAGTCCCCCAAGGTGTTCTGTAGAGATGCTGTCAAACTATTTCGATGTATGTGTATTTTCATTCTGTAGCTGTGCTTTGTACTCATTTAAGAGAACCAGTCTTTAATTTGTATCCGAACATTTTCAGGATGAAACACAGAATTCCAGGCCTCAGCAAAATCACTGATATATGACTACAGCCTTCTGTTCTAAATCTTGACATGCCTGACTCCTATTAGATACAAAGCTGTAGTTTTGAATTTTGTTATAGAATACAACTTTGAAAAAGTAGCTTCAAATTCATCCTTAAAATCTACCAACTGGCATCATGCTTGCTATTATCATCTAGCTCTAGCTTACCTTTCCAATTTCTCTCTCATCCCTCCTACCCTATATCCTATGCTTATTCATACTTCCTTGAAATGCCTGGCTCTCTCTCCTTTCCCTGGTGTGGTCCACATACAGCACCTCTGTCTAGAACACCTTGTCTTCCGCTCCTCATCTCCTTACCTCAGACATTTCCTATTCTAGAAAGCCTTTTCTCCTTACTTGCAGTAACCTTTCTGAGTCAATAACCCTCTTTTGTCTCTCGTGTATCTTGTGCCAGATTTAATAAAAATATTCTTCTTTCTGTATAGTATTAATTGGTTGTCTTAGTTAGATTGTCCTCCCTACTAGATTAAATTTTTGGAGAGTAAAGGAAAGAACTTTTTAAAAATTTACTTCTTTTTTGAGAGGCAGGAAATAATTAGGTTTATGTATTTTTTTTTTTTTTAATGGAGGTACTGGGGATTGAACCCAGGACCTCATGCAGGGTATGCAAGAGCTCTACCACTGAGCTATATCCTCCCCGACAAGGCAATACTTTTTGACTCCGTAAATAGTTGGTGTTCCATAAGTGTTTGTTGGATAAATGAAAGCTTTCTGGAAAAACTGTTGGTCAGTTTATTGAAAAGACAACAAGAATTTGCTACTAAAAGTTTTATATTAGCCTTGCTACAATTAATTACAACAGCAGTATTATCAGTAAAATGCAGTTTGTAGATTCAGTGTACAGGCCTACCGCTCTGTAAATGCAGATAATTTTAAAAAATAAACATGTATATGGTACCATTCTGCACTTTCTGCATCTGGTACATTATATTCAGAACTGGATTGGGTGAAACTAGGCTCTCAAAAACCTATTCTACTTCTTATGATTTCAAAGAAAGAAATGTGTTTTAGTGTTGAAAATGTTATTTGAACTAATTTAACCTTATTTAAATTTACTTGTCATCCAGACAGAATGAAAAATGATTTCGACTGGCTTTGAATTAAAACACACACACTTAAAAAACAAAAGAAAATAATATGAAATTCCATGTAGGTATTGTTTCATATTTGCTTCGGGAGTGAAAAATGTACCAGTGTGTTCACGTCTCCTGCGTTTATATCTGATGTTTGCATTTGATGCAGTGCCATAATTCAGCATATGGAAATACACTCAGAACAAAGATAATGTTGTCTCTTATTTTCATTTTGATTAATAGTGTTCTGTCTCTGGTAATTTGTAGGTGTTATTTGGAAGATGGAGCTTCAAAGGGTGCTTGGCTGAACCGGTCAAGTATTATTTTTGCCGGAGGTGATAAGTGGTCAGTGGATCCTCGAGTTTCAATTTCAACATTAAATAAAAGGGACTACAGCCTCCAGATACAGAATGTAGATGTGACAGATGATGGCCCCTACACGTGTTCTGTTCAGACTCAGCACACACCGAGAACAATGCAGGTGCATCTAACTGTGCAAGGTATGTGTTTCCCTAACTGCTGTATTGTGAAGGACTGTGCTTAGAAATGTCCAATATTGGGATATCGAAATGCCTGAGAGGCAGCTGACAATGTTGAAAGATATGTTGTCATTGTCTTCAGGAATTTATGCTCCTAGATTCCATTAAGCATAATGGCTGTTATAGGCATACAGATCCCCACTTACCAAGATCAAAAATTATCCATTAACACCACATTATGATTTTTCTTGTCTATGATTCACTTTGTATCTTCCTATGAGTCACCTCTTCAATAAATCTTTGAGAGCCCATGATTGATACATTAAAATAAATCTTTTATATCCCATGATGGATACATTAAAATATTAGAACTTTCTGAAATATGGATAGTAACTCTGAAAGTAATCCTCTAGCCTTTCAACACTCTGTCTCAATTCAACTTCTATTTACTTTGATTCAAGTCACAATGAAAAGAAGCAGCCTTTTAGAATTACCTTATTTAAATATAGAGGAATTGAAAAAATATGGTACAGAATGCTTTATACTTTAATTTACTTCCAGTAGATCGTAAATCATGCTAGCAAACTTACAAACTCCAAATACAAATAGAATCATCATATTATTTTATTTTTCTTGCATACCAAAATGTAAGAGCATTTTTATCCTCAACGCAACTGCTTTTCAGGGAAAATGCAGTTATAATGCTAGCAGAATGGAAAATGTATATGTTTGCCCTTTTGCATTATTTCCTCGTGCTTTATAGATTAATCATGTGTTGGTTGCATAGAACTAGTATGCTGTGGAACTCAAAGTGGCATTGCAGAATTTCTAAGTAAAATTAATAACACAATATATGATAATGGAATGCCAGTGAATGCATGTTTTATTCCTATCAGGAAAGCTGAGTGGGCAAGTTAATTGTATTATTTCTGAGTCTACCATTCAGAAATCAACAGTAAGTATTAATTTATATACAAGGCTTAACATCCAGAAAAGATTGCTCATCTACAACTTTGTTAACTGAGCTTTATTTCCTCACATAAAGGTACAACTGAATTCAAATGCAGCATCCACTATTAATAAATATTTTAACACTGTGATAATGATTCAACTTGTGAAACAATTAACTTTAAGAAGGAAAGTATAAATCGAAGAATAAGTCAGCGAATTTCCTCAGTGGTTTGTCTTATTTCAGATCATTGAAGACTTTGGTGATGTGTCTTAAAAGCATGTAAGAAAGTAACATTTTCATCGAAGTCTATCTTTATTCAAAGATTACCCAGAGATTCCAGAGGGCAGGAGTTTTACCCAGCTTCAAAAACTGACATGAAGTTACAAGTCAAAACCACATGTCTTCAGTTATCCAAGCGTACTCCTGTTCTCTTGTTTAGTTTGGTGCCCTTTGCCTTGAGTTTCTAGCTCAAAGACTATAAAATATTTTTATTACATGAGAAAAATACTTGCACTATAATGTATTTGAGTCAATTGAGATGTGGATATTTTGCTTCTTGAAGATTTAAATAATGTATTTCTGAACACTAAATATATCCCTTTTTCCTTTTTTCCAAGTTAGGCCCATATATTTATATGTATATAAAAGCCCTGCTCAGGCAAATGTTTAATTTCCATAGACTTTCTTCATAAATTTATATTACATAGGTTATTTAATATTGTACACAATTTTAAAACTGTCACATGCCTCACTCTGGGCCACATTTTTTCTGACCATTTGATGATTATAAACTTTTTAGCATTGCTCCAAGACGTGCATGTTAGAGATACACTTATTGAATATTTTATCAGTATAACATTTTATTTCTCTAGAAAAATAAAATTTATGTTTCTCTTTTGATGTATGTGGTTGGGTCAAATTTAAAGCTAATAATTTTACAGTATTTATGAACATAATTACTTATTAGAAGTTGATTGACATGTGGGCAGTTTTCCAATTACATTAATAAAGTTCAGAGAATACGTTAATAGGCTTGTCAGTCAATTCAAGAACTAAATAAATGTCATAAAAAGTCAAACCCCACTTAAGCTACATTTCCTCTCAATGAACAAAAATAAATCAATGTGCACATTCCTTCAGTCTCTGAATCTGTTAGGTTGTCTGATACTCAGTGTATCTGGATAGTTTTGAGGTGGGTTTTTTTGCCTAACAATTTGTCAAGCCTTGATTCACCAAGGTAAAGAAATTTAGCAACTGAGAGCAAACTGTATTTATTAGTCACTGATGTCAAACACACATTGTCTGGTAAAAACAAAGCTCATTTTTAGTTGTTGAAACTATGTGCTCAAGGGGGCTATTTTTAAAAATTCATTTTGGAAAGGGGATAATTAAAAGGGTTTCTGCCAACACAGACTTTGTGCTTGGGAAATTTGTTGGTGTTATTAATTTCTTAGAGCTATTAGTATTAATAAATGGAACACCAGGGGGGAAATGATACTGGAGTAGGAGTTGGAAAATTTGGGTTGCAGTCCTGAATTTTCCCTCATGAAATGGGTAATACTCACGCCTTTCTATGCTTTAGTTTTTACCTGTGAAAGAGGGGAGGAGTGGGAAGGAGGACTCAGGCTCAGATTCAGATCGTAAAATCTTAAGGTCCATTCTAGTCAAAACCAAAAAGACAGATGATAGGGAGAAAAAAAATGCACTGTGATTATTGCTTTTGATTTGAACTATACAATGTTTTATTTTTAATTTTTTTTTTTTTATGACGGTGGTACTGGGGATTGAACCTGGGTCCTCATGCATGCTAAGCATGCACTCTACCACTAAGCTATACCCCAACCCTTGCTTTTGATTTGAAAGGGAAAAAGTTATTTAATTAAACAAGATGAAAAATATTTTATAACACATGTATTAAGAACCATGCAAACTAATTTTCACATGGTAGCACCTTCTAGTACTTATTCTGCAAGTATGCTTTATTTATGTCCATGTTTTTTCTTTTGCCAACTGAGCTGGACCGTATATTTACTCATAGAATTTGAAGAATGTAGTGAGTTGGAGTTTTGCTTCAAGAGGGTGGAAACTGGCTGATGGATTTAGTAAGAAAATAGATTTTCCATTACCTTTCTGTAACACTGATAAATCAAGTTACCCAACTGTTCAGTATTTCAAATCATGTGGTGTAGTATTTACCAAGAGCAGTCTTTCTTGTTCATGAATATAAAAATGTATGAGGCTTGGCTACTTATTATGAAGGCAGATCCCTATTCCAACACTCTGATGATAGGAAATGTAACATGTAAATGCTACCTACTCAAATATGTAACAGGATGGTTTCTACTTTAAGTCCCTGTCTCTAGTCCAGGTTGTATACAGCACAAAACAGACATCCAGAGATACTGTATAATAACTAAATGTACACACAACAGCCCAGACAGCACCTTGATTGCAGCCTTGTGGGAATATGAACGGGAGACCCAGTTGAGATGTGCTGGGACAGAAACTGAGATAATAAATGGATGTTGTTTTATCACACACACACGCACAATCCATGGAACGTTCATCACTCAACTTGTGCCCTTTCAGGGAGATACATTCTAGATTTCCTCTAGGAAGGGTAGAAAGAGATTTGACTAGAACACAACTCTATGACCAAAATAAAGTCGCTCAGGTGTTTTGCTTAACTAGAATATTCATGATAGATGGGATGGTGTACTTCCCTTTTCAAAGACAGGCTTGTTTCTCTAGCTGCTGGGAATGCCATCAGCAGAGGGCATGCCGTGGTCCGTCCTTCCAGAGATGGCCTCAGATGCAGAGAGGCACAGTCACGTTCTGCCTGGAGCAGCGACATCTGATGACTGGCTGAGGCAGCCACTGCACGGGCCTCTCCCTTTCAGCTCAATAGGGTAACTCTGCTGGGCCCATTTAGCCCCATAACAGCTGACGCTGTTGACTTGTGTCCACTACAGCTCAGCTTCTCACTCTGTTCAGTCTTACCTCCTTCTTCTTCCTTCTCCACAAATTTATCACAAGGATATTCCCCAATAAATATGCTTTCATCTGCATCTCCTTTCAACTCAAAGATCTTTCACTATGACAATGTCAGATCCTTGCCGCTGACTTAGTCATCGTGTAGAGAAACCCCTTGTAAAGCGGAAAGACAGCACATTCAAATACCATTCATTAGTACCATTCTGCTTTCTATTGGAAGGGAATTTATAGTGGCTTATTGAAAAAGTGTTGAGTACGCCAAGATAAATAGGAGAAATCAGAAGCAAAAGATAAGGGAAGAAGAGTAGGATGCAGTCAGATGTGAGGCTAGATTATAAAATTTGTGTCATGATTTTTAAATATATTTTAGAGCTTGGTAAAAAAAAATTGTAGTTCTAAGATTTCTAGTACCAGCACAGAAAGAGAAACAGGATCAGTTATTCATTTCATGGTCCGGAAGGTTAAAACTCATATTTCTTTATACCCTGATCCTGTTACTGAGAGAAACATTTCCACTGTGAGTCATCTCACAATATCGCTGGGAACTGTACGGGACATCTCCGCAGTAACTGTGTAATCCGCGCAGCGCCCACTCATAGGATTGATCTTTATAGCACCTCTCAACAGAACCTGAGGTGAAGAGAAGTATAAACAATTTAAAAACCACGAAATAAATTTAACAAGATGTTAGTTCAATAACAGAGAGATAGCATATTGATTGTTGCTTAATCTATGAGTAAATTTTAGAACCTATCCTTCCTGAGTCAAACCTTTGCAAATATTATTTCTCTCACTGTGTCTTTGAATAGGAATTCAGGTACAGATATTTCAAAATGATATTTACCAATGAGCATCTAGAGAGCAATTGTTCTATGCGGCCACAAGTTTAGAGCCATATTCTTTAAAGACCAACATATCTTAATCTCCTAGTAACATCCTTGTATGAATATCAAAGTCTGGAAAAGGGACGCACTGGAAGAGACAGACATCAGCCACACTTCTGCTTCAGATTGAGCTGATGGGTAATAACGCCGCATTACAGGACGTGGACCTGCCTTCCTCGGAGGACCCAACACGGGGAAAAAAAAAAACTATAATGGTCAAAAAAGCACGTCAGAATACCACATACATTAGAAAACTCATCATTGTTCTGCAATGGAAAATACTTTAAACTTTTCCAAAAGCTACAAAAGAAAGCCAAAGAAAAATTATTAGCACTAAGAAAAGTTCTACAGAGCCCACACGTATCAAAATAGGCATCGTCTGAGTGCGATGATGGCTTAGGCAAGGTCCCCAGACTGGCTCCCACTCTGTTTTATTCAGTCTTTATTTATACCTGTGTGGAGAGATTGAACTAATATATAGGAACCCCCATTTTGGACCTACATTAAAACACAAAGAAGTGATAAAGATCTAAAGCAAATATCCTTAATATTTTTAACTTGGAAACAAATAATAAGCACCTGAAATAAAAATGGTTCCTTAATGTAATGATGTTTCATTATCCCACCCAAAGAACCTTGAGCTTCAAGGAATGTAACTGTGCAGTGTATGTATAAGATAAAGTAGTTGTGAAACATTTTACTTAAAATATATTATTTTTCAATTGAGATATAATTGACATGTAACATTATGTTAGTTTCAGGAGTACAACATAATGATCCCATGTTGTGCATTTTGTGAAATGATCACCACAGTGAATCTGGGTAATAGCCACCCTCACACATAGTTATGATTTTTTCCCTTGCAGTGAGAACTTTTAAGGTTTACTCTATTAGCAATTTTCAAATATACAGTCCAGTATTACTGACTATAGTCACTGTTGGTGTGCAACGTTGGAAGTCCCTCTAGTGAAATTTGAACCTGGTCCCCATATGCAGAGGACAAGGAGAGACCTGAGAACGAGGCAGGCCTTTTCAGATTGGTAAGTGGCAACTTTAGTAACGAAAGGAACTGAATAAGAGGCTTCTCTTGAGTGATCACAGACGAGATCTCCACACCCAGCCATCAAAATCTGAGAAGTTTGTATAGAGGCCTTAATGGAGTTCAGTTACATATTTAGTCCAGACTTGCATAACACAGTATTCTCTCAAGACTGCATCCTTGAAATGGCTCCTATAGTGGAAACAGTGGGCAGAACAGACAAGACAAGGGGGAGGGGAAAGGAGCCTCCAGCTCAAGGGGCGACCTGTAGTCATGTCCTTTCAGTGATCTCCTCCAACAGTCAGCATGCTGTACGGTATATCCCTATGACTTATTTATTTTATAGCTGGAAGTTCATACTTTTTAATCCCCTTCACCCATTTTGCCCTTATCTTACCCCCAACCACCAATCTAGTCTCTGTAATTATGAGCTCATATTTTGTTTTTTGTTTGTTTGTTAGGGAAAGAAAGCTCCGAAAAATGATCTTAGTTCTTTTTACATATTCCATATCTTTACATCATTAACTTGATAAAAGTGATAAATTTCTAGGATCACCTTATATGTGGTGATAAATATATATTATCTGCTTATAAGAAAATATTAATTATTACTCTCTAAAATTAGGTTCTACGTGATATCAAATAGTTGAAATAAAAGTTACATGGATAGGGATGTACATACTCATTTTCATTTCCTCTTTAGGGAATTCCTACCTGTTCTATAATAAATCATGTTTTGCTTACCCCAGTTCACATTATGGTGCAGATCCGGTGGGAGGCAAAAATATACTAAGTTTGTACAGACTAATCAATACCTGAACACTGATCACTGGCTCAAAACCCAATCAGGTAGGATAAATGATATAAAGTTGTATTAATTCTTGCAGATTTTCCCTCTAGTGATGGTAGCCGTAACAGTGGAACTTTACCTAAATCCCCCCTCCTCCATTTTTCTATTCATGTTGGTCTGGAATGTGCAGATTCACAATTTAGGAAGAAAAGAATTTATAAGCATTTTATATGCCTCATTAGTTAGTAAGATTGTCATTGTATTCCCCAGGTGTTTTATCCAATGAGAGGCATTTAACCTGTTAAAGAATGTGTGTGTATATATATATGAGGTTGGATTATTGAGGTCCAGAAAGATAATGGTTTGGTATCTAAACACTTTGGCAAAATTATGCCTAATGTGTGAAACTTGAGAAAATGAAGTTCTTTGGCTATCATTTGTGATCTAGACTTCAGCAAAATTATTCCCTCAAACATACCTTCACAGAAACACTCAGATCCACTCACTGGACTTATAAGAGAGAGGCCTTTTTAGGCAGTAAAATAATGCATACATTTTTTAAAAAATGTGTTTTTCAGGTGCAGTATTTCATTTTTTTTTTTCAGGCATTCCAGTCTGGCTAGAAATACTATGGTTACATGGCAGTGCATAGCAGGCCAGCTGCTAGGAAGTTATTACCTCACTTTTATCTGTGAGTGTATTGACATGGTTTAGGTCATTGGTGTAGCTACTAGGGTCCATAAGAAATAATTCCATAAGAAATAACTAATTTTTAGTGAAATTCTCATTTGAATATCGGTCCTTCTTCCAGTATAAACATTTTCTTTTCTTTTAAATATTCTTTTTCTTCTTTTATACTATTTAGAAAAGATTACTATTATTTTTCTGCAATTGAGATAAAAGCAGTATCGGAAAGAGAAGGTAAATTTTAATAAAAAATATTTTTCTTTGAAGTGAGTGTAGTGACCATATTTTCCTAACCAAAAATTAGTACATGAAGTTTTATGTACTGTTTAATACAAGATCTTGTATTAGAACACTAATATAGATCAAAACTGTGCAAAAATACAAAATGTTGCCTATTATACCCAGAAAGAATGAGTAGGTTGATGATATTTTCTTAAAACTTTCAGTATGCTGTCACTTGTGAATGACAGAGAGGTTGGAAAGAGCAAGAAAAATAATACTGATAGATGTTGCACACTGTTGACTTCCATCTGAGTCACATACCCTTTTCCTAGAGATTTCGTGAAAACTACTGCTAAACTTTGTGAGTTGGTAACAACAAGGGGAACAATGTTGAAATGTAAGTAAACATCTTCATTGTGCCAACTAGTGAATTGTGCCAGCAAGGGTGGTTCTACTGCAGTACCTCTGATCTACTCATGACTTGGATAATTTTCGTAGGGGTGACCGAAGAGGGACAAGGAGATCAAAGAGTTGTGTATTTGGTGGTCAGTGTTGTTGAGGGAGAATCCTGCCTTACTTTGCCCTTCTCTGCAGGGTTTAAGTTTTGAATCATGTTGGCAAGTATTAAATAAAAGGATATCTGAGAATGGGATGTATAAGAAGTGGAACAATATTTGTCACGTATTGTGAGACTAAGTAAAGCAGTATTTCTGGTTAGGGTAGCATACAGTTCAAAATGCTATTTGAAAATATTTTGAAATAGTTAACTCTTTAAGCAAGATTTGATGCCCTTTAAAAGTCCCTTCAATGATTGATGGGTATTCATTCTAGTTCTTGAAGCACGTTTGATAAGTATCTCAAAGCTCAGATTGATCACATTTTTATTTTCTTGGTAGTAATTCTGTTTTGGTTTTGTGTGCTGTATTTCAGAACAGTTATATTTGTTGCCTATCTTGGAGTATCTTTATTTTTTCCTAAAGAAACAAGGAAAACAACTGTGTAAGTAATGCACGTCAAATTCCAATGCAATGTACACTATCAGTATGAAAATCTCTCTATAAATAAAAGATTACCAAGCTTTAGCTGGTCCACTTATTTTGAGAAACCCTGCAAATAAAATCTAAGCCTGGTGAAATAATTTGTTTTCTCCTCAGAAGTCATTGCAATGGAATTTGATCTATGAAGTAATTTTACTGTTTTCTTCTCCAAATCATGTGTACAGTTAAGAAATTACTACCAAGGCAATTAGGATTTTGCTGTTTTCATTAACTAAATTCTGAATGACATACCCCTTGTAACCTATTTATAGGACAAAGATAAAATTTAGCAGAGGAGAAAATTTGAATCTGCTAATGATAATGTTTATCTTATGATTTGTAGCAGGACAATAAGAATTAATTATGTATAGTGCCAAGAGAAAAATGGGCACAGTTAAGGCTGGCAGCAAAGTTCAATTTGCAGAATCAGAGTCACTCTATGTCCCGACGTCTCTCTGCCCTACATCACTTCCCTCCCAGTCCTTCAGCACCTTCGGGTTAGTGATCTTGTAAGAGCAGTAGAGAGACTCAGAAAAGCTGATCATGCACCTGCACAGCTGTCCGAGCTTTTTAACACACATTAGTAGGTCTGCCTCTAGACCAATGGCTCTTAAACATTTTGTGGCCATTAACCTGTTTGAAAATCTGATGAAACAAGTAGACCTGATCTCTAGAAAAATACACATACCCTCCACATTTCACAGATTTCTTATATGAGCAGAATGCTTATGGACCCCCTAAATGTATCCCTGGATTCCAAATAAGAACCCCAGTGAACTCCTTGATGGTGAGAACTGCATCTTGATCCCTTTTGACTCCCAAACATCCAGGACAGTGCCTGACAACTGTTAGGGACTCAGTAGAGATTTATTGTTTGTATGTGTGTACATACTTCTTTCTCTCTGGCTTCAGGCCAGTTACTTTGCTTAAGCTGTGACTTAATGTATTGATGCTATCTTTAGGGCAGAACACCAGGAATGCTGACATAACAGGAAAAAATTTTACATTGAAAGGATTAGTTAGGCATTCATGACTTGTTTGCTTATTTTCATTCCAGGTCATAGCATCCTTATCCTCTGCTAATCCTCATGTTTTCACAAATGCAGAATAGTGATTGGATGTTGTAATGAAAAAACAATAAATGGGATACCAGCATTTTATGAAAAAATATTTTTCTAGTAACATTATTTTGAGAACAAAAATACACTTTTTATGGGACAGAATTACTACAAAGATTATAGGCAAGGGTTCCTAGTGCCAGATCAAGAATAACATGATTATAATTTCTTTTCAGGTATTTCACTTATTTTTTCAGGTTTTTATTTGAGCAAGTGAGGGGGAGGAGGTGTTTTAAAATGATGTACTGAAGACTTGAGGAAGGACAGATTTCAGAGCTATTTGTCAGTGCAGTGTTAGGCAACACATGCATGTTGTTTTCCTTTGCTTAGGACCCTTTCACTTAAAGGTAGTCCATTTAAAAAAAGACATCTAGGATTAGATCAGTTTAATTTTTAAAAAGATATTTGTGTAGTCCTGCTTTAATTCAATGCCTACTGTGTACAAATAAGTTGGCTAAAAATTGCACGTGCATTCCTCCTTGTGGGAAGCAGAATAAATGTCCCCAAAGATGACCATGCCTCGAGGGGGAATTAAGATTGCAAATCAACAGACCTTAAAAATAGGCCTCTTATCTTGTATTATCCAGATGGAAGCAATGAAATCACAAGCATCCTTAAAAGTGAAGGAGGGAGGGAGAAGAAGAGCATCAAAGGGAGATATGACTGTGGAAGTGGGTCAGAGTGATGTGATGTAAGCACATTCAAGCCACCGTTGTTGTCTCTAAAGTTAGAGGAAGAGCATCATGAGCAAAGGATTGTGGGTAGGCTCTGGAAGCAGGAAAAGGTACAGAAATGGATTCTCCACTAGAGGTCCCAGAAGAAAACACAGCTCTGCCAACATCTCAGTTTTCACTGAGAGAGACATATATTGGACATCTAACCTATAGAATTATAAAAAATAATTTCTGTTGTGTAAAGCCACTAAGTTGTAGCAGGTTGTTATGGCAGCAGATAAGAAACTCACACACACACACACACACACATTCAAAAATAAAAGTACTTCCATGTCCATCTAGAACAGAGTTTCTCTGCCTTGATTGGCACTATTGACATTTTGGACCATGTAGTTGTGTGTATGTGTGTGTGCATGTGTGTGTGGTGGGAGAGAAATAAAGACTGAATGTTTGCGTCCTCCCAAAATGTATATGTTGAAACCTAATGCCCAATGTTACGGTACTGGGATGTAGGGCCTTGGGGAGGTGCTTAGGTCACAAGGATGGAGCCCTCAAAAATGGAATCAGTGTTCTTATAAAAGAGACCCCACAGGAATCCCTCCCCCTTTCCAACATGTGAGGTTACAGTGAAGAGACAGCCACCAAGAAAGTCAGCTCTCGCCAAATCTGCCATGATTTTGGACTTCCCAGCCTACAGAACTGTGAGAAATGAATATTTGCTGTTTATACGCCACCCAGCTTGTGAAATTTTCTGATGACAACCCGGATAAACTTACTACACTGGCCTCAACACCTCAGACACTAGTAGCATTCTCTGGCTGTGACACTCCAAAGTACCTGTAGAGATTGCCAAATGTCTGCTGGGGTAAAGGTCACCCCAGGTTGAGAACCACTGAACTAATAGAAAAGATAGACACCAACTTTAGTTCTCCACCGTGCGGCAGGCTGTAGCAGGCTCCATAAAAGTACAGACCTTCTTCTCTGTCTGCCCAGCTCTTCATGGTTACAACAGGAACTGACGTGCAATTGGGGTTAAAATAAATAGTTGATAAGTCATTGAATGAATGAATGAAGCCCCTTAGGAATACAAGCCAACCAATAACCAGATACAATTCTTCTGACTTTTTTTTTTTTATTATTCAGTAATGATTTGGGCAATAGCTCCCTTTGAAACTAGTTAAAACCGAAGTTCTCCTAAGTCGCCTAGTGTGGCATAAGCGTTAGATTGATCTCAGGTGATAGCCAGCTCTGATATCCGTACAGTGTATGAAGTTGGTTTTAAGTGTCTCCATCTCTTTGAGATTCAGTCTCATTCTCTGAGAAGTAAAACATCATACCCAGCTTTCTGGATGGCTGTGAAAATTTTTAAAAATACTAAATATATAAGAAATTTCTCAAAGTGTCTGATTCAGAGTAGGTATTCAATAGATTTTGCCTTCTTTTTTTCCAGTGAGCCCATAATGTACAGATAAATCCTTTCCTCTTTTTCTCTCTGAATTAGGATATAAATGAGATTGTTCTCATCAATTTCAGGTGATTTTTTATTTAAGAATTAGACAGTGAAGTTAATCTGTAAAATAGTAGTAAAATTAATTACTCTTCCTTCCTGTGGAGAAAATCCACATGAAAAGATATAATAAATTTATACAAATGTCAGGGTTTTGAGCTACAATAATTGGAAAATAATCTACATTAAGAAAAAACTAATTACTACCTAATATTAAAAAAAAAAAAAGATATGGTGGCAGTCATTTTTGCCTATTTGATCTCAGAGCTATTCTTTGTACCTCTTCTGCTGCGTTTTGTATCACGGAGTTGGCTGACCCCCATGGATGTGTTTCCAGGCTTCTGTATTTTCTGGTTTCTGGCAGGAGTCACTCAGTGGGAGACAGCAGTAAGAGATGGGAGGGAAGGGCAGAAGTCAGGCTATTTTGCCCTCTCTCATTGCCCGAGGCCTTCCTCTTCCTTGGCTCCAGCTTCTGTTGGACAGCCCATCCTCCCACTGGCACAGGTGACACCACGCAGCCCCCTGGGGTAGGTCCAGTCCTGGTGAGCAGTCACCACCCCTGGGCTCTGTGATGACACCTGCTGGTAGAGTGTTAGTGGCTCGTGTTGTTACGCATCTCTGAATAGTTGATAAGTCATTGAATGAATGAATGAAGCCCAAAGTTCTCCTAAGTCGCCTACATACGCTCATCTTCATACACTTTTGTCTTCTTAGCCCTTCATCACCTGTGGAAATAATTCCCTGCATTAAGCTCTCTTTCTCTGAAATACTTAGTTTCTATTTTCCTGACTGATACAGATCTTTTCCCCTAAAATTTCGAGTGCTTCCTAATTGTAAGTACTCCCAAAAGATATGTTTTAAGCTTTACCCTCTACGTAGGTAGGTAACCATTTTATGTAATGATAATTACCTCTTTACATATTGGAAAAATATATATAGCTCATTCCTGAGTATAAAAAAAACAAATTGAAAAACAAATTTTAAAATTAATTACACATATATTGGGATCTCGGATTTACTAAACTAATTATCAGAAGGTAAGATAAATTAGGGAGAAAAGATAAAAGTATGCATAATTATTAAATGCTGGGATTTACGTGAGCCTTGGGCTTCTCTTTATTAGCTTTTTGGGTGCAATTATCATTAACATTTCAGCTGCATGTTTAATGAATATTAGAGCTGCAAATACACAATGGCATGCATGGAAACCACCATCTTTTATTATTTACAGAGACTGCAACTTTAAGAAAAATAACCTAAGAAGAGGCTGTAGAGCCATGGTTGTGTATTTACCCTGGGAGCTACGAGCTGCCCAGCGATGTTCTGGGCTTTGACCCTTACAGCTGCTCCTGGGCCTTGTGGGGAAACTAGTGAAAAGCAGGTTGGGACTCTTTCCCAGTGAACCAGTTACCTGACTTCGGACACTAACTCTCATGCGACCGAGGCAGAGTCTTGAAGTTTCTGCCTTGTGTTAAGCCTTGTTCTAGGTGTTAGGAAAGCAGAGATCCACAGATTAGCTTTTCCCTTCAAAAAACTTACAAATCGGTGGGGCAATTCTGATGAGGTAAATGAGTGCACTTGAGTTAGACAGGGGCTGGGACAGATGTTTCTGCAGGATCCATATGAAGGAAGTGGTCCTCTTTTGATGGAGGGCCAGGGCCAACTTTTGGAGTAAAGCAGTTGTTGGGAAGAGGGACTGGAGGCTTGGTGACAAGGCAGGAAGTGATGGTTAGCTGGAGGAAACTGCTTGAAAGTTACTCTTAGTATGCATAGTAAATCATTCGGAGCTAAATGAGAAGCTACTTCAAGATCCAGCGAGTAAGTGCTGAAGAAGCAATTAGAAGTGTGGTGCCACACTGTCTTGTTCCATAAAGTGGAATGAGGGTTTGGGGATGAGCGGTTTGAAAACAGGACCAGCTCTTCTGATTAGGGGAATGGCCCCATTAGAGCGTTGCCATAAGACATCCTTTAGAAGTGGTGCTGACAAAGAAATGCTCAAATGCGCAGCTCCTGAGAGATCAAGATGCTGTTGGAAGTTGTTTGAGCATGTGAGAAGCAATGGGACTCTTGGGGAGCAGCTGTAGGAGGCTGTAATTGCTGGGCTCAACTGCTGACTGGAGCCATTCATTGCTGAGAGGAGCAGCTGCCGCGAGTTTAAGCAGGGAGCCCTGGGGAGCCACGGCTGGGAGCTTCCCCAGATTAAGAAGCTGCCACGGGAAGCAGCGGTTATGAGTGTCATCGTCTGGAAACTTTAGAGTTATCCAGCCAGCTCCACCATCTCGGCAGTTGGCAATGGTGGGAACACAGTCGTACACAGATGAAGAAATGATGAAAGATAGACAAGACTGACAAAATAGGTTTGAGATTCTCAAATGATAAATTTCTTCAAACTGTCATAGGATTTCTTGGCTGATGTGGTGACTTTTTGTTGCTGTTTGTTTGTTTCTTGAGGAACATTTTTACCCTAACAATAGCTGTCATCCTAGCCAAAACAAGGTGACGTAACTTTAAATCAAGGGATTCTTTAAGCTTAGAACCCATGAGAGTATGTGTAAAATTTGGTAATTTTTGATATTTTTCTTCTGGAAAGAGTGACTATCATTTTTATCCTGTTCTCAGAGTTCCTGACACTAAAATAGGTTAAGATCTTTTTTTTTTTTTTTTTTTGAGTTAAGCCAGAAAAAAAGGGTCAACCTATGGAGAACTTGGGAGCATCTGTCAAAAACATATCCACGAAAGGCATTGTTGTTTAGCTGGTGAATCTGTGCCATCATCCTGGTGAATGCTATCTGGCATTACTGTGAGGCTGTCCTCCTGAAAAGTGTGAGATAATATACCTACATGTCTCAGTGATTGACTTTCATCTTTTTGGACTCATATAAATTCAGTAAAAAGGAAGAAATAGAAGCAGAATAACAGACTTTTTTTTTTTTAATTAGATGGCACAAAATTCTGGTATAAGGACTTGAGAAAGAAAATCCAGTTAGGGACACTATTGTAATGGTCCACACCTGAGCGAGGCTCTGAGTACTAGTGTGGATACCATGGAAATGGAAGGAAAGGTGTAGAGGTAGAGATGCTCAACATGTAAATGTGAGCACCTTAATTTCTAAATTATAATATACCTAGTGATAGTTCTGTTTTGTTGCAGTCTTATAATGTTGCTGAGTTCTGTCAAAATCACTCCATCTAGAAAAATTCCATGTGGATTAAGCCACATGCTAGTCAGTTGCCCTGGCTTTAATAGATACTTCATTGCTGTGGATTTTAATCGATAAACTTGACCTTCAATCTTTGCCTGTTATACAGTCTGTTCTGAGCAAACAATGAAATGAAGTGAAGTGAGTTAGGCTTTGAGTATATTAGTGAATTGGGGTTTAAGTGACCAAGAATGAAATGTCAGAATAACAACACAAAGGAGAAGATGAGTTTTATTTTTTTAGATTCGGCATACCATGCTCTCTTTTAACGAGCATTTTTAACAGAATGGCTATGTGTAGTTTTCAAAGTAACATAAATTTACCCTTGAAGTACCTGACCTCCTAAAGAGTCCTGGAAATAGTTCCTCTAAGTCTGCTCTAGACGAATAAAAATTGTTCTCAGAGGTATTTATTTAGCTAATGAAGACACCTTGCAGAGCATTTGAACAATTATTTGACAGCAGCAAACATTCCACGGCTCATCCATCTCTCATGGAGACTTGTCGGCTTTGCATACCTGGGAGTGTTTTCCTATCTCCAAAGGAGACTCTGCCCCACTTTCTGAGACTTGGCGTGTGGCTGGGATCACTGCGAGGCTTCTGAGCTTGCAGTTCACACAGCCCACTTGTCTTTGTGTGATGTGTTCCTCTTTTAACTTCTCAGTACACAGCAGTGAGGTCTCCCTTAAAGGCAACCTCACTGAATCTGTGGTTTCTGAAGTGTGGTTTGTTATCCACTTTGGCTGCTGCCAAAATATGATATGACTGACTTTTTGCATTTGCATGTAGTTGAAAAATTGGTGTGGCTTTATCAAGATCCAAAGGAGGGAATATATGAATCCCTGACCCTCTGAATTCACAGCAACTTCTTGGAAAATACTTAAGGCTTAAACACGGAGTTAGTCAAGTGGGAAGAATTACATATTTCAGAAGTAAAATTATCTCCGGGTTTGTTGCTTCAAGATAAGTGTAGGGGTCAGACTTCTGGTCCGTCACCTTCTGAAAAAACAGGAGTTACTTGTTATGGTTATTATTAAAATGTTACATTCCTGCTCATAGATAGCTAAGTGTTCCTGTTTGATTTAATGTGCTTCATGATTTCTCAGTTCTTCCCTTGTCTGACTGTGGTGCTTATTCCTTATCGTCACCGTAAGGTGATATTTACAAGTAGCCTTAGGGCCCATGTGCTGTGCTGTGCACTTTGCCCAGAGTGGCCAGGTCCTCCCTGACTACTACATAAAGCCAAGAATGTTAGCTCTAAAGACACAGAGGCCATGTGCACACACATGAAACACCAAGCAGGAAATGCGACACCAACCCCCAACTTTCTCTGCTTGCTGGACTTCTGTTGTCAATCAAGTGATCAAAAATTGCCCACCACGTACATCCCCCAGGAAATTCTTTTGCTTTATCCCAAAGTGAAATCATTGCACATGGCTTAATAAAACCCTGGGCCTGTCCTTTGGAATATAGTCTGTCTAATGAAAAGAATACTGTGTATTTGGGATTGAAACACCTCTGGGTTTTAGCATTTTGATCTGATGATTCTGCATGTATTCTCCCCATTTTCAGTGTTTTGCCACGAGTACTTTTTAAGGATCTTCACACCACCTTGATTCGAGTTTGAAGTTCTCTCTGTAGGAAGCAGTATGGCCAGAACAGCGGGTGAACCCCTCGCTGCCTGCTTCCCCCAGTGCAGCGGTCCCTTCTGCCCCTTCCCCCCTTACCATGCGGGCACTGAATAGTTTGCTGTCCTCGTAGAGAACCTTGGTGCTTCACACTCTGAATGTTTGTTCTTCCTTGGGCCTCTTTCTTCCCTCTGAGTAGAATTAATCACCCCTCCTCTGTCCTCTTTGACCCTTTCCACACTTTTGTCAGAGCCCACTGTTGGTTAATATATCTGTGTTTCTGACAAAAATGTAAACCACATGAGGGCAGGCAGTGTGTTTTCATAGTGAATTTTCATCATGAATTAATGTATGCTGTTGTAACTGATGTGAATCAGCTAATAGAACCATGCTTTGTGGAGAAAATGGCTTCTCCAGAGTTTTGATGCCATTCCATGTGCTTACCCAGTGGAAAGGGGTAAAATGTTAGACTGGGCCAGACCTGAACATGGGTTTTGGCTCCGCCACTTAGAACCTGTGTGAACTCAGGCTTGAGATGCTCATTCCTTAGATTTACTTTAAGAATTAAAAGATGAGCTATGTTAAGTACTGCACAGAGAGTCACTACTCAGTAATGATACAAATCACTATTATCGCTTCTTGTAGTGAAATTTTTTAACATTTGTATGTGCACTTACGAGTCAGTTGAAAAGATCCATGATTAATTTCAGCTCCTTGGTTTCTCCTTCTTTTTGTACCTCTAACTTCTTTTTTAGTGGATGTATTGAACAGCATTATAATTATTATCTTCCTGTTTCTCTAACTTTCTCTTTTTCATTTCTTTTATTTTGGAGGGGTTATGACGGCAAAACATAGAAAACTACATATGCCAAGCCATTGTCCAAATCTGTAATGAAAAAAAGGCTTCTTGTCTTCTTAAAACTAAATGTGTTAAAATGCCACCCAGCCACGTTGTTTATTAAAACTAATGAGACTCTTGCTAACCTTTTTATTTCTGACGAATCATCTCCCAGCTTGACAAACAAAACAATTTTAAAAAGTAGATTTCATTGCGTGGCCTCCAATTTTCATAACGACAGACTAATTACAGACCATACTTGCTGCAAAAAAAATTGGTGTCAACTAAAGGAAAAGAAAAGATTTAATAGCAGCCAAAGGATTTTATACACAGAATGGTAGTCATTACCGATAGTCAGAATAAGAACACGAGAGCAAATAATAAACCCACCAATTAAAATAGGCGTGAACAGGCACTGATGTCATAGTAAAAAATGATGTCCGCGTGGGTCTCTGTGTGGACCTACTCAAAAGGGAGGTACAATCGTTTCTTTACTTTTTGATATTATAACATAAAAAAGAAACAGAGAGAAAGAGAGAGAGTGATAGTGAAAGGGAGAGAGAAAAAACAGGGACTACAGACTGTGGTTCCCAGCTCTTCCCTCTTACTAGGAGGCCATGCAAGGAGGAGCCGCATCTTCCCGTAGGACCGAATGCTGCAGTGCTCTCGTGCTTGGATGCTTGCTCAGAGTCATGGGAAGAATAAACTAACACCCCTACATGTCCATAGGAAAGGTGGAGGGGGTTCACATTTAATGAGAGTAAAAGCGCCAAGTGACAGCACCATGCTTAAAATCCTACGAAGCGTGGGACGATCAGATGAATGGTAGTAACTTAGAGCATCTGGCTTTCATTGCCTAGACCTGCACCGTGTCATCAGCTGATGTCCTGCAATCTTGAGAAGTTATACGGGAGAAGGCGGCAAAAAACATAGTATAGTGTTTTACAAGCACATGCTTGCTTAATCTATGAAGATCCTGAACTGCTCTAGAGTCATTTTTTCATGAATTTCCAAAGGTTCTGATTAATGGGGAGAAACTATGTACCTGTTTCTATTTGCTTGGTTTAGTTTCTTTTTTTGTTAAGTCATTAGATTTCCCTAAGAATGTTATTTTTATATTCTCATGTCTCCTGAGAAGTAGCCTACAAAGGTGTTTTGAGTTTGTTGGCATAATTTGGAAACTCAGGAACAAATGGTATTTTCAGTTAATTTATCTATTAACAGCAACAGGGTTCTGCCTCATTTACCTCTTCTGTGAAAAACATAGATGGAAGAAAACACGGGGGGGAAGAAAAACAAAAAGGAGCAGGTTGTTTACACATTAATGTAACAATCACCTAGATTTTGATTGTTGAAGTAAAGGATGGATGAAGTGTATATACAGTGACAGCAGCCTATGCAGCCTTCATGGATGCTCTGCCAGCATCTTCTTACAGGATACAGATAGTTCTGTGAGTTGGTTCAGAAAGAGTTAATTCTTACTCAGGTTTGGTGTCTGAGCATCATATCGTAGGTTGACCATAAACTCTAGTCTCAACAGCCAGAAATAATCTCACAATCTTCTCATATTGTTGAAGTTAGAATGTCTTTGTTTTAAATTTAGCATTTGTTATGTTAATGGAGAGGATGTTGGTATTGTGATTAACTCTTCAAAGAGAAACTTATGCCACTGAGGGATTAGAGGCATGCTGGGGAAAATATCCTTTTGTCTTACATACACCAAGGGGTATATTTATTTCTCAGTGTTTAATTTTTTTTTCCTCCTTTTCTTCAGAAGAAACACTTTGTGTTACTAGAGTTTGCAACCATGTGTTAATGACTGTAAAATAATGAAATTCAGGAATGGCAGCTCTATTTTCTTTTTCCTTTTGTGTGTATGTGCCATCCATCCCTTTGCTGTAAAAGATTAGAAAGTGCTGAACATCTAGAAAGAAAATAATGGGAAGTGAAATCAGGATAAAATGAATAGGAAAAAATTCTGATCAGTTGATGAAGGCATGTCATTTGGCATTGGGGCGTCTTTCGGTTTTAACATATTGTCTTATTCCTTCAAAATCTAATCTCTACCACTGGGAAATCCAAAAATGATAGCACAACATGGGAATATCACACAAAAGGTACCAGTTTAGAAGTGACATCACGCAGGCTTCTCTTCTTGTCCGTCGTCAACAAGAGTAGAAAATGTAACGCAGAAAAGGATTGCTTCTCTGTTTTACTAAATATATGAGAAGCTAGAAATACGTGAATTTAGGGTATAGAGTGTATCTTTAATATTATTCAAACTTATATAAGAATTTTCTCCAGGGAATTGCACTGAATCACGTGTATCAAACAATTATAATTAGTGCTGAAGGTATGTCAGAGAAAAGAGAAAATGATTTTAAAGAATAAAATTGAAATTATTACAAAGTATATGAACGTATTCAATAGTATCTAATAGTAAATACATGTGTATATTTATATACCTACATATATAGGCATGTATAGATACACACCTTTATATTTATATATAAATACATTGGAGAGAATATAGTAGAATATATTATTTCCTAAAATGTATTCTTGGAGCAATAGTTCTAATTTTTTTGTTATAAAAGGGATTCAAATAAGTTTAAAAGCTGTGAATACTATACTCCCCTCTAAAACACACAGATAGTAAATGTGTATTGGATTCTCTAAGAGCAATTTTTTATTGTAGTATCTGCGGTAGTCAGAATAATGGCCTCCAAAGATGTCTGTGTCTTAATCCCTGGAACCTGTGAATATGTTACCTTTCCTGGGAAAAGGAGAGTTCGAGTTGCAGACAAAATTAAGTTTCTTAATGCAAAATTTAAAATAGAAAGATTATCCTTTAGATTATCTGGGTAAGCCCAATGTAATCATAAGAGTCCGTATAGCTGGAAGAGAAGGATAGAAAAAGAGATCAGAAAAACCTGATGTGAGAAAGACTGACCTGGCTTTGAATTTAGAGGAAGAGGCCATGAGCCAGCAAATATGAGTAGACCCTAGAAGTTGAAAAGGCAAGGGAATGCATCCACTGCTGGAGTGTGAATGCCATGCCATGCCTGCACCTTGATTTTAGCCCCTACGGCCAGTGTTGGACTGCCAACCTGCAGAAATGTGAGATCGTAAGCTTTCTGTTGTTTCTGATAACTTGTTTCAGCAGCCGTAGACAACTAAAATACTAGCTATGATTGCTAGTGAGTGATTACTCTATGCCAGACACCATGCTAAGTGCTTAATATCTATTGTCTTGTATTTAAACAACCCAAAAGGTTAGGCAAGCTATGCAAAATTACACAAATAAGATATATAACAGCTAAGGCTGAAATTAAAGACTGACTATGAAATTTATGCTTAAAATTTATTATTATTCAATTCAGCTGTTACTAAACTTTCTCGACCCTAACCTTTTCATTTCTCTCTTCAGTTTTAGTACCTGTTTCTTTTGGGAAACCTTAGTATAGTAGAAAGAGGCTGCACTTAAGAGACAAAGATCTTAATTCCAACTTTGCTACCAAATACTCATATAACCTTGGCTCAGTAATCTTGCATCTCTTGGGATTTTGAGTCCATTACTTAGTTTTACTCTTGCCTACAGTTAAAAGTGTTTTGCACCCATCATCTTATTGCATTGTTTACAGCAATTCTCTGAGGACCCATAAATAGGTATCATTACTCCCATTTTACAGATACAAAACTTGATTACAGGGAAGTTGAATGTCTTGCTGCAGATCAAAGAGATAGTAAATGGCAGAACCAGGTCTTAAGCGGTTATCAGCTGCCTCCTGATCAGAGTTCTTTCCCACTGTATTCCATTTAGTCATATTTTCCTAAATATTGAAGTACAAAATTCTTACAAAATGCTTTATTTTCTACACCAGCCTAAGCACTGACAAAATTAATATATTGCCAGTCAATGCTTGAATCTTAATTACATGAAAGAAATGTCACTGACTAACATGGTATTTTCTGAGTTTTCTTTGGTTAAATGTTTGTCATGTTTACATTTGGAGAACGATGTTAATAAAAGATGACCAATAAAATATTTCTCTTACTAAGGTGATACTAAACTTGGATTTTTTTTAAGGCACTACAGGAAATTCTGCCTAAAAGCCAAAGCTTTAGAATAGCCTTCGACAGGATCACTTAACCTCCTCTAGGAGCTTAAGATTTTGCCAGATAAAGTGAATGTAACTTTGAGTGTGACTGTACTTATTAATTGACTAGAATGGTAGGCGGAGCTGTAAAACAGAAGTAGAATGGATTTTCAAGTCAAATTACCTGGACTTCAATTCTCACTCTACAAGGATTAGCATTGTTACGTTTAGTGGACAACTTCAAGTTACGTAATCAATCAGGGTCAGTTTAATCATCTGTAAATTAGGATAATTGGGTCTGTCTTTGAGTGTTCCTGGCATCTAACAGGTGTCCAAGCATTTCATTTCACTACCCATATACCTAGAAAATCAGTTTGGACTAAGCCTTTCCAAAGTATTCTAGTAATTACAGGTTAATACTTCAGTTTTAGTTGTTTGTTTGCCTACTTATTCAATGGATTCTAAGTATCTTAAAATTTGAGGCGATGTCTTATTTAAAGTTTATTGTCAGCATCTGGCTTCCAATAGACTTGTTAAATATTTATTGAATAAATGAGAATCTTCACTGAATATTACTTGACTGACTTAGAATGTCTGCTTTTGTGTAGTTACTCTTAAAAATCAATGATGAGGAGAGAAAATTAAAAAATAAATACTAGATGCACTGTCCTGTTCCACCTGTTGATTTTAGTTTTAATTTTCTCTTTTTTATCCTGTAAGCATCTATTCATGCAGTAGACTCAATTGAGTCCAACGTATTTAAGTAAATCTCTATACTTTTCATACAGTCTATGCATAACTACAATTGATGACTTTGATTAAACGTGTTTAATATTTCTGATGTAATATTTGCTGTCTTTTTGTTGTTAAGAAATCTTTCAAACACCTCCTCAATATTAATATATTGATTCAGTATTCTTAATGCTTGTGAAGTCTATTTTATTTTCCCAATCTGGCCTAGAGAGACTTACATTTGGAAATATCGGGATAAATTTTACACAGATTTGTGTGAAGTAGAAGAAAATAAATATTCAAAAGACTTCCAAAATCACGTAAAAACCCCTTTCCAGTTAAAACTGACAATTCATTACTCTTTTAAATTGTGGATACTTGAGTGGGATGTCAGTTTTGGCTATAAAATTAACTCACTAGTGCCAGCCACTGTTATCATCTTGTCCTAGCTCAGAACAAAAAAAGCAAGATAGAAGAAATTTCTTTTGAATTTAGAAGTGGTTTGGTGAGTTTAACCAAACAATAATAGAGCAATACCTTCCAACAAATACAAGGGACATTAAAAAGCTCTGTTTTATTCCAAGGTATAATTTTGAAGAAATGTATAATTAAATTTTCAGAATCATATTCAGTTTCTTCGTACTCTTTTATTTCCAATTCTATTTTGCCTGATTTGTGGAATACTTTATGAAAGTATTTCAAATGGACTCCTGCCAATATGCCCTGCTATATGGCAGCATGAAGCAATGCCACCCCTAAAACGTACGCTCTGTACATTGATCATTTTTATCTTTCATCTTTAGGATTGTGCCCACAGAGCACTGTAGCAAAGACTTAATTGTTTTGAAAGCCCCACAAGCAATCCAAAGGGAATTTTCCAAGCATCTCAACAGCAAGAGTCCTTACACTTCAGTTAATACTATTGAGAGTTCCATGTTTAGAAACCTGAGTACTTTCAAATGACTTGCCCTTTGTCAACAGTATTACACTTCACACTATTTTTAGACTATATATGCGTTTAAGGAATAAGGGAAGACAAGCCAGCTCATTTTCTTAGATTTAAGAAAAGAAAGGAAATAGTAATAGTTCAAAAAATCTTTAGTATCTAATAACAACAAACAACATACGTTAACTTAGAATAAAGAGAAATAATCGTTTAGATGTTGCTCTGATTAATCACACAGATTTAAAATAATAGATTTTCTACATGGAAGAGGTTTTAGAAGTCAGCTATCTCAGTTTACAGGCAAGGGTACTGAGACCCACTGGAGTTGTGTGATTTTAGAAGCTCAGAGAGACAGTAATGAAAGGAGTCAAGTAGACCTCAGTTTAAAATCTGTTTCTTTCCTGGTTGGAGGACTTCTCAGAGCCTCCTTTCTTCAACCTCTTGAGGTTAGTTGTCTACCTTCTGAGGATAGTAAGCCATTAAGACCCTTCGGCCTCAGGTTGGGTTCCTGTCACATGTGCTGTGTTCAGCTCATTAGTTCCTTTCTCTTCCTGCTTTACTCCTTGTCTAGAGTTCTTTCACTATAGCCCATTTGCTGGAAGTGCGTCAGTGTTTTGATTAGACGCTATCATGATTCAGACTTGTAATTGTGCCTAAACTTTTGGAAATGTTTGCTTTAAACTAGGATGAAAGCTATACTGGGAAAGATTTAAAGGCATGTTGTGTAGAAGAGACCCAGTGACTGTTTCACGGGGACTTAAACTGGTGTTTTTTTCAGATTCTTTCTCTGATACTTTCCCATCTGTTCCAGATCAATAATTTGATGTTTCTAACAATGGTTAATTCAATTTTGGTCAACTATATTGCCACATTAAATTGGAGTTAGTAAGTGTCATGTAATTTCTAGACAACTATTACGGAGATGTGGTAATAGAAACACAGACCAAACACAGAAATTACTCTTAAGTCTTTATGACAATGCTCTGTTTGGACTATGCACTAAATCTGCATTAAATTAGAAATAGCAAATTCTCTTGCAAATATTAATCATCACTTTCAGTCTAAAATTTTTCAAATAAGTCAAGCACAGATAGAGTGTTAAAGGACTGACTGTTACAGAGCTAAGACCAAATAATTGATCTATAATGTTTTTTCCGAGAGCCAAATGGAAAGGGCTGGAAAATAGAGTGGGCTGGTGGCAGTAGCAATTACAGCAAGAAGATCTTAGAGGTAAAAATAAAGGAAGAGTCTCCCTGAGTTCCAACTCATCTCCTGCAGACTGTCTTTACTAATCGGTTCTCAAGGCTAGGTAAGAGTTAAGTATAACTAAGAGCCTGGGGCTGGCGTTCAGCACTAGAAACACCTGAAGTCCAAATTATCAGGATGCCCAGTACACACCTCACCTTATACTGACTGTATTTTGTTGTTTAGTTTGTTTGCTTTTATTTTGGCAGAGTAAGAGAATTAATAGGCCATATATTCTTTATAAGTCTCTAAAATGGCATTTTATTCAGTTTGAAGTGTATTTTAATGTTCTTGTCCTATTTGCCCATGAAGATCATGTGTTAAACCTCTTATCACATGTGGCTTCACTTCATTTCTTTGGAAAATGATTATCAATGTATCCTGTCTTATATATATTCTCTTTTTGTTATCTTTCTTACTCTTCCTTAGTCAGAGAGACTATCCCAAACTAATATTAAGTCTAGAAGCTAAATTTTACTTTATTTGCCCCATGATGAGCTTGAAGGACTAATTAGTGACCAATGGGTCTCATAACATTTAACTTTAATACATAATTATTACGATTTTGATTGATTATATTTACATTGTTCTAAGAATTAGATTCTAGATAAGAGGAAAATTCCAAATACAGAGTGAATTTCCTGGGTATGAATAATATATAAAAGTAAATAAAAGTGTTTATCTAAAAATATAATAATACATGAGAATTTTATATTTTAATTCATCTTAAAATTCATTTATAATTTAATTCATTATATTAAATTCATTTAATTTAATTTAATTCATTAGTCATTCATAAATTCATAAATGACTAATTCATTTAATTCATCAGTCAAAATATTATGATTTTAAAGTAAATGAACTATATCTACACATAACTTTTAAAGAAAGAAAATATTAAACTTTTTTGTGTTTGTTTACAAGTAAGCATTAAAAACTGAACTGAAAAGCTGAATCAAAGAATAGCATAATGAATACTTTGAGTCTTTTCCAAATATCTCAACCAAAATATTGGATCAAATATCTTTATTCTTAAGACAGTTACACAGTGAGAAAATACACTTAGATTATACATAAAGGTCCTGATTAAAGAAGAGAAATCCTTCACAATCCTTTGAGACCATTCTGATTATGTAAAGAATTAAGGGAGCTGCTTTAGTATTCATTCAAAGGCTGTGTTAGAGATGGATTGAATTACTGTAACTGTACTGGAAACTTTGTAGGTAGCGAGGATTCCCATGCAAGCTGCCATGTTGGGCGTGGCATATAATAGAATCACACCAATAACTGTGGGATCACACAACCTCTTTCTTCTGTACAATGAGTGATTTTTATGAGTAGTAAAATTGCCAGATGCCACTGTTGTCTGGATTTTGAGTTCTTTCTGGACATCAGATTGAGTGGTGGATACCAAAAGAGTAGAAATTCTAATAAATGTGACCATTCTTTAGTGAGTTTGCTTGAAGAAATAGGCAACTGTATAAGGACTGGCTTATAAAACTCTAGTTTAAATTTATTCTCAGCCACCTTTACTGGGGACAGACATTATTTATTTTCTTAAGAGACTGCTAGACTTGCCAAGCCCTACGTTGGAAGTGACATAGAGATAAATCTTGAATGACAGTGTTCAAAAGTTTAAGGAACATTGCTACTACATTAAGTTTGTTACTTTATCAGACTTTGTGTTTCTGCCATGGCAGTTTTATTATCTTTCATTTAAGGACAATAGTGTCGTGCGGTACCATAAAGCAAATTTGATTATGTTTTGGAGATCACACCACAAATATCTGACAGTTCTATCCAGGTATGTAGAATTGTCATGCAAAAGTTACTAATCATGCTATTTAATAATATGCAATACTATTTCTTTGTCAGTAATATAAATTAATTTTATTATGTAGTGTCTATTTGAAATCGCATTATTAATAAACACGCTCAAGCTGCCTCTTTTTCCCTTTGTTTGTAATGCTGATGAATACAGTTGCTCTCCTTAGCAATGGCGTCACAATTGCTTTTGTTCCCTGAGGCACTGCTTCAGACTGGATTTCATTTTGGCTAGATAAAAGACTAAAGGATTTTAATATAATACGTAACAGAATGAGGACATGGAGTCATCACTATAACTTCTTGTACCACATAAATAAAGAAGCAAAGGAATGCATCAGTTGTTCTTAAATGAACAAATAAGACTCCTGGAAATTATAAAGGCCAGAAATCCACTTCTGCACACTAACATTAAAGTCAGTAAATAATAGCGTGCATACCATATATCTGTCTGGTTAATGGAAAGGAAAATAAATAAAATTATAATTATATATATATACATATATCTTTCAAAGGAAGAGGAAAAAGCATATAATGAAATGTATTTAGATATATACCACAATCCATAGATGATTACTCTTGTCACATGATTAAATACATCACCTTAGTCATGGAACTTCCATGACATCTTTAAATGAAAGATTGAGGTCGCAGTGGTGCTCTTTGTATGATTTAAAACTAATAATATCTGGCATATTAAATATCTTAGTTGAAGTGCTATCATCAACTAAAAATCTTTTGTCAAGTTTGGTTAATATTTTATAGAGTGAAGTGCATAGGAAATAGCACTGAAAATAAAATTCAGCCTTTAATGTTGCTGGAGAGCAGAATAATTTTAAGCTAAATAAAATCTATTCCTTATTTTAGTAAGCATACTAAAGATTAAAGTATACATTTAAAAAAATGGTTATGTACCATCACAGTGGCATAAGTCAACAGTGCTTGTACTGGTGTACAAAAGTGAATGTGAGCTTGAATAGTAGTAATATGAAGACTTTTTAAAAATTTTTTTGAGGGGAAGTAATTAGGTTTTACTTATTTGTTTATTTTTAGAGGAGGTACTGGGGATTGAACTGAGACCTGTGTATACTAGGCATGTGCTCTGTCACTTGAGCTATACCCTTCCCCCTTGAATTTTTTTTTTATTGAAGTGTAGCCAATTTACAATGTTGTGTGAATTTCTTGTGTACAGCAGAATGTTTCATTCATACATATACATATATATTCTATGTATATTCCTTTTCATATTCTTTTTCATTATAGGTTACTGTAGATATTGAATATAGTTGCCTGTACTGTACAGTAGAAACTTATTTATCTATTTTATATAGTAATGTGAAGACTTAGGTTTCTGATCTTTTAACTGGGTTGCTGGGGGCTTACATAGTTTGGATCAAGTTTCTTCATTTTTCATTCACTCTAAAAAATCTCTATGCTTAACAGAAGTAAAGTTCATAGATAAATCTGAAGATGAGAAATTAATAAATCATAGCATTTCAATAATTCACTGATATATCCTACCTTCAAATAGTTTTTCCGTTCCAATACATAGTTAATAAGTTATTATCACAAGAACACATGAAAATATAACCTACAAATAAAGCTCACCTAGAAAAAATTAATAGTTTTTTATAATTTAATATATATGTTAAAGTATATTTTAGAACTAACCATAACATCTTGTGCCCATATTGTACTTATGTATCAAAGAAATGTGTTAAAGTAATTTACAACATGTATGCTTTCAAGTAGAACAGTTAGCAATGAATATTTTAAAAATTATTACAGTTACAGTAATGGCCTTACACATACTGGGTTAAACCATGAAAAGGAAAACTGTGTTCAGTTCTGAAGTGATGGGTTTATCTTTGAGATAAAATAACAGGTTGTAAGGTGTTTAGTTTAAACATGGATTGAAAAATTGGGTGGATCCTAAATGGCAGGGCATTTCTGAGCAGAGAAAATTGACAGTATCTGACCGAGCAAGTCATCCCATCCAGAGAGCACAGCTGCTACAAATACAGTACCTAAAATAGATTGTAATTTCTCATAAGAATGGATGATTCTGAATATTTTGTTAATTCGAAGTGAACTTAAATGTATTTAAGAAGTAATTCTTATGGGAAAATGCTTCAACTGTTGTTAATTTCTAGCTGTGGGAGAGTCAATAAAACTGCATAAACTGACAGATGTCTTGTATCAATCAAGACTTAAAGAATAAATACATGTCTTTGGATTCTTCAGAATTTGTTAAATTTACAAGCACACGGATCACCTACTACACTCATATTTTATCATCTAGAAATAAGTACTGGGTCCGTGGGCACTGGGGTGATGATGGCCCATCTTGTTATTACCACTGGGTCCTTAAACTTGTGTGTGCGTCTGTGGTTGCCTCTTTCAGTTTCTGAGTCCATGAAATAGGAGTAAGAAGGTCCTTTCTTCCTTATTTTCCCTGGAATGCAACTAACAGTATAAATATTTATACCCTTTTAAAGATACATAAGCACTAGAATTATTCTGTTTTCCCCATTTTTGTGATGTTAAAAATCAAATACAAGAAGTTTATAGTCTCACTTTTTGGGAAACGGTCTTTGAAAAGACATTCATCAAGTACCACAAAGTCCTGTGACATTTAGGAGGCAACTGTAACCGCAAGGTCTCATCTTGATGATTGTTCATCTTCTGTAGCCAGCTGCTTACACTATACATCAATAAAATTGGTTGTTTATTCAATAATACTGTTTGCAGTACTTACTTTGTTCCATGTATCGTGTAGGAACTGGGGACTGAGCAGCATACAAGAGCCTCGGGAGTCTGCTCTCAGGGGGCTGATATCCTAGTGAAGGGAGATGCATGATAAATTTAAAAATCATCAGACAATAGTAAGTAATTAATAAATAGTACCTGTTGTTATCAGCAGGAGAAGGAGGAGGAGTGGTGATAAGCTCTTAGGGAAATAAATATCAGGACTATTCTTTATTCTTGTTTTGTTTCTACTTATTATGTCTGAAATTCAGATCTCATTTTCAAACTTTAATTTTGCTTTGATAATATGCTTTGGACAGTTCCCTGTGGCTGCTTCATTGATACCTCAGCAGATACACGAAATTTAAGATTAACGTCATCATCAGATGATTTTTAGTGTAGAAAAGATGAGCTTTAAGGTCAGATGAATCTGATTCAAACTGTTTACTTATACATTATATGAAGACTATTAGGAAAGATTTTCAAACACTTTAGCACTACTTAGCTATGATGGTAATGATGGTGATGGTGGTTATTATACATTTTCTTTCACTGTTCTCTATTTTATGACTAAATACAACTATAGCCTGCTAACAGATCTTGTTTCTCTGTCTGAGTCTCTTCCCTTCAATGTATCTTTTCCAGAACAAATTAATATTAATTAAACAAAACACCTACATTTTGTGTGTAATAATTCTGTACATATTGAGAGATGAGTTAAGGTAATAAATGTGTTTTCCATCTTCTAATGTCTATAATTGCAGTTACAGCTTAAATCTTATGTTTCCTCTTAAAAGTTATTAAAACATGCAAACATTCTTTTCCCACATTAATTGGAGCCCTGCCCTCATTTTCCAGTACATAGTTGACTACCCTGCAAGTTAAATAACTCTAATTATTAAGATTCAAAACATTACATGTATCAGTGAAGGCAATTAAGGTGATTTGAATATTATTAAATGAAAATGAACTTATTTCTGTTTCAAAAAACTGAATAAATATGCTTAGGGATTTTTACATTGTTAAATGCCTCAAAACTAATTGGACAATTCAATATAATAAAGTGAATACAATAAATAATTTTAATTCACAACAAAAAGTAATGTGCTTATTTGCATGATTGGGATAAATAATGCATTGTACAAATACTAAGCAGAGACTAACCTGGGGAAAACATAGGGTATTATACTTCTAAACCTCTAGTTTGTAAGTTATGACACTTTACTGTGATTAAACTTGGCCTGACTCCACTGTAGCATCCCATATAAGAGCTCTTAACCCCTTCCTATTTACCATGTGAAGAAATGCCCATATATCACATCAGAGGAACTGCCTAGGACTTCTGCAGGATTTCACACTCAGTGGCATACTGTATTCTGTGGTTAGAAGCAGAGAAATGGAAAACTACTTAAGCAGTCAGTGCATTGGCAAGAGTTTTATTGGTTTTATCCAACTCAAATGTTTTTCTTCACTGGCCATGTTTTCTCTGTACCTTTTGGAAAGACCACAAGCACCACTTGGCTATCTGGTTAGAAGGTCGTAGGGAGAGCTGCAGGGCCAGAGGAGAATTAGCATCAGTGACCGTTGACCACTGAATAGGGATACCGACCTTTTGGACACTTGATGAAGAAAAACAGTGGTTCGTGTTTGATGAGATCTGGGTGAGACTAAAAGACAAATGGAAAATTTCATACAAATTTGTGATTAGAAGAGTTAAAATGGTGTCTGATTAGAATAAAGTAGCTCCTCCTGTGAATAACATGGCCTTGGATTAAAGACATTCCAACACTAATCAGAAGTGTTTCTACAAATGAAATTATATTATATTTAATTAGAATAATAAATATTAATTTTTGCTATATATTAAATCAATAAATAAGTTTCTCCTGTATAGCACAGGGAATTATATTCAATATCTTGTAGTCACCTATAATGAAAAAGAATGTGAAAAGGAATATATGTATGTATATGGGTGACTGAAACATTATGCTGTACCCCTGAAATTGACACAATATTGTAAACTGACTACATTTCAATTTTTTTAAAAATTAAATAAAAGAAATATGAGTTTTAATATTAGTAAATGGGGCTATATGTGGATACTGTAAAACTGAAATACAGTTGTGTAACATTTTAACCACTTCAAGGATTTGGGGTGCTTAGTATATTTGTTCTTGCCACACTTTCTTCCTCACCATTTCTTTCTTTCTATTGTGACAATACCCCCAGCTCAAAGAATCTCTCAGACTCTAATCCCTATCTTCTTGCCATGGTCTGGCATCCAAGAGTATCTGCCTACTCTTGGTTGACCCCATCTGCAGACCAGTCCCTATAGATTGTCTAGCTTGCCCTATCTTCCGATACACTCCTTCTTGGATCATCCTCCATACTCTGCAGTTCAGAGGTCAGTAATGGCCTAACTCTGAACCCACCTCTTTCCCAAGGTTTCTGTCTATGGTCTACTTTCTGAACTCATCTCTGTCTCTCTCCCGACCCTCCCTGTCTCCCTCTCCCTCTGTATATATGTAGGTAGTTCAGAAACCAATGACAGATACCTTTGTTCCACTGTGTAGCAGGCAGGCACCAATGTAGGAGACAAAGATTTGACTTCTCAGTTTTCTGAAAGTGGTTGCAAAATGAGCTTCTTCTCCATGGAATTTTACCTTTGCAGACATCTTTTCCATGGCAGTCCTAGACATATATGTAAAAGATTGCTCTATTTCTCACCCAAACAGAATCTCAATTTTGGATCTCAATTATTAAAAGATATTTTTTTAAATTTCCAAAAGGTTATTTAAATATTACATGGAAAAAATAAAACACACACACAAACTGCATGGAAATTTTCTCATTTTTAGAAACCTATTATTTTGATATCTGTAAACACTCTATAGGATAAACCTTTTGCAGATAGAGGGGATAAAACTGTATTAAGGAAATAAAATGAAAAGTCATAGCCATACCACTGAGAAAGACCATATTAGCCTTCCTATTGACCGATATTATAAACTACAATTAGATTGACTTCAAAATGTCATTGAGTGCCTTTAGCCAAATTTGAGAAGAAAAATACATTATGTACTCTTTACAGACTCACAGTCATTACTAGTTAACAAGTCTTCATTATTAGCCATGGCACACTAGTAACTATGACATTTGAGAACTTAAAATGTATCAGTTCCTTCCAAAAAATACTATTCCTAAGCCAAAACCCTCTATTAACTTTCTTTTTTTTTAATTTTCTATTGATTTATAATCATTTTACAATGTTGTGTCAAATTCCAGTGTAGAGCACAATTTTTCAGTCATACATGAACATATATATATATATTCATTGTCACATTTTTTTTTCTATGTGAGCTACCATAAGATCTTGTGTATATTTCCCTTTGCTATAAAGTATAGTCTTGTTTATCTATTCTACAGTTTTGAAATCCCAGTCTGTCCCTTCCCACCCTCCACCCCCTTGGCAACCACAAGTTTGTATTCTATGTCTATGAGTCTGTTTCTGTTTTGTATTTATGCTTTGTTTGTTTGTTTGTTTGTTTTTTAGATTCCACATATGAGCGATCTCATATGGTATTTTTCTTTCTCTTTCTGGCTTACTTCACTTAGAATGACATTCTCCAGGTGCATCCATGTTGCTGCACATGGCGTTATGTTGTCGGTTTTTATGGCTGAGTAGTATTCCATTATATAAAGGTACCACATCCTCTTTACCCAGTCACCTGTTGATGGACATTTAGGATGTCTCCATGGCTTGGCTGTTTTAACTAGTGCTGCTGTGAACACTGGGGTGCAGGTGTCATCCTGAATCTATTAACTTTCTAAAGGAGTCAGTGATTATCTTAAAATTTGTAAGTTAGAAATGTTTTCTTTCCCTGAGTTCATGAAAATGTCTCATCCTTCATTAAAAATCAGTATTCATCAAAATGATTAGGTTAATATAGAGTTAAACCTATAAAGTTAAATTAGAATTCTCCAAAGTTTTCCAGGGATCTAGTGCCATACAATTTGACCAAATTTTGGCTAAAAAAATTTTAAAACCTTGAAGTTTGTATGTACTTTTTATAACTTGTAGAATTACTTTGACTTATATCCCATTAGCAGGCTTTCACACTAGGTACTAAAATCTATTCTATATTTTAAAGTGTGAGTTAATGCCTTTAAGATTATAGGGCTCATATGTGTTTCTCTTCCTTTTGTTTAAATGTCAGATATAAACTGACAAGCCTCATTTGTTACCAGCTCTAAAGACACTTCTCAGACTAGGGTTATAAATATAGAAAAGACTTGAGATATTTTGCCCTAGTATTTTAGACTTCTCCTTTTATAGGTGAAAAAGGTTACAACAAAGCAGTTGAGGGATTTATCACTGAACAAGTAACTAACTAGCTGCACAGCTACCGTTGTGATTTTCAGTCCAATGTAGAACATTGTTTTCTTGTCCTGGCTTATTTGACTTTTGTGTTATATTGAATTGAGTCCTTACCAGCTATTCATGTTGAAGCGTGAGAGGAATCTGATATTCTTGCATTTACACGTTTTCAAAATGGAAAATAAGGGCAGTAATACTTTGAGTTGTAAAACAGAGAGATGTCTACTTTTTAAATCTGAACAGAGATTTACTCAGCATTTATTTTATCAACTATGAGATAAAGAGAGAATCACTTCAGTAGGGATGAGCGCAGATAACACCTGTAAAATGGCGTCAGAACACAGTGGTTAAGGACACAGCCTTTGCAGTCACGGCGTTCAAAGTCAACCAGCTTGCAATCCCAGCTTTCTAGATTCTCATCTTTGGCTAGTTACTCAATCTTTATATACCTCAACTTTCTAATTTTTAAAAATGGAGATAATAATCTAAACTGAGAGTACAGAAATAAACTCAAACTTACGGCCAGCTGATTTCTTTTTTTAAGTATGGCAAGACAAATCAGTGGGGAAACAATAGCCTTTTCAGCAAGTGATACTGGAAGAACTGGATATCCACATGCAAAAGAATGAAGTTGGACCCATACCTCAGATTCTATATCAAAAATTTAATTCAAAATAGATTAAAAACTTGAAGGTAAGAGCTAGAACTATAAAACTCTCACAAGAAAGCCTGGAGTAAATCTTCAGGACCTTAGGTTAGGCAATGGTTTCTTAGATATGGCACCAAAAACACAAGCATCAAAGGAAAAGAATAGCTATATTAGACTTAATCAAAACTTAAAATGTTTATGCTTCATAGGATCCCACCAAGAAAGTGAAACAACCACAGAATGGAAGAAAATATGTGCAAATCATGTATCAAATAAGTATCTAAAATACATAAAGAAATCTTACAATTTACAACTCAACAATGAAATGTAAACCCAATTAGAAAATGGTTGAAGAATTTGAATAGACAGTTCTCCAGAGAAAATATACAAATGGCCAATAAGCATATACATATTTGTTTAACATCATTCATCTTTAGGGAAATGCAAATCAACACCACAATAAGATGCCACTTAATACCGACTAGGGCGGCTATAACAAAAATTGTAAACAATTAAAAATATTGGCGAGGATGGAGAGAAGTTGGAACTCACGTACATTGCTGGTGGGAATGTAAAATGATGTAACTGTTGTGAGATATACTGTGGTGACCATTTATCAAAAGAATAAGCAGAGTTACCACATGACCAAGCAATTCTCCTATTTCTTATATTCGATAGAACGAAAAACATAGGTCCACATAAAAACAGATACATAAATGTTCTTGGCATCATTGATAATAGCCAAAAATGAAAACAACTCAAATGTTCATTAACTGATAAAGCGATAAGTGTGGTACGTGCATAGAATAGAATATTATTTGGCCACAACGAGGAATAGTAGACTTATATGCTACAATCTTGAAGTGTTATACTAAATGGAAGAAGCCAGACACCAAAGACCACATAATTTATAAGTCCATGTATATAAAATCTTTAGAACAGGCAAATCTAAAAGCTTGGAAAATAAATTAGTCATTTCCAGGGGCTGTAGGGGAATGGGGAGCTAATGCTAAGGAGTACAGTGTTTCTTTTTTTGTGCATTATGAAAATACGGCAGTTGCAAACTTTTGTGAATATTCTAAAAGCTGTTGAATTGTACACACAAAAGGGTGACTTTTGTGGTATTTAGATTATATCTCAGTAAAAGTAAAAAGTAATCTACTTACTTTAACAGGTGGTTGTGAGAATAAAATGAGATACTATACACAAAGGGAAGCACAAAGCACTGTGCCTAGTAAACAGTAAGCATTCGTTACGGTTAGATGACAATGACAATGATGATAATGGCAGAAACCTGGACCAGCTGAGGCTCTTAAACAGGAAATACGTTAAGATCGAAACTGAAATCTAAACGTGCCTATTACTTTAGTCACTTCTGTCCAAGGGTTTCCAAAATACTCTGTTGAGGCCACAATGGTACTTAATACCAGAATCATGCCATCTGTATGCTGGAGTCTTATTTATAGATAGATATTCCTTATATATTTTAGTAAATTGTGTATGGTCTCTTTGCTGGTATAGGTTCTTTCTTCCTCCCTTCCTTCTGCCTTCCTTAAAATAAAACTAGCTAAAGGACTTCAGATTTTATTAAGGAAATATATTTGTCCTTAACGAATCAGCTGACTTTGGTAATCAGGACCCTTGAGTCCTGATTAAATGTTAAGCAGTGGCCCAATAATTTGGTCTTGTTTTCCTTACCTGTAAACTGAGGATAATAATTCATACATCTCACTGTTGTTTTAAGGGGAAGTGATACCATGCATTCAGAGCATTAGTATAGTGCTTATTGCATGGTTTAACTGCTCAATAAATGAGACTGTTGTCATAGTTAATTTTATTCATTCTAGAAGGGTGTTTCACAGGGACCCAATTCCCATTTGAATGTATGTTCTCTTATACTTGAACTATTAAGGATGTTTTGTTTTGGAACTAATTGTAGTACTCAAGAGAAAACCAAAAGATACTGTGTTTTGAACTTCCTGTATTCCAAACTAGTTTTTTGTTTGTCTCTTTAGAGATTAGTCAGAATTTAAAACGATAAATTGGCTGACTTCTACCGTGGGAGAGTGGCAAAATGAACACTAGATTATGAGTCTGTCAGCTATTCAGACATGTACTTGTCATTCTAAAGTCAGTAAATGTGTTGCCTTTCAAAAGTTTGAGCCCCCTGGCTTGCTTTGGTTCTATCCATTGCAACAAGATTGTAGCAAAAATTAGTATGTGCAAGAGACTCCCAGTGTGGTGGGAGCAGTTAGACTCTAAAAGTTCTATATAGAGAAGGTTTGTTCCTACCCAATTTTCTAAGAGAATATATATTTCTTATCTTTAGGTAACAAACAGAAGATGTAAAGTACAAAATATTGGGAGCAAGGACCATGACAGTTTAAAAAAAGTGTCATTAAAAAAAAAATCCTGGCTATTTATTCCTCCCTCATGAGTGGGATGAAGAGTAAGGAGGGAAAGGAAAAAAAAAAAGAAAGAAAAGTGAGACTTGAATTTGTAGAAGGTATTAAGCGTTTAGATAACCAAGTCAATAGTTTGCACCTCAAATGGAATCTTGTCCTTAGCACTTAGTACGAAATAACTAAATGACGAAAGGAGACCCAGCCTCCAATCTCTGCTCTCATTCTCACTTGTTAGCATCTGTCTCTTCCTTATTTCAGAAACCTAGTAAGTGTAATAGATGAGAAATATAAAGTTACCTCTCAAATAGTTTTATATTTGGTTTGTTGTCAATGAAGCTATTTCTCTCCGTTGAAGGCAACTTTGGGAGCGGGTGCGGGAAAAGTGTAGCTTGCCTCGGACCACGTCTAGTACCATTTCAGAAACTGGCCGATGTGAAAGAGTAAGAGTGAGTCTTCTACCCAAAATAAATAGCTTATCTGATTAGATGTGAAGAACTAAGGGCTAATTTATCTGTTTCACCTCCAGTGTCTGCTTCCGTCTCTCCTTCCCTCCCATCATTGTTTGCATAGCCTTGACAAGTACTCACTCTACACAGGCCATGATAGTATAATCTGAGGCCACAGAGACAGACAGTGTAACACACAGCGGCTGCGTCCACGAAATACCCCAATTAATACAATGGAAGAAAAATGCAACATAAACTTCAGGTCTTACTATTCTTAGATTGTTACTGCTAAACTAAACACTAACATTTTCGTCTACTATTCTTATAAGGCATAAATAATAATCATAATTTTCAAGGCAGAACATGTTTAGCAGGTTTTAACTTCAGGAAACTTCCCTGGACTGGCCTAAGCCTTTTTGTTAAAGTTTTCAACACCTTTTATTCCTTTGTGTATAATTAGCAACTCCTTTGAAAGCTTGCAAACATTAGAGTTCAGGCTTGTCATAAGGACTATTAATGGTTGATAGTCATTTCCCAGAAGTACGTAAGTGAAAAGCTGTCGTCTTTTGATATAGAAACTTCATTGCAAGACTTAATTAGCATTTTAAGTATAAATTTTTCAACTAAATCTTCTATCTGCTTAGTAAAAGCATTTCTATATCTCATTCATTTTGTGGTATAAAGATATTTCTGTGAAGAACATATTCTTCATATTTTTGTGCTGGATGTAAAGACCTATATATTTTGTTATGAAAAATACCCAAGTAAACCTAGAACAGATAAAAAAATTTAAAGAGACACATGTAATATTTTACCAGATGTTTGGAGAAGTCATAATAACGCTAATGTATATAATCAAAGAAAAATAATTTCCTACACTATTGAGTACTTTCCTATTCTCTAGTGCTTCTGTTCATATTTAAAAAAAAAAAAAAACCATGTTCAGTGTGATTAATTAATGGCTTGTGAACCACTTCCTAGGAAGTTTAGAGATTTTATTGAATATCTCAGCTTTTATGTATGAATGTCATGTGTCTTTTTTATTCATCCAGATCCTCTTACTATAGTTGCATTGCTAATTTTGTGTTTTACTAAAGAAGTTTAAAAACGAGCTAATGTGAAAAATGTTCCTTGTAATAAAAAATCTTTTTAAAAAACTGAAACAAGGAGAAATCCTGCAAGAAGCCTTGCTGTGTGTCAGGTCTTCTGGGAGAATTGCAAACTGGCATTCTGCCCACTTATGCAGGGTTTCTTAATTTGTTCTACTATAAAAATAACGTGAGTGCTCTCCCTAGCCATAAGGACCTCACTGGTTTGAAATGCAGGAAGTGTAATTAGACTTGAAGCTGAAAAAGATGGTACCTTGGAGAGTCCTGGCTCTTATTAGCTGTAGAACTAGGGACAAACAGATGCCACAGACTATTTGAGGGCTGTATCTTGGATGATGCTAATTGTTTACTGTGCTCATTATTCTGTGACATCCTTAGAATCACCCAGGTGGGGAGATGTTAGACTAAAATTACCAGTATCTGTGCTAAGATAAACTCACCCTTCCACAGTTTAACTCCATTTTGGCTAAAGCAGAGGGATTCAAAAGCCATTCTGAGTTTTATGAACAAGATTAAGAAAGCACCTGATCCCGGTCTTAGCTTGTAAAAGTGAGACCTTCAGTAAATTGTTTCAGATTCTCTCACAGTCATAACTCAGATACATAGAGAAGAATGTTTACAAGAAGCAATAAGATCAAGGGCAAGCCCTGCCCTTCTCCGTGTGAATTTAAATCAGCATCTAGACAACTGCTTTGATTCACTGCATGTGATTGCCTGTTGATTGACTGGTACTCCAGGCTTATTCTGAACAATCATTAAATACTTTCTTACTTGTAACTTTTGTTTGATTTTCTTGTTTCATGAAATGGTTAAGTGTGTCATCTAGTTCTCAATTCCCCACATGCCAAGTACAGGTTTTTGCATACTAGCATTATAGAATAAGAAATTCAATCCTTTTATTGGGAGAGACGCATGGAATTTGAGTTTGATCTAAATGAATTTTTATACATCTTTCAGTTTTCCAATTCTGTGATTTTAATCAGTTTGATTTGTTTTTGTTGATTCACTTATCAAATAATCAAAATTTCAAATAGAAGTGTTTTATAAACTAATTGATCAAATGTGCTAATACTTGAATCATTCACGTATACAGTGAACAGTTAGGGTATGAATTTAGACTGTGACTAAGCCTGTATGTGTGGGTGTAGTTGTGGTCCAGTTCTGATGAACAACAGATGACTTGCAGAACAATGGAAATCCTTTGAACAGTTTTCATACTCCTGTCTCCCAAGAAATGAGGCAAAATGTCACTCTTGAAACAAAAGAAAGAACCAATGTAATGAAAAGGAAGATAGTAGCTGCTCATAAGCCAAGGTGGGAGAAACAATAGCCAGTTGAAGATAGTGTTAGGAAAGATACAGAGTAATGAAGGAATGAATGGGATTAATTTCAGTGGCCTTTAAGGGGTCCCATGGAGAAACAGAGCTGTTTGATTTCACTGATTTGAGTAAAGCATCAAAGCAAAATAGCATATGGTTGAGGATACAAAAGAGTAATAATATTGAAGAGAATAAAGAAGATCATTTTAATTAAGCTGTTAACTCTTCATTTAATTCTTTTCAAAATTTTATCTTATATAAATATTTGTTGTTGCCTCTAATAATAATAGCAAACAATTTGTGTTATGTGAGGTTATCAAGTTGAGTCAATTTTAACTTTAGGGAAATATTCTTTTCTTTCACTGAAAATTATATTTCAGTGTAATAACCTGTAATTATCACTATGCTAGACCAACTTTATCTCTTCTGGGGAATTTATCAAATGTCAGATTTCTGTTTTAAATTATCGGTAATACAACTTCTAGTTGAACCATAAGATCAGCCCTTTGATTTTTCTATTTGTTTAACAAAAATTCCAAAATTATCCAACATGACAGCATGTCAAACAACAGTAGAAGTTTAATGTATATAATGATTATATAGTAAATCAGGTATTTCAATATAGAGGAAATTACGGAAGTCATCTTGTTATTGCATATAATGTATAACATTATAAAATCAAGGTGACAGTTTTACGTTCTGAATGGACTATAATTGAGGAAATATATTTTTGTAATGAATAAATTCTACAGTAGTGGTATTGATGAGGTGAACTAATGTGTATGATTTACATTTGTTGAAGTAATGCTTTAAACATAGAAGAAACTGAGGCCCTGAAGGATTGATGTTCCAAGTCCAAACAGCAACAAAGCTAAACTTATACATTCTTTGTAAATATTGAATTGAATTATACAGGAGTAAATATTGTTGCATTTAGCAAATGGTTACAAAGCATCCATTTAAGTACCTACCATATGCTAGGTATTTTACATAAATTTTCTCCAATCTTTATAACCTGGCAAAGTAGGTAATATGGCTCTCAAATGAAATAACAGCTTCTGAAGGCAAAGGAGATACCCATAATCACATAGTTAGTAAATGTTAGCAAAAATTATTCCTATAACCTCCCCCAGATCTAGATTGAGAACCATTGAAACTTAATCCTTGGGAAGAGTGCAACATGCTTGGTTTTTTTTTCTTAAGAAGGTGATACTTTTGGTATGTGGAGCAGATAACCTGTTATCTCGAGTAGTGGGCGGTGAGAAAAACAGGGGCACTAAAAATAAGTCCCTTATAAGCCTTATTAAATTTCACAGTGTCTGTTTAATTTTTAAGGAACTAAAAAATTTACACATTGTGTTTGCAAGAAAAGTCAGCCATGAAAGATTCAGTGTTCTTATGGGAAACATTCTCTTCCCTAAATGGAAAAATAAATTCTCTGTTAACTCTCTTGAAAGGTCTTCTAATTGAGGAAGTTCATTCTTCCCTCAAAGCACATGGGCAGTTCCCATTAATAATAAAGCCCTTAGGGGAAAAAAAAAAATCCCTAAGATGCTGTAAAATGGCCAAATAGGATGAAATCTTCTGCCAAGATTTATAGTGACTCTGAGTTTTGATGTAAGCAACTCCTGTGCCTTCTACAGGATTTAGGAATATTTTATGAGCAGTTATTCAACTAACTGAATTAAAAGGAAAGGAGGAAATGTGGAAGTCAACAGATTTTAAACTGCACCCTCTAACTACCAAGCAGGGTTTGCATTTGTTTATTTGGATGACAGTCCATCTTGGTGCCATGCTTTAGGATCCAAGAGCCCAGGGACATGAGATAGAAGTGCTCTTGAATTTTACAGAAAGGCGACATGTTTAGAAGAGAACATTCCCAGGCTGTGCTAATATGAAAACATCTGTCGGTGACAGATTAATTTTCTTCACGGATTTCCTACCTTTGGAAACATCTGCAGCTGAAATGTATTTCTCTAAAATGTAGATTACAGAGGTCAATCAGTTTATCAGCCATTCTAAGAACTGGCTGCCTTCTACAGCACACAGATAGAGCTGAAGTAGCAAGATTAGGTGCAAACCCTTAAAACCACAAGTGAAAAGCACTTGGGTGAAGGCAAAAGACTTTCGAAAAGAACCTATTAGTGCTAAAATAATTCAGCCGGGAACTCACTTGTGGTCTGCCACATTATTTCCATAGAGGAAAGTCACATGGCACTCACTGTGGTCAAGAAATGTTTACACCAGTTTTCTTTCCCACATGCATTTTTATAGCAAAAACGTACCCCTTCAAATTTACTAGCCAATAATCAGATGAAAATAAATTGAGCAAACAAATGTAAATTGTAGAAGATTTGTTTAAAATGGTTTATTTGTTGGTTTCTACTCAAAATATTCTGTATATTTTTAAATACACATGCATAATAACAAGGTAGGGGAATGTAAATGTAGAAATCGGTGCAAAGGCCTCATTAAGGTGAACCTTACCGGTTAACAATTACAATGTATTTTAGACTGAGATTTAAGTCTCTGTAGGGAACTTGCCTGCCAACGTCCGAATCCTTGGTGATGTCACCAGCATATAATTATAAAAGAAACTGTCTATAATTCTTATTACTCTGGTGTTCTAGTCTGAAGAGCTAAATTTGCTGTGGAGCAAAGTTTCCTCTTCTAATTATCCTCCTTCTTATCCATCCTGCTTATCATTCTCCGTTTTTTCTGATTCCTTTCTGCATGCGACCCTTATTGTCCCAAATAAAATCCTCTTGTGAACCATCTGCACATTTGGGGATCCTGTTATCTATATAATTTTTAGAAGAGGAATTTTCTCAAAGCTTGAAACATGCTGCAGTGTAGGGAGGATTCTAACTGAATAGAACCCTTTTCAGAATCTTTCATAGGTAAAAAGTGTGAGTAGGATACCAAGCCAAGGGGAGTCCATAAAATGCATTTCTTACGTTGTATAAGAATGCCAGCTATCTTTTGCCATTATGAGTATTTGTCATTGTTTAATTGTATATTATGTTTACTGTATATGTTGCCTGTAATTCTTATGGAACTCCGAAAGTTTAATTTCTAGATGGAAATCTAAATATTCATCAATATTAATAATTAAATGTTAATTGCCTTCCCGCTATTTATTCTTTATTATGGCAAAAAGATGTGAAGGCTTAAGGAAAATGCTGGCAGCCATAAGCATAGAGCCTTTGTCCAAAGCGCTTACCCTTTTTGGAGGTGATGCATTTAGGGGTAGGAAAAAATGAAAATATTTATGCATACAGCCAGGATCGAAGGCAGTAGGTTATCTTGGTAGAAAGCTGCAAAATAATATTTTACCAGAGGATAAAGAGTACTTTGAAAATCTTCACTGAAACTCTAAGCTTTTCTATCTGTATCAAAGTGCTTGAGGCTCATTTCAAAGGAGTTAATAAATAAATAAATAAACAAACAAACAAACAAACGTTTGCAAAAAGAAAATTCATCTAGAACCAAAGGTTGTCTTAAATTTGGACAAAGAATAGCAAAAGGGAAAAATCAACAAAGAATATTTGTTCTGCCAACACTCGTTTTCATATATTCTTAAAGGATTCATTTGGGTAATTGGAAACATTATCGTTTTTATCTCTAGACATATACTTTTAAGTGGATTAAAGTGATAATTTTGTTAACCCTCGGAAGATGATACAAATTGCACTTCAAAATGAAGCCATTCTTCTTTGAAATATGAACAAAAGTACATTTTATTAAGAAAGCTATCTGTTACAAAGGATGAAAGATTGTAAGATACTCTGTGTATAAAAATTGATATTTTTATTATTAAAAAATATCTTCAAAGCTTTCCACATTGATTTCTGGGGATGTTTTGAAATATAAGACCTTAAATATCTCTCCATTATGAAATCCTAAAGTTTAAAGTTAAAATTATATGCTTCTAAAAATATTACTGGAACGGAAATTGATTTTATATTATTACCTATCATAGTCATCTTGAAATATTCCAAGACAAGATGTACTAAAGTTAACATATTTGGCTGTTATGAAAAGGTATCTTTTCATACAGAACTCATATGAAAGTTTCAATTTCTGAAGCAAGTTTTAGAAATAACTTCATACTGAGATTTACACTAGTCTATTTAACATTTCTAAATCGGGCCATCCGGAAATAAAAGCGAATTTAGTCTTTTAACACTTTGTCTTTAAATAAAAGATTTTCAATTGAAAAAAAAAGATCTGAAGTTTTATTCAGTATTTCATCTGAAGACAGAGGGAAAAAAATATATAGCCCCAAGAAATGTTGTGAATGCCATGTTAAAAACTTGACATTTCTAAGATTTTTGTGAAATGCTTTAGTAAAGAACAAGAAAATTATGTTAAGATATTTGTCACAGAGAAAAAAGAAATTCTTTAAAACTTTTGATATTAGAACTTTTTTCACATTGAGGGATCTTAAACTCCTGAGCAAGGGAGTTTGTTGTATAATTATCATGGTGCATTTAATTATCTCTCCATCTATAGTGTCAACATAAGGGTCATCAGGAAAGTCCTTATTTCCATAAATATCTCCTTTGGTTGACTGGCCTCACTAAAAATAGCTGGGCTTGAGCAGACCTGCTGGTCGGTCTTGTCTTATTGAAGGCACCCTTAGTCTTTAAAAACAATTCTGTTTTCTTAGATACTGAACTCCTTAAAGGCTGCCAACCTATTTCCTCTCAGTTTTCTTTTTATATTAATGAATGAGAGCAGGTAGAGGCATCTTTTATCCTCACTTTGGTCCTTAGTCTTTATCCCAGGGCAACAAGAAAAAAGAGGTAATTTTTTATAATTTTTTGATGGCTAATAGATAGGATGTGGGTGTATAATACTTGTTGCCATTTTTAAGCTTTCAGGATTGTGTTTTAAATTTCATACACTGCTATCTGGTGATAGAGATATTTATTTCATTGACCCAGACCTCTTAATAGAGAAATTCGCTGATAGATATGATATAGATCTATACTCTTTTTTTTTATTGTCCTCACACTAATGTGGCTAAGACCAAGGTGACATATGGCCAGGCAACAAATATTCTAAAAATGCACTGACTTCTTAGAGTTATTACTCCCTTGAATTGCTTCTTGGTGGTAACTGCAATTAATTTCGTGACTTCTAAGATACCATACATTTCATGATTATTTCCAGCAACTTCTCATCATTCATAATGGTAACTTTAATGAATTCATTTAGTTAAAACTATATGTTTTCATAATGGAAAATGCTTTTTCAAAGTAAAACGACGTAATTTGACTTTATAGTTACAAACCTTAGTGTAGAGTAAAGGTGTTCGTTCGCAGGGTGGTCTCTAGACCAGCAGTATCAGCATTACTGAGAACTTGTTAAAAATGGACATTTTCAGGCTCGATCCCAGATTATGAACAAGAAACGCAGGGTGGGGCCCAGCAATCTGTGTTCAAACAAGCTCTCCAGGAGACTCTAACTTATGTCAAAGTAAGAACTGCTGCTGGGAAGGCTACTGAGAGCCCTTTATCCCGAGATGGATAATCTTTGCGAAACAACTTTACGAGGGAAGCACATTTACACTCATGTGTTCCAATAAGTTTTTTTTTAACATTGAAGAATACATGAACTACAGATATTGGCCAAAATTGTTTTCAGATCATTTATTGATTTAAAAATTACTCAACTATTTCTTTACTCTCCATCCACCAAACAAAGATAAAGTCGTAACAGCAGACATTTTCCAGTCTTTGAAATTTTATCAGGAGAGGGTGATTTTCAAGTCATTTCTGACTTAAGTTAGGAAGGGCAAGAGCAGTAGATGAGTGCCCTGACATCACTACCTAAAGTCTAAATGAAGTTCAGGTCATGACAGGCCACAGTGTATTTTCCTGTAGTTCTTACATTTAAATATAAAATTTATATAAGACTGCCTCCGTCAAGGCTCGTTGTATATGGACTGTCTGCATGGCAAAAAAAAAAAAAAAAAAAAAATCCCCAAATAATGTTTTATTGGGTTTTTTTTTTTTTTGTAAAAATAATGCATATTACTGTGCAAAGTATAAATACTAAACTAAAACCACAGACGGTTCAACTCTGTTGTCTGTTCTACTTTCTTGGTCATTCACAGTGAATTTTCCTATCCCCCTGCACCCAGAGAGTTTATATGTTGAAATCCTAACCACAGTACTTCAGAATGTGACTGTATTTGGAGATGTAGGGTCTTTAAAGAGGTAAGTGAGTTTAAATGAAATCGTGAAGGTGGAATCTAATCCCCTAGGACTGGTGTCCTTTTAAGAGGAGATGATGAGGACAAACAAGCATGGAGGAAAGGCTGTGCGCAGGCAGAGACAGAAGTCAGCCCTCTGCACGCCAAGGAGAGAGGCTTCAGAGGAAGCTAAACCTGCTGACAGCTGCTCTCTGAACTCTACCCTCCAGAACTGTGAGAAAATTAACTCTGTTGTGTCACCACCCAGTTTGTATGGCAGCCCGATCAAACTAGCACAGCTACCAGTGCTTTCTGTAGCCACTTCTTCTTCTAATGCCGTAAGTGGCTATTTTTGGTTCCTACTGAATTTTTCTCCAGATGGAACTGTCTCTATCACTTATTCTCATGAACAACCACCCCCCCTTTTTTAATCTCTTTCTGTTATGCTACCATTGTTTTAAAAGCCTTTTGATTCTTTTATCACTCACCACTCTCACACTCTACCCCTTAACCTGCACACAGTCAGAGAAGTGTCCTAGTTAGCCCACATGTTTGGGTAAGTCCTCCGTAAAATCTTGGTTCTTAGTGTTTCCTGTAGTTAAACTGTATTCTCTAATATATAGATGTTTCCAAGTCTCTAGGATCTAAAACCAGGACTGCAACATGCAACTGTTCAGTTATTCCCTACTCAGGGACGCCTGGCTGAAAAAGCAAGGTAGGGGCTTAAATTCAGCCCACATCTGCTCACCAAACTATAATCCCAAACATTGGGCTGCACCTTTTCTATTTTACATGAAGACTCTTTCCTGATTTACAGAAGCCCTGTTGAAATCAATTGACATTTTCAGCTGCTACCGCTACTACTGACAGCATGAATTAGTTAAATTCCAATGACTTGGAATAACCAGAAATCTGCATTTACAGAGAGAAGTAGGATTATTCTGTAACCAAGTTATGAGTTTTAGTTTAAGAAGATTTGTGTTAATCAGAGACCTGCTTTAGCACAATTCAAGCAAGTAAACAGAGCAGAGAGAGGATGACAATTGGAGCTAGGATTTATTTTTCTCAAAACTCGTTATAAAATGATGTCTGCTAGATTGTCATTTTTAAAGCATGCCAGTTTATTCACATTTATCTTTGTGATTTAGTAAAAACGTATTTTATATTGAAAAGGAAAATTTGCGGTGGAAACCAAAGTGTTTCCCTGGCAATTAATGTCTACAGAACATTTACTTGTTATGCTGTTGTGATACTGAATGACATCTCAAGTTGTCTAATGTTGACCATCTTTTAATTGAGGATACTTGGACCTCTAAAAAGCTAACATACATAAGAAGCAGACCTGGCAGCTTCAATCCATTTCAGCAAAAACAAATTCTCATCCTTTCAAAACTTTTTCAGAGCAGGCTAATTATATTACGTTGGTGTATTTAAAAGGCAGGGAGTAATAATGGAAAAGACTTAACAAAAGATAGAAGAATCAGACAATGTTGGATTGTAAGTGTGATGATGGCCACCAGGAATGTGGTTAAAGAAGATGGAGACACACAAACCTAGCTAAGCAGGGAGAGAAAATGAGGAGTTACTGGTTATAGAGCATAAAGTTAACAAGCACCATCACTTTTTATACTCAAACATAAGGATTTTTTAAAATTTATTTTTCTACCTTGCACATCATTCCTGAATACAGTATTACATTTTTCTGTTTTCATCCTTTAAATAATGTACTTTCATACTGTGCTTTGAGATCCTTAGATGAAAGGTTACCATCTAAGTACAAATTAATATCACCTAAAAGCTCCTAATGACTGCATAAGCAATAGTGGAATGGTTTCCAATTCAGATCTAAATAGGTGTAAATCATTTCATGTGAAGAACCAAGTGTATTAATTGCAGAAGAATAGTTCAGCATGCACCAAATCTATTAGGCTACTTGAACACAGCTGCAACTCAGAGGATAAACTAGATTAGAATACTGTTTGCAGAAAATAGCAAATCAAAGTACTCTTTGAGGCAATTAACAAAATCAGAGCATCCTTTGAAGCAAATAAGCATGAAAAATGCCTTTCTTACTCTGATTTTTCCAATTGCCTAATTTTGCTACTGTCTTGAGTGTCTTGGATTATGTTCAAAGCCCAACACAACAGTTTGACATACAGATGAGACTTTGTTTTGATGTGAACTATTCGACCACAACTAAATGTACATTTTCAACCATAGCAATGATGAATATGAGCTGTTACAGTAACACCCACTACAGCCTGACTCACTGGTGGCATCACCCATCCTTTTCTACTTATGTTTTTCCATTGGTTTGGAGTGGGGCATGAGAAGATCCAGGAGGAAACTATAAAAAGTTATTAACAACACAACAAAAGTGTGATAATATTTAATAAGTATGTATAAATTATTTGGAATATACACAGCATCTTTATATACATTGTCTTAACTGTATATAAGTACTGTATGAATTAGTAAGGTAGATGCCATTTTTTTCTGTATTTTAAAGAGAAGAGAACAAAAATTCATATACAGTAATTAACTAGTGCAGGATCACACAGTGAGACAGTTATGTATCAGGGACTTAACCTGGTATTTTTATTGGAAAGCTTTCTACTAAGCCATTATACAGTAACATTTCTCCTTTTAGAAATTCTGTTTACTTTTTCCTGTTACAACTATTACAGCTATTTTAGCTCCATACTGCAAAACAAACCTTAGAGATAATGTTTTGCCATGGGCTTTGTATATGTAATGTATTTATTTTTATACTTAAATTTTTTTTCAAATCTGAAACTCAAATTACTTTACAAACAGAAATATTACTCTGTTGAAAGAAGTAAATGGACTCTTGCATTAAAACCAACCCAACAAAACCCTCAAAACACCTTATTTGTCCTTTTCTGCATCTTTAGGAATGCATAAGAATTGAGAGGCATAGCAATAAAAAGTGTATCTGAGTCATAAAATGCAGGTCCTTCTATCTTTTGAGTGTGAAACATTGGTGAAGCCTGTGGGTAGCCCAGCTCCTACTAACCTCATAAAGCATTTTTCAGGCGGGAAAATAAAGAAGAAATGAAATAGAAAAAGAGGGGCAGCGTTGTCCGTGCAGGCACAAACAAGAATGAGTGCTTGCCGTCATCTGGGTTTACTGTGCCATCAACATCTTAGATGTCATATGTTGCTGGCTACATATGTTTCACAAACTGCTCTTTTCAGCAGTGTGGCCAGGAGTGTGTTACTGAAATTTGAACTGGGTACAGCCTCTCTCTGTCAGAATGGGCTACATAAATTACCCTGCAGTATTATAACACCTCCAGTTTTTAGTGGCTTAACATAGCCAAGTTTTATTTATTTCCTTTGCTCATGTTTTGTGTCTGTCATAGTACATAGAGGAGCTTTCCTCATTATAATCACTGAGGGATCTAGGAGAGCAAAGCAGGCACCATCTTGAACATTATACTGTGCTGGAGGGAGATGAGAGAAGGCTTGATAGGGTCTCCAACCAAACAGGAGGTGACACACATCAGCTCTGCTCATTCTGCTTCCCGGGCCCCCCGTCACTGGTTGTCACAGAAATGTTTGGTGAACAGCACTAATGTCTAGAACACAACACTAGTTCAGTTGTTAGACTAATCCATAGAACTGTGTCCTAGAAAACCACAGAGTTAAAAAAAAAAAAGTACTTAATTCAGCAGAATGCATCAGAACCATCTCAGAAAATCTACCACTTAAAAGTGTACCTGAGGAAACATCATTGTCTTCTTCATGTCACCCCTCTTCAAAACAAGTTTTAGGCAATATTTAATTATATAGTTATCATAATATGAATTCAGGGATTCTTTAATAGATTAACATACTATAGTTTTTCACTAGTTTTATGACATCTTCTATGATTGCCACCATTTATTTGTATTTCCACTGCATTAGTTGACCAGAGTATTGAACTTTATAGACCACATAAACTAAAAGCCCAAACTCAGTGCTGCAGAAAGTGTTTGATCCTATGCAAGCAATATTAAGAGAATCTGCTGTGGCTAATATGTCACACAATTCTTCTCAGAAAGGACAAATGGATATATATATCTTTTTAATTCTCAAATAGAAATATATCATATGAGCTCAACTTAATGGAAAACTCAATTCATGAATGAAACCTAATAGAAACAAGAACCCCTGTAAGTAGTATAGAAAATAAGATTATTGTAAAACAAATAAAAGAAACATACATCGGAATCTGAATAAAAAGTATTTTGTTGGCAAGAAAGAAGGTAATGTAATTTAAAGCCTTCATTACCACTCTCCAGGTGTCAAAGTCTGTTAGGTTCTTATTTGTGCAGTACAGATAGGTTTAACTTGTCATGCCTTGGCATGTAAAGAATGCTGTTTCATGACTCACAACAAATGTACAACTGATAATGCTACTTAACATGTATTTTGGGCTTGGAATGAACATTAAGCAACTGAGATATCCCATGAAAAAGTGTGTGGTCTTAAATCAGTCACTCACATTTTGACTTTTCGTGTGATGTTTAAAATGGCGTCATCAGAGGTACCCCGACAAGGCAAAATTATCCAAAGTGTTTTGGTCCGCACACAAAGTCTGTCTGAAGTACTGTTAAATCAACTTACAATCTGAAGAACAAATGGAATTTTAGTGGTCTAAGATTTAGTTAAGACCTTCTAAAATGATTAGGTCACTCACTTCGGAGACCATTCCTAGGGGTATATCTTTTCACATCTCAGCATGTCACCTATATTTGTTAGACTATGTAAGTGGCACTTTACAAAAAATACTCTGCACTCCCAGGTCACTGAAACATTAATGATAAATAGTAGAGTACTTGATATTCTTGACACAGGATGGAGAAAAAGCTCTAAGACAGGGAAGAACTTTTGTACTGCTCTTCTACTGAACGCATTCTGGCAGTAGAGTTTAACTTCTGTTAGGCTTGCTTCTCACGGCTCTCTTATCCCCAGGTGTTCTTATGAAAGCTGAGATTCTTACAAACAAAGTATTCTAGCCTTCAGCGTGAATTTTCAAAACCCTGTTTGGGTGAGGCACATACACAACCTGTTAGTTTATTGCATTTTGGGTGCATGTAGCCTCTGCAGTGTTTTGAACATTCACCCCTTCAGGTTAGCACATTCATTAAAAAACATCTCGTGAGTGTGATAGGAACTCAAATTTGAGCACACAGATTTGAATGAATAAAGAGGCACTTAACGAGCCAGATAATAGTCACATTCATAGGTTTGTGTATTTCAACCTAGCTCAAGGCCAACGTAATTTCATACAGTGGAAAAGAATGACTAGTAAAATTATTACCTAATCCTTAAGACGGCACAGTACCAAATTCTGAAATTTAAAATATGAGACAGCTATGTTTAATTGCTCCCTCCCCATGACAAAGCACTAATCATAGTGAAAATAAACTATGAATTTAATTTAGGCCAGTTTTTTTTTTTTAATCCTCAACCAGTTTCTGCATTTTAAGTTGTTTTTCTTTGATCACTAATGAATTTTTTTCAAACTAGTATCTGTTCTTTTTCACCAAGGTTCAGGGAAGAACCTATTGAACACTCTTTAACTGTTAGTTACGTAACACTCTAATATAATTATGCATGAAAATTTTAATTCTTTATGTTTAAATTAATTTTTTTAATTGTAAACTTTTGTACCAGGTGTTTATCAGTATTCCATGCCTATGTCTGAAAATATTTAAAGCAAGTGTTGTGTTTTGTGGTGCTAATACAATCAGAATGTTCAATTTATAATAAATACTACAAAAAAACTATTCAAACAAGTTTGGGGGACCCGTTAATATACTAAGGCTACTGTTACATATCACAGATTGTTAGAGAAATGATAATATTTCCTTCACTATTAAGCAAAAGGGAGGAAAAATGAAATCAAATAATTATTTTTTAGAGCAATAGTATTCTTATGACCTGAATATACATTACTCATTTTTTTTTATTGTGTTTTAATCTTTATCTACAAAAATATATTGTCCGGGCAAATTTCCAACATCTATTCTTTTTAGCTACCTTTTCCACACTGCTCTACTACCTAAAAATAAAAGCTTTATATAGCACTGTCAACGTTATCTAGCAATCAGTATCCATCACGTTAAATAAATGTGAGACTAATTGCATTTCCCTTATGAACTATCTGTCTTCCAGAATTTTAGTAAGGTAATCACTTTTGCCTGCTACATTTTCCAGTGAGATTTATTTTAAACCATGGAGCTATAGTGTAGGACTCTTTCTCTGTTTCACAATTATTCATTTTTCTCATATTATAGACTTAATTTATAAGCTCCCTATACTTACCTATATTTATCAGTTTCTCTTTATGTATAACGAAGGTTTTGAGGTCTTGTAGCAATTGACTTAAAGAATTAGTTTACCTAATTTCATTTAGAATTCCTTCCTCTTGTGTATTTACTCATTCAGCAAATATTTACTTCATAACTATTTTAATCCAGGAACTTGACCTGGTATTGAATATTAATCTGTGAACAAGACGTGGAAGTATCCTGCCTTCATAGAAACTGGTGAGGGATACAGAGCACTCAGGAGGTGTCTCTAACTAGAACTTTGGAGGTGAGGGAATACTCCTAAGAGAAAGTGATGTCTGTGCTAAAACATGAAGGCTAAGGGGGAGTGAACAAAATAAAAGGGCTGCCTTCCTCTGTGTGTGTGTGTGTGTGTGTGTGTGTGTGTGTGTGTGTGTGTAAATGAGACGGAGACACTGTGTCTGTATGTTAGGGTATGAAGAGGGCAGGAGTGCAAAGTGAAGGCAGGAGTGGGAAGAAGGAATCAAAGTATGATTCAGAAATAGGATGCAACTTTCAATGAACTAGGAGCAGTTTGATACAGCTTAGATAGTAATAGAAAGTACCTAAAACATTGCTTGGCAACACAGGTGGGTTTTCCATGGAGCTAATGAAAGTTAAGCTTCAGAGGCCTTCTTTTGTACTAACCATTTCTGAGGCCCTGGAAGGGACTGTAGCAATGTGTTTATACACATATAAAATATATAAAGTTTTATATATTTGAAGTCTTAAATTTTTAAATAAATTTTATACATTTAAAGTTTTTAAATATATAAATATAGTTGAAATATATAAAGTTATGTGTATATATATATACACATATAAAGTGTTAGATATACAACTTAACTTCTTAAAGTTAAGTTAAAATAAGATATTTGACCTCAATTAATTAAGACCACTGTGTCTTTTTATACTTTCCTTTGTGTCAGAAGACACTGGAGTGACCACCTGAAAGGAAATTGAGTTGGGGATTCATTTGACTGAGGTATTGTGGGATATTTTTATGTGGTTTACAATTACTTCTGTGTTTAGTAGTTATTTGTAGTTATTTCCATGAAAATATCTTCTTTTATATCTCCAAAATTTGCTTTCCTCACCACTGCTTCCTAAACTTACCTTTCTCTTTGCTTTTAAAATTCTATTTGAATTTCGCCATCATTTCTTTTCAGAGGAGATCTAAGCACTTTAATTTTAGTTATTTAATAGTTATTTTTACTTCCTCATCTCATCCCTGCCCCACACATATGATTATATTATTTTTATTAATCTTTTTCAGCATTGTTATAGTTGTATCTTTGTTCTTGACTCTGAGTATCAAATAGAAATCATCTTGCTATAAGAAATCTTATAGGAACCAATATCATCACTTCATTCCAATTTCTATAGAGAACTCTGACAACTGAATTATTTACTTTGGTTTAACTTATGACAATATTTCATTAATAGGGGCTACTGTTTGGTTCTTTTGTCATTCTTTTTGTCATTATCCAATAGACCATCCCTAATCGATTTAGAATTTTACTAGTTTACTAATGATTTGGATTTTGGAAACCACATCTTTCATGTAAAAGGTAGAGGGTTTTATTTGTTAATGTGCTTGTTTTAATTTTTAAGGAGAGATGCAGTCTCCCAAAATAATGTTTCTTCAGGTCAGTCTGTGTGCTTTCCTTTATCTTCTTGTGTGTTAGATAACTAATTAATGCTAAAATGTAGAAACTCATTGCAAAAAAATATACGAATATTGCTGTTTTGATATTGGTGTACATGTTTGAAGGGATTAAACACTTTGAAAGTTGAAACAGGACTTAAATGTCCACACCCAATAAAAGAGTCCTTTCCATTTTTAGCATATGTGGCAGTTTTCAATTCACTGCTGGACTATTTCCACGGATAGGAAGTTGTTCTTTTTCATAGTATTGCAGTTCTGATCCTGGGAGTCCTAATTAACACACCAGTCCTCTCAACACCAAAGGAGAAGCCTACCCCTTATTCTATTTGACGATCTTTTAAATATCTTAAAACAACATAAAAACCCTCTGTAGCATTTCTCTAATTTAAACAACCCCAATCCCTTCATTATTCTTTGTATGAAATAATAGTTTAAAATTTTTAGTTAATTTTATCCATTCTAGTAGATTTAAGCCTTCTTTAGGGTAGGGACAATGTATCTCTCTTTCAGTATTTCTCCTTCCGAAAGCACAATAATATTGATACTTATAATTTGTATGACCTTTATACCTCACAGATAACTTTTATTTATCCTGACCCATTTAATTATAATAATAAAAGGAAAGTATATTCCCATTTTTCAGAGATGGGAACTGCAGTTCAGAAACGTTAGATGATTTACCAAATTCATAATTGTAGGTGTAGAACCTTGACATCTTCTGACACTCCATCCAGAGAGCATCCCATTATCTTTACTCTCCTCAATACATTTATCTATAAAATATACAATAATTGTTAAAATATACTAGATTTTCTCTCGTAACTATTATTTACTGACCATAAAATCAGTCACGAGCTAAACGTAAAAGTACCCCTGTCCTCTCAGGATGAATCTATAAACTACTGGAGTTATCACACAGTGTAGAAGACTTGAAGGGCCAAAATACTGGAGGAAAGTTTTGATGAAACAATTTAATATCTCCATCATTTTAATTAAAATGTGCAAAACTCGGTAGGGTCAGATATTTGTGTCATTATTTAAAGTACAGCTTACATTATTCACAATAGATGTGGCCTTTTATCATTTTTCAAATATTGAAATATTAAAAGAATTAAATGGTTGGGAAAGTGTCTGCTCTTCATTATTATTTGATTAGCCTATTCTTACTGACATTATAATGGATGAATATGATATGTTATGGAACATCATGTCAAAAACAATTCCAACACTGCCTCTGAAGCCAAAATTCCTTTTTCTAATAATTGCTAATGGTCTAGTTAGGAGATATTTTACTGTTCTTCTCATGTTTTTTTAAAAGGTATTCAATTAGAGATTTTTAAATTATTCAAACAGATTTTTTAACCTAAGGGAGACTACCATTGGCATTTAACCTGCCTCCTTTGCCTCCTCCTCCTCCTTTCATTTAAGTAAGGGGAAAGGCTTCTTTTTGTAGCCTTTTTTGTGTTTGCTCATATGATAGAAAATGAAAATATTTCAAAGCTAAGTTAGGAAAATTGCAGTGTATTTTAAATGTTGCCATCTTAAAAATAACACTTTCAACACAAAAGAAGAACAATAGAATATAATAGTATTATTCAAAAAACATGTTTAATTTGCATTATGTCTTTTGTTCAGTCCCAGAAACAGAAACCACTCAAGATTCTCTAAACCCAAAGAGATTTGTATACGGGGATTAGGTACTTATAGACTTGTTGGACAAACTCTGTATTGAGCCTACAAAAGTGGCTAGAAAGAACTTCAGATCTGATCTATTGGGGATCTAATTCTGAAAATAAGGAAAATGGGGAATCAGGAAGCCACCATTGGAAAGTTCTGATTATTTTAAACCTCCTACTCTTTTTCATTTTTTATTCACTGTGTTCTTAATTGTTAAAGTAACGCAAACATCCAGATCAGATCTAACCTTGAACCTCTCTTCATTGAAGCTGTCCTCTCTAAAACGTGGCCCACTGAACTGAATTTGGTATACTGCTTTTCTTGACAGGACAAAGTCTATACAGCCCTCCTGTTCTCAGCGTGTCCCTAAATCAGAAGCCCTTCAGGACACTGCTTTCTGTTGCTTGTATGATATTCAATCTGGTATATAAAGCCATGTGCACCCAGAGCACTGTATAAATAATAAATAATAATATTTATGCCCTTCAGGGGAAGACTGAAAACTTTTCTACTTTAATTGAGTTCTTCTGTTTGTGCTTTTGATGTTTTAGTTATTGTATGCTTTGTCAAAGGGATTTTTCTGTTTATTGTTGTGGTTCCTGTTCTATTTCAGCACTGGAAATAGCTCCTGTCTTGTGTTGCCCTTTTCTTTGAAATTTTGTTTAATTTCTGTCAGATGAAGGTGCTTGGGAGGCTGGAGGGCACTTGTGTCAATAAATTAAGGATATAAAAAATGCCATCTGCCACTTTTTCACCTTCTATACAACATTCATCAGTGTATCAGGAAAAATTACTTTAGTCACAATTTCCTTGCAGCAAAATTTATTTTCTTGTTTTTCTCTGATGACCTTCTAATTTTTAGGTGTAATCAAATTGTAGTGAAAGCCAGTAAATTATACACATGTTATTCTTAAGTTGAAACTCTGGCCACTGCTAGAGCATTCAGGCCAAGGCACAACAGCCCTGGGGATAAATGGTGGGAAACAACAAAACCTCCCCTTCCAGGTGCATCTGTGGCCAAAAACTGTGTTCTCCAAGGGGGATAAGCTGCACGGTCTCAGTAACTGCGAATCCCTTAGTGTGAGTAATACCAATACGTGAAACTATGCAACTGTGGTCCAAGGTGTCCTTTTGCTATGATCGCTTTCTGGCAATCGTGTGGACGGTCCATCAGTGCACAACGGAGGGAGACCCCAGGGAGGGAATATAATTTAGTGTCATATGAACAAACGTTCTTGGCAGAGAGATATAAGGTAGTATCTAAGCTCTACTGTGTGACTTTGGGTGATTTACTTACATTACTGACTCAGTTTTCTCATCAATAAGAACATGAAAAAATACCACCTTAAAATATTGTGGGGAGGATTGGATATGACATATATAAAGTGGTTAGCATGTAATATATGTTAAGAAATGATATTTTAATGTCCTGTTAGTAATGGGCAGTCTTCCTGTTCATTACGGATAATCGTCACTTTGGGTGGGCGCCAGACCAGTCAAAGTTACACTCCCTTAGGGAATATTCCTGATTGAGGACAGTCCATCTGCTTTGGGAAGTTAATAATCATGTGAAGTAACTCCAATTGAAAAAAAAAAAGAGGTACTATCGCCACTCTCTCATTCACTCACCTGGTTATTCAAATACATTTTTTGAGGGTATATTATGTACTCAGCATTGTGCTAGCCATTGAGTCTCTAAAGATGACTAAAGGTATGCCCTTCCTTTGGGAAGCCCACAGATACATCAAATTGATTGATTTCAGTGCAATATAATCTAAAACGTAAGGCAAATTACACGGACCCTTTAATAGAAGTACAGAGCAGAGGAACCCACAGGCAATGCCAATATCTGCCTCGGGAAGCAGGCTGAGATGTGATTGTAGAATCACTAGGCCAGAACAGTTTTGGGTAAGAGAATCTAGGAAAAGAGCGTGAGAGAAAGGGAGAAGTTTTCTTGCTGATTTTTTAAGTGGGTGAATAATGGCATATTAGAATGGAAGGGGAACTTAAGCATAGCTCTGTAACATAAAGAGTTGTGAGTCTGCGGAAAAGAGATACAAAGCCAGCACATCCAGGTTTGATCCCCCCTTTTGCCCTTTCCTAGGTCTATCCTTAGTCTCTTTTTGTTCAAGTTTCCTTATCTAGTAAATTGGGCAGGGACAATGTAAAGTGATTTTTAAAAATAGCAGAGCAGCTGCATATAATAAGCATTCAAAAAGACTGATTGTGATTCATATTGAAAAAAATTAAGCCAGTATTATTAATTACATGTAATTCAGGGGAATAACACAAAAAAAGCAAAAAAAAAAAATCTCTAAAATACTAAGGTGTTTTTTGTCTTTTGACTTAAATAACTGATTGTTTCTTCAGATTGTCAAACTCTGTGAGTGTAAAACTGACATAATGTCCTAGAAGAGCTGGTATGATTTTTATAAATGGTATCCTGGCAGAGTCTACCTTATCTAAGTACATGGTTTCTCCTTTCATGGAGTGAAATCTGGTTCATTCAGTTCAACTCTGTTGAGTCAGACCTTTTAAATGGCTAAAAGAAAAAGAAAAAAAAAAAAAAACAGAAACAGTGATAATTACTCACTAACTTGAATTAATGTGATTGCATTATGCCCTAATAACTGCAGTTTACTCATGTCTCCCCTGTAATAGTTCAAAATTAATTTCATTTTATGCTTGCAAATAATCAGTTTATTTATAAAGATTATCCCTTTTGCCTAGCAAAGTTATTCCTTTCTCATTACTTACTGGCTTGTGCTGACGAAGCAGGCAGATCTATTTCTTTTGTTCTCATTGGTGTTGGAGGAACCATTGGGGAAGGGAACACATCTGCAGGCAACTGGATTGGGGCCTGAAAAGCTGATTCCAGTCAGTCATTTGCAGTGCACATGGGCACTTCAGTGTCTCCTAGCACCTCCAGTGGAGGGGACTGAAACCGCCCCTGGGGAAAAAGTGTGTCAGCAATCCAGACCCTCCCAAGGAGCTGTGCAGTCCACCCTCTTAGGTTGTAGTCATAGTGTACAGCACTCATTGTACGCCAGGCGCCCTTCTAAGTGCTTTACATTCAATTCTCACAATGACTCTAAGAAGTAGGTGCTACTACTATCTTCATTTCATAGGTAGGGAGACTGAGTCACATAAAGATTAAGGGACTTGCCCAAGATCATACAGCTGTTAGGTGCTAAAGCTATGAGTCTGTCAGGCTCCTGGCTCCCCTGTGATCTGAAACACTGAGCTATGTGGCTTCTCAATCTACAGATTCCAAAAAAAAATTTATAATTTATCTGTTTTCCTATTGTAAGATGAAAATAAGCCATAATTGAAAGAATGTTAACTTCTTAGCTTTTTGTAGTTAATAGACTAGTAATGGTCCTCTTTATGGCCTCTTTTCACTTTTAGTTTCATTGGTTGCCCAATTACACTATTTTAATTTTATTTATACAGATATGCTATTCTATGAAAATAATGCCCAATTTTTGGTGCCTGTATTTTCCCCATTCCCAAACACAGAAATGCTCCATGACTTAAGGGATTGTTGATCCTTTCGCGGGTGCAGTTTCTTAATCCATACGTAAAAGACAGAGTATAACTTAAATCTCTAAAAACTTTTTAACTCTAAAATTTTATCCCTCTGTGGTTTCCTAAGTGTAAGGTTGAAGCCTCACATATCTAGTTCTTCGTCTGCACATAGTAAATTCTAAATAAGTCTTACTGTTCTAATTGTATTTTGTGATAATCTAAATTCTAATACAGTGATTTTTTAAAACTATTTTAATTAGACGTAGGGGCTGAAGAGTTGCTCTAATATAGCCATGCAATAAACTTGAACTCCTGAAACATAAAGTGTTCTAAAAACCGCCTGCCACCATGCTTTGATGGTATCAGCTGGCCAACAAGGTCTCCTGGGTGAAGACTGTGACTAGGCTGCTGAAGAAAGCACTATAAAGAGATAGTAATATAAACTGTGGTTGTGTTGTGCAAGGATCCCTCCTACCGAGAGATTTGTGAAGTCATGTTTCGGAAGTAAGTAGTGGAAGGAAAGAAAACCAGAGTGCGTTGCCCCGCACAGACTCCCCCCTTCTGGATAGCTCATGAGTGAGATTTCTATCACTCTTCCCCAGCCACACGTGAGTCTATGAGTGTCCAGGGCTGTGAGCTTCTTGGTGCACCCGTAGGGATAACCGGATCACGCATGACCTGGATTGGCAGGATTTTGAAGGGAATGCTCAGACATATTGCAGGTATTTGCAAAGCAGTAGGGATCTGGAAACAGACTGTTGGCAGCCCTGCCTCCTTGATTAATCATTGTGAGTATGGCAGATGGTCCTTGGGTTATTTTCCAAGAGAACTGGGGACAGGGGTGTGGAGAGAGGTTCTCCTAATGTCCTCATGGAAGGAAGTGAGTCATTACCTTGATATTTAGATTGGATATTGATTATCCAAAATATTAGATATTTAGATGGATACATGAAAAGCTTTTATTGAAAAATTAATTTATTGAGTGTCACATGTGACCTAGCTCCTAATGTAGGCAGTGGTGATAGAGCAGGGAACCAAACCTCTGCCCTCATGGAGTTTACATCCAAAATGTGGCAAGAAACAGATGGTAGGTAAAATAAGTAAAATACACACTACATTAGACCGAGGGTCAGCAAATTAGAGCCTATCAGCCAAATCTGCTCTGCCTCCTGTTCTTGTAAATAAAGTTTTATTAGAACACAGTCATGCTCTTTCATTTACTGTTGCCTAATGGCTGCTTCTGTGTTACAATGTGAGTGTAGCCTGTTTAAAGCGAAGACATACAGGCCTGCATCTGTGCTTTTACAGGATTATCTGTTGACCTCTGCGTTAGATGCTAGTAAGTGGTATGGATAAAAATAAATCCAGGAAGGGAAAAAGAGAACACGATGCTTTTTAGATAGAGTGATCAGAGGACAAGTCATTAAGAAGGTAACATTTGTTGTAAAGCACTAAGGAGGTGAGAGAGCAAGTCATGCAGCTTTAAAGGAAAGAGCGTTCTAGGCGGAGGAACAGCACATTCACAGGTTCTGAGGCAGGAGAGTCGAGTGTTCTGAAAACAGCAGAGAGGCCAGTGTTGTCGGAGCAGAATGAGTAAGGGAGAGAGAGGTAAGAGATCGAGTAATGGGACAGAAGCTACCAAGTAATCATGTAGGGTCTTGTAGGCCATCGTGAGCCCTTTGGCTTGTATTCTGAGTGAGTTGGGAAGCTTTCAGAAGGTTTGACCAAGTGACATCTGACATATTTTAAAAGGATTTTCTCTGGCTGCTGAGTTGAGGATGCAGTGACGGGGAAAAAGGCCATGGCTGGGGAAGCACCTAGTAAATGTTTTAAGGACCAAGAGCAAGGAAAGGTGGCTAGAAAAATAGGAGTGGAGCTGGTGAAAAAAAAATAACAGTGATAATATGGCGAGACCCAGTTTCCAATTAAATGCCACTGTTACTTAATTTAGGGAAATAAAATTATGTCATTTTAAAATGGAATAAAATATTCTTACATTCACACAAGTATATTTGTGTTATATAACTTTTGCTCCATAAACATCTGCTGGGCTAGTCACAAGGTATTTACTAATTAGGATTTAAAAATGTTTCTGTTCTTTCATTTGTTTTCCATAAGGAAAGTCTGTGATTTGAATGTCCCGTTGTGAACATGCAGGTGTTCTGAAAAATGGGGGGAGATATCGGATAAGTTCCTTTACATTCTGTTTCCTTTACTTTTCTTCAATTATCACTGAGAAGTTCAGCAATTTAAAATAGGACTCTCCATCACTAACACGAATTAGCAAGGTTCCACTGTAATAATTTCCCATTAAAATCCATGAAGTGCAGGTTTTACATGATGAGTTCAGAATGGCTACACAAATGCATTGCTCTGAAGGCAGTCTGTTTAATCTAATGTAAAAGCCATCATGGCTTTTAAAACTTACCTGCAAAGAATAGCTGGGAACTGCAGTCTGAGCAATAGAGCCGTGGTCTTTAGAAAGAAGTATTAAAAAAGAAGAAGAAAAATAAGAAGAGCATATTCCATTGTGCACTTTGGATAAGTGTGTGAGAAGGACATCTCAGTAGTAGCTCTCTAGGCTGTTGACCTAAAGGATCAACTAGTCAAAAACGTGTTTGTGCTTCTGCAGAGTGACCACTGATGATCGCCACTTCAGCAGAACATTAGGGAAAATATGTTTAGGAAAAAAAATTGAAATTAAGATAGAAGAAAGTGAAAGCCAAATTAGAATACTTGGTGCTAAAAGTTGAAGGGAAAAAATGAAGCCTGTCAAATCCAATGCCCTAAAGAATATTCAGAGGGAAAGGAAGATTCTCTAGCTTTTCTGGGAGGGAAATAAGAAAGACTTTCTATAGCAGGTCTTTAAAAATCATCTCATCAATTAGATTCTCTAGAAATTACAGGATAGCATAGAATGTATAGAATATTTGAGATAGAAAGAAAATGTTTACTTTGTTGAAACCAAACTGGATAGAATTATTTTATCATAGCCAAGATACAAATAATAACGCCATATCTTTCTACAGAGTTTGTAATTTATAAAGCGTTTTTAATATACATTCTCTCACAAACCAAGGAGGTTTTGACCAAGGGTCAAACCAAGGGTCAGACTATTTTTCAGGTGAGGAAATGGACTCGGGAAAATTAAGTGACAAAGAATTTTGAAACTAGGATTACCAGCCAGTTCTTCTGAGCTCTAACAGGACATTTTCAACACTCATGTCCTTTTTGACTTCAGTCGATTCTATGTTGTATTCAAATGCGACTTTGGACTTCTACAATCACTCAGAAGTTGGAGGGAAAGAATCACTAATTACCAACCTTTTTACTATGCTTTCTTGCTTACAAATCATCACTGCACTATCTCCTGTGCTGTTTCCATTTTCCAGATGAAGAAACTAAGTCTGAGATGCTTGTCCAAGCTCAATATAGGAGTGAGAGTGGGAGTCCGGCTCTTCTGACTCCTTCCATTACATCATAGGAACCCTGCACTGATCATTCTACCTGAAACAAAGCATGATAGTGTGAACCATCTGCCAGCAGATCCCAGAGACATTAACACTGAGAAAAGTAAGATACATTGCAATAAGGGTTTCTCTCATATTCTGAATTTCTCATAGAGGAGCTAACATTTCACCTAGGGCTTGGAGACTTGTAGAGTATTTTTATAAAACAATGGGTGTACAGTTGGATAATAAAACAGATAAAAGAATACATGAATGGATAGATGCATGTTACCTGTAACGAGCCTAGAATTCTGTTTGTGTCACTATTGCTTCACTTCCTCTTTGAAATCTTCCTTTATGTTCCTCTGCAGAAGTCAGAAACTGTTAGAAGAGCATTCTTCTGTTTCCATAATGTGAGGTATATTAGAGAGAATTCCTTTGAACAGGAGCTAAATCTAGCTGATCACTGTCTGGCACACTTTAGAGGACATGTGTTTGCTAAATGCATGAAGAACTAGGTGAAATGGATGAAAGAAAAAGAAAAAGAAATAAATGTTGCAACAGTCCCACCTGGGGTCCTGTGCTTCCTCATAGGAGAACCCCCTCCTTCACGAAGTTCTCCCTGATGTCACCTCCCAGAGCAGGGTTTTTCCCTTGTGATTTCTTTGTGACCCCTCAATACTGTATAAATGGATCTTTATCAACTTGTAGGTATGAGCATAAATATATATATTTTTTTTCTGGCAGAGCACTTAACTGGGTAGATAACTGTCTTTTCACTAGACCGAGTACTCCTTGAAAATAGGCACTGTTCTTCACTCATTATTTTGACTTTAGTATTTTGAACATAGACATTTTGTAAATATCTGTCTTTTTCTATCTCCTCTTTACTGTCAGTTAGAAGGCCTTGTAGAGGTGGGAGTAAGAAGTCAGCATGTGCAGCAAATGCAGCATGCCAAGACACAGAATTATAAAAAGGCGTCTTTGGGGGTAGGTGGAGGGCGCATGTGGTATGTATGGCTGGAGACTAGAACCAATGATGTTTACTTGTTGGAATCATGGTCCATAATTACATCTTTAAGCATGAAATTTCCAACGTGAGGCACTTGGAATGGATTTCTGTAAATTTAACCATTTTCTAATAGAATTAGGTTCATTTTGTTGCCATCCCAATCATCTACTTAAAACAGTGATTTTTTTAAATGATAGCATACATATTACCTGTGTCCTCTAAAATGCTTTAAGTACCTTAAAGAAAAATGTAATGCAAATTTAAGAGAGCATTATTCATCTTAAGACTCTGTTAAAAATGCTAAATTCAAAGGTATGGTTACTGTGCCATAAGAATGATTAAACATAGCAAAACAATAGCTTATTGTTCTTAATACATTCTAGGCTTCAATCTTAAACATATTTTTCAATTAATTTTCCAACATCTTCCAAATAGCAATGTTCATATCTTATACAGGACGTTTTATTTTTCTTCTAGAGGTTAAATGACCATGGCAGCTTCCTCCAGACTTGGGTTGGCTACATCCGTTTCATAAATCATCTGCTTTTCTCCTAGGACCACGGGAGATTCCAAATTCATTTATTCCATTTTGAAAGAAAAAAATATATACTATTAAGGATCTTAGAAATAACTTCACTAGTGGGGGAAAAAATGAACTTTCTTCAAGGTCCATCAGGGAAACCCAGAGATTATACAAACATTATTTGTCAGCAAATACATATCAATTGAATAAAAGTTGTTTTGCCTTCTAATTGCCATGTTTCCTCACAAGGAACTTGGCAGGTCAGGGATTTGAGTTTATCAAAAGAAAATGAAACGGGTTACAGTTTGACCTGACAGATTGCATATGGGGAAATATACAACTGAGTTATATTTTTCAAAAGGGACTTTGGGCAATGAAAGTGATTTATAGAACCTCTACATGCCTAAACTTGATATTCACTGGGGAGTATTTAATGATAAGAAGTGTGGAAGAGCTTAAATTTAAGCATCAAAACTCACGGGTCAAGGGAAGTGTAAACTGAAAGACTTATAGCTGACTGTGTGCTTTTGTAATATCCCACAAGTGCTTGGGTCTGGATTCCAAGGCTGTTACAACTCTTACTTAGATATGTAGATTATAATTCTCGTTACCTCCTGATTGACCAATTGATTTATGCTACTGAGATGAATCTTTTTTTTTTTTATTAAATCTCTTCTAAAGATCAGGTACTATATTAGATGTTAGGGTACAGAAAATATACTTTTATTCATGCACTCACTTATTTAACATGCATTTATGGAGAACCTACTATGTTCTGGTGCTATACTAGATTCTGGGGATACAGAGATTAATATAGCTTGAGCCTAAACTATGAATGCTCATGGTTAGAGGAGGAAACTCTAGAGCTCACAAGGGAAGTAACAGCCCATCAGCATGCTAAATGTGTAAACAGAGGTATATGAAAGGTACCAAAAAATTTTTGAAGAAAGGAATTAAGGGCAGTTTCAAAGAGGATGTTGGACCTGAAATGTGTTTTAATGAGTAAATAGGATTTTTCCAGGTTGACAAGGAGTAGAGCAAAACAGAAAAAACAAAATATATAAAGGGAAGAGATATAATATTAGATTAAGTTTTCAGAGAACGCATTCTCAGTAAAAATCAAATTCTCAACAGACCAGAATACAAAATCAACAACATCAGCTGGAAATCATTCTGCCTTTTGCACTAAGGGCTAAAAAGCACCAGTCTCATCTCAAGTCCAGTCATTCAATTGCACGTTTCATGATTGCTCCATTTTGCTGTGAACTAAACACACTCATATTAAAACAGACATCTAACAATGCTAACAACCAAAATGGGTACTGCCCCCAAAGACAGAACAGACAACTTTTGGTACTTTTCATAAAGAAATTTTGGTTTGTGATAACAGAAAGCTTCTTTTTTCCTTTTTCTCCCTTTCTCTCTTTCTTGACCCTTTTCTGGATCTGACTGTTGTGAACAGAAAGTCCATAAATTCAGAGCAAAGAGGAATATCCAAGAAGAATCAAGATATGTCCGGTTAACCCTACATTTTCTCCACATTTCTGCCTCTTTCAGCTACTCTCAATGGATTAAATCCCTAGTGTACTACACAGCTTATGGAATTCTCAAGACAAAGGCACAACTTAGTGGAATTTGACTCCATCTTAAAAGACACAATTGTCTCTATGAAAGTTGTAACACCATTATGTATCTTTTAATGGACTTCTAAACATAGCGTGGAACTCTTTTAGTTACCATTCAGCAAAGTCACATTAAATTCTTATTTTTCATCACTTCACATGGAATAATTAATAAGAACATAACTGTATCTAAGAATTCATTATGCTGTAGATTTGAAAATGACAAATTATTATCTCATAATTGTAGAAAAATTATGAGCAAGATCTGTGAAAATATGCCAGCAATTCTAAAGATTGATAAAAACTTATTCATATTCCCCATAATTTAATTCAATAAACATTTACTGAGGGCATACCCAGTGCCAAATTCTAAGATTACATGCATAGATACAATTCCACTCTTGCCCTTAAGGTTCACAGTTTATTGTCATTGATTAGGATCTGCAAATATTTCTGAAAATCAGGATAGATTTTTACCATAACTCATGATAATTGGAAATTTCCTTAAATTTGAATATCCAAATTTAGCAGTATGCCCAAAAACAAAATCTGTCGTCTCTAGTCCTACTCTGGTTTTTCCATTTCTGTTAAGTACACCAGCCATCATTTAGTAACACTAGTTTTGTTTTGTTTTGTTTTGGGTTTTTTTTTTTCAGTTTTTTCCGCAGCCAGTTAGTCCAAAGCTCTCTTGATTATATTTTTGAAATGACCTTCACATCCCTCTTTTCTGGATATTTCTGCATTAACTTGACACCTATTTGCTTCTCATCTCTACTGCTGGAACTCTGCTGTTCACTTCCCTCTGATCTTCTTCCTCTAATTACATTGCAGACTGCAGAGATATAATGCTCCCAAAAATACCTGTACAAACTTCCCTCTTCTAAACTGCAATCAATAGTGGCCCATTGTCCAGAAGAGTCATGAACTCAAGTGTCTAAGAGGGAATGCAGGTAACAAAATGAGTGAAGTGGATAGAATTAAGACAACAGGGAGTGGTAGAGATTCTCGCATGCATAGACTCCAAACAAGACACAGACAGAATTCAGTTATTCCAATAACCCTATTGGAATTCAGGGTTATTTTTCCAAAAATTTTTCAATTAAAAAATACATAAAATTTCCTAATTTTGAAGACACTGTGTGGATCAAACAAAATACAGCTGTATCTGTGTTTGCTGCATCTGGAAGGCAGGCTGATGGTTGTGAACTCTGGTTTAAAGAGTTAGACCAGTTAATGTTGCCTGGATTGCAAGTCCCTGCAAAATCTAGCCCCACTGTCTCTTTCCAGGGTCATCTGTGATTTTTATTATTATTACCTCATAATGATTCTGTGCCTGTTTTACTGATACTATGCCTGGTATGTATTCTTTACAATAATTAATCAAGTAAGGATTATTATACCCATTTAAAAGATGAAAAAATTACATTACAGAGAAGTTGAAAAGTTTAGGAATTGTGACTGGTTGCTTAATGATTTAAATACAACACTGTCTGATGCCAAAGCCTATACCCCTTACACTTTGCTCTGCTGTTTCCCAGATACATGCGTAGTAAGATCTGCATTCTTCCAAGAACCCTGTTAGAAAAGAACTAATTTTATCCTCATTTTACAAGTAAGGGAAGTGAGTTACATGACTTGCCCAAAGTCACAAAACTGTTAACAACTAGGGGCAGAAAGTGAATCCATATAGCTTAAGTCTAGGTCTCCTTTCTTTCTAACCTTTCTACTACACTAAATAAATAGGAAAATAAATTAACAAGTAAGTTTAAAAAGCTTACTTTTAAAGTCAGCTCAGATGCCACTTTTCCTGCAACGATTTCCTTGTTCCTTTCACCAGAAGTAATGTCTTCTTCCACTGAGCTACCATGTTACTTTACCTATATTTCTCTCATCTACCTTATGTTTAAATGTGCATACAGATCTAACCTCTTTTACTAAACAGTAAAAGATCACCATGTCGTGATGACGCACATCTCATAGCTGGAGCTTGACAAAATTATGCTGAATGAAGTTAGAAATATACAAATGTAGGGTTTTATCTATTTCCTGATACAAGAAGTTTGTATGTCTAAATGTAGTAAAAATAATAATTATAAAATGCTCTTTGAAAAATGCATCTGTGTTTTTCGGCATACCTTTTGCTGGCGATGCTTAAAAACCTTGGTTCACTATAAGCCATCCAAACCGTTTATTAAATTATTTAGAAAATAGATATTGTGTGTATTTGTAGAATATTAAGAGGAAAGAACTTGTTTGGTCAGAAAATAAGTTGGGGCTTATGTGTGGGCAGCAGTGTCAACATGCAAACCAATTCCCCTGTAACACATTGCATAAAAACATTTTGTTCAAACCAGAGTATCCTGCTGCGTTATGTAGTTTCCTGCCAAAATGTTCCTTTGCTGTCATGTAGATAGCCAAAGCTATCTGTTAGGAAAAATCCCTTCTCTACTCAAACAGCCCAACTCAGCACTTTCAAATGCCCGCAGGAAATAGAAATTCATCCTGAAACCATCAGGGATGGTCAGGTGAAATCTAGGTAGCCTGATGTCAGATAGTCCAAAAGACTACCCAGTCCTAAACTGTGCCTCAGAAATGACCCTAAACTGTATCCTTAGCCTCAGAGAAATCCCCAACTTGAATGCTCTAGGGTTGGGCTTATTTTTAAGTGTGCTTTGCTGAGTAAATTTTCTAAAAATATAAAATTGGGATTTATAGAAATAATTAATGGCACCCCAAGTTAGTAAACTGGATTGCATTCACGTTATATCCTACTATTGAATTAGAGCATTCAAATTAATGACATGATGCCAAATTTTTTCCCACTTCACTGCTCTCTTTGCCATGTTAACATGAAAAAAGCATTATAGAATCAAAAGCTTAAGCATTAGAAATGATCCCCCATCATCCCACACCAAAATAAATATGATAAATAAATAACATATGGGCACTAATATATTCAGATTCACTTAGCAGGAATCCTGATTTGTGTGGCAGTGAATGTTCCTAGTAGAGCTGTGTAGGACTTTATTTTGCTCTACAGTTAACAAACCCTCAGTCACAGTCCAAACAGTCAGCCTCAGCACACCGGAAGAGACATGGTGGGGCCTTACTTCCCGCTGTAGTAAAACGGTCTTAACCTTGGTGTTAGTGATCTGGAGTTGGAAGCACACTTGGGTCAAACAGTCCACAGAGAGATGAGGGGCTGTGCTTGGCAGTACTGGTGAAGAGGAGGAATGATGTGAAAAGAAGGAAGAAGACTTCATTTTTGAGAGTAAATCACAGTCCAAGAAGAAAACACTGGATGAGACTTTTGAATATATGTGGTGGTAAAGAACAGAGTGGACAGCTAGAAAGGAGTAGTTCAGAATTGTTCTGGGGGTTGTGGGGTGCACTGGCACCCAAAGGTAAGCGAGGCATAAGAGAAAGTACAAAGTGTACAATGAGGACTAACTTTACTCTTCGCTTACTTTTCTTGTCCCAGAAAGCATCCTTGAGAAAACGTGTCAGCAATCTCTCTTGTAACTTCCATAACCATGTGTGTTTGAAGCTCTGAGGACCACCCGACATAATCCTGTACATGTAATTAAGATCTCTTATTATTTTAGGGAGCTGTGACTAATAGAGCTCCCTGGTACTTGGTGTTGGAAAAGCAATCTGATTTAAACGCTTCTCTGTGAGAAGAATCTTGATTAACTGAGAGTGGACACTTGCCTTTCATTCACCCAACTTCTCAGGACATCCCTAGAGCACAGAAAAGGGACACGGCATTTCTGTCTCCCAGATCCACAGACAGAGGGAATAAGAACACAGGCCTGCACACAGACTACATGGTTTGGATCTGGCCCTAGTGTTGTTTTGCTGTGTGAATTGGGTCGACTTAATCTCTTTCTGCCTCGGTTTTCTCATTTGTTTAAAAATAGGGATAATAATGTTATCTATTTATAGGACTGCTGTGAAAATTGCATTGAATAAGAGTCTAGAATAGGGCATGACACAGCATAAGTGCCCAGCAGATAATACATTTCATTATTACTCAGCTTTGTTATTATTACTTAGTTTTAGTGGTTCCTGTGAAGAAAGTGGGAGTCCCTGCTCCCCCAGATTAGAGAACAAAGCCCTCATGGAATCATTTATGTGGGGCTGTATCCTTTCTTACACTTTATCCTGTGCTTCATTCTGGTTTTCTAATAATAATTTTCACTGTAGCTATTTATTAAATGGATTATTATTTCTTCCTGTTTATTGTTACAATATATTTTTCTATACCATGAAATCTGATTTTTACAGACATAAAATCTGTAATTCATTATCAAATAATTAAGACAAAAATTAAGCTATTTTCTCTGACCATATAGTTATGTAGAAATTGACACAAAAAAAGTGTTATACCTGCATACTCTGCAATTAAAATAATGTAAGTCATTATTTATAAAGAATAATTTCCACAAAAATGTAGTGATTTCACTGACTGGTTTGAAAAAAATAGAGCCATTGAATATTATTTATAACTTTAAAGAAAAGCTCAGTTTAACTTGTGCTCAGATTGACATGAATCAACTTTAGTGGAAGTAAAGATTTAAGTTTAAATAGACTTGTTAATAGGAATTTGCAAAACCTCAAAAACTGAAAAATCATTTCTGTCTGCAAATGTGAACTCTTGGAGAAATGCCATTTCCTGGGTTTTCATGGACCTTCTCAGGCAGGCCTGCATGTTCAAGGATGTTCCTCAGGACGTCCAGTTGGTCAGAGGAGGCTCTGTCCATGGCTTGGCCAAGGCCAGTGACTACATGCTAATGTTCTGACTTTCCTCATTACTTTCACCTCTCAACTTCCCAACTCTGCTGCCTTCTTTTATTAGGCTCACCATGAACCGTTGGAAAGGCCTGATGAGGAATTTCTTTGTTCCTTTGAGTCCCAAAGGCATAAAATCCGGATTTGCATGCCATTTCTGCTAGTCTGCACTTAACATGAAGGCAGAGTAACTCAGAGTGGTTTAGAGTCAGGCACAAAGATCAAGAACTGCCCCATGTTAACACTGATTACAAGACTGTGTTCTCCTAAAAATACTTCCTGTCTCCGTAGCAGCTTCTTCAAAACCTGAATGATCACCAATGAGATTTAGATCATAAAGAACGGTTTTGAAGTGCCTTACTGTTGTGAAACAAATGGACTTTGTTTTTTTCATTTACCGTAAGTGAAACTGATTTTGATTCAGTAATACAGTCTTCTTCTTTAGGGACCATTAAACGATTATAAGGATCAGGAGGCCCTGATTTGCGCATGTGGTATGACTCAAACCCAAGTTCACGAGGACAGGCCTACTTCATAAAAGTCTTCCATTCTGCCCCTTTCCCACTGAGGCATTATGTCTTTGTTAAGGGATGGTTACCTCCATGGTTCTCATTAGTTTGATTAATGATATACCTCTAATAGAGGCCACCACCTGACATTTGGGGAAAAAATACATGGCAGGTAATTTTTAAAAATGCAGAACCTGTCCCCTTAACCTAGTTTCATCCCCTTTGGTAAGGGTGGCAATTGGATGTGACACTCATCAGTGGAAGCAGGCTGACATCCTTTCTTTCCCTCCTTCCCCTGTTGAATTAAAAGAGTGATAGCCTGGCTTTCTGGAGAAACTGAAGAAAATGTGGGGAGAATGCTGTTAAATATCCCTTGCAAAGTAAGTGAGGCTCTGCGTCCACAAATTTTAAAATTTACATTTCCTGTCAATTAGACACGTTAAGTTTTCACTAGAATATTGAATTAATGGAGTGATTCTGTTCCTAATAGATAATGCATCTCGTGTGCCTTGCTTGTCTTTTCAATTAGAAAAACAATGAGGTGTAAAAATAGGCCAATTTCCAATTTTTTCAAATGCTGAACTAAAATTTATATTCAAAATCTTCTGCTTTAGAGTTGGCTTTGGGTCTCAGTAATGACTCTTCTCTCTTCTCTTCTCTTTTGGTCTTTAGAATTATTACAATTGTTTTTCTAGCCCTGATGGTTATCGACTATCCCTTATAATAGCAAGATGTGACTTTAGTTTCAGAATCTATTTTGTTCTGGGATAAAGCCTTTCTAAGACTAGGAACAGATAAAGGATGTAAAAGTGGCCTTTGACAAACCCTTGCCTAGTAGGCTTGTCTCTAAAATCAGTGTATAAGAACTAAAATCACACTGTTTGCTTCCATTTCAGTGCACAGGAGTCAATACTCCTGATTTCTGTTCTCTCGTGGCCTAATGGGAAATGGACTTATTTCAAATTTCCCTACACAGATTGCAAGTTCGTTTGTTGTTTTTATTGGTTTGCTTTCCCATTTAATGCTCTATTTCCATATCTAAGTCTATTTCCCTCCCAAAGACTAGAGAGTCCGTGTTTCTAAGCAATACTACAAGCCCTTCCCTGCCTCCATGCCACAAACAGGGTGTTGCTTCAACCTGGAAACTGATGACAGCAGCTGTCCTTGGGCATGGATGTCCTCTTTAATCAAAGTGAGCTCCCTAATGGGCACTAGAATGACATTCATTTGCCATTTGGATGTACCTGATGTGACACTTCAGGCGATGCCATGATTACTTTCCCTAAAAAATGTAAAATAATTTTACAAAATCAAAAAGGCAGAAATATTGCCTAAAGAAGTTCAATTTAAAAAAACTGCAATATTATCATGGTTTTGGAGAAGAACTATAATCTTCTATCTCACAAATTATAATAGGTGCTTTTATATTTAACTTGGTAACAAATTCTGTATTTGAAAATAAAAGATATACTGGGTCCAAAAAAAATCAGTCCATAGACTGTATAACAGAGTTTCCTGAGTTAAGATACAAGATAGCAACACTAATTTAATGATAACATTGTTGAGCACATCTTAGAAATGGAAAGTTTTACTCTCCTTAAATTTGAAGTGTTTTTGATAATGGAGGAAGTCGCTCTACATTACAACAAATATTTAGAACTGGACTAGTATTTTCAAGATTTCTTTGTACATGAAATCTGCAATACTAAACTAAAATGCTTGCAGGAAAGTGTTCCATGAAAAGTTGAAAGAAATGTTTAACAATGTAGATGAGAATGTCTCTCCACATCTACACTGTTGAAAAATATCTACTGGCTATAATTGAAAATATTTTCAAAAATTTTAGAGAAGTTTCTTAATAGTTTCTTACTTTGTTAAGATCATAGACCTGGGGTCTGGAAAAATCTTTGGAATGTACACAGTTATCTTCAGCCTTCTGGAAAGGTAGATGCAGTCCACGATGAGTTTGTATCATATCCAAGCATGATGAATCTAAAAATTAAGCTCAACAGATAGTGTATTTTCCCTTCGAAAGAATCACCAGGGAGCACACTTTGAGAACCTTGCCTTTTACTCTGTTCCTCTCTCTAACAAGCCATGACAGCCAGACTCCTAGCTTCCACAGTATGACAGACCCAGACCATCAAGTGGCATAAAAAGGAAATAAAAGGGCAGAATATTGTGATCAATGGCAGCTTCCCATGTGACTTTGAAACTAACAAATGCCTATTGCCAGTCATCTAATAGGCAGTGACAGCAAGTTGCAATACAAAGTGAGCGCAGTTTTGAGTCAGACCTGAATTAAGTGCTGACTCTGCTGTTCAGTAGCTGTGTGTAATCTTCAAAGCTCCTGCTCTCAGAGCCTCAGCTTCCTCATGCTAAAATGTGGATAACCATACCTGCTTTGAAGGAATTTTGTGAGGATTAAAACAAATATTCTGGTATATCATAAGCACACAATAATTGGTAGCTATTATCTTTAGTTATTGACTGGCCACATAAAAAGCACTTAATCAGGTGATCCATGAGATGGTTAGGAATGTGTATTTATATATATAAGACACCATTCTTGCCCCCTAAGGAGACTAAAAGCAAGAAATGGACTCCTACAACGTTCTGTGCTAAGAGTACTGCTTACATTATCCTCTCATATTGGCCCTGTATTTAGGTATTGTTATTCCTGTTCTACAGATAAGGAGCCTGAGGGTTTGAGAGTTTACCCAACCTTACTTCTAACCACCACATTATACTGAGTTGCATGATAGTGTATTGTCTTCAGGGGCAAAGATAGGTACAAACGTGTCTATAAAAGAGAGTAACTGAGGGAACCATTGTGGCTAGATGCAGATATGTGCTTCTCTGTCTCAGTCTTCTAAATTTGAGATTTGACACCATGGTGTGCAGTGAACCAGTAAACTCCATCTAATTTCTGGTCATACTCTTTAAAGAGTTAATTCTTAAATACCAAATTTATGAAAAGTAGTCAACCCCTTTTCCTATAGGGAGCCCCATTTCTTCTGAAAATAAAGGGTTTACATTTTTATACAGAAACTTAAGAAACATTTATATTTTATATAATCGTATTTACCAAAGATGTCTCAGGTAACCCTTTGTTCCTTCTACTGAGTGGGTACTTGATGGTCATGTGTGTTGTACTTAGTCAGGGTTCTCCAGAGAAACAGAACTAGTAGGATGTGTATTTATTTAGAGAGAGAGAGAGAAAGAGGGAGAGAGAGAGGGAGAATGATTTCTTTTAAAGAACTGGCTCATTCAATTTTAGAGACTGGAATATCCCAAATTTCCAGGGTAGGCCAGGAAACTGAGGAACCAGGGAAAGTTTATGTTGCAGTTCAAGCCTAAAGGCCACCTGCTGGCAGGATTCCATCTTGCTGAGGGAGGTCAGTCTTTTATTCTATTCAGCTGGTCTAATGAAGCTCATCTACATTTTGGAGAACAATCTGTTTTACTCAAAGTCCACCAGTGTAAATGTTAATCTCAACCCAAAACACCCTCATGGAAACATCCAGAACAATGTTTGACCAAATATCTGGGCACTATGGCGCAGCCAAGTTGACACATGAAAACCAACCATCACAGAGGTTTTGTTGGGGCACAGATCTACCAATAGCATTCCGGCTGTCCCAACGAGGTCATTCAATCACTGGAATATATTTTTTAGATTATGATTACCATGAGTATCATAACTTTGATGTAACAGAATCAGGTCTACATTTTTAAAGTAAAAATAAAACCAAGGCATACCAGATCACTTGTTTTTCAATATAACAGTGGAGAAGGAGAATAAAGCTTTTGTTTTTATATCTGAAGTACCACAGAAGCATATTAATATCCTTGAAAAGGGGCTCAATCTCTTGAATGGATCCCAAAAACAGAGTAAATCTACTTATTAGAATTTCTTTTTCTTTTTTTCTTTTTTTTTTTTTTTTTTTACTATTTTACTTATTAGAAATATTTTTACTATTTTCTTTAAATTCTGGAAATCGAAGAATTACTTTGGAGTATATGAAAAAATACTGGCTTTAAACATAATCTAATGACCTGATGATTCTGAACGTTTCAGAGTATTGATGTTAACAAAACTCAAAACGTGCTCACAGCCATTGAACTCTTAGTCACTGTGCATAATATGACAGGTGCTGATGTACAATGTTTCCTGATTTACTTAAATCAGGTGTGAAAGAGAAACTCAAACTGAGTCCACTTCTGTAGCTTCTGTAAAGCAAGCTTTTCCAGGAATTATATTTATAAAAAAAAAAAGAGAAAGCTGCTCTGGAGATAATATATTTAATCACATTTGCTGAAAATGGAAAAGCTTTATTACATTCTTGTTTGGTATCTATTTTACATCATCACCTGCAGCTACATTGTTGCCATTATTCTAATACTAGTAAGAAAAAAATCTGTGCTGAGAACCTCAAAATAGAGGACTTGTTTTGTTAAGCTGCAATCATGTAACTCAAGTTTCAGCATCTTTCAAAGAATAACAATGTGAAGGCTTTAAGACTATTGCAAAAGAAGCACTTTGAAGAACACTTTGTGAACATATTTTTTCCAAACACATACTTGACTCTTTCTGGAAACAAGAGTGACAAAGTTCTATCACAGAGGAGTTTAAATGCCCTGGTTAAAGTCAAATCCTCTGGAATATTTGCAAATGATATGCCCAGTTCTACTAATGAAGAAGCAGCCTGTCTTATCAGAATCAGAACTGTCTCTCTCTCTATCTAAGAGCCATATCTTTTTATCTGTTTTAATTTTGTTTTCCATGATTTTAAATTTTAGTACTTCTTAGAAAAGTTTGATTATTTTGAAGAGTTTGTAGAAAATTGTCATAATAAATCTGGATGTCTTTTCCTCCAGCTGTACTTCCCTTTCAGTCTTCTTCTCCAAGGATTCTTCACGGGACCCCTTTTTCCTTCTATTGGAGAGGAGTCTGATGATCATAAAGGTCCCATTATAGCACAAATTGTCCATAACATTTCAGCTTTCTCAATGTGGTCAGACAGCCGCTGGAATTTTTTAGGTTATGATTATTATGAGGGTTTCATGATCATTTCTATTTTAAAAACAGCATGCATTTTCTCAAAGCCCATTACAGAATATCAAATCAACTTTATATTAACTATTGGAAATATCTCTTTATTGAAACCAATTTTTAATTTTACTTCAACTTTTATTGGATCTATTTTTTAATCAAATACTGGCCTTTGCAATTCAAGATTAAATCTCATTTGATTAATTTCAGGCCATTTTTTTCTGGGCTTCTTGTACTATTATATGATGTCTCATTGCTTGATATCTTCTCTCATCTGAGAATTTAATTAATGTCATTAACAATCAACTACAGACCATTTAAGAAGATGTTTAACAGAGTAGAGTTCAAGACTACTCTGAAAGAAACAAATCTCTTCACTCTCACTGCCAAAGACTCACAATATGCCTTTATATTTCCTGTTTAGCTCATTAGTAAGCTAGGTACAACCTCTTATGACCTAAATACTCCCCGATGGGATTCTCAGTATCCTAACATATTAGTGATTTTACCTTCATCAAAACTAAAAGTTCTTACTTGGCATGAATAATGACTTTCCCCTAATGGCTCGTGTATATGCATAAATGTATTTTTTTGTAGACAGGCTTCATTCATAGAATTACAAGTAGTTCTCAAAAGAGTATGTAACTCCCAAAGTACATAAAATTATGTGCTTTCTTATAAGGTTATGTATATTTTTTAAAAATTCTGATGCATTTACCTATGTGGTAGAACATTACTGTTTCCCTCTTAGTGTCTAACCTCTGAATTATTTATATCACCCAAGTTCATTTTCTTGTAAAGCAAGTATTTTTCTCAAAAGCATATACTTAGGATTTTCAGGATAACTTTTTTCCCAAAATCCATATCTTAAATTATACTATTTTGTATGAAAAAAAAAAAAAGAAACCTAGACCACAGAAACTGGAAAAATAGGATTCTGTTTTTCCATAAGTGTACATTGAATAATGTGAACAAATTGGATATTATCCAGAGATTATAAAACTTTTAGAAAAATAAATTCTGTCAGTCTTATTTAATGACCTTTTCTGACATGAATATGTTTAGAACATTAAAGAGAATCAAAACTCACCTTACTTTTAAAATGTGCTTCCTATTGATTTATCCAGAAAAGAACTGAGAGAACTAAATTGCATATTTTACCATGTTTCTAATCAGTTGAGTGTCCAATTGCAAATGATTAAAAATAATTCAGTATTTCATGGACTTTGCTTTGCTGTTTCAAATGGACATTAATTAAGATTGCATCAATGGGGAGGGGGATTGCAACTGTATATTCTGGGATATTAAAAGAACATTTCATGTAGGAAACATAAGGCTATCTACTCTTTATTTAATATAGGGTGAGTAGAATGCTGTGTTTAATCGAGGGTCCATTATTAAAAGAGAGATACAGAGACTGTGGAGAGTGTTAACAAAAGGACAGCAAAGATGAGTGAATGTTCTGAAAAAGATAAAGAACGGAATTCAAGTAAAACAAAAGGCTGAAGAGAAATACAATGTTGGCTTTTAAGAATTTTTATAATAAGAGCATAAGGTCTGGAGTGAGTGAAACCTGTCTTTGAATCTAGGTCCTACTCTTATCAGCTGCCTAACTGTGACTCTTCCTTCTGTGTAAAATCGAAATAATACCTACTTTGCTAGACTACCATTAAGAACAGGGATGATGTTAGTAACATAACGAGAGTCGTGAGTGTCAGATGTATATAGGACTCCTTCTATAAATGGTGGTTAGTATTATTTCTGCTGTTTTTATCAGATACTCCTCATAGCAATTGCAGAGCAGGCTCCCAGAGGCCCTTTGAAATTGCTGATCATACAGTCACTTGTGGGTAGGTTAGGATGTGTAGAGGATGGAAAATTACAGGAAGAGGCTGCTTAACAACAAGATCAGTCAGCTCCTTATTAGCGTACACATACATGGATGAGTTTGGCAGAATTCAAATTTTGCTGAATACAATGAAGCACAATGTTTGTTTTTGTTTTTACCCCGCCCTCCTCCCTTCCCTCCCTTCCATTCTTTCTTAGAAATGTTGCTAAGTACAGCTTTATGCCTCCAAGGGGGTTTAATCCTCATGTCTGATTTTGCCGTGATCTTCTTTTCTCAACATTGTGCTGGGGGGGGGGGTAATAATGTTTGGCAGAGAAGGAATCAGACATTGGCTAGATATTGTTTCTTGTTCTTTGACAACAGAAAGGAGTCTTATATAGTAAAATGTTGTATATTAATGGATATTAAGCTGCTGGCAAAAATAGAAGTGTAGAATTGTTTAGATGAGTAATATGCTTTTTCAAACAGGATTTTTCTTTTCTTTCTATCTTTTTTTTTAATTGAATCTCTATAGTCCCAATTTTTTCATAGGTACTCTTGATATACACTGGAAGAAATGTTTCCTCAGCTTGCATGTTTTCCCAAACTATGCCTGTGCTGAGTATTGACTTAAAATAATCTTGGGTAATGTTGTATTTCACTACTCTTGAGGAAGATTAATTTCTCAAAATTCCTTATGTTATCAATGCATATAAGTATATTTATGTTTAATTATACAATTAATCTTTTTCTATGGTTTCACCAGAGTAGAGTTTTATAAGAAAATGATAATAGAAAATAGAACTTTGTGAACAATAAAACCCAACGAAATAATATAGTGCAAGATTAAGAAGAAATCTCATTACATGCCTAGAATTTCCTTCAAAACAGCATATGTAGATTTAACACTCACAGATTTTGTCTACTTGAGTTTAACTCAAAAGTCAGTAACATGTGGTGCACAGTCAGAGATTGGGAAGGAGGGGGCAACGTGAGAAAGGAAGCGAGCCTAGTCAGCCGCCCAACACAAGCCTCGCCTTGTTGTCTCCTGATTATCTGAGAGGCCAGACTCATAACTGTATACCTCACCTGAAATAAGTTAACTAAATGTAAAATATACACATCAGGCTCACTATGTATCAGGCATAGATAAATGTATAAAATCTCATCCAAACTTCTCAGGAACTCAGTACCTCCATTTTAGAGTTAAGAAAACTTCAGTATGAAAGCAGAAACCAGCACAAGGTCACATAGTTAGAACTTGGCTGTCGTGATTCAAAACAAAGTCGTCCAACTCCAGAGACCTTTGTTTTATGCCGTTATGCCTCCCTTGGCTTCAGCAGTGAATTGGAAGATCCAGAAACTGGAGGATTAAAGACAATTATAAGAGTCATCCCTGGTGGGTTGTCCTGTAATTACTTTCTTGAAGTGGTTAGGTTGATGGAGGGAATAAGCAGAGTGGTTTTCTTAATCAACTGTCCTCTTTTGTTGGAACCATGGGGTGGCACACATAAAAGGGATGAGGTGAGAGTGAAAGAAAAGGCTAATAAGGAAGCATAGATTGTGGGTTAATAATAACAATAAATGGTATTGAACAAACACACATATGCAGGTACTATGGTAACAATTCTTTAAGTTGTGGTAGGGTGTAAGAATGGCCATGGTTCTCTCCTGCCCTTGACCCTTTGCACTGTGATTTTGTAGTTCTTCACATCAAGAGATAGAATCTATTTCCCAATACTTGAATCTTGGCTGACCTTGTTACTTTCTTTGATGTATAGGATGTAGCAGAGGCAACATTACGCCAGTTCTGAGTTTTGGTTTCAAGAGGTCCCAGGACATTTATTTGCTCTCTGTCTTGAACCTCTACTATACCACGACAAAAGGTTGATGGAAATGTATGGCTGTGTTATCCTCATCACTATGGCTGGCAGCTGGCCAGCTGCCAGGCAAAGACCATGAGAAAACCTTGCTGAAACCAGCCAAGCCTGGCCTAAATCAGCAGAACTGCCCTGATGTTTCATAAACCTGTGAACAAAAACAAATGAGCCAGTTAAGTTTTGAGTTTCTTTTTATGCAGCAATAGATAAGTGTTGCATGTGTGTTATCTCCTAAAATCTTAAAACCCTATTTGGTAGGTATTATTAACACTTCAGAAATAACAAAGCTTTGTTATAGCAACATGGCAATGGTGAGGGCCAGTATTTACGCTCCAGTTTTGACTTTATACGCAGATCTTGTTCCTCTCAGTAGGGAAAAAGTTAAGTAATTGTCAGTTAAGGAAGATCTAAATATAAACTTCTCCTTACTTTTAATTAAAATCTTTAAATCATGAATCAAGACAAGTTTTATGAAGCAAATTCCAATATCCATGGAGGTGGCTTCATACTCCATTACAAGCCAGTTTATTTGGTTAACATTATAAAAAGATAGGCCAAAATCCAAGATGGAAGCAAAACTCATTTATTTATTCAGCAAACATTTATTAAGTGCCTGCCATATGCTAGGCCCTTTGCTTGCCACTGTTAAGCAATTCATTTAAAAAGAATCTGTGGTTTCAGAAACAACTCGAAGCTGAATAATTTAAGCAGAACAAGGCAAGTTATTCATAAGGATGCAGACTAATTAGAGACGTCCTAGTTTAAAATGCTATACTTACCCTGTGATGAGAATGCTATGGACCTAAAGGGAAATGCGCATGAAGTTCTAAAACAATTTGTCAAAATAATTAAGCATATTAAGAATGGGACTTGGAAAAAAATGTCTTCAACCAACTCTGCAGAGAACGTGGTATAAATTTGGTGCAACTGTTTTATAACACCAGGTCTAGGACAGCCGTAAGCCCAAGTCAAATACTGAAAGATCGACCCAGCTTTATTTATTGCCAGAGACGGAACCAGAAATCACACCAAGTCCCAGCAGACTAGAGCTACCAGCTCAAATTGGCGTTTGCCATTTGTTTGGAGTGCAGCTCTGCTTTTTCCTTCATTGCCTCTAGCTCGTAAAAACACTAGCTTCTTCCAGCAAGATTCTCTCTGTAGAGAATTCTAGGCTTGACCAACCATGGAGAAATGAATTTTCTCTTCTCTCACAGTGTATAATCTTCTCTTTCTAACTCCTGAGAAGGAGCCATTGATAGGAGTTGGTGGTATTTGTCTTCAGAAAACAAAAGGTTCTGACTCAGAATTTTACAAGATCTAGTTTATTTTCCTATCGCAAAGAAAAGTCCCAACACCTTGTCACTGGCAGGTCCAAGGAGTACTTTTCTTGGGTTAAAAGAAAGTGTCAACAGTATTTTATTTATATTTTTGTTACTGTGAGTAAATACATAGTAAATAATAAGAATGATATTTTCTGATGATCCAAAAAATAGTAGCCTGTGTTGAGGAAGACAGAAAATGTCTCCTTATTGGTTGAAGTAATGAAAATGCAGACCCTCTGTGTCATGTCTCTGGATCTGTTTTACTTGATGCTTCTATCTCCATATATCACTGAAACCTCAGAGCCCAAAGAATGTTTCTTTCTGCTTTGAGTTCACAAATACATAGATGTCCAGTTATTTAATAACACTATATGTTCTTAACATATTGTTTGCAGTCAAGACTTAGTCAAAGCCCATGATGTAAGTAGAATAAAAAAGGAAACAAATTCCGGAAGTGAAGGACTTCCCTGATGGAAAGTCTACACTGTAGCTGTTGCAATGCACTTCACCCCCGAGTTTCAGAAGATGCCATCCCATTTTGCCTAACTGGGCATTGGCTTCATGATTTGTTCAAGCTGTTCTTTCTCTGCTCTGCTCTCACGGTGTGCAGTGTTAAAGAGTTAGACATAGTCCTCACTGACTTGTTGTTAACCCCCTTATCCTCAGTCCAGTTCAACAAATCTTTATTGAAGTCCTACCAAGTATTGCTGTTTGATGTTTTATTATGGTTTTTAGGTGACCTGGATGAAACTTCACAAGGAGAGGGTTGTCTATTTGCAGTTCTAAATTGTATAGACATCAGAGCTGACCCTCACTCTGTGGGCCTTTAATTTGGTTTGACACAGGAGGTCACATCAGCTAGTGCCTTAGAGGACTTCTTTTTGTAAAGTTCATCATTTACCCCATATACTCCCGAGCAAGGAAACTCTAGAGACAGCTTTCCTTTCAGGTTTGCGTCTCTGATGAAGAGCTTTCAGACATGTGACACACGTGGTATGTCACTTTGATCGTCTGGTTGTCAGTTTGCAGGGGGCTGTGTTGATTCTGTCACTGGTATCACCATTTTTCCAGACTATCTTTTCCTCTTCCCTCTCATTCAAACTAGTATTCAATCTGTCATTGCATCCTGTCATTCCCTCCTTTGAACTGCCTTTCAGCGTCTGCCCTCCTCTCCCTTCCCATCGCCGCCACCACCCCAGTCTAGGCTGGTGATCATTGCAGGGTGCTCAGCTGATCTTCCTCACTCTAGTCTCTACCATCTCTAAGCCGTCTTGTGTGTTTATTCTCGTCCAATTTTCTAAAGTCCTACTTCCTTGCTTTTTTTTTTTCCTGTAAAATAATCTAGAGTTGTTCCCTCTCACCATCTTATAAAGCACATTCTAACCAGCACATCGTCCTACCTTCACACCAGGGCTCCCATTTATCCCAGAACACTCCATGGACACCACTCATATAAGTGGTGTGTTCATTCCTGACTCATTGCCCTTTTGTATGTTTTTGTTGTTGTTGATGGGTGGTAATTTGATTGATTGATTGATTTTTAGAAGAGATACTGGGGATTGAACCCAAGACCTAGTGCATGCTAAAGCATTTGCTCTAGTGATTGAGCTGTATGAGCCCCTGCCTTTTTTTATGTTTTTATTCTGACCCCAAATTTTCTCAGTGAGCCCTCTCTTTCAGAAATTCTGCTAATGTAGGGACCAACACAAGGTTCATTTCTCCTGTCTTCTCTAATAGCTTCCACCCACACTCACATTCTCTGTGCTTCTGCAGCACTGATTAATACTCTGTCACCTATCACAGTGTGCTACAACTGTCTACTCCCTTGATTGTGTCTCACACTCAACTATGAACCTGCTGGTAATGCAAAGCAGTCTTTCTTGTCCAACCTTGTAACCCCATGTGCCCAAAAGAATTTTGACTCTTCATAAGTTCTCAACGAAAACTTGTTAAGGTATTTAATAAGTCTCTCCCTCCTCTAAATACTTAACTCTAAACCAGAATAGAAGGTCAGCCATACACCAGGTATCTGAAGATGAGTAATGTAATGACTAGCAGGCATGGCTACAGGATAAAAGAATTTCCGTGAACTCAAACAATCTGCTTTATTTGTAACTGTTTTCCCCCAAAAAAGATGACTAGAGGCAGAAATTATGTCTTATAAATTTGGTCTTTTGATAGTGTCTAGCACAGGGCTGGCAACTGACAGCCTGGTGATTTGAATCTTTAGTCTCTAGAGAGCATATGATTCCCAGTGTGTTATCGCAGCAACCACTGACTGAGCTGAAACGCTGTCCTAAAAGGCAGAACACTTTTTCTCTGTGTACTTCTTTACATGTGGACCTGCAAAGTCAAAGAAGGCCACTGTGTATTTTATTTCATTAGTCCACATCATGGGCTCATGCTTAAGGCTACTTTGAAAAATGTGGAGTCAGTCTTTGGAAGTGTTTCCTTATTTAACAGATTAAAATATCTCCAGAACTCCTAGATCCAAATGATGCTAATGGCACACAAATTTTCCTTGCAACTATGATGTGATCTTTTCAAAGGCAGAAATTGGCTTGTACAGTTGTTTTCCCATAATACTTGGTAATTCTGCACACAGTAAATACTAAATGAACATTTGCCCAGTGAATGCCCAAATTATAGTAACTAAGAGCTAAACTTAGTAGCGGCTCAGAGAGGGAAATATCAATGTGGAATAAAGTACAGAAGTATCCTAATGGAATCATATTTGAGCCTTCCCATGTGAATAGTCTCTCTTCCCGGTTATGTTTTATTGGACATAGCCACTCCTATAAGTTTGTATATTATCTACGGCTGTTCTTGTGCTGTCATAAGCTAAATAGAATAGCTGTCACAGAGACCTTATGGCCTGCAAATCCAAAAATAGTTAGTATCAGGCCCTTTACAAAAAAAAAAAAAAGTGTTTCAACTTTTCATCTAGAGCAATGGCTGACACCCAATAGATAAGCAGTAAATATCTTTTATATGAATGCCTGAAACAATAGATACATGAGTCAGAGATAAAACTCAGTTAGATAGCACTTTACCATGCCTTCAAAGGCCCTTTATGTGCTTGACATGTTTACAGACCCTGAAATAAATGGCCAGTCATATTCTTTGATCTAAAGGGGTCCATATTCTTGTGGAAGAGAATTTGAATTTAGCCCACAATTTAAATTGATTTGCTTAAATCTTTTTTGACGGGCTGATGTCCTTAAAGAAGATTAAACCAAAGGAAAAGATGAACAAGGCACTGAAAGAAAAATCCCCACTGGGTAAAGAAGTCCCGTAATGCTGGGGAGGTTATAAGTGGAACTACTGGGGAAAGTAGAAGTCTGAGTAATAAAAGGCTGTGTCTGCCATTTCTTTGACCCTACCGCCTTGGGAAGGATTGTGCCGTAATACCAAGAATAGGACTAGACATTTCACTGTGGACCCCAGAATGAGACTGTGATTTCCCCCTTCTTGGAAAGAGCATATTAAAGGAAGCAGAGTTTTTTTTTCCCCCCTGCTGGCTCAAGAGGGAGGAAATCTTTGTTTCTTAGAAATCTCAGGCTGCTGTAACAAAATGCCGTAGACTAGGTGATTTATAAACTACAGAAATTTATTTCTCATAGTTCTGGAGGCTGGGAGTCTGAGATCTGGGTGGGGTGCCAACATGGTCAGATTCTAAGGCGAACTCTTTTCCTGGCTTGTAGATGGCCATCTTTCTTGCTGTATCTTCATGCATAAAAAGCAGAGAGAGAGAGGGAAAGTAAACTTTATCCTGTTTCTTTTTATAAAGACACTAATTCCATTCATGAGTGTTCTGCTCTCATGACCTAATTATCTCCCTGAGGCCGACCACCTCCGAATACCTTCACATTGGGGGTTAGGATTTCAACATACGAATTGTGGGGGAACACAAACTTTTGGGCCATAACACCTTGGTTGTTATTAGTTTGGTGAAATGAGCACCTAATTATGGGTTGGACCACAGAGGTCAAGAGACCAAAAGGGTGTTTAGCACTTTAGAATCTAGAGCCGAGGTATTACAGAGCCACAGGCAGCAACTCTGATTATGTATCAGAACGCCTTGCCAGAAATAACTGGAGTGTGGTATCTCTGAAAAAGACTAGCTGTCTGCCTCATCAGGTTGATAGGAGCTTATTGCATTGAGATTTGGAGTATTGCTGGGAATGTAACAGAGTCTTACTTACTGCTGGGCGATGCCAGAGATACGCTGGATCCAATATCTGTTCAACCTCGGAAGAGATGAGGATTTCAGTTTAATTTTTCATAGAAAAGAAACCAAAAGGAACTTAGGATATGACCCCCCCCCCAAAAAAAAATTTTAAAAACAACAAAAATCTTTAGGGATTTAATTCTAATTGATTTCACTTTGATTTTACTTAATAACCAAATCTAGTTGAACTCCTGTATCCTCCAAACTCAGGAATCATTTTTTTCTAATCACAAAGTACACTGAAGGCTTGTTTTCAACTTAATTTGGATTTTGACCACAGATAATAGCAGCAGACTGTGAGATGAGAAAGGAGGGCTAACTATATTTATGTTATACAATTTCCAAATGTGATCACATTTCCCTCCTCCCTCTCTGTAAATAGAACCTACCCTGAAACACAGTCACAGGCCCTAGAATTTCCGGCCTGAGCCTCACCTCACCGCTCAGCCGTCACTAGTATTCATTGTGCACTGATTGGGAGGAAAACATAAGCCAAACCTTTTTTCCTTGAAGGAGCACAGCTCACACTGCAGGCAATAAATAATGACACAGAATCAGAACAAACAGCAGCTCCTGTGGAGTGCAGGACAGCAGGTGTACTTTGCTAGACAGTTAGAATCTCAAGAATTTGGTCTCTGATGGTAATAGGCATAGGTTACTGGAAAATACGAAGCAATGTGGGCTTGTATCCCACAGACATGGCCAACATACTCATTAGAAGTGTGAAAAGACAGAGTGGAATTGTGGGGAACTGTGTGGATTGTATAGGTGAACATTTGGGGGAAAAAAGGAAAGAAAGGAGAGGAAAGGAGAGAAAACTTATCTTTTGTGGTAGGAGAAAAAGAAAAGGTCAAGAGCCTATGTAACAACAACAGGGTGCGTTTCTGAGTTGTTCTGTTGGGGACCCAAAATACAACTGCCCTTTTTTTGTCCCTTTTCTTTGTCTTCTGTTCCTACCCTTGACTTCTGTATGAAGGAGTGAAAAATAGAACTGATTCAGAACTAAAAAAAATTGACATTTATTGAGTACTAACAATCAGGGTTTAACTGAATTAAACACACTGGACACACACACACACACACACACACACACACACAGTCTTGCTTTGAAATTCAGTCTAGTTGGAGAGTAAGAGAGGTGAATAATTATAATACAGAGTAATAATGACCAATTAGTTACTCCATTCTAATTACTCCAAAATATTTAGTTCATATCTTTATGATAGTTCTTATTACATGGTGTTAAAAGGGTATAACGTATTAATTTGAATCCCCCCTCTGGCTTTGAAAGTAATTTTTGCCTTTTATCTGATTCTGAGATTTTAGATGTGTTCTAGAAAGGAACTGTTGAATTTTTATAGAAGCTGTCAGAAATGGAGTATTTATTTGCTGAAGTTTTGACTTGACCTTACATTTGATTTCACACTTTTTTTTTCCACGTTCTGATATAGAATTTATATTTTCACCTGGGTCAGTTTAGATAGAGAAAATCTTGAAGATCTTATGCTGGTTTTGGGCTTTTGTTTGTTCGTTTGTCTAATGCATGCTTATCTCTCGGGATAGTTGCATAACAATCCTGATCCAAGGAAGGAACATAGTTTTGAAAAAAAAAAAAAGAAAAGAAAAGTAAAAATTACGTGTTGCTTTTTTCCTCAGATAGTTAACTCTGGAGACAAATGTTTTAGAGAGGAGTTTTGTGTTGTCATTTGTTTGTTCTTAATTTCTATATTTTCTGGGTGATACGTTGAAAACAGTAACAAAAAAATAGACTGATGAAAATGATTCAGCAAGTATCAGTGCTGGCCGTGTCTGTCTGTCTCTCTCTCATCTACCACAAAACGCTGAATCACAAACTGTAGGGAAAAATCTATGCCATCAGAAATTGAAGAATGATTATCTACAGAGTCTTTCAGTGTCTTCATTGATTGAACAGGGTTGCATGACAAAATAACTGTTGGTAAGAGATGTAGACCCTTCAATTTACTTGGGAAATGGAAAGCTAGTCATTCTTGTGAGAATTTTCAGCAACCTATCAGACTACCCATTAAAGGTAAAATTGGGATTGTTTCTATTTTTTAGTAGGAAAAAAAAAGTTATGTATTTCTCAAGGAAAAACATTTCATTTTCTTCTATGCTCTATTTCTTGAATATACAAAATAAGAAACAAAAATAAAAGCTTCTTTATTTTTCTAATAATTATTGAATATTTACTGAGCAGTCATACCAAGCTGGATTTCCCTTGAGTGTCTTGTATGTCTTGTATGTCAAAGGAGAAAAGCCAGTAGTGGAAACTGATCTGAGCAAAAGTATATGCTTAAAAGCAGTAGCTTGCAAAAGGCCCTATTAATACAAATTAATTGTTTTCACCTTTCTTCACTAAAGGGCTGTTGATTGATATTATTAATAGGCAAATCTACATTTACTTTAACGTAGATTTCTTTTTACCTTTGTCTTTATTCTGAAGTCTCACTAATGCATTCAAAAATACTCCATTAAGAGAGTCATTTTATTTTGATATTTTAGAACTATAGTTATGTAGGTAACTAGCTAACCCTGCTCTTGTCAATAAGCAAAAAATTTTAACAACTCAAAAATATTTGAGAGGGCTTTAGACTTTTAATACAAATGAATAACAGACAACTCTCTTGTGAGGGACATCATACAAAACATTGTAAACACACTCCTCTTCACGGGGAAAAGGAGAAAATTCTTTCTTCCTTACTTCTGTTGATTCACATATAATCCTAAGGAAATGGAAATCTTATAATTCTTTTTAGAAAGTATATGTCGTGTTGATTACTGATTGTTCAGATAAAGGAAGGGAGGCCCATTTAAGTAGGAAACTACAGCTTATTTATAAAAGCAAACAAAACAAAGCAAAACAAACAAATAAAAAGCCAGGAGCAGAAAGAATCTGAATTGTGTAAAACAAATGTTTCCATTAAAGAGGAGAAAGTAGATTTAGTGAATCAAGTGATTAGTAGTTAGAACCATGGTGGTTGTGGTAGGAAAGGTAAACTTTATGCTGATAATTTAAAATACCATCATGGGAGTATAAATCAGTACTACCATTTTGGAGAATGGTTTTGACAGTTTCTTATAAAGTTAAACACACGTATACCTTATAATGCAGGAATTCCACCCCCAGACATGCAGTAAAGAGAAATGAAAATGTATGTCCACAGAAGACTTATACATGAATATTCATAACAACCTAACTCATAACAGTCAAAAGTTGAAAATAGCCCGTATATCCATAAGCAAGAGAATGGATAAACAAGTTGTTATATATTCATATTGGAGTACTACTCAACAGTAATAAATAATAAATATGAATGATACATGCAGCATGGACAAATTTTATGGACATTATACTGAGCAAAAGAAGTTAGATGATTCTGTTTAAATGAAGTAAAAAAATATGTGAAACTGTCTACGACAATAGAAATCAGAAAGTGATTGCTTCTTATGTATGTGGATAGGTCGAGGTATCCTGGAAATGGTCATGATTAAATTTTCTAGGATAATGGAAATGTTCTATATCTTGTTTTGGATGACGGTTACAAAGAAATGTATATATGCCAGAATTAATTGCATTTAATTCTTAAGATCTATACATATAGATTATATTTAGATTAAAACAATTTATGTACTTTCTATTATCACCCCTTTCCTCCATTTACAAAAGAGAAAACTGAGGCCCAGTTGGTTAGGTAAAATTATAATACCCTTAGGTTATAGAATTTACATCAGAATCCAGGTCTCCTTATTTCAAGTCCTGTGTTTTTTCCATTCTCCAATAATAGCACTTGCAAAATCCTGTCTCTCCTTTACCATGTAAAGATGTAGTTACCAAACAAAAGACAAAAAACAAAACACTGGACTGCAGCGGTTTTTTTCCAATAATAAGAGCATTAAATGAGAACATTGACAAAAGCTAAAGCATCAAAATTAACTAGTTTCACGCCTTTCTAGACAGATAACTCCCTACCAACTCTGCAACTTTTCTTGTACAGGTGACACTAAGCCTCAATGTCTAAGAGTAGCCAATTGTTTTGTTTTGTTTTGTTTTCCTAACTACCAAAATCTATACCTCTGAAAACAACCAGGGAAGATGACTCGGCACCTTTCTCAGATTACATTTTATGTTAAAGGAATCCCTCCCATGCTGGTAAATGTAATGAATAGAGTGTATTCCATTTCATCGAATCGCTTCTGTAGACATTCACAAAAGATCAGCTTCTGTGCACTTCAGTCAGACATGCAGTTATGAAAGTGCCATAAAACCTGTGTGATCACCACCTGCATGTAAAAAATGCCAGCCATAACTTACTAAAATATTTCCAGTGAAAATATGAGTTTGACCCAGATGGCAAGATAGGCTCCGTTGGCCGTAAATCTGCAGGCAGTAAATGGGCGGGTGGTAAATCTGCTCTCATTGCTACTGTTTTCTCAACACTTTATCTGTATAGGCTCTTCCTGAGGAAATAAAAATTCTGGAAATATGGAAGAAGAAACAAAACACTGGGTAGAAACTCTGGTTCGAGGCTGTAAGTTTCTTGAAATTTAGGAAACCTGTTCTTAACTTACAGGTTCAGGTCTGAAATACTGAGAAGTTGAAAGAAAAAAGTGAACAGAGAATGGAGGATAAAATATATAAAAGTCATCAAATTCATTTCTTGTAAGTTTTGGCAGCAAGGATCACCCTGAAAAATCAAATCGTGTTTTCTTCATAACATAGAAAAGTAAATAGTCCCCAAACATTTAAAGCTTCTTTACCTCTCAACTTCTATTTCCTATCACGGTTGCTTCTACCCAGAATGAGAGAAAGGATATATAGCAAGGTTACCATGGATATGGTGAAATAAACTATACTCAATTGAGGAATAATTTGTGATCATCGTGTTTAAATTGGAGCAAGATTGCACCCTATCTAGTGGGGCTTTGGTTTTTCTTCAGATGAGAATGCATTACTCACTATCTATCATTCCATAAAGAAGTTGTTTAATCCTAGAGGAGGCAGTGATGCAGAAACCTGGACTCTGGAGGGAAGCGTATTTAGACCTGTGACAGTTGTGCCTGATTCGAAGGTATGTGTTTTAGTGTTTAAGGCAGGCTCCCAGGTCTACATAGTGTTAGATCAGTATCAGGTGATTCCACTCTTTGATTCGTGGACCTGTGTGTTCTTACACTCAGTAACACGACATAGTTATAAAGATCTTTGATTCGACGCGTGTTCTGGTTCCTGGAGGATGCACTGTCTCCTGTCAGAGTAGTGCTGCAACTTGGCACTTCAGCTGTGCCTTCAGCAGGCTCTTTTAACACATCATAAGGTCAGCAGTCTGGGTGAATTATGCAGCTCAACCAGTGGCTCCATTGGCCATGGGTCTAGGCATGTACATTCTTTGCTGCAAAGGGGGAGCCCTTTTCAGTGTGATCCCATTCCAGTGGCTCAAACACACTGGGAGACTCTGAATAATGGGGTGGGCTAAGGCCCTAAGAGCAGGAACGGTCAACCTACATGGAGAACAGATGCCTATTTCCATGAGGAGAAACCACTGGTCTTTCCAGGGTGCAAAGGAAACAACATAAGGAAACAACATAGTCAGCTTGCCGTTAAACGGCAAGTCTCCTTAAGAAATGGTGCCATATCCAGGGTTCAGCATTGGTCTCTGTTGTGGGCAGCTGAACATTTATCAGCCATGGTAGCTAGGTCAGCCTTGACAATGGGAGCTGATGATGTTGGACCCGTGTGTAATACTCATATTTGCCATCATGGCCACTTTGTTTATGTGTCCATTGTGCTAGCACTTGTGTGACCAATGGCACATGGCTCATTTTATCTCCTTAGCCAGATCATTGCGTCTACTTGGTTGTTTAGTGCCTCTTCCATTGGAAGCGTGCTCTAGGGGATAGTTACATGCACTACAACGATCTCTTCACTTTGTGCCCACTGCTGTAGGTCCCTCTGTGTGCCTGTGCCTCATTACTCTTTGTCTGTAATATTTCAGTCTTCTACTTCCAGGTCACTTATGTAGGTCACCTCTTAACCACTTTGGGGGCCACTTCTCTTTCCACACAAAGAATATGGCCCATTGCACTGCCTGAAACTCCCATAAATTTAGGAGAATTTTCTCTCACACTGTCCTTTAAGGATACTCTGAGTATCCTAAGTCTGTACTGCAGTCACTGTATATTTTTGACTCACGTACAGGGATAACCTTTCTATAATCCAAACTGGGACTATTTCCCCCTCCATCAGTTGGTCCTACCTCATCTCCGTGTGGCCTAGACATCGGCTGAGGAAGGGGTGCTGTTAGAACAGTGCTGGCACCATGGGTTTCTGAACCGTCTGCTCACGCATCTTGCTGGTCTCTTCTTGTCCTGCTCATGCTCCATCCCACGTGTTGGTACAGTTCTATCAGGGAGGGGTCCAGCAACAATCCTTAGGACTTAATATGGATCTGAAAGGAACAAGCTCATAATCATGTAATTTCTGACAGTTGTCACATATTATCCCATGATCAGGTACTGTCTCTGTTAGGACCCAATAGCACACCAGAAGATGTTTCCAAAAGGTATATAATTCTCCCACTGCAAATGGCATGACATTCCTTCAGTACCATAGGAACATATATTGTGATTTTCCTACTGGGTAAAATTACAACATAGGCCCCTAAGGTGTGGGACCTTTGTGGTATCAAAGGATACTAAATTCTATGTGGTATCCTTTCCCACCACTAATAGCTCCAACATTAGAGGATCTGTCAGATTCTATGGCCCAGGAGGTAGGGCTGTTGCCCCTTATCCTGGATCTGCTGCAGAGACCTTTTCTACTCTGGGCTTCACTCAAATCTGTGTCAACCAGTATATTTCTAGACATGGAATGAATATGTTACAAATATGTTCCGTTTTAGAACCTGAAAAGACTCACTGGGACATTGAGCTAGTCCTGGAAGCTTCGTGTTAGAAGGTGCAAGATGCAATGATTTGTCCTTGGCTTAGGATCCTCAGGTTGTTCTGGACCTGGCAGACCTTTATCTTCACAGGTTCCATCTCCTGCCCTCTGGAGCACATGTGTCCTCCAGAATGCCATTACCTCTTGTTCATATGGCATAATCAATATAATATCACCAACGAAATGGATTAATATGAAGCACTGTAAGTTGCCCAGCTGGTCCAGATCTCTTCAGACTCTATTATGACAGAGAGTGAAAGAATGAATATGGTTCTAGGGAAAAACCGTAAATGAATATTGTTGTTTAATTCATGTGAATGTCAACTCTTTCTGAATGTCTTTCTGACTGAGATAGAATGCGTGTTCCAGAAGTATGGCTTCGTACTAAGTTCCTGAGGCCATAGTAATCTGCTCTAGCCTGTATGGTATGGCAGCTGCTTAAACTTTCAGCTATCTTCCAGGGTGCATCTTGCTTCTCCGGGGTTCAGACTGATGAATTAAATAGTGATGTCATGAGAACATATACCCCAGCGTCCTTTAGATCTGTAAGGGTGGCACAAATCTCTAACCCTTCATCTTACTCTCAGGATTCAATAATGTTTTTAATTACCTATTGACTTGGGGTGGAGAGAACAGGGTCAGGGGCTTTCCCTTGGCCTTACCCAATATTATAGCAATTACTCATTGACCAAAGATCCAGTAGAAGTGTTTCACCAGTTTCTCAGTGTCATTCTTGATTATACATTCAAGGACAAGAGAAATGACCAATAGTAGATATACCATAGGGTAGACATTAACCAGGACTCCATTTATTCATTTATCATCATGTATGACCCTTACATACCCTCACTCTAACAGAGACCATAATGATAGTGTCTGGATATCAATGTCAACTTGAGCCCTGTATCCAACAGTCATTAAAATACCTAGGTATTTGCTTTCCCCAAGTAAATGGCCTTCGTGCCTTTAGGGAAGGACTAGAGGAATCGTTACCGTGTACACTTAGCATACAATTTTGAAGTCCTTCCAGCTGGAGACCTTACCACATCCTTAGTGAACGGGTCTTATGAAAACCAGCTCAGGTCTGGAAATTGGACTCGGGATCATGAATTCCTTTTAGTATGGCTGCCCTAATCTCCCTGGCCATCTAACCTTGAGCACGCTTACTGGCACAAGCTGAATAGTACTCCTGTTGGCAGCCTTGTCTGTTTTGCCCCTGAGGATGCTGTGTTCTATTAACAACAGCTCCATAACCTCCGTGGGTCAGGCTTCCTTGGCTGCCACCCTGCTATTGCATTCGTTTCCCCCCAAAATGTAATTCCTTTGGATTCTGGTAGTTAAACTGGTGGTTCTGCCACTTAATCTCTATTGTTTTGGGGTCCTATCCATACTGATCCCAGTGGGTGGAGATCTGTAGCAGACTCTCCTCCTTCTGGTCCTGTCCAGAGAGCCACCACTGAAGCTTTCCTGATTCTGGTGCCATGCCTTTAGCACATTCCTCACAGCCTTAGTAAACGCTATGTTCCCTGGCCTTCGTGCGGAACATAATCATCTACTGGGTCTTCCAGCCGTACATTAAACATCCAATCCAGCAGTCCCCCACGCCTTCTGCCCACTTCCTCCAGAGCTTGCTGTGACATTTTAGGCATTTCAGCTTTGCTCAATGTCTGCCACCACTTTTTCCATGTTTCTTGGAGCCATCCTAGTGGGGAGTTGACGTTTTCTGGGGAGGATCCTTACTAGTTAAATCTTGTACCCTGAGAGGACACACCCAAATCAATAAACCTTTTCCTATTGAAGTTTTACAAGCTGACCCCCTTGAATAACCGCCCTTGAAACCCAGCCCCACAAGGACTCACCCAGGTAATACATGTTGGCTGGGTCTGGAGGCCCCTTTGAGGCACAGGCCACCTCATCCCACTTGGGTTATGCTGTGATTTTATTACAGATTCAGGCCCTGTGCCAGGAGGAGAATGGAAGGCAGGTCCGGAGGTGGGTATGTCTTGCCGTGGGTGGAAGAGGATTTTCACTGTCTTTCATCAGGGCTGGCAGCAGTGCATGCTCTCAGTAGGGTGGGCAGGCCATGCCACAGGCTCAGAAAACTCAGAGCGCCTAGGGAGTCACTAGGGGCATGTACCTAGAAGTCTCCATCTTGACCTTGGCCTTAGTTGGTGTTTAAACTTCTTTCGTATTTGTACAGTCTGACTATTAAATCCAGAACTGGGCTCCAAGCTTTCTCCAACCTCTCACCAGAGCAGATACTACCTTCTTCTTATAAAACCAAAGAGGCCCGCTGGCTTCTACGTTTAGCTTTCAGCTGCTGTCACTCAATGTCAACTGTTTTTTCCTACAGAGTAGTATGATACAAGAGAGATATAATGTGAGCCACATAAACAGCTTTAAATGTTTTTAGGAGTCACATTTTAAAAAGTAAAACAAAACATAACAGATGAAATGAATTACGATATGTTTTACTTAACACAGTAAGTCCAAAATATTGTCATTTCAACATGGAATCAGAATAAACGATGCATGAGGTGCTGTACACTTTCTTTGTAGTTAGGGTCTACGATCTGGTGCGGCTTTACATGCATACAGCACGGCTCAGTCTGGTCTAGCCAGATTTCAAGTACAGGATGACTGCACGTGCTAGTGGCTGTTGTAATGGACAGCACAGCTACAGAGCAACCGTGGTACTTAGCACCTTGTCACTCGTGCATCTATTATTTTTCCATATGTATCAACATCACTAGGAGCATCAGCTGCTAGTGTGTGCCCTTTGATCCCTATATCCTCATGCTTCACATTATCAAAGGTGAAAGTTTCAGTTGGATGGCCACTTTGTCCCAGGTGCCATCTGTGCTCCCTTGTACCAGTGATGCCAGGTGGCATGTCATCCAGTTCCAAACACCAACCCCCATCCTCCAGCCTGCTGTCTCGAATCACTCCTGGTACTGACTCTCACAGGTTAGAGTCTCTGGAAGCAGGTGCTGACCTCGAATGTAAGATGTTTATTAGGGAAAAGCACCTGTGAAAGGAAGGAGAAAGGGAGCAGGATTTGGTAGCGGAATATGTCAAACCACATGAATGCAAAACACTTTGGCCAACCTACTGGGGAAATTCGAGGGCTAAAATGGCCACTGGAAGCATTCCAGTGAAATGGCTGGGGTTTTATATTCCTACCTTACTCAGGCACTGAATGTCAGCTGTTTGGAACAGGCATGTCTCTTCAGCTGATGCCAGGCATGGAGAAGCTGACAGCTGGAGGCGGTCTGCTCACCACATCTGCCCTGGCAGCTGCACAGTGAATCCTTTCTTGAAGAGGAATGAGGGCAGCATGCTACGCAGAGGCCATTGGTCATCTTCAAATATAGAGTCTCTGCTAGAGAGGTGGCAGCAAAAACGTAACTCCCATGGGTTGAGGAGAGGACGCAAGTATAGACAACTTGACAAGATGGTCTACCATGAAGGCGAATAAAGGGATGAGGGAGAGATGGAGGGGGTCAGGATGGATTTTATCCTCTCTTTAAAAATAAGATAACAAAGGATGACCCTCTAGAAATTAGAAAATTATATGGTCACTTAAAAGTGGAATAATTTGAAGAGAAAAGTTTCTGATATGCCATAAGGGATGTAACGTGGGCACAGTTTGAAGGGCTGGGCTCTGGTAGGGTCAGGAATATTTTATCCATGGCAATAGTCAAGAAAGCATGTTGTGTGGGTATAGATGCAGATAACCTGACAGATTTGGGAGTGAGAAAAGGAGAGATTTCCTGCTTAAGAATATGAAACAAGTTTCCTACTAAGAGGGTGAAAGTTGGGTGGTCAGGGGAGAGGTGGAAAGGGAGGGGAATACTACAGAAGATTCGTGAAAAGAGAAGATAAGAAATTGTTGAGAGTAGGAAAGCCAGCGTGTTAAAGAAGTGAATTAGGATTGCATATACTATTAAATTCTCATTTGAGTTTTGTGGTATGAATTTGAATTCAGACTAGACAAGTATCTAGGCAAATATTTGAATCTTACTGGATATTAAGGTTTCCTAGGTGAGTGTGTTAAAAAATAATTAGGGTGAAGGAATTAAGAATGGTTGAAAGAAATTGATCTTACTGATGCACTTTGAAATCCAACTTGAGTAAAAAGCAAATTAGAGATAAATGGGGGATGTTGGTTCATAGCGGTAAGTAGCAAAATAACAGGAAACAATGGTTTTATGTTAAATGTTTCCAATCTCTAAGCATGATCCAATTTACCAGAGATCACTGGCTGTTTTAAATGGAAAGAGAAGCTGATAGGTCGAAAAAGAAGAGAAGGGAGAGTGTTGATGATAGATTTTACCAATAGGACATTAGGCTGGAGAATTGTTTCCAGTGTACATGCAAGGAACGGAGACGCTGACTGGAACTGACAAATTTAGAGTATCTGCAGAAATCATGATATAGTGAAAAGAATATTGGATATTGACTCTAAGAGACCTGGATTTGCATCCTGGCTCTATTATTTTCATTTATTCATTCATACACGTGCACAATTGTTCAACAAATACCAATTTAATAACTACTAAGTACTAGGCACATTTCAGAAGCCTGCAGATCAACAGTAAACGCATTGAAAAATTATCTTTTTACAGGCTTGCATTCTAGTGGCAGAGTGGAGAAGGAAGAAAGATCATACAATGAAAGAAAGAATGAATGAATGAATGATGTAATGTCAAACTATAAGTACTATAAAAATAAAATAATGAGATAGCGACTGATTTGGGCTGAGGATGTACAACTACTATTTAATAAGGTGGTCAGGGAAGGCCTCTCAGAGGAGGTGATACTGATGTTCTCAGATGCTCGAATCTAACTGACAGAAGGAACCACCTACACAAAAGAAATATTCCAGTCAGAGGGGAAAGCTGCTAGCTCTGTCGTTTGAGATAAGGAACTTGAATTTTCTGAGCTTTAATTCCTTCATTAATAAATCGTGATAATATTCCCTCATAAGTTGCTTTCAACATATGGTACTGCGCCTAGGAGATAGTGAGTAATCATTAAAATGGTATTTGCCTATATTGTTTCTTCACAGTGATAATAGAGTTTCCTGAAGGATTTAAGGGGTAAATATGATCCACCTTTTGTACTGACTCCTTCAGTTCATACCTGGGGTTCCTATTAAGGAGTTTCAAAGAGCCTACAGCAGAATTTCTTACTAATGCACCTGTTGTTATAAACCACCAGAATACCAATGGAGGTTTTTCCCTTGATATCTAGGCCTAAGGGATGTCTCATTAGAGAAAAGAAAACTTGAGAAATACAGACTTTAATAAACATGGGTTAACAAATTTGATAAGTCTTGTACAGTACTGCTATTTCAGTAAACTTATTAAAAAGCTTTTAAGGCATTTCAGTACTGTATTTTCGATAGTTTTAATACCATTTGAGTTCTATCCAGGGTGGTGATTAGATTACCTGACTGGAAAATTGCAAAATTAACTGTAAGGTGAGTGGCTCACACAGGTGCTGGAGATCATGAGGGGAGCACACCATGCCACTAATTCCATTCTCTGTGTAGAAGAAAAGGTGTGATTTTAAAAATATCATTACAGTATCACTGGACGTGATTTTTTTTTTTTATTTAAAATGAGTAGAAAAGCTGCTACAAAGGAACTCGTCAGTGTAGAAGCCCTCTTTCTTCCTCAAAAGCTGCTCATCTGTCTGTTATTGCCAGTTAAGTCAGAGTTTTCATAACTATCCATAGTGCAGATTGTTAGGTTGAATAAATGACAGTGTATTGTTTCCTCTACATCAAGCAGCTCATGGTTCATAATCAGCTTCATTGGGATCAACCAGCACAGTTCACTGACAACAAAACCCTTTGGAAAATATTTTTATAGGCGATTACAATCTGTCTGAGATGGTTTTAGTTTCTCGCCATATAAAACCACACTTGTCTTCTTTATTTTATATTTTCCCTTGACTTGCTCAACGCAATTTTTCCTGAACTACAACGTTTTAGGATCATGAGAGAGTAAAAAACGTTGAGAAGGTATGTTACATTTTTGTAACAGTAACCCAGGCCACACTGAATATTCCTTTAGAATATTGAATATTTACACACACACACACACACATACACAACTTCTCAGTACCAAATTGGACATATCAGATTCCTGTTAGCAGAAAGTTATATGCCATATATAACGATAATGTTACTGAAAAGTCAGAGAATAGTCAATAGAGAAATTTTTATTTCTTTGTATTCATTACTTCTATGATTACCTTTGATAAAGAGAATAATTTTTAGGCTTTAGATGTTTAATAAATATTTTTTAAATCATCTAGATTCATGACATTGCAAGGACCTGGGGCCCGTATTTTATTTATCTTCATGTCCTTAATGCCTATGACAGAGCCAGAGAAACGGTTGATGCGTAAGAAATCGCCATTTGTGATGTGAATGAATGAATGAATGAATGAATGATTATGGCAACTTAGTTTACTGTTGTTGCACCGTGTGGGTGGCACTTAAATCACTCTTTGAAAAGGGAGATGAATGAGATAGCTGGCTGAAATTCCATGGCAATAAATTTCTGGAGACGGGACCGGGGCCTATTGTATCTGTTTACGTAACTGCCTCGTGTAATGATGATGGGAGAAGTATAATGGTGCAGGTTAATCAAAACCTCAGAAAAGCACGACTTTCCATGAGAAGCCCACACGCTTCTGCAACACCAGTAAATGGGAGACAAACAATGAATGGAGGCATAGCCATTTTTCTTTCCTGTGCAGCCATCACTTATCTTGTCAGTCCCCCTGCTGCTGCAGCTTTCACACACATGGAGATGTATGTGTAATAAGCAATAGGTGGAGATCTTTAAAGAGCTGCTCTTCAATCACAGGGCTGTTAAGGATCTAATCATGTAAATGGCAAAAAAAAAAAAAAAGCATATACACACAGTCTTATTAGGTTTTGCTAGCCAGTGACGAATTGCCATCTATAGAAAACAAGCTACAGATAGACAGATACTGTTGTTGTCATTTTTTATTTGCTTTGAGCAAATTTAGTGTGCATTGATTTAAAAGCTTTAGATAATGTACTCTCAGGGAAAAAAGAATCACGCATCCTTTTTAGGTGTCTGTTACTCTGAAAAATCTCTCATTTCCCTCTATTGTTCTTCTCTTTTTCTGAAATAACGATATGTAACAAGGAGCTGGGGGAGGTAATTATGCAAAAGATTCTATTCATTTTCACTTTAAGGCTTTTAGAAGTGAAGAACTAGTATTACCTTGGATTCAGAGCGGATGAAGTACATTTGCTTGTTTATGCAAAAATCATGCAGCTTTGGTAGAATGCATGGTAAAGAGTCTTTTTTTTAATTTTTAGGGGGGTAATTAGGTTTGTTTGTTTATTTATTTTTTTAACAGAGTTATTGGAGATTGAACTCAGGACCTTGTGCATGCTAAGGATGCATGCTAATAGTTCTACCACTGAGCTATACTCTCCCTGCCTTTTGTATATATGTATACATTTTTATTGAAGTATAGTTGGTTTACAATGCTGTGTCAATTTCTGGTATACAGCATAATGCTTCAGTCATACATGAACATACATATATTCATTTTCATATTCTTTTCCACCATAAGTTACTACAAGATATTGAATATAGTTCCCTATGCTATATAGTATGAACTTGGTGTTTATGTATTTTATATATATTAGTTATTATCTGCAAATCTTGAACTCCCAGTATATCCCTTCCCACCCACTTCCCCCCTACCCCATAACCGTAAATTTGTTTTCTACGTCTGTGAGTCTGTTTCTGTTTTATAAATAAGTTCACTTGTCTTTTTTTTTTTCTCTTAGATTCCACATGTAAGTGATATCATATGGTATTTTTCTTCCTCTTTCTGGTTTACTTAGAATGTCAATCTCCAGGTCCATCCATGTTGCTGCAAATGGCATTATTTTATTATTTTTATGGCCAAGTAGTATTTCGTTATATAAATGATGCAGGAAAACAGATGTGGGGCATGAGGAGGGCCCTGTCCCAGGCTTTGGTTGAGCCCCTGGGACGTGCCCCACCAAGTGTGAGTCCTTGGCTTCGCGCAGGAAAGAATTCAAGAGCGAGCCACAGTTGAGTAAAGGGAGATTTATTCAGAGAGATACATTGAAAGGCAAGAGAAAGGCCACGAGGTGTGGGGGTTGAGTGCTTAGATTAAAAGTAGGTGCACATCCCATAGACAGAATGTGGGCCGTCTCTGAAGAGGGAGAGAAAGGGGCTGTGGCTGCGAGGCACCCTGTTGCCAGTTTTTATGGGCTCAGTGGCTTCATATGCTAATAAGAGGAAGGACCAGTCTAAGTAGCCTGGGGAAGGGGCTGCGATTCCCAGGAAGTTGGCCATTTCCCACTCTGACCTTTTGTGGCTAGCCTTGGGCCTGCCATGGGCCTGTGGGCATGTTATATCACTATGTTAATATATTACAATGAGCATATAATGAAGCTCAAGGTCTACTAGAAGTTAAACCTCTCATCGTCTTGAGCCTCAAAGCCTACTGGGGGTTGGATCTTACACCATTTTGATGTTAATTGCTGTAGCATTCCTTGAATGGCTGTACCCTACCCAATTCCTGTCTCATAAATATACCACAGCTTCTTTATCCAGTCATCTGTTGATGGACATATAGGTTGCTTCCATGTCTTGGCTATTGTAAATAGTGCTGCTATGAACATTGGGGTGCAGGTGTCTTTTTGAATTAAGGTTCCCTCTGGATATACGCCCAGGAGTCTTGATGCATGTGTATAGGATATACCTGCAGTCCCAAGCCAGTGTGACTGACAGGCTTCCTACCTCCTCCTCTGTGGCTTAGTTTCCTCCCCTGTAAAATAGAGAAAATGTTTACCTGGCACAATGCTTATAGGAAGTAAATGATATATTTAAATCACCTAATTGGTGCCCCTATAAAAAAAATTTGTTTTTTTTATCTCCACCACACCTAGCTAATGGTCGGAAGGCTACAGCGGTCTTCAAAATGAAACCTGAAAAATCTGCAGTAGATAACAAAGAACTTAAAGCATCAAATTTCATAGTTTGAAAAATCTTGACACATGATATTTCTTCACCTTTGGTTGGATGTAAGGTCTCATTTTAGATGATTTCAGAGTGTTTTTCCCTTTTCTGGGTTTTAACTTTTTGGTGTTTGGTGATGGTGTTTATGAAGGAGGGGTTCAAAAAGTTGTGTGATGTCATTTGCAATTTTGTAAGTCAGGGACCAAAATCTTTTCTTATAATCATCTACCTCAGATGTTTTCTGTTAGTATAGATAAATGATGTTTTAAAAATATTTTAAAGAATAATATATATGTAAAACTGAGTATAAGATATTTTGGAGTAGAGCTTAACAAATTATAATACATGACCAGTCTCATCTCCTAACATGTTTACATTTATGAAAGTAGAAAGAAAAGAGCCTCCTCAGACACCTCGGGGCTCCCTGATGGTACCCACTCTTGTCTTCTAAGTTGGAGATGAGGTTCTCTAGTGTGAAAGTTACTCAGATGAGAAGTAAGGATAGGCCTTCTCAGGAGAAACTGCTTACCTGATTCTTCCCCTCTAATTTTAAAATGTATATCCAGTGCTCAGTTGGGTCTCCTTGGCTGAGATGCTGAGTTGCACTTTTTTGAAATAGTTTATTATCCCAGACTTTGTAAATATAAGAAAAAAATGCAGACTGGGACTAAATCTATATCATAGAATAAGAATCACATAAAGCATTGTATTCTGTTAAACATGAAAGATTTCTATTAATAACTTCAGTTCCTCTTCATAAGGGATTGATTAAATCATTAGATGTGCAAAGTAATGTCACTCTTCTTATTTCTATCTTTGTGCATTGTTACTTCTATTTATGTCCACCACTAGTCAGTCTTTTTTTCTGGGTGTTTTATTGTTATTGTTGTTTGATTGATTTGTATTTTCTGACCTAGTATGGAAAATGTTTAATCTCTCCATCTATAAATGTTTAAAGTTTGCATTTTAAATCAAAGGTCTCTATTAGTCATATTTTGGTGCAAATTTTCAGAAAACTTAATGTTATTTGCTTTATAGTAACTCTTCAAAACATTTCAGAGTGTTGACTTCAAAACTAGATGGATATATCTGAGTGGAACTTAAGTTTGTGTGTACAGTAGCATTATGGAATGGTGATTATGAGCAAAGATTTTAGTGCCAAAAGACACATAAATCTGAGCCCAGCTCTGACATTTACTTGTCTCATAACTTTGGTGGATTACTCAACTATTCATTTTAAAAAAACCTGTTAAATGGGGATAATAAGAATATCACCTTTTGGGGCCATTGTTAGGATTGAACAAGGTATACAAATTTCTTACCACAGTTCTGGGAAAATAATAAATTCTTCATAAATAACTATTGTTCATATTATAGCAGTTTGCTAAGCCAGTTTCTGGCTCTGACACAAGGAAGCTGTAGCTGCGGTGAGAAAAGTACCTGCTGGATTTTTGTTGTTGTTGTTGGGGGGAGCGGGAGGAGCTGGGGGAGGGTATTCCCCAAAAGATTTTGAGTTGTAATTATTTCTCTTATTTCATAGATCTACAGCGTTCATTTGATACTTCTTATATTACAGCATTAAAAATCTTTATTACCATAGGGCTTTACTCTTTGACCATTTTAAGCCCCAAATCATAGGGATTCCAACTTCAGTATGAAAGAACTTTAAGATGTCTTTCATTCAGATAATACTTAGCTTCAGGAGTTAGATTTGGGGATATTTTATAATGTGTTTTCTTAAAATCTCAGTATCACCTTTACTACATCTTCTTGACCAGACTGAAGCAACACCTGATTAAAAGGCTGAGGCCAGGGAATTAACACTCTCCAAGCAGGGATTCCAAAGACCTTGCTTATTGTGACATGAATTTTCATTATATATCTTCTAATTATTTATTGTCCATCTGCATATTGAGATTACTGAGTTGGATAGTCCTTAATTTTAGAAATAACAATGGAAATTTCTTGGTAAATGGGTGGCAGATATTTTGCACACAAGGTTACTGCAAAAAAAAAAAAAGTAATAGATTGAAATCCATATATTGTTTTGAGATTATTTTCAATCATTTTAATTTTGATAATGAGAGCTTGAGAGGTTTGCAAAAGTAAATTTTCTATAGTCATTATTTTTTTCATCAACAACTTAATTTCTGTTTCCCTTCTGATGCCTATTACTGAAAACATGAATAAAAATTGTCATTTAAATAAACCAGGTGCACACAGATTTCAATACTCTTCCTATTATACATTATAGCAGACAAATAGTTAAGCATTTCACAAAAAGAAACATGAGAAATTGTAAATATTGTTTGCAAACTATAATGAGCTCGCAGTGAAATCTCTAGCTAAACACAACATTCCAATTATCTCTAAAACTGTGCTAGTGTGTTATTATCATTGAAAGTGATATTCATAAAGAGTGTAAAGCCATCTCTGTGATTCCACATGTGAACCTAAATTAGTTGGTGTCTACCTATGAATATGAACTTTATTTATACTCTGCTATAAGGCCAGCCAGTGGACCATGGCCAGCAGATCTCTTAGAAACGCATTACAGCTGCCCTTACTAATTAATTCACCTTGCAGCATTCACGGTGCTTGGGAAGATTGGCAACAAGGCATGTGATTGCTGTTTAGTATCAAGTTTATAACACATGAATAAACAAACAGTTTAAAGTAAATGTCCTAGTCTTAGCAATCATGTCCAAATATTACGTAGAAATGTTTATATGAACATCAGAATTAATGGAAATGGTAGGATTATGATTTCAGATTTCTGATTCCTCTTCCTAAAATCATTAAGCATTTACTCTTTTAAGACTGATGCTTGATTTATTATTTTAATTTTATTTTGTGTTTTTAATTTTATATTTAATAAAATATATATTTAATATAAAATTTAATATTTTATATTTACCCGACATGCACTAGAAATACAAAGATGAAGGTACTTATCCTCTCACTATCAGGGAAGGGAATCTATGTACATTTCAATTAATTTAATAAATGTTTCCTGAGCATCTACTATGTGACAGAATCTAAGGTAGTTACTGAGGATTGAACAGTGACAAAGACTGGTAAAAAAAAATCTCTTTTAATAGGGAACGTTTGTTTTGGTGGAAGAAGACAATAAACAAATATGCATAAGTTATCCACATAGTATGTTAGAAGGTGTACGTTCTATAGAGGCATTTTTATCAGAGAAGGTAGAAAGGTAAAACTTGAAGATAGAATGATCAGGGAAAACATTTTGATAAGCTGACATTTGACGACAGATTTAAAAGAGGCACAAGAGAGAATGATGCATGTGTCTGAAGGGAGAGTTCAGATACATGGAACTGAAACTGTAGTCCGTGAGGTAGGGAATGTCTGAAAGCGAGGAGCTGGCACTGGAGCAGAGTGGAAAAAAGCAGTTGTCTGCAAGTCAGAAAGACGACTCTTTTGGCCAACAATGACCTTCCCCTCCTCATCGTATGACTTGGCCATTGGAAGAACTTTACCTTTTTATCTGAGTGTGATGGTTTGCCAGGGCTACCATAATGAAATACCAAAGACTGGATGACTTAAACCACAGACATTTGGTTTCTCACACTTCTGAGGGCTGAAAGTCTAAGATCAAGGTGTCATCAAGGTTGGATTCTGGTGAGACTGCTCTTCCTGACTTACAGATAACTGCTTCCTTGCTGTGTCCTCACGTGGCCTTTCCTCTTTGTACATGTACCTCTTTCTAGAGGGAGCTCCGGTGTTTTTCCCTCTTCTTAGGAGGACACCAGTCTTATCAGATTAGCCCCACCCTTTTGGCAGTGCCACCCCCACAGCCCTAGGCTTCTGCCTTACCCTGGCTCTTTGAGATGGCCCAATGGCCTGGCTGACCCTGTGAAGAGGTGGCCTCACTCTCTGAAACAGGAGGAAACAACCTCACCCTCTGGGCCTGTATGCTCTGGGTCACATCCTTGGTGTTCCCACCAGAACATTTATTCTAAGTTTTTGCAAGAGAGACTGAACATTTTCCAAATCTTTGAGTTCTGGTTCCTTTCTGCCTAACAGTTCCTTTTCAGTTCATCTCTCTCTTCTCACATTTTACTATAAGTAGCAAAGAGAACCTACCTGCATCCTCAACATTTAGCTTAGAAACCTCCTTTGCTAAATATCCAACTTCACAGCTTACATATTCCACCTTCCACAAAATAATAGATGACAACTCAGCGTATTCTTTGCCACTGTATGACAAGTCTCCTCCGGTTTCCAATAAACGTTCCTCATTTCCATCTGAGTCCTCACCAGAAACACCCTTAATATTCACATTTCTACTAGCATTCTGTTCATAATGTCTTTATTCCCTCGGATGATAGAAGCTTTCTGTACAGTTCTCCTCTTTTCTTTTTGAGCTGTCACCAGAACCACCTTTAGCATCCATATTTCACCCAACCCCACAATTCAGTCCATAACAGAGGGAAAACCACTGGAATGTTTTGAGCAGAATAGCAATGCAACCTGATTTATTTTATTAGAATTACTGTGACATCTATTCTCCCTTCAGAGAATTGATTGCAGGGGACAAGAATGGCAATGGGAGAGCTGTTAAAAGGCTCTGAAGGCAACATCAGAAAGGTTTGCTGATACTGGATGATGTGGAATTGTGAGAGAGAGAAACTAAGGAGACTTCAAGGATTTTGGTTTGAGCAAACTGGAAGCCCTGTTTATTGTTAACTGAGGAAAGAAAGGCTTACAGCATGGAATGTATGAATGAAGATAATGAGTTCTCCTTAGATTAGACCTATTAAGGTTGAGTGTACGTTATCCACTCAGGTGGAGCTGATGAACAGGCAGTTGTGTATCTGTGTCTACAATTCAGCTCTGGGAGAGATCTCTGTCCATAATTTAGGGGAGAGATGTCTGCTTTTGACTTGGCATCTAAAACCATGAAGTTTCCTGGGATCACTGAAGGAGTAATGTAGATTAAAGAAGTTCAAGGATTCATCCCTGAGATGTTCTAATATAAGGAACCCAGTGAGACAGGAAAGACCAACAGAGCTGATGGGGAGAGAGGCCAGTGGGGTGGAAACCCAAGAGAGTTTGACATCCTGGAAACAAAGTGAAGGAAGTGTTTCAAGGGGAGGAAAATGATCAACTATGTCAAAGGTTGGGTAATAGATCAAGCAAAATGGAGACTGATGACTGACCACAGGACTAAGCCACATGCAGGTCGCTGTGGAGGAATGAGAGAGAAGGTGATGGGAGAAGGAGTGGTACTGGGAGCCTGATTAGAGTGAAATCAAGAGAGGATATTAAGACAACTGGGATCATGATTATAGACACAATTCTGAGGCGTTTTACTGTAGAAATGATGCAGGATTTGGAGGGGGAAGACAGGTCAAGAGGTTTCTTTTGTTTTTTTCTGTTTCTCTTTTTTTTTTTTAATTGTATACATTTCAGCACATGTTACGGGGATGATCCAAAGAAGAATACAGGATGATGTAGGAGAAGATGGAAGGATTAATGTAATGAATCCCTTGATTAGTGGAAGGGAATGGGCTTGGTGCTCAGTGGAAGGCTGGGCGTGCGTAGGAACAGAGGGACACCTCTGTTAATAATGGAGAAGGCAGAGCGTAAGGGCACAGAGGATTGCATGTGGGAAGAAAGCAAATAATTTTGACTGAAAGTTGTAAAATGAGGTTATGAATGGTGTGTTATAGGGGCAAAGAAAAGGGATGGGGAGAGGAACAAACTGGGATTTTTGAGCACCTACAAAATATCATGGATTCTGCCTGTGACTAATAACACAGAGCAGTGCAAGACCTTTTTCCCCTACCCTCAAAAGGCACATCGTCTATACGTGAGGATGTAACTGAATGATCCGTAGTGGCACACGTCTTCATACAGTAGCTGCGGCTGTGCCCAGCTGCCTGTCATGAAGGCATTCATGGCTACGCTCGGGAAATAGGAGACAGGAAGGGATTCTTAGGGCAGGGTACCGATACTTTTTCCTAGCTCTGTGAGCTGCTGTGGCTTCTCTATGCAGTATGCTGCTTCTCTTCAGGATTTATTTTATAAATCTCTTTGTTCCCTTTCTGCCTGGATAGCCTTGGAGACAACAATTAGGTTTGAGTCAGATCAGCTCAGTTTGAATCCTAGATTCCCAGTTAACTGCTAAGTGATCTGAGCAAGTTAATGAACTTGCTTCTGTCTCCCCATCAGTGAAATAGAAATAATAATGTCTCACATAAACATTGTGAGGGTGGAACTCTTTAATATGTAGAAGTGTTTAGAAGGGTGTCTGCTACATAGTGAATGTGCAATCAATATTAATTATCATATGTCCTATTCTTTATTGCATGTTATTTTGTGTTTTCTACCCAGTGTCTTAGCTCGTTTTATTGCCTGTTTTATTTTTCCTTACTCTTTAGTAAGAAATTTTTTTAAATTTTAAAATTTAAAAAAAAAATTATCCTTTTGCATCTTTTGTTTCTCATTTAAGATGATTCCTCATCATGATTTTTCTCTTTAAAAATAACTATTTGGGTATTTTTTTCAGTTTCTGTTTGTTTTTGGGCTGTGAGTACTCTCTGCTTCACCAAGTCTGATTCTACCCTCTAAATGGGCCTGGAGTCAGTGACAACATCAAAAAACCAGTCATAGCTTCAGGCGGCTGGCTTCTCTACAGCTCTCACTCCCAGCCAGCTGTGCTCAGTTTGCTTTAGATGGAAAGAGACCTCCTGGGTCTGGAAGGTGCGAATGCGTGGCTCTTTGTGTCATTGGACATTGGTCACACATCGATTGGCCAATGTTAAAGACATGTATCCTTTTTTGAAAGCACAGACATTTTATCACTGGGCACAGTCTATAATTAGACACTACAGAAATTCAGGTTAAACAAAATGAGCCCTGTTTACTTTTTCTAAAGATATTCCATAAAGATGATCAGCACAAATAGAAAATTTATGACAAAGTTTATGGTGCAGGCGACCTAACCATAGAAGAGGACTCAGTGCCCAGAGAGTGTTATTAGAAGGAAATAAAAACAAATAAATTAAGAGAAATATCAACATTATTCAGAATCATTTTGAAGTTTAAAACAAAAACAACCAGAACATGACTGCTGAAGCTACTCAAGGCAAGAATTTAAGTTCTGAAGAGCTCACATTTATCAGGTATACAATTTATGCCAGGTAATGTTCTAACTTTGTATATATTATCTCATGTATTCTTACCAAAAAAAAAGCTATTGTATAGATTCTATAATTATCCCAATTTTACAAGAAGAGACCAGGGATCATAGAACTGATATCATTTGTGCAATGCCAAAGAGCTGGTGAGCGACAGAGTTTCAAGGCAGCCTAACTCTGGAGTGTATGACCTTAAACTGCGTACGGGACATGATAAATGTGAATCTTACTAACATGACTCACTGGCTTTGATCTTACGTGGCAGACAGCGTGTTTTGATATACCTAACCCTGGAGGAGATGCAGTCTTGCCACATATTATCTGTGTGTCCTGAGATTTTATAATTAATAATTACTCTCAGATTTTAATGATTAATAATTAGGTTAATGATTCCTAATCTATAACATGACCATAAGAAAGAAATGAGGTAAAAGATAAGAAGTACCTGGGACAGTGTTTCACTCATAGTAAGTGTTCAAGGAATATTTCCTTCACTCCTTTAGTATTCCCATCTGTCTTCACGTGAACAACGCTGGCTTGTCTGAAGTCCCTTCTCCTTGTTAGTGATACAGATCCTTTCTTCTACCATCTGACAAATATTTAATGAGTTTTAATGATGTAAGTGCCTTCTGTAAAAATCACTGACCCATGGTCCCCACCCTCTGGCCCCTGATAACCGATATCAGGCCTCTGTATAAAACCTAGCACTCAAAGCAAAAGTGCCCCTCCGCTTTTCCAGACCCTGATTGGTATCTCATTATTTGGTACTGAGCAATCTCCTTCCTCCCCATTTTTTTTTTAATTTTGGTTGGGAGTTAATTAGGTTTTGTTTTTATTTTTAGAGGAGGTACTGGGGATTGAACAGAGGACCTCACGCTTGCTAAGCATGCGCTCTGCCACTTGAGCTACACCCTCCCCCTCTCCTTCCTCCCTTTGTGATGGCTCTTTGTACTTGCATGGTGCCTGGAGCACTAGGAGATGGTAGGGGAGTGTGACATCTGGCTTGTTTAAATGAGCACAGTGCCTTGTACATGAGAGTTATTTATCAACTTTCCAATGGATAAAATCAACAAGGTATTTTTTACCCTGGAATTCATTTTGAACAATCCTTCCAACTCACTGTGTGCCATCTTCATGGTGTTAAAACAAGCAGCTTGGTCACTGCAGGCCACTCTGCATCCACGTTGCGCAAACCTCTCTTCTGGCTTTTAATCTCACTACACTTTCTAGATATTTAAACATGATGAACAATACAAAGTCAAAATTGGGTTTTGGATAGGTTAAAAAAGAGCAGTAGCTTTATCGATCACTACCTCCAAAGTTAAGGGGGAAAATATGGTTGATGAGGATGCTGTACATGGGCAGAGCATCTTCTCCAAAACACCCTACGCACCTCCCAAGAGATGTGTAAATAACAGGACTCATTCGGCACTGGCTGAAACACGCCAGGGCTCTGAAAGGCCTCCTGAGACTGAGGTGGAGCACACGCAAGGAATCCATTTACATAGAAAGAAAAGTGTTTGAGTGTGTGTGGTGGCCTGGGGCAGGAGGCTGGATGGAAATCAGGCTGGCTGAATGCAATTAGAATTTAGAAGTGCATTAATATGAAACCAGGAGAACAAGGTTACCAGCATTGCTGCAAAAGCTAGATTTTCGTGGTCAAAAGTTGGCTTCTCTACCTGTGTGCATATAGAAATGTGCCATTTCTCTAGGACTGACTGGACTTCTGCAAGGATTCTAGAAGGCGGTCTGGTCTAAATTATAGCAGCTCTTTCACACTACACTGTTAAAGCCAGTACTGCTTCCTTCCTGAAGGATGCGGACTTCCAGTTTCCCAGTAGTTTTGAGAAATTACATCTTTTTAATGATCCCTTTGCCTCAATCTGTTGGCCTGATATTTGGTGGCACACACCATAGAATTTACTAGAAATGAAGCTGATCAAAAATTAATTAATTATTTTCATTAATGTTGTTTGTTTTATACATAAATATCTGTATTATTTAATTACATGTTTTGATTTTAAAGATTTTAACTTTGTCATAACAGCAGTGATTCCATTGGCGCAAATGCATTTAATGTCTGATATCTAGAAATTATTTATTAAAACTCTGTGATAATTTACTTGTGTCTTTGCTGCATGTCACACTCATTCGGTTCAGGGAAAGAGGGAAAATGTAAAAAGGAAGAGAAAAAGGAAATGAATAAATCATACGGAAAAGCAATAAGAAATTATAAAAGAAAGAAAACAGAAGGAAGAAAAGGATAAGGTACAGAAAAGGAAAGAAAGGAAAATTAGGTTAAACATACAGCAAGAAGGGGAAGCATAAAGGAGAAAGGAACTGTTTGAGAGAAGACTGTGTTTATAAGGCTGGAAAATGATAAATACTTTTGGCTCGTTTTATATGGATTTCATTTTTATTAGTAAGAACAGTTAATAATTGTGAGTTTTGTTTCTGTTGCTACTGAAACAATATTTATAGTAATGACAGCTAATACCTGGGTGGCATTCACTTTATAAAACTGTTACTTCATTCAAGCATCATGTCTTTTCATCTGCATTTTCTTTAAATTTTTTTTAATTTGCAAAATACAGATAACTTAAAATATATCGACATCACACATTTAACCATTTGATGATACCGATTTCACTTCACTTATAAAATAGAAATAATACGTAAAGCTAAATATTTACTCCGTTTCACTTCAATGATTCCTAGCTGTACCTACTCTAAGTTAGTGTATATCCTTCCTGTATATGTTTTTACATTTTTATTAGATACATTTCACCACAGTAATTTACAGAATATTTTACATATTTGAAGCATTTTCATAAATAGTATCATACTTTTATGTTGCATAATTTTTTCCCAGTTGGCTTTTTTCCCCATTGAACATCGATTACTTCTGAAATCTATGAAATCAATAAATATAATTTTATAGTAAGAATTTATTTTTAGAGCAGTTTTAGAGTCACAGCAAAATTGAAAGGTTGGTACAGAGATTTCCCATTTATCTGCCCCCACATCTGCACAGCTTCCTCCATTATCAGCATCTCCCCGCAGAGTGTGCATTTATGACAATTGATGAACCTACATTCACACATCATAATCACTCAAAGTCCATTGTTTACATTATGTTTCATTCTTAGTGTTGTTCGGTCTATGGGTTTGGAAAAATACGTAATGACATGTATCCATCATTATAGTGTCATACAAAGTATTTTCACTGCCCCCAAATCCTCTGTGCTCTGCCTGTTCATCACTCTTCCCACCCTGGCAACCCTTTATCTTTTTACTGTCTCCATATTTGTGACTTTTCCAGAGTGTCATATAGGTGGACTCACACAGTTTGTAGCTTTCTCAGACTTGCTTCTTTCACTTGGTAATATGCACTTGAGGTTTCTCTATGTCTTTTCATGGCTTGATAACTCATTTCTTTTAAGCAACAAATAATATTCCATTATCTGAAAATATCACAGTTTATTCATCCATTTGCCTGCTAAAGAGCATCTTGATTGCTTCCAAGTTTTGGTGATAATAAGTAAAGCTGCTATAAACATTCAGGTGCAGGTTTTGTGTGGACTTATTTTCCCACTTCTTTGGGTAAATATCAAGGAGCACAACTGCTGAATCATTTGGTGAGTCTATTTAGTTTCATTTAAAAAAGTACCAGCTGCCTTCCAAAGTGGCTATACCATTTTGGATTCCCATCAGCAAGGTATGAGTATTTATTCACTACATCCTCTCCAGTGTTTTATATTGTCTGTGTTCCAGATTTTGACCATCCTAATTGGTGTATAGTAGTGTTTTATTGTCATTTTTATCTGTGATTCCCTCATAGCATATAACGTGGAGCATCTTTTCATGTGTGTTTGCCATTTGTATATCGTCTCTGGAGGTATATGTTAAAAGTCTCTGGCCCATTTTTTAATTGAATTATTTATTTTCTTATTGTTAAGTTTTAAGAATTCTTTGTATATTTTAGATAACAGTCTTTTATCAAATGTGTCTTTTGCAAATATTTTCTCCCAGTTTGTGGCATGTGTTCTGATTCTCTTGACATTGACTTTTGCAGAACAGAAGTTTTTAATTTTAATGAAGTCCAGCTTAACAATTGTTTCTTTCATGGACTGTGCCTTTGGTGTTGTATCTGAAGCATCATTGCCATATCCAAGGTCATATAGATTTTCTCCTATGTCATCTACTAGGAATTTTATAGTTTTGCATTTAACATTTAGATTTATAAACCCTTTGAGTTAATTTTTTTGAAGGGCGTAAAGTCTTTGTTTAGATTTTTTTTTTTTTTGCATGTTGTTGTCCGGTTATCCCAAGCATCATTTTTTGAAAAGACTGTCTTTGCTCTATCATGTTTCCTTTGATCCTTTGTCAGAGATCAGTTAACTATATTTATGTTGGTTTATTTCTGGACTCTCTATTCTATTCAGTTGATCCATGTGTCTATTCTTTCACCACCCATTGTTTTTTTATTCAATATTTAATTTTTTAGTATAGTGAATATTGATGCACATAAGTCCCATTAAAACATTTTGTCTGCAGTTGTAGATACTATCCTATAACCTACGTTGATAAATCCATTGACATTTAGAATTTATCCAGATTTTTTGCTTTTCTCGAATTTTATAATCTTTGATAAACTTCCTTGTGCATGGTGTGATTTTCTCTAACACAGAGGTTCTCAACCATGAATGCACAATTAAATCATCTGGGAAGCTTTTAAATATCATATTCAATTCTCTGGAGTGGGGCCCATATGCTGGGATATTTTAAGAACATCCCATGTGACCCTAATGTGCATCCAATTTTGAGAACCAGTACTCTTGTCTAGGACAGAGCTTCTCAAACTTTAGTAGGCATATAAATTACCAAGAGATCTCGTTAAATTGCAGCTTTTGATTAGTAAAACTGGGTGCACCTGAGATTCCACATTTGTAACAAGGTCCCAGGTGATAGAGGACCACACTTTACAGAAACTAAGCTCTAGGAATATAAGAACTTAGGAATGAAATTGTAGAGATATATGTGCATCTTCAGTTTTATTAGCTGTTTTCAAATTGTTTGCAGATTTATACTGATTTCATTATTGTATGAATTTCATTTTCTGACATGCTCATCACCTTGGCATTTTCTAATTTTTAGAGTTTTACCAATATTATGGATTTGAAATTGTGTTGTTTTAATTTAAATTTTCCTACCTATGAATGAATTTCTACTTCTTGTCAAATAATAGGCCGTTAAAGTTTCCTCTTTTGTGAACTTTTTATTCACATCTTTTTCCATTTTTATTAGCCTGTTCTTTGTTTTTATTTTTATTTTTTTCTTATTGAACTGTTGAAAGTTTTTATACACTCAGGATACTAACTTTTTTGTTTGTTTCCATTCATTATAAATATCTCTTACAAATCTGTGGCTTCACCTAATTTTTTTAAATGGTGTCTCATATATGTGTAAATATATGTTTTAAATCGGATATAGTCACATTTATTGATCTTTTCCATTCTGGTACATGTTTTATGTCTTACTTCTTTCCAACTTCGTTATCAAAATTTTTTCTATATTTTAAACATTTAAATATTTTGATTTTAGTATTTAGGCTTTAAATATGTATCCATCTTACTTCTGTGCATAATGTGAGGAAAGAATCTACTTTTATCTTTTTTTCTCACATTGTCATTGCCTCAGCACTGTTGATTGAATGGTATGTTCTTTTCCCTTGATTTGTAATACTCCACTATCGTATTCAAAACTTCCATGAATGTGTGTTCTGTTCATGTTATGTGTTTTGTTCGTGTCAGTTTATTCTGGTCTATATTTCTCTGCCAGAGTTTTATAATTAGTCTTGAGAGTATGGTAGACTAAGTTCCTCTATTTATTTATCTTAATCAAGGTTGTCTTGGCTACTTTTCATCCTTTACCCTTCAGTATTAATACCAGATTAATCCTATTGGATTCTGTGAATAAAAATGGAACTTTTAATGTAATTGTATCTTATTTGTAGATTTATTGTGGGAAAAATTAACATTTTTTGTAATCTAGCTGAATTCTCATCAATTTCATCAATTTAAATAGTATATAACTTCTTTTGAATATTCTACAAACACAGTTACATTGTGTATGATTAATGACTCTTTTGTACCTTTGTTTCCAATACTTATACTTCTCACTTAGTTCCTAATCTTACTGAACTGGCTAGGAACTGCAGTACGATGAATATAGAAGCATTAAAAATGAGCTTCCTTATCTGCTTTCAGTTTTAATGAAATACGTCTATAATACTTCACAGTTAAAAATAATGCTACTATGAATTTTTGGTAGATCCTTTTAGTCACATTATAAAAGAATGTTTCTATTCTTAGTTTATAACATTTTATTATAAATTGTAGCATTTTTCTTATATGATGCATTCTCTCCCTATTACATAATCATATATATTAATCCTTCAGCTTGTTTCTGTGGAGTATTAAGTTAATAAATTGTTAAATAATATCCTCAATCTTGGAGTAAGGCATGATTTTATTTTTATATACATTGCTGGATTCACTTGAGGGATTCAGCATTATAATTTAAATGTTCTGTGTTCGTAAGTGAAATTGCATTTCTTGTACAGTCCTTGTCCGTATTAAATATCACATTATATCAGTTTCATAAAATGAATTGGCGATGTTTTCTTTTTATTTTCATATAACAATTATTTCCTCACATTTTGTTTCTGTAATCTTCTTTTGAGTGGGTTATAAAACATCAGTTCCTTAAATATTGGTAGATCTTTTCTATAAAACTGTCTGGTCATATTATGTATTTCTTACTAATAAGACAGACAGCCAAATCAGTTGTTCCTAATAGGCAGATGACATTCTCTAAAACCTTTTTAGTCCTCTGTCCTGTATTTCTGTCATCTTCAAGATGCGATTTCCAATTTCCAAGGCCATGTGCCTCAAGCTGTGTAGGGGGAAATAACGTAGGAGGTCACCCATGGGAATTTGGGGGGCCGAGCCCAAAGTAGCACACATCACTTATGCTCACATTCCATTGTTTAAAATTCAGTCATAAGCAACTCCAAAGGACTCTGGGAAACAGAATCTAGTCATGAGCCAAGAAGAGGAAATGAATTTGGTGTTCAGTTAGCAGCCTCACTACACCCAGAAAGGAACAAATTATATTTCTCTACTACAAAAGTGTATTTTTCTCATATAAATTTGGTTTAATCCTCCTTTAAAAAAAAAAAAAAAAGAGTACCATTCATTAGCAAGCACATAACTCAGTTCCTTAAGGTACCATTTGAGTGTTACAGATCTCAGCCTGATAGGAACAGTTTGATATTACAGTCATAACACAATTCTGCTGACTCCCTACCAAAAGCACAATGTTATATACATAATAAATCTCATCAGCTGGTGACTCTGCTGTCATTTTGTACATGTTTTCTTCAATAAAATAACTGACTAGCAAAAATCAACCATAATCACCGCTGTTTTTGCAATATGTTTGAAAGGCAGGTGGTCATCCCATCTCTGGAGATTTAAAACAATTCAGAGACAAATGTGGAAAAAAAGAGAAACCAGGGCAGCAAGTGTGTGGGTTTAGGTGTTTGGTGAGGCAGGATGAGAAGGGCTCTTAATGTTACTCATCAACTGAAAAGCGTATTTCCATCTGTTTATACTAACACATTGATCTGGATGCATATGCTGTTACTGCACACAAACTCACAAAAATTTGCTTAGGTATAAACACTTGATGTAATATTCATATTATGATGGGAAAGGCAAATATAAAATCAGTCAATGGAGTTTTCAGATAGCACAGAATAGTCTCTTTTTCTCCTACAAAGATAATATGCAACTATTCTTTGCATTCCTGGAATTCAGCAAGAATTTATTTGGTCCTGTTTTGTTTTAAGCACTCAGAGGAAACCTAGTAAATAACCATTTACCCAGGCCCGTTAACGTGTTCATGGTATTTAACTTGGGTTTGCTTCCTCATACAGTGCAGCAAAGAGTAAAAGAACACAGCAGTAGAAAAATCCCTCGGAGCATCTTTGACCCAAATCCTCACCCAGGGTACTAATCCCTTGGCTAATCCTGCGGGTCTTCCATATTGTCTGAGAATCTTTTGATGACAAGGAATTTACATTCTCATAAGCAATGTCTTTCATTATGAGGACACTCTTTGTTTGTTTGTGGTGGCGGAGGGTAAATAGGTTTATTTATTTTTATTTACTAGTTTCAGTGGAGGTACTGGGGATTGAACCCAGGACCTCTTGCATGCTAAGCATGTGCTCTACCAGTTGAGCTATACCCTTCCCCTATGAGGACACTCTTGTTTAGGCTACTTCACTATAATGACCTGAAACCTATCATTATTCTGTCCACTAGAACAACCTAGAATAAATCAAGTCAATTCAAAAATGTTCCTGCTTTTCATTCCTTATCTTTATGTAAACACCCCTAGCTCCTTCAGCTGTTGTCTACTTGGTACTGTGTCTGGGCACTCTGCTGTTTTAACCAACCTCTGATTGTTAAAAAACTTCTCAGTGTGCCACTCTTAAATTGTAGTGACTGTAACAACACATGAAATGGTTTCATCAATCAACATGTCTCCAAGGTGTTTAAAATTCAGGAAAGAAAAAAGCCAGACACAGATCCCTATGGCCCTCCTCTAACGTTCTCTCTTCATACTTACAAGAATCCAACCACCACCACTGGCTGTGGTGGCAACCAGATAGGCTTCTTCCTGACTGTGTGAGCTCCTTGTCTACACTTCTCCAGTCTATTGCTTAAACTGTCAAATGACTCTTGAGATCTGTATAAGCTCAATGTCTTCATGAAATTCCCTCTAACTATTAAGCTAGTTAAAATGATTAATTTAGTTATTTTGACATGGCTAAACCTTCCCCTTCATTTATTTAAATCTTCAGACCAAAAATTTAGACATGCTTTCTGCTCTTCCAGAATGGTAGCAGTTGTGAAAAAAGAATAAATTGTTACAATCGGTGTAGGCAAAAATATAGACCAATAGAGCTAATGTTTATTGGGTAGATTGAGTTTTCCAACTTGCAGAAAGAAGAGAGGATTTGGCTTTTTTTGGGGGAGGATTTGCCAAGTGATAAGACTGGAGTGTTCAAGAAGGTTCAGCAGGTAGGAGAGGTAGTTATAGAACACACATGCCCAAAAGAATACTACATTTTTCAGTCTTGACTGCATTTTCAACTTCTTGAAAAATACAATATGATATTATCTAGAAAATCAAAATAAGATTACATGATTCTTTCAACTATGATGTGAAAATACGCTATACATCTCATACCTTGGAGATGCTAAAACAAGCCAGTGTTTCTTACTTAATACTCTAGGGAGTAGTTTACTCACATTTTTTTTTTTTAAATTCAAAAGGTAAAATATTTCTGTTCCTTAGAATGTAGTAAGTAAGACGAGGGAGAATGACTTTTTAATGTGGGTGCTAAAAACTAACTCTCTAAATAAGGAACATTTAGACTTGATTAAAACATTCTTATTCAACCCCTTCTGAGCACCTACCGTGTACTAAGTATGGTCCTGTAAAGTACTCAGAGATTAATATAAAGTGGTTCTTCCATTCATATGAGTTCTCTAGAAATAAGTAGGGGAAAAAAATTTTTTTTCATGGCTTGAAAGTGAAAAGAGGAAATAATTCTACCTGTGACCAGCCAAGTGCTTCAATCAACTACTGCACCCACAATGATGCTACATGCCTACAAGTGGGTTCAGACGTCTCCCAGCCTTGTGCCTCCACACGTGTCACATGTATCTTTTATCTCCCTCATCACACTTCCACTTCCATCTGGGTTGGGCGATTTCTCTTTAGAGGTGCATAATGTTTTATATATACGTTTTTCATAAAACTTTATATGATTATATTTTTAATTCACTTCAGTGTTTGTTTCCTCTTGTAATATGTAAGCTATTGAAGAGTGGCAATTCTATTTTATTAAATTTTAAATCACTGACTCCTACCATAGTCCCTGGTTCAGAGCAAGTGATGAGTAATTATTTTCAAACCAAAGGAATGATATATAAATCTGTATCGAGAAACCCTTAGAGGTAGCTTTCTTATAATTAGATTTGCCCCTTTACTACCATATTCCAGCATTAGCAAAGACACATAATTTGTTACAAAATACACACACACACACATATCCAAACTAATATATATCAACTATAAAACAAATATACATACATGCATATATTCATAATATACATGTGCATATAACTTACATATTTGCACACGCATAAATAATAACTATATGTATATAATATGCATAACTACTGAGTTATGTAGTTTCTGTAGTCTATTCAAAAACACTGAAAGTTAAGTCAGCAAATTTCAGTATTATTATATGGATTTTTGATATTATTTTATTATGACGTACCAGGAATTACCTGTGAAGACTTTCCCTACTAATGAAAGTGCTCACTAAAATAGCACCTAGATACAAGACAATTTATAATATTCAACCCAATGATGGAAATGAATGAGTTAAAGAGATACCCTCTTATTCAAAGCCAAGGGATTCATGAGTATCTGGAATTTTCAGAGTTCTTGTGATTCGTATTTAAATGTAAGTTCCAAAAGCTAGCCCCAGTATAAGACAGTTTCTGGCAAGAGACTGACTTTTTTCCAATGAATAATTTAAAATGGAACTTTTTCCATGTGAACTGTCTTATATCTTGGCAGTAGGCAGAGTATTTCAATAATTTATACAATTTTGAATATAATATACTTAATGCCATAAAAGCGATTTCTTTGATATTGAATTATAAGAGAATGCACTTAGGACACTGTGACTAATGATCTAGGGGCCAGCAACATGGCAAATTACCTTTTAATCCAATTTTACAGAGAATCTGTGCATGTAACCATAGGATTGCACTGAGATCTCTTGGCATATAATTGTGCAATAACATTTGGTTTTTACATTTAAAAAGCATAAATAAAGCATCTTCTTTGAGAAAAGCGGATAAAGAAACATGATGATTTTAAAATGTAAAATATTAATGTGAATTGTAATTTTATTATTTAAATTTCTGAATAAGACCTGTTCTTAGAATACTTCCTAAAGCAGGACTCTAGTCACTTCACTCTGGAGATGTCATCATGGCCTTTCCAAGACCAGTGAGCCATCACACATTACTGTGATAACGCACGGCTTTTATGAGAAACCAAGCAATGTAATGTGAAAATGGGTCTTTCAAGGCAAATGAACATGCTGAGGGCTTGCCAGGACGAAAGGCAGAGACGGCACTTTGTGACACCGTGACTGCATCGAGACCACCCAGGGCTTGCAGCCATAGTGAGGATTTTGTACAAACATAAACCTACGGGCACTGTTTGCTTTCATAGATCATGTAGATTTTTATATTTTGACAATATCCCAGCGTGTCATGATCAAGTGTTGTCAGTAAATTGCAAATATTTCTAATTCCCAGAATGGTAACCTTTGAGTTGATACTAGGGTATCCACAGACATTTTAAAGAATTTGTATGGTACAAAATAATAGAATAGTTCATATCTAAAAATCTGTCAACCTGGACTTCCATTTCTAAATAGAAATTGTCAGTAGTAGCTGCCTTCTTTAGACTGGTGCTCTTCACCAGACCTAACACTCACAATGTATACTTGTCCATTTGTTTTTGACCTACAAAAGGCAATTTTAGATGTTTCAACCTAGTAGGTAATTTGGGGGTTTTCTTCCTCATTCTTTATTTATTTTCCATGTTCTTTTCAGTAAGTGTATACTACCTTCAAAGTTAGGAAAATACATATTATGTACAAACAACAAAGAAATCAGAGTACTTCAGAGAAACCGTTATTTTTCTGATTGCACTGAAATGACACATCTTCTCTGCAAATACAAAAACATCATAGCAGGCTTTACCTATAAAAATCTGCTAAAACACATTTATAGAAAGCTGAACCTCACAAGGAGAACTCATATTGAACCGGAACAGGCTTACCTCGTGAAATCTGGAGCCAGGTGTTACAATATAACTCTATGAGTCCAAGGGTAGACATTGGACTCTCTTGTGTTTCAAAAAATGCTAAAGCAAGCGTTTAGCTCTGGGAAATGTTTGCAAAGAAGGCAGCTGGGTTCTAGCATGACACAGCTGGGCTGTTTCCTCTGGTTTATGTGGAGAATAGTTCACTGCCAAAGATGAGGCAAGAAAAGTTCAACCGGGCCATTCCAGACGGCGTTTGCTGGCAGAATTTCAAACAGAACAGGGGAGGCTGACCACGAGGTTTATGGGAATAGTCATTATACGAAAGGAGGTACCTGCTTTCCTTAAGATAAATTCCTGGAAGGGAAATCATTGGCTCACAGGCTTGGATTTTTTTAAGTTCTTAAAATATATGGCCAAATTGTTTCCAGGAAAAAGCTCATTATTAATTCTTAATAAAATGTTACCATCACTGAAGGTTTCAAAGAGATAGAGTTGGTTTCTTAAGAATTCTGCCCACTAGATACGGGTACCTACATTTGTGAGCTCTTAGGTGTTAGTTACGATGTTCTTCCTGTGTATTTTGTAGCTATTTCTGCTAGGGAGAAGGGTGAATTACCAAGGCATTGTAGATTCCCGGTGATATAAAGCACTGCTGTCAGTCTTCTCCAGCGTTCCTGCTGCTGCTGCTGCTGCCTGGGGGGGGGGGGGCCAGCTGCTATTACGGTCCTGATTTTAAGCAGTATTTTATATCTTTGCACCATCCAAGTAAGAGAAGCTGAAGCTAGCCTGAGGTCCAGGCAGGGATTTGAACTCTGGTGTATAAACACTCATGTGTAGAGGCTGGCCCTCGATCCTCTAGCCAAAATGAAGCAAAAGTAAAAATCTTTACAATCCAAAATATTGAAACTCTCGTATACAGTGCTGTATTTCTGCTTTAGAAAATGTTTATTCAGCTGGTGAGAAACTTGCCTTCAACCAAATGCTTTAAAATCATTCAATAAATGTTAAGCTACCAAACCTTGTTCTTTCTAAACCAGTAGCCTTTAATTTTTATATGTAATTCTCATGTATCCTAAGCTTTCTTGATGTATATATTTTTGCCACTGAAAATCTACCTAGCAAACACTTGTGCCTTTCTTCACTAAGAAAATCTGTATTAAAATTTAGAGACTGCTTGCTTTCTTTCATCCTACTTGATGTGTGATCCATGTATTAAGCAATCAAGCAAGGATGGAGAAAAAGGAGAGATGGAAGCCATTTCCACTTTTTTTTTTTTTCCTACAACTCCATATCCTGTGGGGTTTATCACTCTCAGATGCTTACTTTCTTCTCTCCATTGCTGTTTATCTTGATCACTGCCGCACAGAACAATTCTGGATTTCGCCAAGGGAAAATAAAATGGTGGGGAAAAGCTGCCCATGGCATCTTTCTACCTCCAGCGTGGAGTCCACTCTCATGCTGCTCTCAGCAAGTATGAAAATAAAGGCAAGCTATTAAAGCATCATCTCTTCTAGGGACAGTTACATTTTCCTATTAGACTCTTGAAGGCAAATAACTGCTCTGAGGATGTGAAGAAGGCCTCTCTAACTAGATTGGAGATTTTAGATAAACAGGAGAGACAAGTTTATGGAGAGGTCTTTCTAGTGTCTTGTAAATCAGTTACCAAAATCTAGGTTTTGGAGCTCACTCTACACCTGTAGGTCTAGGATCTCCCGAGTCGCTCCCCTCATTCCCCAGGGTTATAAAAAACTCCTCAGGTTATCTGATGATTATCAGGGTGCAGGAAACTGCTGTGTTTAACCATCAAATTCTACTCAAATGTCATCTGTTTCATAAAGTCTTATCTAACATCAATTTCCCCTCCGATTCTGTCTCCATAGGCAGAGGTAGATTTACTGCTCTGTGTTCCCCAAACACCTTTCAGTACAGAATCCACTTTGTAGGATTTATGATTCTGTATTATAATTAATAATGTTAGGTCTTTCTAACTCTTTAGACATGGACCTCTTTAGATTAGTCTCCCTAAATCAAGTTGGTGCTCAAATAAATATTTGTTGAATGAATAGATGAATAGATGGATGGGTGGATGGATGGATTAAAACAGGTCACTGCCTGTTCTACCATTTTATATAGCTGACCCCTGAAGGACACAGTAGATTGAGAAAAAATTATACATAGGTTTTCTAAAACAGGAAAAACACTAAGTTAAGCAACATGATTCAAAGTTTGAACCGAAGTCTGAAAGATCCATTTTTTTCAAATGTTCTTAGCCCACAAAAGAAGTTCTGGCCTATTCCATCAGAAGGTCATTCACAAAGTTGGCAAGTTTGCATTTACAAGTCACATTTAGCTATTTTTTTTTCCTCCTATCACTATCTGAGTGATGGGATGTGGGGAGAAGCCATAGAAATCTCTGAAATGCCATAAACTGTAAAAAAGTCAGTTTATAGTCTGTGAGCTGGAGAAAACAATGTTGCTAGTTAGGTGCAGGCCAGAAAGCTATCAAGTACCCACAAGCAAGCCAATTTAGGGGAAAAAACCAAACAAACAAAAACATGAAACAATTTCTCCTCTCAGCTTGAGAGCAGCACCTTTTCCGGGAGGTTTGTTACGTGACGTATCGGCTTCCACTTTCTGGGGGCTGGCCAAGGCAGGGAGGGAGTGCCAGCATCCAGCATCCGAAAAGGAAGGCTGTTCTTTTGATATTGCCAGGCATTACCGGATAGGGGAGTGCAAAAAAAGCCAATTCTCCTAAGATTTATAGTTATGTCTAGCTTGTTGACTCAAGCAGTTTGGAAAATCTTCAGGGATGTCGTTTCTTCGAACTAACCCAGACTCCAAGTCTCTAGAGGGGAGAGGGAAGCAGAAATAATATGTACACACTCTTAGAGTCAAATACTTTTGACCTTAAATTTACATAGCTTTGCCAGTTAAAAAAAAAATTACGCTAACCAACATACATAGTACTGCCTAAAATGTGACAGCCTATTCTGTTGAAAATAAATTTATATGATTATTGTTCAATTATTTTTCTAGGTTTGTATGGCAAAAGCTATATAGTAGGCAATGTAATAGGAAAACTCCATGCTTTTAAATGAGTTAAAAGAAATATTGAATCCTGAGTTTCAGAGAATCCTTCAAAAAAGTCACAAGGACCCTTGGCACTATAATTACATTTGCACTATATTCTCAGAATTTATATTATATCATCCTAGCACTGGTATGAAGTTCTATGGTAAATCATCATTATGAAACCAAACAAATTTTAGCTCTGCACAGTAAGAAAACAAATATTGTTGTATATCTCATATGCGTCAGGCTCTTTTCTAGGTGCCTGTAATAGGCTGTTAAATAAAATAAACATGGTTCTATGAGGAGAAGACAAGTAATACACAGGTAAGGAAATAAACACGCATAACAGTGATAGATCGCAAACAACACTGTAACGAAAAAACTGCAAGAGGAGAGGGAGTGAGAAAGGACAGAGTGTCGTGGGTGTAAACGATTTCAACAAGACACACACCCAAAAAAACCTATCTTACCTTAAGATAATCAAAGCCATCAGTGACACAATGCTTTCAGATGATATTTAACCTTTTAACATTCTCTCAGAAATTCGCATTTCAAAGTTTCCTCTTCGCGGTGAGATTTTGAGGTCACTGTGGAGAAGCGAGTCAAGCAGGACACCAAAGAGATGAAATCGCTTTAATTTTTATTTTGAGTTTGACCTAGTGAGCATGCTTGAAGAACAGGTCTGGGGAGTGTATGTATGCATAATTTAGTTAGATATACGAAAACCTCTAAAGAGTTTTAGTAATAAGCCTATAGCTTCAGAGATCGAATGGGAAGACACTCAGCACACTTGCTTTTATAAAACACTGCTATGATTTTTGCACCCTAAAGAAGCAGGTGATTTTTGTGCTCAGAATATTGTGGTTATGATAAGTACTCAACTGATACTTTTCAATAATCTTTGAGTGTTTGTGGGCTAGATTAAATACATACATCATCTACCTTTTATCCCTGGCAGCCTAAAGAAGCCCTCCAAATGGATTTGTATGTACTGTTGTCTTTCATGGGCTCTTACAGCTTAAGAACTTGATGGGGCATTTAATTGATTCTAGTGAGCCAATACAACTTCCCAGATCCAAATAGTCTGTGCCTTGCATTTATTTACAGTTAAAATAGCCATTAAATACATACTTTAAGGATTTTCCGTGTTGTGTGTGACCCAAACTCACGTCTCATGCAACTTAGTATAAGTGTGAACTCTATTTCATTTATTATTTCTGAATAACATCTGCCTAGACTTTTAATTTAAAATTAAAAAATGTGCTCATGTGATTCCTATGACATACAGATTTGTCACCCTTATGTTGACTTCTCCAATTTTTAATGATTATGTTCTACACTACAAGATGAAATGTTGGAAGACATGTAAGGTAAATCTGTAAAGGCTGCTCATTAAACAAACAAAAAACTTGTTTTATTTATATAGATCAGAAATTATGCACAAGTGAAAAAAAAAAAGGCAACCCTGAGGACACTCACCAGCTCCTTTGCACATCATGGTGCAAATGGTTGGGAATCATCCCCACTGGTTGGCTGTATGGAAATCACTAGTATCTGGTTTGGTTATGTATTCTGGGATTTTCAGTAGTGGTACTGCTCCATACCCTGCCCGAGGACACTGCGATAGACGGCTGTGAAGGGAGAAGGCAAGTGGGGCGAGTCAGATTGCATAGTTTTTGGTGAAAGTGAAACCAGGAAGAGATTTGATTCCCTTTAGTGAAGCTAAATCTATAAATACATCTAAATATGCATCATCCCCTCACCATGCCATCACCGCTTGGGAGTCGTGGACAGAGTACTAAGTAGTTCTTGAATTTGAGTCCTGTGAGTAACTGCAGGCAAAATACATGATTAATTTGAAGGTCCAAGAGTGATTCCTTTGTATGTATATGGGACTTAAAATAATTTTCACTCCAACACAACCTTTAAATCCACTTCCAACACTACTGTTTAAAAAGTTTCCAGTGTTCTTCAATCTCTCTACCTGGTAATGATCAACAGCAAATTATGAACACAGGTGTAAAGTCATGTATATCCCCAGTTAGAGTCCTATTAGGAGAGAGACATTCTGTGGTCTGGTATGAAATCTAGAACTCTACCCTTCATCGGTTTTATTTACAATGTCATGATGATGATGGTATTTTAATAATTATTTCCCGTGAATTAAAAAAAGTTTACATTTAGATGAATAACTTATTCCTTTATTACTGTTCTCTAGGTCATAAGTACTTAAATAATGAGCACAACAATCCAAAATACTCATTAAAATCCATATTTTGTGACTGGAAAGTTGTTGAATTGATTGAATACAGTTACTTCTTTTTAAACAATTTAAGTTAAATTTATAAATAAAAAAGTTGAAGGAGTTTGAAATAAGATATATAGAAATGAAACAGACACCTGAAACAGTAGGTTATTGTAACTTTCCTCATTTTCCTGTTTTTCTATGCAAATGCATAGAGCATTGGACATTCCATAAGATACGCTGCTTTGTCATTCAGAAAGTTCAGTGGCGTTCTTCCCCTGGTGTGCATGCACCATTTGTACACATTTGTACACGTGAGACACTACCATTGTTCCCTGCTCCTGCCATCCAGGGTAGAAGCATCACTTTTTTCTTCTTTTATATCCTAACCTAGTGTTCCCTAGGATCATCCCAAACCCTTCCCCAGTACCACACCTTTTTCTGGAGGCAGTTAACAGTATCTCCATTTCTGTTGTCTTACACTGAGGTCATTAATATTTGTTCTCTATTATAAATAGCATCACGACAAATAAGTTTATACATAAACTATCCTACATGGTTCACCTTAGAAGAAACCAACAGAAAATTAATCTCTGATGATTTGAACCCAGAAAGCATACCTATTAGGTGTATGTAAAATGGGAAAGGAAACTGTGGGAAATATTTGTCTTTTCTGAGTTACTTACTGCCTCCCTCTTTTAATTTTAAGTTCCTTGAGGACAAGGATTATGTTTTGAATTTTTTGCATTTCCTGTGAGTCTAGAATTATTCCCTCCATAATACTCAGTACAAGTTTGAATTATTGAGCTGAATATGTAATGATTGAATATTCAGCAAAGTAACACCTGTTTTTGCCTCCACAAGGTACAGTGCGGGTGAAGGATTTCACCGGCCCTCTCCACGCACAGCATCTGCTGCCAACAGGTGATGCATTCTGAGAAGAGCCTTGCCAGAGGGACTTTCCCTTACTAGCATCCTCTTTCCAGATGTTTCCTTCCTGTAGCATATCCTGAATTATGAGGCCCCGGGAAGTGATTGAAACCACTGAGATGACATGTCACACCTGGAATTCAACAGTCTTCCCCCCAACACACAATTTCCCATAGTGAAATATCAAATCTAAGCTTATTGCTGAGGGACTTGGCTGTTTCTCTGTGAAATCAAATATGGTGCTTAACTATTAGTTTAGCACTCATGTTTACCACTTTAAATACAAGTAGATGTGTAAAGATGGAACTATTTTTAGATCAGATAGAATTGACAAAGTAATTTAATTTAGAGGCTAGAATGTATGGTTTTATGCCACTTAATTTCTCTTAAATATATATACCTCTCCAAAGTTGAATCAGTTATGTTTGAAATGTATAAATAAGCGAGCCAAACTAGAATGATCGCTGTGTACTATTTTCTACATAAAGAAGGAAAGTATTATATAACTTCCCTTTTTTAAACAGTAGACACTGTTATATATGTATCTGTGTGCATATGTCTATATATATGTACACATATACACACATACATACAGTGTACCCATGTATTTCATAATTTACTATATCAAACCTATCCCTATATCCACATCAAATGATATCTTTATTTAATGTTGTAAGTTTGATTTATTAACTCTCCAGTTCACCAGTAAGTCAAGTATGTTTGTCTCTACTTTCTTCCTAGGGTATTTTAATGTCTTTATTTCTCTTCTGTTTCAGCTAAGCTAAAAAGAATCTCCTGTTTGGAATTTTTTTTTATTATTATTATTATTATTTGCCTGAGAAGAGCTCACTGAAGAGTTTAATGATAATACATTTTAAATACCAATTAAAGTGTGTCATTTGGAAACAGTTACAATAGTATATCCTTTAGGAATAAGCCTTTTCTTCAGTTATATCACAGTTATGTATAATTGAATACTTCATGTTTATACTCAAATCATCCTATGTTTTCTTGCAGTGGAGTTTTGATTTCATTAAAAAAAATCAAAGATGATATTCAAAGTATGGGTAATTTAATTTATCCTTATGACTGATTTTAGTAACTGGTTTTTAAAATAACTGTGAAAATGTATCTCTTGCAAAAAGAAACTCTAGGAATGGAACAATTAGAAGAGTTCTACTAAAAAAAGCATATTTTTCTAATAATTATCAATGTGTCAAATTGCCATTTATTCAGCATTGACCTGAAAATTCAACATACTATAAGTTTTGATATAGTAAACCAAAACTTACGCACAGGCTAGTCATACATACCACTGAAGTGGTGAAGTTCTGAGAGCAATTTCAAGGCATGGGAAAGAGCAGTAGTGAGATTAAATTCAAACACCACATATGATGTGTTCTAATAATAAGAGCTAACAATGATGCCAGGAACTTTTCTAAGCCCTTTAACATATGTTGACTTATTTAATCCTCACAGCAGCTATACAGGGTTTGTACTATTATTATCTCCAGCTTTCAGATGAAGACCTGAGGCTGAGATAGAAGGCACTTGCCCTGGATAACACAGCTAGCCAGTAGAGGACACAGAATTCATATCCATACCATATAAGGATTAAATGAGTCCATTTGCTACTTGAAAAAATACATACATTTTCATCCTGGAAGTTAATTTAGGTATTTTCCTATCCAACATTTACATCCAAACATCCAAAATATATTTCATGATCACTCGTTCCATCAAATGCTCTGCGATGAAAGTGTCTGTAGCCTAATACATCAGAAACACACACATACAACACCATATTTTCCCTTTCACCCTCAGAAATTTACAGAGCAAAAGGTCATAACAAAGGTTCTAAGAAATTTCAAAGTAAAGAGATCTGTTTCAATCAGTGGATTCCATCCATTACTGACAAGAAAACCCGTATTGAACACATCTTTCACGGCCCTTAAAATTTGTGACCCTGAGATCTTACATCCCAATTCTGGACATGTTTTCTTTTTACCTTGCTTAGCTCTTAAATCAGCATATAGGCATAAGTGTTCTGCTATTTTAAGTTTCTTTCAGATTGCCATTTTTTTTTTCAGCCATTTCAACAGAATCACCATTATAGTGAAGATACATGGATGGAACAGACAGATGGCTATATTCTGGTTTACTTAATAGAAAATATCACAATAAAATTTAATTTACACAATTATCAAACTTTTATTATTAAATATTTAATTTATCCTGAAATATTATCTAAATATTAGAGAAAATTAAAGCCAATCAACAAACAAAAGAACTTGAGAGTCCTGAGGATCTAGAGAATCTTTTCGGTGATGCCCATGGACCATAAGTACATTTCACCACCATAGTTTTATTGCATGATGTCATGAAGTTAATCATATGCAGTTCAACAGACTTTTATATCTTTTTATTTCTGACCACTGCATGTTTTGCCATTTCAGTTCCTCCGAAGATATATGACATCTCAAGTGATATGACCATCAATGAAGGAACCAATGTCACCCTTACTTGTTTGGCCACTGGGAAACCAGAGCCTTCCATTTCTTGGCGGCACATCTCCCCATCAGGTAAAGCAGAAATATATCAGTGTTGTTCGTGCTGTTCAGTATCCTCCTGTAACCTCACTTGCTCAGAATTTAAGAGTCAACTAATTTTTGTATCTTTTTCATGAGGTAGGCAAGATGCATATTTTTATACTTATTCTTTATACCTAAATACATGTAGTTCACAAAAAGTTAAATGAACATTTTTTGTCAGAGCCCAGAGGAGAAGCTAGGTCTCTGGATTCCTAGGCAAGGTTATTTTCACTGTAGTGTGCTGGATAATCACAAATCAACAGACAAAAGGCTCAAATGGAAATATCACAAGAGAAATATCTTCATTTAAATATGTAAGGCTTTTATTCAATCGGAGTTCACATGTTAATAGGCCAGCATGAGCCGCTGAGGTAATCAGGGGAGAATGAAATTACACAAATTATGAGGTTGCTGGGTCTAATTTCAAACTGCAGTTCAGAATCAGGGATTTAGCAGTTAGAATTAAGTTTGGACTGATGAGGGATGTAAAAACCCAAGATTTTAAGAAATGTGTACAAGACCGTATAGCTAGGTGAAATTAAGGGGTATAACATGCTTATCGGTTTCTGAGGCTTCTGGTACAGTGTACATCCTCCTAAAGAGATCAAGTCAACTTTAGGAAGTTGGGGCTGATCATCAACAAAACAGATCTGTTTTCACGGCCACCACTCTAACCAAATCGTCGACGTGTGTAAAATTTAAATATTGGAACTGTACAGCTTTAAATGCACCAGGAAGTGAGGGCAGTACTTTTAATGACTAGGACCCCACCACATTTCGGATAAACAAAATTTGATTTTCATTCACCGTATTTTTTTTTTTTTTGGTGGAAATAACTCTAGCAAGGCTTGTATGAGGAAGTCACTTTCAAGGAAATCAGAAAGGCACATTTTATGTAGGCGAAGAAAGAGTACCCTTACAACATCTATTTTATCTGCTAATGCTTTCTTTAATATCATTTATCCCTAAGTGTCTTTCTGTTTCCTCATGTATGCAGTAGGTCTAATGAGACTTACTCACATCATACACTTAGTATTACTATTAATGTGAGACAAAATCAATAGAACAGCCATATACACTTACATAATATGCATTATGGCTCCTATAATATTTCTGAAGTACGAGTGTGCTCTTGACTTCCAAGATTTGACTCTCTGGAGTGGCTACAGAATCATAAAACTGGTATGTGAGCACTGAATTCGTGGCAGGACTCTCCATGGGATGTAAGTGAGACAAACCCAAGACTAGAAATTAGGATATATGTGCTCCGATCTCAACTTCCTTATTCATCAGTTCATCGAGTCCTAGTGTGATCTCTTAGCCTCTGTCACCCTCAGCCAGTTCCCTACTTTTCAAAAAAGAATGATAAAAATCCCTGGCTATTGTGAGACTCAAAAAAGATAGTAAGCACAAGTGTGCTTTAAAAAGTATAAGGTGGTATGCAAATGTAAGGCTGTTTTTTAATCATCTTTCCAGGGATTTAAATCTGATATGGCAATATAATTTTTATAAGAATGAAGCACATAATCTCCATCTTCATATAATTTAAGATTAATAATTTGGATTCAATTCTCCTGCTTTGCAGTGCTTGTTATTATGCATATTCTTCTTTTTTAAGTGCTTGGTTACATTTTAGTTTAATTAAATACCATGAATGCTGGTTAGTGAAGTTATTAGAATAATGATAATGGATACAATCATGAAGCTGGAAGAAGACAGATTGGGTTTATAAGTTAAACTGTGCATAGATTTGTTTTTCTGATCCTACCATACAGAGCAAATGAGTAAAGTTAGCATAAATATTAACTATTATCCAATGAATAGCTAGACATGGCTGATATTTTTATAAATGCTTCCGATAATTGCAAATTATAATTTGGTTAATGGTCTATATTCAGATGTTCAGCAATGTGGAGTTTCTGCTTCAGGTAACATGTCTGATAATTCTATTACCTTTCTTCGACATATATTTATATCTGAAAGCAAAATTATAAACGTCATTAATCTGTCTGTATTTTACCTAAGAAAATCAGTATTTTGTATAGTCTCCTCTTTTCTTTTTCTACATCACAAAAGAAAATGTGTCTCAAAATGATCACCATACAAACAATGTTTAGTGTTAAAAACAGATAGAGATGAGCTCCCTGTCAGGATTAGAAGCAATGGCTAGTTTTTGTACATGCGTGATTTGTTTCTTTTCCTTTCTTTTCTTTTCTTTTTCTTTTTTTTTTTTTTTTTTTAACTTTTGGTAGTTCTTGCTGACTCATTCATGGTCTAGTCTGTTTTCAAGATCAATTAAAAAAATAAAACAGGAAAGTAGCTCCACAGAGCTTCTTCCTAATCTACAGAAAAGTTAGGTTGTGGGTTCAACCACACCACAAACATCACCTGAATCGGTTGGAGTTGCCATTCCACTTAGTTCAAACAACTCAGTGTACTTTCCTCCAAATTGTCTTTCCTGAGAAGTTTCTGGCTATATGAGCTTCCTTAGAGTTACTTAAATGAATGATTCTTTCTATATTTTCTATTCTATATGTAGGAATTGATTTCAAATTTATAGTAAAAATTACTACAAACAATTCATAGAGAAATAATACAAAGTACAGTCTCTGTCCTTTACTCAGTTTCATGCATTATTTTTCCCATTTGCTTCAACACTTGCTGTGTGTAGAGTATGCAGGAATGTATATACTTTTTATTGAATTACTTTATCAAACAACTGCATACATCAAACCCTTTTCTCCCTTGTTATTTCAGTGTGCAATTCTGAAGGACATTCTCTTGCCTAACCACAGTGCATTTTCAACTTTTGTACATTTAATGTTGGCATTATACTTTTTATTGAAGTCTATTTGATTTACAATGTTGTTAGTTTCTAGTGTACAGCATAATGATTTGGTTATACATATATATATTATTTTTCCTATTCTTTTTCATTATAGATTATTACAAGATATTGAATATAGTTCCCAGTGCTATACAGTAGGACCTTGTTGTTTATCTATTTAATATATAAGTATTTAGTATCTGCAAATCCCAAACTCCTGATCTGTCCCTCCCCCTCAAGATCAGTATTATACTTTTATCCCATCCCATTACTGTACATATTCTGATTTTGTCAGCTGATTCGTCCTTTAGAGAATTACTTTCCCTCTAGTACAGAATCTAAATATTGTATTTACTTGCCACGTCACTTTAGTCTGGGGACTAATTCCTTAGTCTGCTTAATCTTCCTTGACATTTTTCAACAATGCGTGTAATCCTTTTTGAAAAATAGAGTATTTCTCATTTTGGGTTTGACTCATGATTAGATTGTAGTTATGCCCATCTGGGATTAAATAAGTAAAGTCATAGCTTCTCAGGGAATGATATCCAGAGGCACAGGATATTCATCTGTCCATCATTTGTGATGTTAATTTTCACTCCCTCATCAAGGTTTTGTCTGATTTCTGCACTGTACCTTCTATTTTTCCTTCCCCATGCTACCAATAAGCAGTACAGAGAGTTTTAAAACTGTAACATGTAAATACCTGCTACTTATCAACCTTCCCCTTAGATTTGGCATTGTCACTGATTTTTCTGTGAAACAGGCTTTACTCTGATGATTACAAAACGATGATTTTTTTTTTTTAGCTTCAACAATCCTTCTAGTTTTACCAGTTAGCATTTGGCTTTCTACTATAAACAAGAACTTCACTTTTCCTTATTTGTTATTTTTCTGTTTGGTTATTTATCCATTTATTATGGCAGGTGCTCATTGATTCTCAACTTTTTAAAATTGTTTGTAATTCATTATTATCCTTAATTATTTTGATGCTCAGATATTCCTTGATTTGATCAGAGGGTGTCATTTCATTTCTGACTTCTGTGTCCTTTGGATATGCCCTCATCGTATTTTTTTAAGTACTTTCATACTTTCTGGCATGACAGAATATGCCAGACTCACCCTCACCTTTTGTCTTTCTTGCCCCAGCTCTGGAATCAACCATTTCACTCTACTTCAAGTGATTAGATGCAGTACACACGGGGTTAGGAATACTACATGTTGATTTAAAACATGTAACTCTGTTGATCTGCCTTAGAGTAAAATTATCAGAAACTCAGAGGTCTAGGCTATTTTCTATGATGTTCTATTAACCACAAAACCTTAAATAAATTCAATGCAAGGGATAGATTGTATGTTGTTTGATTTTATCTAACAGCAGGCCTGGAACAGGGTCTGGAATCTGATCTGTATAAAAAAGGTACTTATAGAGTTAATAGTAAAAACTATTTATAGCATGGAAATATAAGGAGATAATTGTTCTATCATTAGAAATTTAGATACATTCATACGTTTTTATTTAAAAGAAATCCTGTTGCTTTAACTAATATATGACTAGTTCCTTATCTACTTAGAAAATTTCCAGGTTCTCTCAAAATCCCTAATATAAGGTATATGAGCCCCTTTATTCCCACCAGCAAAGTCTTAAGCATCCGATGGTGCAGTATAGCAAAGTAAGTAAGATTGTGAACTTTGATGTTAGTCAGAATTGGTTTTGAGACCCAGCTCTTCCTCTTACAAACTATAAGACCTTAGATAAAACTGTCAACTTCTTTGAATTTCAGATATAAATGGTGATACTAATTGTACTCAATTTAAAGAATTGTTATGAGGATTAAATGGAATAGTATACAGGACTGAACAAAGTTCATGACTTATAGCAAATATTCCGTAATATTAGCTATTAATTTACAACTAAGATGTGTTCGAATGTTTGACCAAATGGAATCTGCATTTCTGTTTCTGAAATTGAGGGACCTATTTACAGCTCTTGAAAGCAATTCACATTGCTGCTCTCAAATGTCATGATATCATGATGCCAAAACTTAAGTTAAACTTCTAGAGAACATTGACAAATTTACATTTCATTTTGAATAGAAAGACAAAATAAAATTCTTTTCAGACAGCATTGTACTAATATTTAGATCCAGTCAGAAAAAAATAGGGAAACTTAAAGAGATAAATTTTAAAATCATATATTATAGATAAAAAATATAGATGCATTTTGAAAGCCTCTATCAAATTTTCACTTATTATTCATTGCTATTGATCATAATCACTGTTTCCTAGTTCATTCCTACTTTTTGATGAGAATACTTGTCTCATCTCATTTAAGCCTAAAAGCTGAACTATGAGTTGGACATTGTTATCCTCATTGTGCAGGTGAACATGGCACTCAGACTATTTAAATAAATTGCCCCAAATGGATGTGAAGTTTTTTTTCCCCCTACTTTTTACTTTGAAATAATTATACACTCACAGGAAGTTGCAAAGTTAGTGCAGAGAGCTCCCATTTACTCTTCACCTAGTTTCTTCCGTTGGTTACATCAGAGGTAACTGTAGTATGACATCAGAACTAGGAATGGACATTAGTGGACTCCGTGTGTGTAGTTCCACACCATTTTATACTACATGAGTTGGTTTGTGGAGCCACCACCACAATCAAGATACAGAACAATTCTCTCAGCACAAAGCTTTATTTGATGCTATCCCATCTACTGCTTCACCATCCACCATCCCTGGCCCTGACAGTGACTAATCTGTTTCCCCTCTCTTTAATTTTATCATTTATAGAATCTTATGTAATTAAAATAATTCAGTGTGTGACCTTTTGAAATTGGCCTTTCGTTCTTGAGGGTTGTTATCTGAGTTGTAACATATCTCAATAGCCTGTTCCTTTTCATTGCTGAGTAATATTTTGTGATAGGAATGTATCATAATTTTTAACCATAAACATATTACACAGTATTTTGGTTGTTTCCAGTTTTTGGCTATAACAAATAAAGCTGCTGTGAATAATTTTTTTTCTATCCATTTACTTTCAACCCACATATGTTGTTATATTTTAAATGAGTCTTTTGCAGACAGAACATAGATGTCATGTTTATATCCACTCTGACAACATCTGTATTTTGATTGGTGTATCTAGACCACTTACATTTAATTTAATTAGTTATTCATTAGGACTTATTTCTGATATTTTTTTCTTTTGTTTTCTGTTTGTTCCCTTTTTTGCTTGTTTGTTACTCTGTTTTCTTTTTCTTGCCTGTGTGCTACTTGAGCACCTTTTAGAATTCCACTGTGTTTTATCCATCATGTTTCTGAGTGTGTCTCTTGGCATAGATTTTGTTGGTACTTTCTCTGTGCATTACATCATATATATATATAACATCATAGTCTGAGGGTATTCACATTTTACTAGTTCCAGTGAGGTATAGAAACCTTACTTATATTTACTCTCTCACTTTTCTAATATACTTATTTTAAATATGTTTTCTACAACATGAGAACTACATCAGACATATGAATAGCTTTTCTTTCACTTGTCAAATGTATATTAGAAAACTTGAGAGAAGGAAAGTATTTTGTATTTCTATATCTTTTTATTATACCATTATTCCTCCCTCCCTCCTTAGGTCCTAAGTTTCCTTCATTTCTATTTAGAAACTTTGTCTAGCCATTCTATGATGGGATGTCCACCAGAGACAACTTCTTTTAGTAGTCTTTATCTGAGAATGCCTTGATTTTGCCTTCATTCTTAAAGGATATTTTACTTGGTATAGAATATTGAGTTTAATAAAACAGGTCATTCATTATTTAACACTCAAGTACCCTTAAAATGGCCATCAGGCATTATTTGGAAATCATGCAGATCAAAGGACAGAAACTTCAAAAAATAATAAGGTAGTATTTTCTATGCTTTCTATAAATATTGCTGTGGGTTTACCTCAGCTATAAGTTAAATAACATAAACTGTTTATCAGGAATACAACACATTTTTTTTCCAATGTAAGAACTTTTAAAAACTTTAAGACTTTTAAATGAGATCTGTTTCAGCATAAACCAAGTGAACAAGGTCAAGGACTCAATAGACCATTGTTCAGCAATACTGGATGGCAACTTACCATCTATTTTTGTAAATGAAATTGTTGTTGTTGTTGTTGTTGTTGTTGTTGTTTTTGGAACAGACACACTCACAACCTTACATACTGTCCATGGCTACTTTCATACTGCAAAGGTAGAGTTGAGTAGTTGCAATAGAAACCATGTGGCCCACAAAACCTAAACCATTTGCTCTCTGGTCCTTTAAGAAAAAAGTTGCTGACCCCTGTGTTAGATATTTGAAAAGAGGTTTGGGTTTTACATTTTGGTTCCCAGCTGCATAACCTACAGATTTAGCACACTCAACCTCTCACCTCTCCTACTGTTTAAAGAGAATTAAATTAAATCTTAAGATACAAATTGTTCATTACTAATTGCCAGAAGTAATAGACTAAAAAAATGAAAATTCTTGTCTAAAATCCACACGCACTGCTGAAATCTGTTGTTTAAAATAATTATGAAAATAGTTCAAGTCATGACACGTACTAACTAGAAAATACTACTTTCTCTTAGTGCTCTCGGTTCTGTTGTCACTCCCTTTTTGTGGAACAAAGTCTTCTTTGAAAGGAGTAGTGGGCCAACAGCACTGGTGAGGAGATGAAGAGGCTGTGTGTGTGCTCCTTGCAAGCTGGCAGCCTATTGCCAAAACACTGTAATTCTTTAAGAGTCTCTTTTCAGGTTTGCAATCCTGACACTGCACTTTGCTCTTTAATGTTAGGAAGAAAAATCCAGTAAAACCAGCAATTTATGCTGATGACATTTCAACAATACCTGATCTTCAGATTACAAGCTATGGTTCTAGCTCCCTTGTCGAGGTGTGCTCTATGTGGAGCTTTTGTGACTTTCCATAATGGCTTTCCATAATGGATAATTATTAATGTATGAATCTACATAATGACGGCAGGTTAAACTCTTACTGTAAGACTGCACACCAATAATTTATATATACCGTTAAAATGGCCTCTTTGTTCTCAGAGTTTTCTTTATAATTTTAACTTTCATTTGTCTTTTTTCAAAGTCCCCTCTACTTCCATCCAGTTGCTTATGGGCCATTCGGAATTATTCATATTCAGGACTGTTAATGATTGCTTTTTGAATACAGAAAGCAAGAAAATTTTCAGTATTTTAAGACAAATATAAGGCTAAACAGTGACCCTAATGATATGAGGAATCAATATAAAAAATACTCCATTATTCTCAGAGGAAAGTGCTTACTCATATAAAACAGAAAATAGGAACCCACCAAGCATTTCAAAGCATTTTATAAAAGATTTTTTTTTTAATGAAACTTGATTTTCTGATAGAGCAGTGGCATTAGGAAAAAAAAATAATAATACCACTCTAGATTATGTCTCCCCTTAGTGGACTGAATTTAGGGAAATGGTTGGCATTAGATTGCTTGTATTTTAGAAATTAAATTTTTCTAGTCTGTTTTTTGAGTGATTTCAATGTCATGTTACATGTGTTAGAGAAAGGCATTGTATAAATGGTGATGTCTAAATAAGTTAGGGGCTTGTTTAAAGGTTATCATCTTAGAAAATGCAGCTTTTACTTTGGTTGTAAATTTCATGCTAATTCATTCTGAAGTGGGACTCCATGGGTAAAAATTGCATTAAAAATATTGAAATAGATCCTATAAGTATTCAGAAAGAGCACCAGTAGGTATTGTGAAAGTATAAAATATATCTAACTAATATTTATATTATTTATTAAGCAAGTAACATGTCGGAGGCACTGTTTTAACACATGTTAGGTTAATATATGTTAAGTGGTTGAATGTGAAGTGGTATTATAACTTCATGTACCACATTCCTAAGTAAAGGAGCATGATTTTCATTTAAACCCTGGCAGTCAGTGAAGATACATCTTGGTTTAACTTCCCTATAAATGTAAGATCATGTTCATCAAGACTAAATTTTTACACAAACAAAGCCTATTAAAACTTTCATGCTATTCCTAGATTAATATTAAAATATATGTAAGTAAAAATATGTTAATAATGTTTTTTTTTAAATCAAGACCCAGTGTGCCCTTGACAATTATAGATAAGCACATGGTTGGCTTGCAATAAATTGTTATTAAGAGTTATGACCTCTAGTGTAAAATAGTATTATATCCATTTTTCTTTATTCAAAAATAATATATTGCTATTGAATTTTAATTATACTCCAGCTTATTTTAAAGTTATATTATTTTTTATTAACTTGACTATAATTGGGAATAATCATCACTACTGGGAAAACAGAATGATTTTAATAATTTTGGATAATAGATAAATAAAAGTATCATAAATACTTTTTATTCCTTTCATTTTTTGTATACTTTCTAAGATTCATGATTCAGGCAAATACAGCTACACAGTAGGTGTTCGATACATATCTGTTAAATGACACCATATTTTGTAATACTATGAAGTCTTTTCATGATTAATAAACTTACATAAACTGACTAATGTTTTAAAATTATGTGACTAATAATTAGTTTTATTTATAACTTTTAAGAATAGATCATTTCCCAAAGAGGTTATAGGAAAAGCTAATGGTATTTTGTATAATTATCAAACTCCTATTAAAAAAGGCAATATAGCATAATGCTTTTTTTTTTAACGATTTGTATAATTATTTTACTGCATAAGAAATTACAGGGCTTTCATAAATCATTAAGTCAACAGCAATAGATAGGAGAATAAAACAAAACGAACATGATTATTCTGATCCAATAAAACAGGATAATACTCCAGTTTTCAAAAATATCACAAACTCCCCAACGTGGTTCCTTTTAAGAGAAAATCTACCTCTTGCAATTTCTAGATACAGTAATGACTATGGTTCCATAAAGCTAAATGGAAAGCTGCTTTACAGTTAAAAACATAAAAAAGCAACTTAGTAGATGTGCAGCCCTCCTAATGCTGATATAATAGATCCAGGATCAGCACTTGAACCACTATAGTACTTGATACAGTACTTGAACTACTAAATTTCAAGCCTCTACTCACCCTGCCACTCACTGTGTATATTAACCTGGGCAAACTTCTTAAACCCTCTGCGCCTTAGTTTCTTAATCTGCAAATGGAGATGATGATGATGATACCACAGGGCTGTTATATAAAGGAGATGTTACAGATAACGTGTTTAAAAGAATACTCAGACAAAATTAAGAGCTGCAAATTCTTAGCTATTATCATTAAATTTTCTTTGACTGTTCATTTTAAAAGTTGCTTGAAGATAGATAATAAAAAATGGAAATAAGTACTGTGATTAAAAATCAGATAAATGCATTGTAATGATCACATTTCTAAACTAGTGAGATGTTGTTTTTATTTAGGGTTTTTTTTTTCTTTCATAGAAAGTAGAAGAGGGATTGTTTACTGAACAACTACCAGAATGACTTTGAGAAACACATCTGAATTATGTATTCGGATTCTAATAAACAGTGGGTGATGGGAGAGGAGGACAAGAAGCCCCGTGTATTGGAGGAGCGCTTTATTTGTTTCCTTTAGGTGCATTCTGTGCTGCAGGAAAAAAGAAATCTGTGAAAATAAAGAACGAACGAAAAGAGTCTTTCACACGGCTGTAGATTCCGAAAGGCTTGCCTTCACAACGAAGGAGCAAGTCTGTCGGAGCCTTCCACATAATTACTGGCCTAACAAAGCCAAGGTGAAGGAGATAAGGGTACTGTGACCAGGAAACCTTAAATAATGGTGCCCAGTATTTCTGTCTTATTATTATTATTATTATTACTATCTATAAATTCTCTAATCCTAGTTTACTGTGCAACCCAATTTTAGCCTATTTTCCAAAAATGTTATGAAATATTTTCTATCAGAAGAAGTGCTTTCACCTTCTATGGAAATGTTACAAAGGGAATTTTGTCCTAAGGGAAGAGGTTTGACCTTCATGAAATCCCGTAGTGAAATGTGTAATGCAAATGTCTCATAAAGTTTTGAGGGACTTACTTTCCAGACTCACAAAAGAGACAACATGCAACCCTTACTTCATGTGAACTTCATAAACTTTGTCTGAGAGGCTGAGGCTCTGAAAACTAGATTTATCGTGTATTCTTTGTCTAAAGCTATGTTTCACTGTAATCCTCAGATATTTATAGAGTATACTCTTGCATAAATTTACACATTAATAATAGGCTATACTAAAGTCTTGAAAATGTGTCTTCAAAGTTTACAGGATAATGGAGCTCATTAAAATAACGTTTTATTTAGTTTAGTTTTCTTTTTTTCCCCACCTTCCGTCTTGGCCATTTTTTTTTTTTAATGTTTCCTTTTGCATTAGGTTTGAATTTAATCCAGTAGCAGCCGTATTGTTTCTGGACAGGGCTGAAGCTCTGAAGATGTATTATACCCGTGCATCATCATAGCATTGTCATTCTGACGATATATTAGTGTAATACATCTTCAAAGCCCTCAAATGAGAAGCTGTCTGGAAGGAATGGGGCGAGGAGAAAATTCAATTCAATTACAGGACAAAAGAGCCAGCTGCAGAGGAGGAGAGAATTCTCAAAGCAAGACTCTCGGTGGAGTTGATTACAACTGAGTATTTCATGGAAGTATGTTCTGTTTTTCCTTTTGTGACATGACCAGGAATAATTATGGATTCTGAGCACACATCTGTAAAGAGAAAATGGCTTCTCAACTCTGTGTTTGACTCAGTAGAGGCTGGATGGTTTTAGGGGGACATTTAATTGATTTTGTGGAAAGTGGTACAAGCATTGTTATTCATTTAATATATAAATCTAAAGTATACAGTTAACCTACAGATGGGTTTATTAAAATGTGGTAAGTATAAAGGAATGTTGACCTTTCAAATAAAGTCTTAGCTGGCACTTTAAAAATTTTCAGACACATGTAAACAGAGAGTAGCTGACTGAGAAGTGATGTGCAGGTAACAAATGAGAAAACTAACAGCTCTTCTTAGCCAGCTCTTGACTGTTTCCTCTAGTTTGGGCTGTCTGTAGTGATCAACAAGTCTTACTTCCAGGATACATTTGTCTCGGATGTTTCTCATGTGTTAAAAGACAAACAAACAAAACAGAGAGACTCTTTAATTTGTATCGTAGTACAAATACATTCAGGATTTGAAGCAGTCAGTCCGTCTTAAACGTGTTTTGCAAAAATAGATAGCTTAAGTAAAAAATCCCTAACTCCTTATAGAAAGGTTATGTTCTGAATAACTATTTTACACCTTTTTTCTTCAAAAATCATCTATTGAGCACTTACATGTCAGACAGTTTGCTAACCACTGAGTATGTAGGTGTAAGAGGGAAAAATACAGCTGCCACCCTCAAAGAGTTTACGTTCTTGTTGGGAGAGATATAGGTGAAGAGGGAGACAATTACACATTAACTAAAGACTATGAATACAATAATAAGGCATCTTCAAGATGTTCTTTTAAACCAAGCCTCGAAGTTGAAGGAAGGGAGGCTGCTGTGCCAGGCAGTGGAGTAGTGAGAGCAGCATCTGTAAAGGCTTGTAGCAGGAAAGAATGGGGTGCTTTCTAAAACTGCCATCGGTGGGACTGGAACCAACCGAGGAAAGGGGAGGAGAGAGAGGGTTTAAGGTGAGGCTGGAGATTAGCCGAGTCAGGTGATCAAATCAACTAGGGATTGTAAATCATGGTGAAATTAGATTTTTTTTTTTTTTCTGAATGTGAAAGGAACCTATGGGAAATCTCTGAGCATGGAAAGAACATGCTTTGATTTTACTGTTTAGAAGATGTTTTTGGTGCTGTGTGGAGAATGAGTGGCTGGGAGCCTGAAGCGTAGCAAGGAGACCATTTAGGAAACCACTCTCATAGTGGAGGTGAGAGCTGACGTTGACTTTAACATGATGGAGATGAAGATAAGTGGATGAATCCCAGAGTATACAGGTAAAACCAGAAGACTGAGAGATGGGGCTCGGGGAATGCCTTTTCATTTTCTTGCTTAGACTTGCTGAATGGGCAGTGTGGTTAACTGAGATGAGATGAACCAGGAGAGAAATATATTTTGGAGAAAAATCAAGATTTCTATTTTGGCCACGTTAAATTATAAGACACAGTAGACAATCAAGTGGAAATGTCAGTGAATAATTGGATGTATGAGGCCTGATTTCAAGTCCAGGAGAAGAAAGGAGACTTGGAGTCATGAGTCTAAGTCTCTCCTAAGGAGGCAAAGAAGGCAGACAGAAGGTCCGTGACCAGTGTCTGGGGATCTGGAAGACAAGACAGCGAAAGAAATTTCTTAGGAAGAGTTGCTAGTGTGACAGATGAAGAACCAGGAGAGTAAAGCTTAGAGAGGAGATTGTTTTAATAATTAAAAAAAGATTTAATTCATTGAAATGTAATAAGAGATAGGATAAGATATATATAGAAAAATGCCTATTGTGTTGGCAATATGGAGATCATTTTTGACTCTGATAAAAGCCGTATCAGTGACACTGGGGATGAGAGCCAGACTGGGTGGGTTTAACAGGGAACGCAGGTGGGGGATGGTGAGAAAGTGGAGAAAGCCTGCCTCTTTCAGGAAATGTTGTAGTGATGGGAAGAGAAATGGGATGCTTGCTGGACTGTTGTATAAGGGTCAAGGGAGGGGTGCTTTTAAGAGAAAGAGAATAATATAACAAACCCAGGGAACCATGCATCACATGGCTTCAACAATTACCAGTACATGGCCTCTTTAGGTCATTTGCGCTGTCACCTCCAACTTACAGGAGGACTTTTTTCCCACAAAAATGTTTATATTAAAAGCACCATAAGCAGTAGTCATTGCAGAACATGTAAGCTCCCATCAATTATAGCACAAGACAAATAGTAGCAACTGTACAAGTGATATCCTCTTCTCTTGTATGTTTTGTTCTCAAACCCAAGATGTCGAGGCTTCTGTAGGACCAATACAGAGTGCATGGGAGCTGACAGCCCTCCCGGGAGTGTGCTGTTTGCTGCTCCCAAGCTCCCTTTCCTCTGCTCTCTCCCTGGAGCACTCCTGTCACTTGTGAGGAACGCAAAGCTCGGTTCCAGCTCTTTCAGGAAAGCCTCTGTTCTCTTTTTGATAGCAGACTATGTCTCTTAGTTCTGTTCCATTGCCTTGCCCTGAAATTGTGTGTGCTTTATGCTCAATTCATCACCCTAGGCGTCTGCTGCCCTGACTGGCACCAGCCTGGAAATATCACCTGGAAGTTTATTGCTCAAAGGAATCACCATCCTTTTTTCCTCCCTTGCGGTCTGTACCAGGAGGTGCAGCCTTCGAAAAAGTCAGCCTTTCTCTTCCCAGGTGTTCTCTTGCTCTGCAGCCATCACATATTGCCAGCTGCTCCTATCATAATTCTGAAATGCTACTGAGCGTATGTTGGATTCACAGAGTTAAATCAAGAAGAAGGAAGAAAGTGATTTGATGTAGTTTCCCAGTTAAAAAAAAAAAAAAAGCTTCTGTCTACACACTTATTGAATCTGAGTTGTATAGTAGTAGGTGTACAAGCTCATTCCAAATAACATAAATAGTCATATGCAATTTGAGCCTGTAGCAGAAAAACTTTATGTGATATGCTTGGTGCAATTGTTAGATTCTTAAATTTGTGTTGAGCCTCTCAAATGCTGCTTCTGTGGTATATTAAATCCATGTACATTCTAAGACTGTAATCTGAAAGGGGAGGTGGAATGAAAATTCCAACTCAGGTAGTTTAGTAATGCAATTGGATCTCAACCTTTCCTTGGCTTCAATATGCAAATGTATCCTCTCTAGGATTTCTTCCTACAGATGGTGGGGTAATCAGATGTAAGGGGGTTGAATAGAATGTGATTTCTCCAAACCCCACTAAAGAGAAGAAGGACACATGTTGAGCTTGTTAAGGCCCTGACATAATCATCTTTAATCATGATGTCTAGACTAAACATCCAACATGCCTAGAGTAGGATATGCAATCCAGATTGTCTTTCAACATCAGTTTTCTCATACACTGCCTTTCAACTTCATTATTTTTAAAATTATTCTTTCATTTATACCTCTCAAACATTCACAAATTTAAAATCTACCCAGGGAAGGTGATATAGACCTACAAAAGCTATAGTTGCAGCCCATCCTCAGAATACAAATAAGGGTATACGTTTAATCACTAGAAAATCAGAGGGAGAATCTTGTGAACAATCCACAGGCAGAAGACAGTATTGGAATCAGTGATTCCCGATTGTGGAGGATGAAAGGACAATAGGTAGCTCTGTGATTACTGACAGAGACGTGTATTATTATTTTGGAAATATTCAGACATGGGTGGAAGACTCCTGAGGTGAGCAACTCCACTGACCTGGCTCACTTTTGAGGCTGCATGTTGTTATAAACAACACCATCTTTTATCTCTGCTAAGGTAGAATAAGATCCACTACAGCTGAATCCACTTCTGTCTGGTTCTTCATTGTGCCTGACGTAGGGTAGGTGCCTAAGAATATTTTTGAATGAATGATAAAATCTAAAATATACATCTGATGACTTTGGACAATGACTTGGTCTCTTCTTCTTCTGTTCCCACTGGCAGCAATAATGATATGAAGAAATGTCTTCTGTGAGCACTTATTATCTGCCAGGCAATTTATATTCATTTTCTTAATTCAACCTCAAAAGAGTCCCTATATCGTAGGTGGTGCTATTTACCCGTTTGAGCTAAAGAAACTGAGCCTCAGCATTTAGTAATTTTCCCCAGGAATACAACCAGTATGTTTCAGAGTCAGAATTCACACTCCATTCTGTTAGACTTTAAAGCCCAAGCTATTAACCATCACAAAAAGGAGGCTATAGTGTGTGAATTACTGGCTACATGGAGGTGCTAATAGTAGAATTAGTATTTCTGGCTGTTGGGCTTATTATTGTAATGATGTTCATCTCAAAATGGCCAAGATTTTCTGGAACAATTTCCAATAATGAGAGCTATCGTAAAACTGAACTGAGACACTATTAGGTAGTAAACGCCGTATTCCTGAAAAGTAATAAAGGCCGCATCATCTCTTACCAGGAACGCTGCCTAGGAGAACTCTGGCCCTTGTGAAAGTGAGAGGATGCACTGACAATTGGTACCATAGTATTTAATTTAAAGACCGGTATATTAGTCAGGGTTCTCTAGAGAAACAGAACCAGCAGAATATATATATGTATATATAATATATACACACATTTTTCAACTATCCATTTTTACATAGTGCTGTCTTTTTCTTTACTTCTAAATGTATGTTCTGCCTTTTTTATGAAATAGAAGTGAAACCAAATGGCAAAATTTTGTTCAATGTATGTCTGTGTTTGTGTGTGTATATATAAATTATGTATCATATTTATTAAAATGATATAATTGTATTTAATGTATATATACACACATTTTTAATGAAGTAGTGATACTAAATTGTGAAATTTTATTTAATGTTTATATATGATATATATTTGACATATATAATGTATACATATATGATATATATACACATTAAAATTATAGAATTGTATTTAGTGTGTATATATGTATGTATATATACATATATACACATATATAATATATACCAAAAAAATTTTGTCATTTGGTCTCACCATTATTTTGTAGGAGAATGGTATGTTAATGCAAATAAAGGAGATGGGACATACATTTAGTATAAAAAAACTGCCCTAAGTAAAAATAAGTAGTTGATACTCTTACATTAGATACCCTCCTTTATCTGTTTGTCTATCGATGCTAGTCAGTAAAACAAAACTGTATTTTCTGTAAATTAGGGGTCAACAGCATACAGCCCACGGGACAAATTTCTTCTGCTGCTGGTTTCTGCTTGTCAGGTTTTATTGGAACACAGCCACACGGTCTCTGGTGTCTTTCATCCTGCAAGAGCAAAGTTGGGTAGTTGCAACAGAGACCCTTTGATCTACCTCTGAAAATATTTATTATCTGGCCCTTTACAGAAAAAATTTACTACTCCTGCTATAGATTACAAAAGGACCTCATCTCTTATTTTCAGTACAATTTCCTTCTCAATATTACACTGAATATGGGTGGGTGTTGCTGCATCTTTAGAAGGCTAGTGTTTGATTTTTGTGGTTAGTGCTTCCTGGTTATTATATAATTCCAATAAAGAGCTATTTCTCCATTTCTTCTTCAACTAATTCTTCAAATGTATTCACTTTTTTCTTTATTTTGTCAAGTTTCAGTCAACCAGTGAACCAGTTGACCACTAAATTCTCTTCAAATTCCTGGAGTTTAAAATTTCACATTCTCGTGTTCTTATATGCTTCTTTCCCACAATTTCCTCTATATCTATGCCAAGAACCGTTTTTATTACAGAATTTGGAAGGGATATATCCTTGACTGTATTGTTCTATTGGTAGAAAAAAAAAATGTGTGTCTGGACTTATCTCCAGAAAGAATGCAGTTCTGAGCCAATTTATGTGGCCACTTTTGAGGGCAGGATTTTTTTCTTGGAAAGAAAGGAGGAAGCGGGCACACGTGCCCGGGAGGCCTGTGGGGCTTCATTGAGTGACAGCCATAGAAGCAGCTCTAGGCTGAATAGCTCCCACAAAGTATGATAAAAATCTCTGTTTGATCAACATCCAATGGGTAGAGAAAGCACAAGGGAAAAACTGGGGTGGGGGGGGAGTTGTCAAGTAAAATCCATAAGGTCTCTGTCTGGGTTTGGGGAAGCTGAAGAATGGGAAAATGTGTGATTGCATTGTATCGATCTTCAGAGGCATCCTCAGCAGAGCCTCTTCTGCCTTTAGCGAGGATTCCTTGTGTCAAATGTTGATCCCTCACTGTTCCAGGAGTCAAATACATTTCTTGATGTGTTCAAATTATCCTGCAATCTAAACTGTAATAAGCACTGTTTCTACACTTCAGAGGTGAAATAAGTAAACTGTGTAAATAAAACTTAAATGGCAGATTAAAATAACAGACCTTGGAATGCTCATTACTGACCTTTGCTAAGAGTTCATTTCTTACTGAAGAGTAGATAAAACCTGAAAGAACTGAATTTCTCCTTCACACTGGCTATTGCTCTATGTTAGGGGATGCTAGCTGAATGAGAAAACAAAAACAACAAAACAAGGAATGACAGATTTATACCAAACATTTTACTATATTCTCATTTGACAGGATATCTTTTTTAGAGCAAGATGGTGTGGTTAATGAAAAAAAAGCCATAAATTTAAGTTCTGCCACCCTACTGTGAGATCTTGGACAAGCCACTTAACTTCTCAACAGTACAACTTTCTTACCCCTAAAATGGACACATAACAGAATCTCTAAGGTATTCCCTGCTCCAAATTCCTTTAATTCTGTGAATCTTGTTATAAGCTAACTCCCATAGATAGGGCATACAAATCCTGCCTCGTTACATTGTGCTAAAATACAGACAGGTGAAATTCACATAATTGGGTGTACACACACACAGAGTCATGATCTGATTATTTAAAGAAAACTTTGAGGTACAATCAAACCAAAGCATCTTAACAAAATATAGAAGACAGAAGTTAAGCAATAGATATGCTTTCTGGGAAAACAAATAGCAGCTTGGTAAAAAACTAAAATCTGAGCTTATTAGCATACAAGGCAAAGAGAGTAACATAATGGCTTATATAAAGCTCTTCATCCAAAAGAAGAAAGCAAACTATTTCACCAGGTTAGATTGATTCTTTTGTGAGGTTTGAGAGTAATTTTTACATGTATCTGTGGTGTCTGTCAATATAGGACACTATAAACAGTCAACAGTGCTCTCGTGACTGTGTCTATATTAATCCTTGGTGAATATTAAAAGTAAGCAACCATTTGGGAAGGGAAGAATCATATAGTCCAAGTATGTTACTAAGCAACCATTTGGGAAGGAGAAAATCATACTTTACAGTGGTCTCACTTAATAAAGAGACACAGCATTTGTTTAAATGCCAGAGGAGAAAACTGCCAACACAACCAGTTGTCCCTTCTAAATTTTGAACAGGAACGGCTCTTCAGAAACTTTAAAAGTAAGGTTGGAACCATCTGATCAGATTCTATGAAATGAAGTTGTGTCTGAGGCAGAAAGTTTCTGCCCAAGACGGGAGTGAGTAGTAGCTGCATCAGGATGGAGATACCAACCTCATCCAGGAACAGGAAATACGAATGGAAGTCTGAGGCCGGATGTAGCCGTCATAGAGAGGGTGTTAGAGACAAGAGCTTGAAAGTCTAAACAGCTGTTCCTTCCTTGCCGTATACATCACGCCAGATCCTGTGCTCAGTGTATTACATATATTATATGTTCTTGTAGTAATGCAAAAAAAGATGTGTTGTCATGTCTATCTTACAGACAAACTGAGGTTTAGAAAAGTGAAATGAAACACTAAGTTAAAGAGACACCATTCCTATATAATTTGCCACATAAATTATATTTTCATTGAGATAATATTGTGTTCAGTGTTTTATAGGGCTGCAGTCAGCCGAGTGGTGATTTGGTGAATAATTGTGGTATCTCAGTAACAGTGATAAGAGAGAGAATGGCTTTCTTATTTAAATATGCTACTCCCAACTGCATCAGAGTATTTTATTCCAGATGTTGTCATGATAAACCAAAAAGGGTTTGGTTACTTTTTGGTCATATAAGTGTATTTTGCTAGCACATAGTGAAAGCATCCTTCTTATTTTAAGTTAAACTCTTAACTTGGTTTTCAGAAAAACAGTAGTATGAGCTTGCTATAATATTTCCGGTGAGCCTTTTTTCTAGTGTGGCTCAATTCTCCTTGTGCAATCTTTTGATTCTGTTTCACTCAAATAATTTTCTTTGATCAGTCTCTAAACGTTTTTTTTCTTCCTCTTCTGTGAATCATAAGAAACATGTTACAGTCCTTTATAGAACTCAGTCCCTTCTTGTATTAGAGCTTCAGAGACACTGCCATTTTTCATACCAAAGTAAAATTGTATTTGTTTCATTTCATTTGTTTTAAATTGTACCATCATGTAAAAAAACAAACAGTCCCTTGGTGTTTTTTTTCTGAGGATGATAATAAAATTTTATAAAGGCAGAAAATGTATTTCATTGGGATTAATCAACTAAAAACTAATAAACCCACTCAAATAAATAAACACACAAAATCAAAGGGCATAGCCTTTGAACTTTTCATCTATTTTTTTCCAGGATGTAGATATCGTAAGTCACTGATAAGGTCTCAATACATCACATTTCTCACTTTATCTGGAGGCTGATTTTTTTTTTAAACATGCCAAAAGATAGCAGTCTACCTTCTAATTAAAAGAACAAGAGTAAAGATACATATATTACCTACTTGTATTTTCTATCAGGAGTGAGTTTTACATTTGCCCATAGTTTCCTACTACATTGGAAACCAACATAAGCAATTATCAAGAAACTTTAACACTGACATCGGAGAAAAGGACTCTCCTTAAACAGCTGTTGTACACTGTCAGGAAATCTGTAAGGTGAGGCAAGGAAAATGGAACGAGCACTGGACTGGGAGTCAAGAGAATTGTTTTCTCTCAAAGCTCCGCTCTTGTGCCTTGCTCATTGAGTAAGCTGCTTAACCTCTTTAGAATTTAATCTTCTTATAACAGAATAGGAAAGCTACACTTGCCCAACTGGATCGTTTCAATGACAGGATGAAATAATCAACATGAAAGCATTATCCAAAATCAGCAGTCTTAAGTGAACATAAGCAAGATGCTGGCAGAGTTATTATTCCCCATAAAATTGTATTTGAAAGGACTTGAGTGCTAGGAAATAGTTTTAATTTTCCCATTTCTGTTTTTCCCCTAAAACTTTGTAACCTATGTTAACCCAGTTTTCCTTAAATAAAATACAAATGTAAAAATGCAGGGTGCAGGGTGGTATATGAATGGAAAATAATTAAAATTGTTATTGTAAGTGTGATGAATCAGCTCATTCCACCTGTAGCATTAAATGGCTTCTATTATTACACACAGAGGATGGAAGAAATTCTCCCCTGGCCTCTGTGCTCAGAAATGGCACTAAGAGATTTCAACACGTACTTATATCTGTTTTAATATTGATCCTATGGCTATACTGAGCTGGATTTAATGGAAAAGGGTTGAATGACCGAAATGCCTATGTGGATATCTGAATCCTTCTGGTAAATACCTATAGAGGAAACACTTCACTTTTTTTTTTTTTTTTTAATGAGGTTTATATGCCTGACATCAGAATAGCTCTCTTCAAGTATGTCTATTTGTCACTAAGTCAATTGCTCCTTTATATGATAAAAAGCTGATGTATTTTACTACTCACTAGAGGAAATAGTCTTAAGGAAGATAGCCTCTCTCCTACACTCAATTTAATTGTTGTTTGAGAGCCAGTAATGCAACGGAATCATTTACACTGGCTATATCCTTTATTTTCGGAAGAGGGTTGGAAACTTCAGTGACCCTTAGAATCAGATAAGCTTTTTACATAATTGAGACAACCGATATTCCATTTTTAATGGCTAATACCCAGACAGACTGAAAGGCATTTTAAAGAGGGAATCTGCCAAGCAATTTAAAGGGGAATGAAACTGCTGAAAACATCCATGCATTTAATTTTGGAAAATTTGAAAATGTATAAGTACATAAGTGTATGTAAATATATGTAGAGGGAGATGTATTTTAGGAAAAGTGATATTGTGTCAGTGTTGTGACCGAAGTGGTAGAACAGATAAAATGGATTTATCTGTGAATTTGGAAGTTAACTTCCAGGGAGAGTTAATAGGAATATATATTTTTTTCTCTCACGGTAGTCACTTCAGGATTTAGAGAGTGAGCAGTTGAAGATAATTGACACTTTGTTTTAAAAATATAAATTATAAGATATTTAATAGCATTCAGGTATATCCAGATAGTCCGCCAAGAGTATTTCAGATTTACTGAAGCAGCCTGCCCAAGTTTGCTATTCTCTGTTAGAAATCCCACTCCTTCCTCCAGGTAAGCTTTAACCCTGTCCTCTTGTAGTCTTAAACAATGAATTTAATTACTTTATGTATTCATTTAGTAAATATTTATGTAAAGCCTGTCACAAAGTCCTGTGCTAAGTTTAAGGCAACAACGTAACCAAGCAGTCACGTACAGCAGTCTCCTTGCTGTGTTCGTTTCCCTTGGTTTGAATTTCAACTCGAGAAGCCAAGGGAAAGCTATTTTTCATGCACTATTTTCTTTTCTTTCCCCACAGACATCATTTTTCCTTAATTATTATAAATCTTGGATCCTAGAAGCTAGCCTAATTTATTACCCCTTTCAGTCAACTCAACTCTTTTCATATTTTCCCATCCCCGGCTTCTTCATGAATTCTCTGCTCCATTCCCTCTCTGGTCTCTAAAATCATTCACTGCTTGAAATCAAGGACCACAGCTTTCTTACAGTCTGACTTTGAATATATCACACTATCTCTTGCAAGTACTCTATCAGACATACTTTTAAACAACTGGCGTTGGGCTCACAGATGACTGAGTTGGTTAAGAAACCAAAATGTATTTAAAGTAGAGTTTTTTTTTTTTTTTTTCCCAAGCTACTCTTGATATTAGGTTTTAATGAAATACACTGGTTCCATAAAATGTCTTTCAAGAATTTGAAATAAATCTGTTTCTTACTAGTTAAGAAGTAGTTTAGATTTCGTTCCTGCAAATTATTGGCACATGCTTTCTTTTTAAAAATCTAATTTCATATTTCATAATTGAATACTAGAATATTTAAAGTTTAATTCAAATCTGCTTTAATTCCATCTTGTTGTTGTTGCTATTACTTAACTTTTAGCCCCCAGTACACACCACTGAGATAATAACTGTTCTTCAGTTGCTAGCATACTGTCATTGGTCAACACATAGCCTCTTTTGAATTGCTTTTTTCTTGGGTCGTTTATTCTCAATCCCCTTTCCCTTTCCTGGCTTAACCCACCCACTCTTACGTGTTTACTTTAGATAGATTCATGAATGTGAATATATTCTTATAAACACATAGAATTATTTGGAGGATTTAAATGTATATAAATGCTAGCGCTTAAAGATTTCCATTCCCAAACGTCCTTGCCAAAACTTCATGTTATACAACTGTGATTTTTGCCAATTTCACAGATACAAGATGATATCTCATTTCTCTTCTTTAAATGTATCTGGTTACCAGTGAATTTGAGCATCTATTATACATAATACTAATTATTCATATCTTCTGTTTTGAGGATTTCCTTTTGATACACTTGGCTATTTCTCTATTTTTAATTTTAGTGTCTTTAATTGATGATTTAATTTAGTGTTTTTAATGATATTCTTTGTATATTATTGATGTTAATTCCTTGTTTGTGACATTTAGATAATTTTTCCCAGTCTCTCTTAATTGTGCTTAAACTTTCCTCTGTTGAAAACTCCTTGTTTGTCCTAGACATTTTAAACAGTTCTCCAGTCTGTAATGTGTATCTTAAATTTATTTAAATATCTTTTTGTTGAACAAAAGTTCTTAATTTTGATATGGCTAAACCATTAGTTTCTTACCTTATAATTTTTGTTGTTGTTTTTAGATCAGAAATATATTCTGCTATACTTGTTTAGCGTCACATTTTTCTAAGTCATATTTAGGCATTTAGTCCATCAAGATCTTTATACATGGCGTAAAGTGAGGGATTCAACAATAATTTTCTCCATATGATGAACCCGCTAACCCAACATCATATAACAAAGAATGTGTTCTTTCTTTGTTGATCTATAGGGTGCTACTTTATTCTAAGTAAATCATTCTTTTCCATAAAAGTATAGTTGTCCATCCCTGTACTCTTGTCATGCTTTTATCAAAATCACTCTGTAGCATTCCTTGACTGTGATCTGACAATTACCCCCGTATTTTTTTCAAGATGACTTAATTTCTTTTCAGTTTATTCTTTCATGTAAATATAAGTTTAAAAAAGTTTTAAAAAGTTCCTCCAACCAACGAGCAAAATCATAGGAATTTATGGATTAAATAGGAAGATTCGACATGTTTTCAGTATTATGTCATCTGTCTATATATAACATTATATATTTCCTCTTTAATATCAATCTTAATTTATCATCTTTAACAAAATGTTAAAAATTTCAACATAATGATTATAGAGATAGAAATGCTGATAAATATGTATACATGGTGATCAGAGCCTGTGATATTTCTCATGATTCCTTGTATTTTATCAACGAATTTACGAAGCAAAATCATCAGCTAAGAGTGAGGATAAGAAAAACGGTATTGGAGACTGAAAGAAAAACTGAAGGAACTGGGAACATTTTTATCACAGTAAGTGGAGGATAGGTTTTTTTGGTTTTATTTTATTTTGTGAATAAGAGCAGTTTTCAAGTATCAAAAGCATATCATACGGGTAAGATTTTCAGTTGTTTATGTGTGATCCTGGAGGGTGAACAAAGGCCATCCATATTTTGGAAGTTACAGGAAGATAGATTTTTACTTTTATGTGAAAGAAAGTGTTTCTATTAAGAGCTGGAAAAATAAAACAAGCCTTCACTGAGGTAGTGACATTAGAACTGTTCAAAGAGGTCATCTCACTTGTTTGGAATGAGGTATGCTAGGCTAGATTAGCAGTCCATACCTAGGTTAAGTGTTAGACTAAAAGTCCTTAAGATTCCTAGGAAATTTAGAAATATGATTCAGCAATCTAATAATGAAGTGTCCTCTTTTAGAAATTAAAATAATTGTGCACTCCTTCTGTGCCCATGCAGTTTCTGTTGTTGCCAACAGTGGTGATGCTGGTGCATAGAACTATCTTTTTATGTGATCAAATAAAATCATTTAAAAGTAACTTACATCATCTATTAGTATCAATTCCTCAGTTAAATATTATAACACAAAAGAGAAGAAAGGACAGTCAGAATAAAGGAAATCTCTTTAACTTAATCTTTACTTGTCTTTTGAAAAAGAAAACCAGTATACACCCTTATTTCTCTAATAAAACTTTATCATGGACAGGCATTGGTCATTTTACTGGTTGTATCTGGGGATATTATGTTGGAGACATGGGGATTGCAGACTTTGGTGGAAATCTTCCAGTGAGTTAGAACAGGGTCCGTGCCTTAATCCACTTGGGCTGTTGTAACAAAACGCCATAGACTGGGTTGCTTAAACAACAAACATTGATGTCTCACAGTTTGGGAGGATAGGATAGTCCAAGACCTGGGCACCAGCAGATTCTGTGTCTAGTGAGACCCAGTCGTTCATAAACTGTTACCTTTTTGCTACGTCCCCACATGGCAGAAAGAAAGTGAAAGAGCTCTCTGGGAACTTTTTAAAATTTTTTAAAGAATTAATTGTTTTTAGAGCAGCATGGGTCTCACAGCAAAACTGAGAGGAAGATGCAGAGGTTTCCCATATACCTCATCACTCTCCAGAGGGGTACATTTGTCACCAAACGTAAACCTACATTAGCATCATAACTACCCACACTCTGTGGTTTACCTTAGGGCTCTGTCTTGGTGGTATACATTCTGTGGAGTTAGACAAATGCGTAATGACATGTAGCTATCATTATAACATCATACGGAGTATTTTCACTGCACTGAAAATTCTCTGCATTCTGCCAATTCATTCATGTACCCTCCCTCCACCCTTGGCAATCATCATCTCCATAGTTTTGCCTTTTCCAGAATTTCTTGTACTTGAAATCATACAGTGTTAGCCTTTTCAGATTGGCTTCTTCACATAGTGATATGTATTTAAGTTTCCTCCATGGCTTTTCATGGTTCAGTAGCTCATTTCTCTTTAGCACTGAATAATATTCCATTGTTTGGATGTACCACAGTTTATTTATTCTCCTAGTGAGAAACATCTTTGTTGCTTCTACATTTTGATAATTATGAATAAAGCTGCTGTAAACATCCATGTGCAGGTTTTTGTGTAGACGTTAAGTTTTCAACTTCTTTGGGTAAATACCAAGGGGCACAACTGCCGGATCATATGGTAAGAATATTTTTAGTTTTGTAAGAAACTGACAAACTGTCTTCCAGAGTGACTGTACCATTTTACATCCCCATCAACAATTTGTGAAAGTTTCTGTTATTCCACATCCTCACCAGCATTTGGTGGTGTCAATAGTCCATATATTGGCCATTCTAATAGATTTGTAGTGGAATTTCATTGTTGTTTTAATTTGCATTTTCTTGATCGTATATGATGTGAGGCATTTTTTCCTATGCTTATTTGCCATCTGTGTATCTTCTTTGGTGAGCTGTCTGTGCAGGTTTTTTGCCTATTTTTTTAGTTAGGTTGTTTGTTTTCTTCTTATTATTGAGTTTTAAGAGCTCTTTGTATAGTTTAAATAACAGTCCTTTATTAGATCTGTCTTTTGCAAATGTGTTCTCCCAGCCTGTACCTTGTGTTCTGATTCTCTTGAAAGAATCACCTCATCACCCAAAGGCCCTACTTCCAAATATCATCATATTGGTGATTAAGCTTTAACATTTCAATTCACTGGGGACATTGGGAATATTCAGTCATAACAATCCACAAATTACATACAGCTTATCATGCTGGCCACATCCAACCTGCTGAGTCTTTTTGTAAATAAAATTTCATTGGAGCATACTGTTTTATTGGCTGCTTTCATGCTGTAACAACAGAGACTGTATTAAAAAGAATTTCCCGTGAACTCTAAAATACTTATTCTCTGACTTTATAGAAAAAGTTTTCTGACCCCTGTTTTTAAAACTGGAGATGAAAGATGAGCAGATATTACATTCACTAAAATTATGTCACGGGTAGAGATGCATGGTGTTGGTGTTGACTTACATGTTGTAAAGCTACATGGCCTATTATTGCTGATAGTTTGGTAGCACTAACTATATGGTACATTTGCCAAACACTTTATATTCTTATCTCATTTTAATTATCATAAACCTTCCATTATCATCCTTTCTTTATAAAGAAGAAATTAAGGCTGAAGAGCAGAGTTAGAGCTTGGAACCTGAAGTTTATAATTATAAAATTCATGCTCTTATTCTTTATGTTGTAGCTGAGGCTTAAAATAACAATAATAAGGTCCAAATGTCATCTGCTCAGGCTCAGTTGGCTACTTTGGCTCCCTAGGAATAGAACTACATCAGCATGGCTTTTTTGATAATCAATTCCAAGGTCACCTAAGCCACCAGTGGAAGAAGACAGCAGATCTAACCAGAGGGGTGGGCTAAACAATTGCAAGACAGATTATATTTCCAATTCTTGGCAGAAAAGATGAGAGTTATTTAACGTGCAATTTTCAGTATAGAGATGATGCTTGAGTGAAGAGGAGCTAACGGCAGAGTCCACTGCTTCAATTGTCTGACTGAGGGAGGACAATTCAGCTCATAAGACCTAAGTGCCAATTAGCTAAATGAGAAACTCAAGCATGATACCCGGCTTTAGGGCAGAAAGATGCTCAGAAAGTCAACAGAGCTCTGCCACTGAAGGCTGATCTTCGGGGCATCAACACAGTGACCCTGGGAAAGGTGTGGCCCATTGAAGATGATATTGCAGGTCGTTAGGGCCAAAGTAGGTGCCCAAGGAAGCAGTACCGTTTAAAGGGAGTCTATAAATAAGGTTCCATTTTGAACATGGGTGAAATTATTTTTAATAATACTATATACTACAAGGTGTTTTCATATTCAACATATTAAGCATTAGTTAAAACTAAGGTTCTTTGTTAACAAAAAGGCTTTCCTGGTTATGAAAATTTTAGTTGAAGTTGTTCTCAAGGCTAAGAAACCAATGACAACTGATTCCAGAACTATCAGAATCAAAATCTTAGTGCCTAAGCCAGGTAACTGCATTTGCCCAGATTTCATGTACTAGCTGAACCTCTGTAAAAGTTATTTTGTGAGTACATTCAACTACATCTTACTCTCCAGGAGGAAAGATAATTCGACATTATATATTTTTGTGCCTCCATAGTTCCTAATGAAAGAGAAACGCACATGGTAGTTACTCGGCAAATACTTACAGGAATAATGAATGGGTATTTGGAGAGATGAATGAGTCTTCCCAGGAAGATGGGCCTGGAGAAACTAGGCTAGGTTACTTATTTTGAATTGGAAAAGAATGAGACGTTAGGGTGATATGAGGAAGTAACCATCACATGATTTAAAAATGGACTGATCTGTAGAGAACACAAATGTGGTGATGTTCACTGGAGTTGCTATTAGTTTTGCAATGCTCATCAATGCACAAAGCATCATACTGTTAGAAAGCTTTTAAGATATTTTCTGAGTCCTCATTTTACTGTAATTTTGTACCACGTTCTGCAGCTACAATTGCTGAACCTCCACAAGGGATCCTTATGGAGAACTAACAGATCAACCCAAGATTCCAGGTATCTTCTCCTCAGAGGAGTAACGAATGTACTAAAATACAACAGAAAATGAAATCAGATGGCTCAGTGCCTAACTGGAACATAGTAAATGGAAGAAGGTATTAAGTCGGATTCTCTTTGCAAGCAATTCAGTTCCCATTTTCTAAAGGTAAATTAGGCACTTGAAGGAATCTCTGTAGGGTGTAACTTTCAGAACATTGAGTCATGCTGAAGTAAAGAAGTAGTTTTAAAAAATAATTCCTGAAAATAAATTCTCACTTGTCAACTCTGAGATAGCCAATGGCCTAACTTGACTGTGGAATTATTATTTAAAACATCCCCATCACTTGTTATAAAGGTAATGCGAGGATAAAAATAAAATGTGCCTGTCTCCTGGTTCTAAAAGAAACCAAAGACGTTGTCCCCTGAGATTTGCTGGCAATAGTGTTAAATGATATAAATTAAATATTTACTGCCTCTAAGTCTCAGTCTCTCAAGCATTTATTTTATTTCTCTGTGTACAGCAGACAAACTCTTCCTTTATTGTCCCAGGAAGTCTTGTTGTTGAATGAATAAGCTCATTTTGTTTCCTTAGGTCCCAACCTTGTTCCTAGGATGTAGGTTATTCATAAGGGAAATCAGGCTTCATTTTTTTTTATATGGACTGTTTAATTCCATCATTTTTATATATTCTTCTCAAATCATACTTATATTGATCTCTGTATCTGAAATCCATATGTGGCATAGAGAAGCAAGTTAACATAAGCTGAATCATGCTTTATAATGATTTAGTCTGTAGGGACACAGAACCAGGAAGACAAAAACCTACTGACTCCATGAAGTCAATGATTTTTATCTTTTGTGTTCACTACTATACTTCTGTCACCCAGATCTTAATATGTGCCCAATAAATCTTTTATTGAATGAATGAATCAATTTCCTGACTTTGTGGAGGTTATGAAAGAAAAATAAACTTTTATTTGAGGTACTTCTAGAATTGATTGGAACAAAGTCGCAATTGCACAGAGGTAGAATATGAGAGAAAGAGCCAGCTTTTTGAAAAGAGTAAGAATGATTTAAAGGGGTTTTGGTTTTGTTTTTGATTTTCCTTTTCTGATCTATTTTTTGTTAAATTATCCTTGGGCTCTCTTTAGTCACTAGTGGTAAATAGAGGAGTTATAATTTAAATTAAATAAGGAAAGCAGTGAGCTCATACCATGTAATTCTATGTATTCTCAGTAACTGAAAAAAGACCCTGAGGTTCATTAGAGGGCTTGGCATAGAGGGCAAGTGAAGTCAGCAGGTTTTTTAGTGATCCACATCAGCTACAAATACATGAGATAATAGTAACCCAGAAAGGAGTGGAAAGATGGGTGACAAAACTTTATTACCCAACACAGCCTGCTCCCTCCATAAGGAATCCATCTGGTACAAGTAGCAAGCAATGACTCCGGGCAAAGCCATGGTTGCCTAAAGGGACTATTAACCTTGGCATTCATGTAGGTTAGTAAAGTCAGAGAGATCCCAAGAATGGGTCAGGAAGGAGGAGGCGGGTGTTACCTATGGAGGAAGAGTCAGAGGTTGAATCCAACTTTTATCTTGTTAATAAACAGTACTTAAGAAAATTAGCTCCTTTTCTTTTTTAATCTTTCTTTGCCTGAAGGAAGAGTGAAGAAGTATAAAGTTTGTTTTACTCTCTGTTTTGTTTGTCACATTTATCCTCAAAAATTCTTAAGACTAATGTCAAGATAAAGGACCAACTTGCATAGTGAGAAGATTCTCCTATCCACTTCATTACTTTCTTCATGTCTTTATTTATTGCTAGAACAATAATATTTCTATGCCTTTATCTCCTTTTAAGGGATGGAACAAACTAAGACCTAGGCCTTTGGCCTGCATTAGCATTCCTCTGCAAGAAAAAAGATGATTTTTTTTACCTCCATACCAAAGATGTTTGACTATGATATCTGTAGAAAAATCAAGATCAGAATTTGTAATTTCAAAACTATTGAAAAATTAGTTGAGTAAAAGGTCATATTTTAACAGACATTTTGGGGTATAATATGGGTGAGCTGGTTTCATTTCCTTTTTCATAAGTTGAAAAATCAGAAGGATTTATTTTTAAAATTCGGTTACACCGTTACTTTTGCTTGGAGTTCATTCTAGCTGAAATACTACTTTTTTTCACTTCACTTTTTCTTTTCTTTCTTTTTTTTTTTTTTTTTCTTTTTGGCTTGAAACATACACGAATAGATACTGATTTCTTCTCATTCAGATATTAGAGAACAATTTTAGAAAGCACCCCACTTTACTGTGTTGCTTTCTCAAGTTTTCCTTCCTGGCTTCTCATACAAGGCCCATCTAAAATGTAGTAGTAACTTGATAATGTTAAATACCACTTGGCAATTTTGGTTAGATTGGAATACAATCGCAGAATTTTGCTTTCCTTGATTATAAAAGAGGCAGGTAGTTTTCCACTTTTTTTCTCCTTCTGCAGGTCTAAAAATGCATTGGATTCTTTGACAAATATTTAGTTCTTCTAAATTATTCCAGATACTAGAAAGCATTAACCTAAAGGACTGATTACCATGGAGGTTCCTTAGTGTAAGGTACTCTCCTTTGGAAACTGGTCTTAAGAGGACTTCGCTGATTCCATTGCAAATTATGTCCTAGAGACAACCATCAGATGACTTCACAACTTGAACAGCTCTGAGAGGCTCAGACAGGAAATATACCTTTTCGGGAAAGTGTACTCTGTTCTAGTTACAAAGACATTTACTAGTTCTGATTGTTGAAGGTGTTATGGTTTTCTCCAGTGTTGCTGCTGAACCTTAGAAAGAAAAAGTGCATTTTAAATAATAATTTAATGGTGAACTGTAAACTGTAAAATAGATATTTAAAACCAAATGTATTGCTTACATTTTCATAATCTCCGAATTAATGTGTACAAAAGAAGAAAAATAGTTTATAGATACATAGATATATAAATATACACATACATATATGTGTGTATTGAGATATATGTAATTGACAAGGTCTTGAAATGTCAAAACCCAGACTCTATTTAAGACATTAAATTCATTAAAATATTTTCAACAAATATATACAAAGTAGAAAGCAGCTAATACTACAATACATAATATTATATGTAATAACAGAAAATAGCCAATAAGAAATTTTAATACAATTTTAAAAATGAGAAGGCAGTATTTTCTTTTTTAAAAATAAAAGGTATTTTATCTAATTAGCTAATCTGGCTTTGATCAATGTACCTGCTAATTTTGAGCTTTTTACACTGCAAATGATGAAAATAGTGAAACAGCAATCCAGGGCGATCGTGAAGCACATTGTCAGGAACTCCATGGATACTTTCTCTCTCTGAATATTAATTGATCATTTCAATAGAATCTAAAAATTTTAAACCCTGAGGCAGGGGTATAAAGCAGATGACTTTCTCAGTCCTTCCCAGCCCTTTGATTCATATGTAACAATTTAGAAATAATTTCTCTCAAATGCCCTTGAGCACATAATATTATTCTAGCATGAATCGTCTTCAGTTGTTGCCTTCTAGTACTGTCATCACAAAAATAGCACAAGTGATGGCATATCTGAAATACCACGCAAAATTATACACATTGTACATATCCAATTGTGTGTGTAATTAATCTTATATGTTAACATTTTATATATTTAATTATATGTGTATACATTACATATAAAGAAGTATATATAAATATCCATTTAGGCTGTTCTTATCATAGTCATTAGACTCTGTTTATTTTTTTTTACTCCAATATCTATAATTGTACTATGCTCCTATATGTTTTTGTACAAATCATGTAATTACTCCATCTCATTTAGCATTTTAAGAAATAATGATCCCTTTGTATTCACCATCCAATTCAGCAACCGTCTATTAAATACCTGATTTTTTTCTTCATCCTGTCATTTTTAAGTACTTTGGAAATTATAGTGATATTTTGAGCCCTCAATAGCTTATAGTTAGTGGTGGGTTAAAGATTGATATATAGGTAAAAATAACCATCAATAAGAAAGAGAGTCAAATGAAAGGTGGAGTACTGATAAAATTTAACTTGGAGCACTTAGAAGGCTTTGTAAAGGAGGTTCTATTTGAAGTGTGTGTTGAAAGATGAATACTAAAATCTGGCAGCATTGTAAAGGATGAATCGGAGAATCAAGAAATGGCAAAACCCATGCTGAGTTTGAGGTGCTGAGGGGGCATTCGTGTGAAAATGTCAATGTAACTGGTAACTGCGAATCAAGAAATAGGCCACATCTAGTGAAGAAAATTAGGGAGTTAGCAAGATATAACTAAAGGAGTTAAGAGAGATTGCCAGGTGGAAAGTATGTAGATTGAATTTAAAGATGCTGAGGGTAGAGGCTTGGGGAAGTGACTGTAATTAAGTGGCAAGTAGCGGAAGAACCACTTAAGTGACTGAAGAGAAGCTAGTTTCCATGAAGAGGGGAAGAAGGTGTTCAAACTTAATCAAAGACACTGATGGCAAGACTGCAGGAGAAAAGCTGCTTGTAATAATCTAAGTAATGATAGTAATAATTATTGAGCTATTTATTACTCTATGCTAGGCAAAATAGTTAGGTAAAATAAGTTAGTGTATCCTTCCAACAATTCTGTGAGTTAGGTACTATTATCATACCCATTTTACAGATAAGGGCATTGAAGTTTCATTATGAATGGTTAAATAACTTATCTGATGTCATCCTGCTAGGAAAGGATAGAAAAGTAACCTGAAGTGAGGTCATCTGGAATCAGAGCCCGAGGTATATAAGTAAACCATTTTGTGTCTCATCCTTCTTTAGCTAAGGATTACCAGTTGTGTTCTGTTCTGCTTTGTTTTGTTTTTAACAAAATTTTAAACCTATGAGGAAAATCAAATGCTTCTCCTTGTTTATTCTGTATTCTGTCCATCCTTAGGGTACTGGGTAGTGTTTGGAATTCATCAGCCCCCCTTCCCATATGGCAGTAGGGAGTTGATTGTTCTTAATAATGTGAGAAGGCCTGAGGTCTTTTATGAAGATCTCATATAAATATGAAAAATATTAAAATTAACCAGATATTAATAGTGTTGAAAGATTTAATATTTTCCAAATTAGGAAATTCCAACATCGTGGTTGGAAATGAATAAATAAGTTGTCCATGATGGGGAGGGGTGGGGGTGGGGACCATATGACACATCAAGTTTCTTGTTTGTAAGAGGCTGTCATTGACATGCCCTCTCCTTTTGAAATTGATACTATACCTACAATTAGAGGCAGACATCTAATTCTATGCCTTTTTATTCTGGTAAATGATTGTGTATTGTTTTCATACTCCGGCGTTTTAAAAAATGAGCTCTGAGTCATTTGTCAGTACTTAGTTTTTCCTAGGTCCCTTATTCTTACTCTCTTTATCCTAGATTCTCCACTCTCCTACTAACTTCAGTTATTTTTACTTTATTAAAAAGTTCTTTGAGCCTCGGGCTCTTCAACCAAAAGTGTGATATGAAACTGGAATATAAATAATACATCAGATCCACTTTGCTAACTTCTACTCAATCCGGGCAAATGACATTTGCAATTTTAACAAAGTGGTGGCATGGTGGTGAATGAAAGAACATTTGGAACAGGGTACACTGAAGTTAGAAAATAGACCAAAATTCCTTAAAAAGTGTTCTTTTTTATTTGGCTAATGTATATAATTTAAGTTCACTAGAGGAACGTTAACTCTCAGATGCTCAAAGGCACATCTGCAAACTGTTCCCATAAATGCAGTCTGAGCAACGCCACCCTCAGACCCTCCCTGATTTTTATCATTTTCTACAAAGATTGTTTTTCCCTTCCAAAGAGCAGCAGATAAATCAGATGTTTGAATATTAAAATGTAGATACACTTGCCTTTTAAATCTCTGTCTAATCTCTGGAGCTAATCAGCACACTGCAGCTTTCCCAGAGTGTTTTCTTTGGAGCAATCATTCTCGTAGCTGATCTGTAGGCTCAGAGCGGGGTGGGGGAGAGTCCTGTAGTCAAATAGACTTGAGAACAGCTGGCCCACCTGTCTTTGAGATTCACAGTGCATGTTAGCATACAAAAGGGTCTAGGAAATCCAGGAATATGGAAATATATTCCTTCTGTTTAATCAAATATTTCCCAAGCTTATCTGAAAATTATAAAAAAAATTTTTTTTCTACATAGTCCTATCAAGAAAACTTCCTAGAAAATGAGTTTTTATTGATGGCAGTTGTTTTTTGGTCTCCTACCCATCCCAAAAACACATGTTGTGCAATGTTGTAGTCTCTGATTTGCCCTGTACTTTCTGGTACAACAGGGATAAAGAGAAAATTCAGCATTCCTGTGTGTTTATCTATTAATCATATGAATTCATATTTTAGTAATATAAAAGTGACAAATCCTTGGAAAGTGTCAGAAAAGTAAACTTGATTTCTTCTGAAGGCACTGTGTCCTCATAGAACTTTGAAACAAACTAGCAGGACACACTGCATTTTACCAATGCCAGTGCAAGTACCTTTAAAAAGAACTATGAAATGCAGTCTGATGCAACGGAGACTTAAATTTTTACTTTTTGATAGAAGAACGTTGCATTAAATTTCCCCTTCCCAGCACCTCTCCAAAATTGCCAAGCGTTAGGGTAAAGACAAAGCAATATATGCATTGTAGAAAAATCAACAGCATATTAATTAGTTAAACATTTTTATTATATGTTGTATTTCCATCATATAACATGGAAACTGGCAAAAAAAAAAAAAAAAAGGGGGCACTTAATACAGTGGCACTAATGGATTAAATGCAGTCATTGATGAGTATAAAATGGAACACATTGGCTGAGCCTAGGACCCTGATATAAAATCCAGATAGCTTCAATTCACCTGTGCTTGTGGAAGGTAAAGACTTTATCATTGCTGATAACCATCCACGCCTCATGAGAACTGGAGGCTTCAATTTAAATCAGTTACTATCATCCCAGTAAAAATGTAAGCAGAAGCCAAATGAGCTCTTTGATTCACCCCGTCTCTTCCCTTTGCTCATTTGTGAGTGGGAACGGATACAAGTTTTCATAGAAGTACTATTCCAAAACTTCAAACCACCTTAAAATTAAATTCCAACAGTGTTGTACCAGTTATGTGTAATGGTTATATGCCAGTAAAGCACTGGTCTGTAGGAGATGCTATCTATGAGAACAGTATGTCAGTCTTCTATCTTTTTCTGCAGCGGAGTATAACTAACCATCATTTTAAGCAAGTCCAATTTTGCCTGCTCCACTGGTGGGAAGCCAGGAGAGAAGCAATGAAATTTGTACAGAGAAAAAGAGAACTCTTGTGTCTATAGTCCATACTGAAGAACTGGCTCTTTTCCACTTATATTATTGCTTTTACCAAAGAATTGCCTCTAATTAGTAATACTTCCTTTAACTTTCTTTTAAAATTTGTCTCAATACGTTCTCTGCTTTTTAAAAGAATGATGCCATATGGTTTGGAAGAGTAAGATTTGAGATACAAATGAGTACTCCTCAGACTAAGTACTAATCACAGGAGCCGAATTCTGCCGTCACGTAGCCATGCAGCGATGGGCACTTGGCCATTGTGCCACTCTGAGTAGAGGGAGCTCCTTGAAGGGCAGTGCTCAGAGTTGAGGTCTATGTATTTTATTCTACAAAATATGTTATATGTTGGTTTTAAAAATGAGGAGAGAAGCTGCGCAATACATACCACACTGAAACTCATCATGTTAAACTGACCTTCCTGACTTGTATTGTCTTGTTAATAAGAATGATCTCCTTGGTCTTATCTTCATTAAATTGCTGAAATCACTAATCTATGTAAGAACAAAATCCTGCAACTTCCTTTTCTTGTTTTCTGAGCCTCGATGATTATTAGAAGGAAAAAAAATATGAAAAGCCTAAAAATGACAAAGTTAAACCATTTCTTACTTGCTCTGATCTTTTACTTTATTTTCCACGGTCATTTCTTTATAAAAAGCAAATACACACATACACACACATCCCTACATTGGTAGGAATGGGTAAAGAATATTCTTAGACTTAAATGCTAAATAATTTGGCTATTAGAGCTAAATTAAAACAGATGTTTGTGAATATTGGAGAGAATTTGTATTTGCATTTTGTGACTTTTCATAATAATTATAAACGTTAATGGTCTGTTTGATAATGTCTTGAAAAATGTGGTAGTGAATTTAAAATGCTTTAAAAAAATGTGTTTACAGAGTTTGGAAAGCCATAGTGTGTGTGTGTGTGACATATATATGTATGTATATATGTATGACATATATGTATATATGTATGTGTATATGTGTGTATGCACATATGTATATATGTACAGATATGTGTATATATATAAGGAAATCATATGATAGTGTTATATATACATCACATGACTTGAAAACTTGCCTTTCACAAAACTTAGTTCAAGCAAGGCCTACCAGTTTTACCGTGACCATTGTTTGTGTATATATGTGTGTGTGTGTGTGTGTGTGCGCGTGTGTGTTTTATCAGGAGCATCACTACTATCATCTCAGTGTGAATTGCAGGTTAGACATGTAGACCTATTTCTAGACTTTCTGAATTTTATCCCTTTTTCCAAATCATTTCCCGATTCTGCACTGTCGCTGTTATCAACTCTCTCTTTGATCAGAGTGAAAAATGAGCACTTCAGCCCCTCCCTCTGATGCTCTGATTGTCACCATCCACTTACTGCACCAAATAATACTTATTTCTAGTATTCTGTTACACATGCTAGTTATTTTCCCAATCACTTACTTTGGGTTTTCTATGTCTCCTTATTGTGAAAACCATTTATTTCAGAGGCTTCCCATGTCCCTTTGCATTAAGAGTTCATATCTGTCACCAAATTAATATTCCTGTTCCCCATTTTCATTAACAAATTTAACAGAGATTTTTCTCATTTGAAATTACTTTGGTTGACTTTTATCTGATTTCATTTCAAAGTTAGTTTTGGACTCCCTCTCATAAGTATTGACTTCGAATCAAAAGCTGTAATTAATTCTTTTCTCATTAAAACTATTCAGCCACATCTTTTAACAAGTTCTGTTAAGTGACTAGTGCAAATCTCTCATATTTATGTCATAAAATACAACCTTTATTAATTCAGCAAGTATTTACTAAGAGCCTAACGTGGGATAGAGTGGTGGACAAAACAGATAAAAGTTTCTGCTTTCATTAAGGAGGATGGGCAGTAAATAATGAATCACATAGTATATTAGAAGGTGATTAAATTAGAAGGGGGAAAAAAAGCCTAGTGAAGTGGATTGGGAATGCTGGAGCAGCAAGGAAGATTTTGCAGTTTAAATATGAGTGTCAGCGTAGCCTCACTGAGAAGGTGACAGTTGTACAAAGACGTGAAGTGGACAGGGAGTTATCCTCACAGCCACTGGTGAAAAGTGCACACCCAGCAGGGACAGCAGCCAGTGCAGTGTCCTTGGTACAGAAGAGTCTCACACTGAAGGAGCAGTGAGGAGACCACTGTGGCTGGAGAGAGGGGACAGAGGAGAGAGGAGAGGAAATCAAGTCTGAGAGATCACAGAAAAGGCCAGATCACTAAAAGCTTTTAGGCCATTGTGAAGGTTTTATGTTACTTCTTCCTCCTCTCCATCTCCTCCTCCTCCTTCTTCTTTTATTGAAGTATTAGTCAATTTACACATATATATTCCTTTTCATATTATTTTTCATTATAGGCTATTATGAGATATTAAATATAGTTCCCTGTGCTATATAATAGGACCTTATTGTTTATCTGTTTTATATATAGTAGTTAGTATCTGCAAATCCTGAACTCCCAGTTTATCCTTCTACCTACCTCTGACCCCTGGTAAACATACATTTATTTCTACATCTGTGTCTGTTTCTGTTTTGTGTAAATAAGTTCATTCATATCATTGTTTTAGATTACACATATAAGTGATCTCATATGGTATTTTTCTTTCTCTTTTTGACTTATTTCACTTAGTATGACAATTTCCAGGTCCATCCATGTTGCTGCAAATGGCATTATTTTATTCTTTTTTATGGCTGAGTAGTATTCCAGTGTGTGTGTGTGTGTTTGTGTGTTGTGTGTGTGTGTACGATGACTTCTTTATTGATGCACATTTAGGTTGCTTCCATATCTTGGCTACTGTAAATAGTGCTGCCATGCTATCACCTATTAGAATGGCCATCATTAAGAAGTCCATAAATGATAAATGCTGGAGAGGTTGTGGAGAAAAGAGAACCCTCCTACACTGCTGGTGGGAATGTAGTTTGGTGCAGCCATTATGGAAAGCAGTATGGAGGTTCCTCAAAAACTAAAAATAGACTTACCATATGATCCAGCAATCCCACTGCTGGACATATATCCAAAGGGAACTCTAATTTGAAAAGATACATGCACCCCAATGTTCATTTCTTCTTTTATCATGTTCTACTGTTGGGCAGTGGTTTTCCATTATCACATCAGTATCACAGAAAATGCCTGGTTCCCAGCTCCCAATCCTTCTGTCAGATTTTTCTCAGGGTTAAGAATCACTATGGAAAGAATAACTTGATTTTGCTACTCATTATTTTTCTTAGCTCCCATATGTTTCAGTACATGAAGTGAGAAAGAGAAAAGTGGAAAAAGAAAGGAAGTAACGAAGAACCAATGAAAACTTGCCTTAAGGAGCACATACTTTGTATAGCTCTGTGTTCTTAGTACACTAGGATATATGTTATATCATTTAACCTTCAGAACTCTAAAAAGCAATTGTTACTGTTTTCATTTTAACAAAGTAGTAAGATGAAGTTCAGACAGGTTGAGTAAGTTGCCTAAAATTACACAGCCAGTAAAACCTACTCTAAAATCAAGAGGAGAAAGAAGCAGTGTTATTTCTAGTGGACTTTTTTTTTTGTACAAGTGTATTAATGAAAGATATGTTAAGAACATGTAAGAAAAGATAAAAAAAAATCAGAATATAGAAGTGTCTAATGTGTTAGGTCTGTGGTTTTACATACAAACAAGTTTCATTTCTAGTATTAAGAGGGGAGTAAGTGAGAAACATAACCTCATTAGTAGTTTTCTCAGTAGCAAGGTCAGTCCTGGTTTTTGTTTCCTCATCTTTCTAACTGATTCTGCCAGGGCCCCAATCAGTTGTTTTATGTCTTTGTTTCCAGATTCTTGCACAAATCTCTTATTTCCAGAATCTGGTTGTATATTTGCTGTGGTGAATTTAAATGAGCCAACATTCTGCTCTCCACTGACTCTCGGATCCTTGCCTCTGTTAAGCAGCTCACTGCAGTCAGTGCCCTCCTTTCTTGCAGACACTTTGAGTCATGGTCTTTCTACTTATACTAGGAACTTTCCTGTGCTCTTGGGGATTCAGACACGAGCCTAGGTGCCGACTTGATGCATGGTTTTCAGACACCGCTCCTCATACTGAGTGCTTCGGGGTCCTGACTTGCTTAGCTACACTGTGCCAAACTTTGATGCCTCTTTCTAATGTTTGATCCTGGCTTTTCTAATGTTTGATCCTGGCTTGTGCTGTTGCTTCCCAACTTTTCATACTGATAAGGCCTCGCACCGCATCAGCAGCTCTCAGGGCATTTCCCGCTGTTCTTTAACGTAAATCTGACATTCTGCTCCAGCAGACTTAGGACTGGCCCTTACCACATTTGCAATAAAATCATTCTTGCCTCTGAACCTGTTTCCTTTGCCATTAACAGGGAATGCCCTCCATGAATGCAACTCCTTTCTTTCAGACTGCGCAAGGCTTGTTTTTTCCTCAGAGCTTTCGCTGAGTGCTTCATTTTTATGAATTTCTGTTGCATATGGTGTTTATACCACAGCACACAAAAAATGGTTCTTCCTATATTTGTGCTTGTTTTGATGCTTATATAGCTTCTGGATTAGATTATAACCTTCTTGAGAGCTAGATTAGTGATATCTACTTCTCTTGAACTTTTTCTTTCATTGCCTAACAATAGATTAGGACCTTAGGAAATTCTTAATGTCTGACGCGTGACTACTTTAGCAAAACCCTTTATCAAAGCATTAGCCATTCACCGCATTACTTTCATAGATCTGTTAGCATATCTTGAAGTTATTTGATTGATGTGTATTCAAAATGATTATTATTTGCTTACCTCTCTATATAGCATATTAAAATTATATACAGTTAGAAATTATCTAAAAAACTTTAACAACAGAACAAAAGTAGGTTATAAGAAGTGGAGAATCATCTAGATATGAAACTGAAAGGAAGTGGGTAGGACTATAGAGGAACAAATGGCAAAATTTCACCATAATATACAGAAAACAAAATCTAGCTTCAGCTCACAAATGGTGCCTAGTTGGAGCTATTGATGGTTAATAGGGATAGAAATAAATAAAATGACAGAAAGCCCAGCATCTTGCTGAAGTCGTAGTCCTCGTAGTCCATGTGCTAGCCACCCATAGTGAGGGGGTCATATTTTCTGAACCTAAGAAGACTCAGGCTATGCACTGGAAACTTAAGTGATGTAGACTAAGACATGTCACAGAAGCATACCTGAGGTGTTTATGGTAGGTATTTGCTACATTTGCGTGCCCAGCATTTCTTCTTTCTCCTTTGGTAATTCATGTCAATTCTTGGGAGGAACTATTGTAGATAGCCATAATTTGCTGACTTCATGGGGTCTAGTCCAGAGTGAAGATGGGATGGAAGCTTCAAGAGTCCTATTACCTCATCCCCTTTGCTACACTGCTTGCTCTAGAGATGCATATATGACCACACAGAGTTTATCAAAGCTTTGGGGGGACAAACTGATTAGATACTGGAAAGAAAGTGTCTCAATGTTTCTGAGAGTAAGGGTATTAAGGACAATATAAACTTAGGGATATGGGACTGTGTCTACTACCACATAGAGAACCCTACCTGAAAGTTAAAACAACTTAAAGGATTACCAAGAAATACAGATCTTGTGACTTCTGATGACAAATATCTGAGTCCCTGCTACTAACCATTAACTTTGGACTCTTCAGTTACCTAAGACAATAAAATTTCCTTTGCTGTTTAACTTAATTTAAACTGAATTTCTGTCTCTTTGAAAGAAAAGAGTCATGTCTAAAGCAGTTTTCATGTGGTACCCTGCAGAGCAAAAATTCATTGTATTAGTGGGATGAACAGACCAAAGGCAGAAAGTCTCTCTTAATTTCTCTTTCTCCTACTCACTCCAAAACTGGATGGGGGAAAAAATCCATATTTTATGATTACTTGCAAAAAATATTTAAAAACCAGTCAGAGTCTGGATTTCACAGACAAAAAAGATTCTAGCTAATACTTGACGGTAACAGCTATGTTTCAATAAGAGTCATGTGAGTACTCACAGAGTTTTCTAAATACTAACTCCAATAACTCACAGAAGCAGCAATTTGTCATCAACATCCTTTCCAAGCATCAGTACGAAGAAACTATCTTCGATCAATTCTTCAGCACATGTCCACTTGCTGAAGATAGCATTTTTGTTAATGTTTTTTTAAGCCAGATTGGTAACAGACACAAGAACAAATGAGATGTGTGTGTATATATATATATATATATATATATATATATATATATATATATATATATATGCACAGAGAGAGACAGAGACAGACAGGTAGACAGAGAGATGCTGAGAAGGTAAAGTCAATTCTTCTATCACTGAAGAGCAGCGGTGAAACTGACCTCATTTGTCAAGGCATGTTATCCTATTCAAGCTTCAAAATAAATACTAGAAACCATGCCATAATCCAAGATGAATTAAGAAATGTATCAAAAAGAAGAAGGAAAAGGAGAAGGAGAGGAAGAGGAAGAAATAAGAAGAAGGAGAGGAAGAGGAAGAAGAAGGAGAAGGAAGAAGAAGAAGAAGGAGAAGGAAGAAGAAGAAGAAGAAGAAGAAGAAGAAGAAGAAGAAGAAGAAGAAGAAGAAGAAGAAGAAGAAGAAGAAGAAGAAGAAGAAGAAGAAGAAGAAGAAGAAGAAGAAGAGGAAGAAGAGGAAGAGGAAGAAGAGGAAGAAGAGGAAGAAGAGGAAGAAGAAGAAGAGGAGGAGGGAGGGGGAGGGGAGGGGAAGAGGAAGAGGAAGATGGAGAAGGAGAAGAAAAGGATGGCAAGTTTAGATCCCTCAGAGTATTCTCAGAAATAATGATAACTACAAAAGCCCAGCCGACAGAGATTTCCTGAAGGTGGACTCTGGAAATGAATTCTCCAGAGATACTGAGAAAACTAACATTGTGTCTTGAAAAGTCTGTTTTCTGAAATACAGTTACTTAAAATAGAAGATGATTAATATTAAAGTTCAGTGTATTTCCTTCGCTTGTGATACTGCATGCTCATAAACAAAGCATAAGTGGAAAACTAAAAGGGCCATAGAATTAACTGATGATTAATGTTGTAGTTAACCCATTTCTTTAACCTTCATCAGTGTGGATGGAATTTAAATCCCAAGGTTATACTCAAAGAAGCATCAAGGAGAAGAGTCTATAGCTATAAAAACATCTCATAAAATAGAAATGCATGGAATGAGTGGTGGGGAGAGGGTCACGCAGAGAAAATACTATGTGCATAAGGGACCTAATGTAGATCTTTGTACACCTGGAAGACCAAGTATAAAAGTCTGACACATACTAAGTTTTACCTATGATCATTTGTTGGTATCCTCTATGGACCATCTGAGAATATTTTGAAAACATCTTGACTTCTGTTTCTAGCCAAGGAGTAATGGAGACCAGATTTCCTCCCCTGATGACTCACCAAAACACTGACAAAATATACGACGCAAAGGTTTGGAAGACATTAGACGTTAAGCAATGAAGACTGGTGATTCCTTGGAGAGAAAAGAAAGAAAGAAAGCCCTAGAGTTGTCTCAGCTTACTGCTTTGAGAGAGTAGCTAGGCTGTGGTGCAGGGAGGTACAACCCAAGCAGGTCCTGGCAGGCCCACTGAGGTGCGAAGACAGAGCTGAGTCCAGAGAGAGCAAGGCGGTTAGACTCCACAGGGCAGAGTGCCCCAGAGGCTGGAAAGGAGGGTAGAGGGAGCAAGAGAGGAAGAGAAAGGGAAACATGTTGGGGACCTGCAGAGTCTTCCTTGAGTATTAGCACATTTGGCACATAAATAGGAATAAAACTACCTGAGACTGTGGAAAGAATCACCAAAAAGGTTAAAGATTAACTGTATCTTTGTGTACTGAGAAGTAATTAGCCCCAGAACGAGCACTCTGCTGGTACCATCCACAAAAATCTTAAAAGCCAGACTCAAAAGATCAAAGTGTTTTCTAGTAACTTAAATTCACCCAAGGTTAAGGCTCAATAATATTTATAAGAATGGAGAATCATCCATCAATCAGTCAAGTAAAATTGACAATGAATACTATCCAATAAAAAAATTGCCAGGCATGCAAAGAAGCAGGCTCATAGTGAAGAGATAAATCAATTAATCAAAACTGATTCAGAACTGACACAAATGTTAGAATTACCAGATAAAGCATTGAACAGTCTTAATGCTTTAATAATTCCATAAGTTAAAAAAAAAAAACCTTAGGTAGAGACATAGAATTTATTTATATATCTGTGATCTGTGTATCTATCTATCTATATTTTTAAGGACCCTAAATGAACTTCTAAAGATGAAAACTATAGTGTGTGGTATGACAAATGTACTGGATGCAATTAAAGGTAGATTAGATTACACAAGAAAATATTAATAAACTTAAATATATAGTCAAAGAAACTATCCAAAATGAAACAAAGAGGATTTAAAAAATGAACATAGGATCAGTAAGCTTGGAACAACTGAAAATACCCTAATCTTTATGTCACTGGTGTCTCCAAAGGAAAGGAAAGAGGGATAAGTGTTAAGAAATTGAATGCTTTATGATGGAAAATTTTCCAAATTTGGTGAAAACTATATACCCAGTGAGATTTTTTTCTTCTCCTGACTCCAAATAAGCAGGGTATTTTCCATTGCCACCAACTTTCTGACAGTAACTGGGTATTCAACAGTCTATTCTGACACCATCTATCTGCATGAGATTCCACAAGTTAAGGGCTCAGCCCCACAAGACTTTCCTCCACTTCAGATGCCAATCACAAGTCCCAGGTGACCAGTACTTCTGAATGACTAGCTATAAACTGGGGGTTCCTATAATCTATCTCCTCAGATTGATTAATTTGCTAGAATAGCTAACAAAACTCAGGAGGGGCCTTTACTTATGTTTGCAGTTTATTACAGAGGATACAAATGAACAGCCAGATGAAGAGGTATCTATGAAGTTGGGGTACACCACTCTCCCAGCACTTAGATGCGTTCACCAACCTGGGAAGCTCTCTGAACCCCATCATTTAAGTTTGTTTTTTTGTTTGTTTTGTTTTTTATGGAAGTTTTATTATGTAGGCATGCCTGATTAAATCATTGGAAATTGGTCAATCTTCAGCCTCCATTCCCTTTCTGGGGTTTGAGGGGTGAGACTGAAAGTTCCAATCTTCTAATCATTATTGATTTTTTGTTGACCAGCTCCCATCATCCTGAAGAAATCTAGCTATCTGTCGACCGAGGGTCACTTCATCAGAAACAAAGACATTCTTACCACTTTTATCACTTAGGAAACTCCAAGTGTTTTGGTGTGCTCTGTTCCAGGTACTGGGGACAATGACCAAATATCTTTCTATTATACAACACTTAGAGACCAAAGAGTTCAATGAAATTCAAACCCAAAAAAGATTAAAAAAAATAAACAAAAAGGTATATCATAAACAAATTGCTAAACACCAGTGATAGAAAAATCTTAGTAACACCCAGGGAAATAGACAGTGTAGAGGAACAGAGATAAGAAGGACTGCATATATTTTTGTAAGAACTATGCAGAAAAGGGTATGATTCTGTTTATACATAATACTAAGAAGCATAAGCTAGTGTATGGTGACGAGAGACGCAGCGGTTGCTGGGATGTGGGATACCTAGAGGAGCAGCAGGGAAGGATCACAAAGGTACATGAGGCAACTTTTGAAGGTGATGGACATGCTCATGATCTTGATTGTGGTGATGATTTAATGGATTTATTCATATGTCAAAACTTATAAAATTGTATTTAAATGAGGGCAGTTTATTGTTTTATTGTTATACCTGATTAGAGTTGTTAAAAATAAAAACAAAATAGGTGTGAAAGTGGCATTTTTTCTTCTAATCCGTACCACATGAGGCAAAATATATAATTCCTGTATTTTATAAATAATTGAAGAAATCAAGCAATGTTGAAAAGGCTTGCCCAGGACTAATTAAAAAAAAACAAAACGCATCTATCTAACTTTAATGGCCATTTATTCCTGTTATTCCTTCCTGTCACACAGACAAGATGAGCAAATTTTCAAAGAACTTTCTGATAGTAGGAAACAAAAATTCTGGGCACATTATGCCTAATACATTTATTGTCATATGAAATATTATACTCAGTGAAACAGTCACTCATGACAGGGATAATATTTTATTTCTTAAATTCTTTAATGTCGCTCAAACTTATTTAGTAAATAAATGAATTAACTTTTAAAAGTTGTATAAATAACTAATGAAAAATGAACAGTTTATCATGTTGATGAAAATAAGAAATTGCATTTCTGAGGCTAGGAACGAGAAGAGGCGGCCTCTGCACAGGACAAAGGGGTGGGAAGAAAACAATGTGTAAGTGCCAGTCCTGCTTGCTGAGGGAAAATTGGCATTTGCAGATAATTGAGATCGTCATCATCTCGCTGTTTGTGCAGTTGTTGCCTCCTAATTAGTCTTCCATCTTCTACTGATGCCTCCTCATTTCATTCTCCAGACAGAAGCAAGAGTGAGTATTTTAAAACATAAGCCAGGTAATATCACTTCCTTGATGACAAAATCCCTCCATCTCATTATACTTAGAATAAAATGTAAAAACTCCTTACCTGGCAGAACCCGCTATGTGAGCTGACTGCTACTCTCCTCCCTCATTGCATGCTTCTGTTCCTTTTACTGGCCTTCTTTCTGTCCCTCAGTCCTGCTGTTCATGTTCCTGCTGAGAGTTGTTGCACTAATTCCTCCCTTTGCCTCAGTCCATCCCTCCCACATCTTTATGTGGACGAGTCCTCCATGATGTTAAGGCCTCAACTTAAACAGGCTTTTTTATTATTATTATTAAAGTACAGTCAGTTACAATGTGTCAATCTCCAGTGTACAGCACAATGTCCCAGTCATGCATATACATGCATGTTTGTTTTCATATTTTTTTCATTAAAGGCTATTACAAGATATTGAACACAGTTCCCTGAGTTATACAGAAGAAACTTTTTTTCTTAATCTATTTTTATATATAGTGGCTAACATTTGTAAATCTCAAACTGTGACCATCAATCTCCACTCATTCAGTGACTAGGCAATCACTCTCTATCATATTAACTTTCTTCATTGGTTCTCAATCGGGGAAAATGTGACTCCCCAAGGGACATTTGGAAATATGTGGGGAATATTTGGGGATAGGTATGGGGCTGCATTAGAGTCTGGTGGGCAGAAACCAAGGATGTTCTAAACATCCCACTGTGTGCAGGACAGCATCCTCCCACACAAAGAATTATATGGGCCAAAATATCAGTAGTGCCAAATTTCAGAAAACTTGTTTTATATTAATTCACCTCCCACCATGTATAATTCTTTGAAATTCTCTTCTCCATTCATTTTTTTCTTTCATTTTTTTTTTATACTTTGATAGACTAAAAATCCAGTGAGAGTAGGACATTGAGCTGTGTTGTTCCTTTTATATTTCTGGCTGTTAAAGTAAAGACTGGAACAGAATATTTTGTCGATAAGTATTTACTGAATGACTGAATGCCACCTGCACCTTCCTTTGAAAGCATTTTATGTGACTTGTGTGTTTCTGTAAGTGACCTCCATCATCAGCTGAAGATATGTTTTCCCCAGAGTATGATTTGAGATGAAAGGACAGAAGAATCAACTTTCTATAAGTTTTAAAATAGAAAAGAGGTGTGAATACCAGAAATCCTCAGGGAAGGAAAGTTGCCAACTACACATGATGTTTGAGTAAAATTTTTTTTTCATAGCTTGTGAAATAAGTCTGCTTTCTCAAGTCTCTGGCAGGGTCAGTGATGTGTGTTTAAATGTGCAAACTTGTTACATCTCTGACTTCCCCTCTGTTACACTATAGATAAATTAACACTGTTATCTAATCTGACTTGTTTCCACCTGTTACATGTGAAAGGATATTGCGATGCTGGCTGATGTTTCCTCTGGAGAAATGACTGCTGACCTCATTGTTTCAAGTAAAAGTCATTGTTTGAACTGTTGATTTTCTACAGGGAAGGAATCCAGAGGGAGCAAAGATTGTGAATAATGATGCTCAATTCAGGTAGATTATGATGAAAGTGGAAATTTGGAAGTTATCAAAGCATGTATCTAGGCTCTCTCATAAAAAAAAAAATTGGTTCTACTTTATTTTGTCCAATGTCTTCCTCTCCCTTTAATAGTTACTTTGATATGAGAGATTTATCAAAGACAGATATCATGACTGTTGAAATGAGGTCAAGTAATTTACTTAGGCTCGCAGAGTGGTGGAGCCAGGACTTGACTTTCGGCGTATTAAGGAAATAGGGACCAATGGGTTTATATGTTTCGCTTCTTAGTTAATGCATTTACATTTTAAGCAAGAGTTTCTAGGGGGGAAAATGCCTTCAATTAAAAGACTAATTAACAATGACAGAAATGTTAGGGAAACTCCTAGTAGATACATTTAATCGTTGGCAAAGTTTTGATGCCCATTGTATCATATCACCCATGCATGTATATGAATCGTTTGCATACTGCTCTCTGATTTGACTTATATAAACACAGGCACTTTTGGCTTCAAAGGCGTTACTTTTTCTGCCTGCTGCATAGAGGTGGCATTGATAGAGTCAATAGATTGTATCACTTCCATTGAACCAGTATATGTTTATCACCTATTTTATATAATTATACATTTCTCCATACACTGTCACAATATTGTACAATGGAAACAGTTGCTTTGTATAAAAAAATTGTTATTGGATATCTAGCCTCTCTCTATTCATTTTTTTCTTCTTCGATATAGTTATTATTTTCCTCTTATTCCTTTGATAATCATATGGTAATATCAAATAATGAAAATGAAAATGATTGTATTCCGTTATATGCCTGCATCACAACTGCCTTTACAGTTCAACTTTCATTTTCTTAGTGCATGGAAACCGTACGAGAGATAGCAATCATGTTGAGCACAGGCTCCTTTGTGTGTTTATAATTATACTTTGTAAAACTAGAAATTTTTTAATCTGAAGTGTTTTAAATTCTCTTCCTTTCTCACTTTGGTCTTGACTTTTAAGAAATACTGGGGTTTATCTAATCTGTCCAGAAATATTTGAAAGATTTGGGAATGCAATGGTGATGGAAGATTTCTCCATCACTGCTGATGTGAGATCACCAGAAGATGATGGTAACAATTGTCGTGCCTCCATTGTTAAACATTAATTTCCGATCCACCAAGAAGAGGGTACAATATTGTGCATATCTAGAGGGGGTGGGGAGGAGGTGGCAGTTGCAAAGATGATCAAACTCTGGAAAGGCCAGGCAATTCCTTACTGTGTACATTTCTTCTTGCTTCATTCTCTTGCTCTTTCAATAAGTTACTTCTCATTCTTTAATGTAATGAGCTCTTGATATGTATTAAGAAGCCAGAACTTTTGAGTTACTGAAGTTTCTAAGTTATTGGCCCTAGGGAGACAAGGGAGTTAAGAACAGAACTTTTTCACTGAGCCTCCTATATCATCATCTTGGTTCGCATTCAGGAAGAGCTAACCCAAAGGCTTTTGCAGAAACCGAAGGCTTATGTTAGGGGCAAAAACATGATGAAGGATATTTTTAACTCTTTCCCCAGAGAATGGCACAGTTTTATTTCTTCCAACTCTTTTCCATGACACCTTATAACTCACACTCTTAGCTTATCCTTTTTCACAGCACTAGCTTCACCTATGAGGTAAGCGATACTTTTTACAGAAAATCTTATGGATTTTTTTCTTTCAATTTGGCTGAAGTTCTATAAGAGAGATCAAGGAATTGGTACAAAAAGACAGACTCTTAAGTGTACAGAAAGGGCTACCTAGTTTATTAGGAAGAGAATTGGGTATAAGAATAGAGATGGAGGAAAATATAAAGGAGACAGAAATGGAATAATGAAAGGATTACTGCCTTGTTTTTTTTAATATGTTGCAAGTGTTTTGTAAACAGAAAAACTGAATGCCTTACCAAACAATGACAGGTCCTTATATACTTCCTGTGATACTTTACATGCTGTTTGGGAATAAATACTGGAAACAAATATTTGGAATTAAAAAAAATAGAATAGAACAGAAGGTAAGATGTCATACTTCAAGCATTTTAAACATGGTAATGTATTCTAACAGACAAGATTTGCCTTTTACTGCTTCGTATGACATCTGTATTAGATTGCTAGAGCTGCCATAACAAAATACCAGACTGGGAGGTTTAAACAACAGACATTTATATTCTTACAGTTCTAGAGGCTAAAATTTCAAGATTAAGGTGTTGGCAAGGTTGGTTCCTTCTGATGGCCATGAGGGAAGGATCGGTTCTAAGCCTCAATCCTTGGCTTATAGACAGCCATCTTTTCTCTAGGTCTTCACATTGTCTTCCCTCTGCACATGTCTGTGTCCAAATGCCCTCTTTTCATAAGGACATCAGTCGTACTGGTGTAAGGCCCACCCTAATGACCTCATTTTAACTTAATTAAAGACTTTCTTTAAAAACTTATCTACAAACATGGTCACATTCTGAAGCACTAGGGAGGGCGGTGGGGCTAGTAGTTCAATATATGAATTTTGGGGGTTTCACAATTCAGCATGACATTCAGCAATGTTAGTCAAAAAGCATTTATTGAAGAATTAGATTTCTTCCTGGAACCAAAACACTTTGGATATTAAGTGCAGCTTAAAAACTTACTGGTAGGTTAAGTCTTTGACCTTGATGAAAATTATGAAAAATATACAGACACAGGAGAGATACGGCACACACTTAGGATTAGCTGTGCAGATCTGCTTAGGCACTGAGCTGGTTTACATGACGGAGAAGACCAGCGTAGGGTTTATGCAACAAAAGTAATAGTAGGAACAAAGTAATTCCTATTTTGCACATGCAAAAATTAGGCGCAAGTATGCTAAGAGATACATAAAGCCATCGAGTGAGTTATGGGCATGGAAGAGGTGTAAACAATCTTTCTTTGTGCCCAGTTGAACCTTTATAACTGCAGCTGTCTTTACTTGGGGAAGATAGTTTTATTGGGCTACAGCATATGTATGCAAGTGCACTCAGGTAAGTTATAATACTTCCAAACGGAACGTAGTAAGAGTCTTCACATGGCGCAGACCAATAACATATGGCTGCATTCAGAGAGACAGCAAATAATGCATTGCTAGTAATAGATTCAACCTGGTCAGAACAGAACCTGGCTGCAAACAACCATATAAACAGTAACAGCCTGTTCCTTTGAAGGCTCATTCTTTCCATAATTTATCCCTCTTGAAAAGGCGTGTGTTACAGGCAGGTAGGGTGGGGGAGGAGGGGCAGTTCTTCCTCAGATGATGTGCAATATGTTACCTCACTTCCCTTTTTGCAGTTTAAATTCTGAAAGGAAAAACAATGACTAAACTTGCCTTTGCAAATTGAATTTCTTACTTTCCAGGGAAAATGAGTCTCAGGCCACCAAATGTACAGAGGCCAGAAAAATAGTCACAAAATCCAAAATGCGTGAATGGCAGTCAGAAAGGATCTGCTAGGTCTGTACTGAGTGAATATAATCCCTACCTGATAGGAAAAGGCCGATGTGTTATTTCCTCCACTTTAAACTGCTTTTCTGGCTCTGTAGGCTTTGGGTAACAAAACCAGACTAAGTTGTTAAGACCGTACAGCAGAATTCTTACCTCTTAAATACAAATACTAAAAGCACTGAACAACATGTTATATAATTTCAATTTTATTTTTATTAATAATTTTATCAATATTTTAATTTTAATTCTACTGGAATTTTGCAGAGGACTTTGTACATATTCTCACATTTAATGCTCATAATAGCTCTAGGAGGTAGGTACTGTTTTTCTCCATTCATATAAGGAAACTGACCCTGAGGGGTTAAAAATATTTCCCCAGAACACACAAAATCCAGTCAATCTACCCTGAAGCCCACATTCTTAATTACTTCTTTCTCTGTTATTGTTATAAAATCTCTCCTTTTTTTTTTCTGACAAGGCTATCCATATGAACATATTCTGAGTTAACTGTTGATGTATGTCTATTTTCTCAAGATGCTAAATGACTTTTAGAAGCCCCACCGCAATGAGTTGTGTGAATGTTATTTGATGATCTCAAGGTGGTATCATAATTACTGCAGCGTTCCTGTTAGGCACCGTGCTGCTTTGCTTTCTCTCTGCTCAGCAAATATTTCTGCTTGTAAGCAAAATAGGATCCAAAGGCTCTGCGGCAATATCCAATAGGAAATCATCTAATCTATTTATTTTAACACAGTTCTGCTCCATTATATGTAATATAGCCATTTTCCAAATATGTTTAGCTTTATATTCTTATTTATGATGTCCACATATTACTTAATGATCCTCAAAACACCACTACAGAGAGAGACATCAAAAATATGTTTTTCTTTATCTTGGCTTTAAATTTCCCAGTGGCCTAGGAAAAAAAAGAAGAAAAGGAGAAACAAACAGTTTGTAAGATCATGAATCATAATATGAAAGCAAACTAGGACATGAGAAGTAGAGCTTTTTTCTGATGCTAGGATACATAGTGAATTTCTCCCATGGGCCTTCAGTAAATGGACACATTGATTACAGCAATAAGATCTCAGTGACTTTTCTGATAAAAATGTAATGGGACATTTCATATGACCATTCTTATAATGTCCCTCAATGAAGACTGGTATGATGACACCAAAGCAAGGTTTGGTAAAGAAAATTTTAATGGGAAACTATAAAAAAGTAGTGAAAGGGTACAGCCTTCTAATATACTGGCTTATTCTGAAAAGAAAAAAAAATAAATAGCTGAAGAAATGAATGAATTTCCTTCATGCAACCTTTTATGAATACTATTTCTCTATGTGAACTTATGATAATAGAAATCAAACTTCTATTCTCTGGCCAGACCCTGGAGTACAAAGTGTATTATTCACAGAGGTCTCTGGGTCACAAAGCTAACATAATAGGATGCTAAAATGGAACCTTCAGCTGAAATTCTAAGGCTACAGATAGCAGAGTGAGTGGTAATTCACATCACCTCTATGAAACTTCTAAAATATGACTCACCATGAGCCAACTAGAGTATTCCTAAAGCTCTCCCCTTCCCTGAAGGATTGAAAGGATTGGGAAAGCAGGATTTTGATGTTAGTTCTTAGGAGAGAGTTGTGTTATGTTTCCACTTCCTCACCAATATTTGGTATTATCTTTTTAATTTTTGGTCATTTTATTGAGTATGTAGTAGTTTATCAAGATGCTTTGTCTTTAAATTTGCGTAAAGTAAATAGATACTCTTTGTAGTATAAAATTCTGAGTTTTAACAAATACAACCACATGTATTCACCACCACAATCAAGATACAAAACAGTTTAAGAGCTTTGAGAAATTCCTTCATGCTGCCCTTCTGTAGTCAACCAGCCTTCCCTTCCCTGAGCCCTGGCAAAAATTAAACTGTTCTTCACATCTAGGGTCCTGCTGTTTCTAGAATGCCATATAAATGAACTCGTGCATAGCCTTTGGGGTCTGGTTTCTTTCATTTAGTAAAATGTATTTGAGGTTAATCCATGTTATGTATATGTGAATAATTTTATTGACACATGTTATTGAATTATTTGGATGGACCACAATTTGTTCATTCACTATTTAAAGGACATTTGGGTTGCTTCACTTTGAGTAATTGCTAATAAAACTAATATAAACATTAGATACAGGTTTTTGTGTAAACATGTTTCTACTTCTCTAGGAGTGAAATTGTTGGGTAACATGGTAAATGCATGTTTAATTTTATGAGAAACTGACAAACTGTTTTTCAAAGAGACAGTGCCGTTTCGCGTACATTCCCACCAGCAATGTAGGAGAACTCCATGTGCTCTGCTTCCTACCAGCACTCATCAGTGGGTTTGCTTTTATTTTAGCCATTCTAATAAATATACAGTGGAATCTCTCTTGGTTTTGCTTTTCCTAACTTTCTTAATTATAAATGATGTTTATCATCTTTTGACATACCTGAGTATTTTCTTTCAAACAGTGTTTGTTTAACCTTTTCTCCATTTCTTTATTAGGCTGTATGTTTTTACTGAGTTTTGAGAATTCCTTATATATTATTGATACTGGTCCTTTGTCCAGTGTAAGTTAGAAAGTTTTCTCCCATTATGTGGCTTGCCTTTTTATTTAATTAATGGTGTCTTTTGTAAAGCAATGGTTTTGTGTGATTTTGATGAAATCCAACTTATCAATGTCTTATTGTATGCCTTGTGCTTTTAGTGTCGTGTCTAAGAACTCTTAGCCCAAAACAAATAGTTTTCCTTCGTTTTCTTCTAGAATATTTAAAGTTTTATGATTCATATTTAGGTCAGTGATGATCGTTGAGTTAATTTATGTATAAGATGTGAGAGAAGGGTCAGAGTGGACAATCTTGCCTTGACCCTCATCTTAGGGAGAAAGCATTTACCCTTATATCATTAAGTATGAGGTTAGATGTAGTGTTTTCACAAAAGTTTTTGTCAAGTTGAGAAGTTCCCTTTAATTCTCAAATTTTCTGAAACATACTATCTTGAATAAATATTGAATTTTTTCAATGATTTATCTGCATCTAAAGATACTTGTATATAATTGTTTTTAATATAGTGAATTATATTATTTAATTTTTCAGTTGTATCGTCAGCCTTTCAATTTGTTTACTAAAATTTAGTTAAAAGATTTTTGTGTCTATGTTCATAAGTTTTTTTCTTCTTTTGATGTCATTAGTTGTGATACTGAGGTGATGTTAGCCTCATAAAATGATCTGGGGAATTTTCTTTCTCCTCCGTTTCCGGAAAGACTTTGTGTAGGTCTGGTGTCATCTTTTCTTTCTAATCTTAAAAAACATGATTCTGTAGTTTTCTCTTAGGGAAATTTTTAAGTTGCAAATTTAATTTCTTATAAATGAATATGTATTGAATTTTCAGATTTTCTATTACAAGTCAGTTGTGAGGTTTGTATCTTTTAAGGAATTTGTCCACTTAATATAAATTCTTGGGTTAAATTGTAGGGAGTTTTTCTTAATAATTTCTTAGTAGCTATTTGCTTTTTCTTGTAACTATAGTAATATCCTCTCTTTCACCTGTGATATTGGTAAATTGTGTTATTTTTCTTTCTACTTTTTATCAATCTGACTAAACTTTATCCATTTCAGTGATCTTTTAAAAGACTGGCTTTTGGTTTTATTTTCTCTACTGATTATCAATTTGTAATTTTACTGATTTCTGCTTTTTGTTATTTCCATAATTTTATTTACTTTAGGTTTGACTTGTTCTTCTTTTTCTAACTTGTTAAGGTTGAAGCTTGCAGGACTGATTTTAGCCCTTTATTCTTTTTGCAGGGTGTTACATGTCATCTGGCTTACATAGTTTCAGACAAGAAATCTGAAAAAATTCATGTTTCTGCTTCTTGGCGTGTAATATTTATTTTGTCTCTGGCTACTTTTTAAACTTTATCTTTCTGGTTTTCGGTAACTTGATTATAGCATGCTTTTGAGTAATTTTTGTTTGTGTTTGTCCTGTTTGGAGATTTTTAGCTTCCTGTATTTGACATTTTATTGCATGTGTCAAATTTGGAAAAAATTCAGCTTTTATTTCTTCAAATTTTTTTTCTGTCTCCTTTAGAGAACTCCAATATCCATATATGAGAGATATTTATAATTTCCATATATCACTAAGGCTCTGTTTGTTCAATTATTTGCTTGGTTATTTATATTTTCTTCCTCTGCTTCAGTTTGGATAAATATTAAATACATTTGCTATGCTTTCAAATTTAGTAAAGTTTTTCTTTAGTGTCTAGTCTGCCAATTAGTTTCAGCCAATTAATATTTCATTTGAGATACTTTGTGTTTCTTTGTCAAGAGTTTTGGGTTTTTTTTTTTCTATTTTCCATTCCTTTCTTCATTATATTCACGTTTTTCCTTAAATACTTAAACATAATTATAATAGCTGGCTATTCTGAAGTACCTGACAGTTCTATCATCTCTGCCATTTCTAGATCTGTTTCTGTTGGCTGATTTTTATCCTAGTTATTATTCACAGCTTCCTGCATCTTTGTAAATACGGTCATTTTTTTTTTTTTTACTGGACACTGGACATTGTAAAGACTCTTCTAGATCTGTTCTTTAAAGCTTAACAGTAGAATTCTATGGACCAAAATTATCTGTAAGTCATATAGCTTCTTGTCAGAAAAAAATCCAACACTTTTTAAGGGAACAAAGAGAAATCTAGACATCCAACAATGTCCATGGAACTTTTAAGCTTTAAAGAATAGATCTGGAAGTGTCTTTACTCCAGTTTTTCTTTAGTCCTTCTACTAAGACATAAGCATCTGGTGTCTCCACTGAATGCTCTGATCATTGCAGAGAGCTTTTAAGACTTGATGGTTCGAGATCAAATATCTCCTCACATCATTTGAGCTCTAGGAATTGTTCAGTTTAAAAACCCCCCAGGTGGTCTTTTCCCAGCTTTCTGAGATTTCTCACAATACATGTACAGTGTAGTCCTCCAGTAACACAAAGAAACAAGTGTGGATTTCTGTACTTCTTTGCCTGTGTGGGTTCCTTCTCCTTACAGCCCTGTACCACTAATTCCAGCCCTGTTGGTCTGACTGAATTCCAGTCGTTCTTTGCTTAGCTCAGTGATATCACTGGCCTCTGATTTCTACTTCTCTGAGCCTAGGGTCTAAAAATTACCTCCAGAAAAGAAGTCACGGAGATCAGTTGTGGAGTTCATCCTGCTTGCTTCAGGGCTCATAGTCATGTGCTGCCTGTTGTCGAACGTTAGAAAAGAATTGTTTCATACAGTTTATCCATTTCTCTAGTGGCTTATGACAAGGAGGTAAGTCTGGTCTTTGTTCCCAAATGTAACTGGAAGCAGAATTCCAGAATTATCTCTTACAAATTCAATATTTAAAAATATTCATATTTGTCATACTCTTTTACTTATAGCACTGTAATTGTTCCTTAAGTTAAAGTCCAAACAAATTTCTTAGAAGCCATACAAGACCTTCTAGGCTATGAACTCTGCTTAAAACTTCAGCCTCAGCTTTCCAGTCTCACTAAGTTAATGCTCTGTCCTAACCCACCTTTTAGAATCATTCCTTGAAATTAGGACAGCACAATTATGGCAGCATAACATCCTGTATTTACTCCAAACATAGTACTTATCACTTTACTGAAATTGCCAGCATATACGTCGTTTCCACGGTAAACTGTATGTTTTTTGAAACGTAAACAATCTTATTTAAGAGTCAGTGATCCTAGCACAATTAATATCTATTGAATGGAAAGAAAGAAGGCAGGCAGGAAGGAAACGATTGTAAGCTGATTTAAGGACTTTTTATTTTAATATTATCTGGTGAACTATGATAAATATGTAATGAAACAAATCAAAACTTTGAGCTTTTTATGTACTGGTTGCTTTGATTTGCTTCTGAAACCTCTGTTGCAATCATTTCACTTCCATAATTTCATCTGTTTATAAACCCTCTTGTTGCTCCTTCAAACTCCACTATTTCTATGCTGTAACAGCACTTTCCAGAATCATATTACCTACTACATTTGTGGTACATTATCATGAAAAGTATTGCTTTCAAAGGAGTCTCTTAATTAAATTTATTTTTTCTGAATTTTACTTACATTTTCCAGTGGTATTAATGAACTGAGCAACTTGATAAATTTGATCGCATATTTTATTTTCCTGCTGTCTTTGAAAATCATAGTTTGTATTTATAAGTTGAAGTGCATAGTCTAATGAAGAATCGCGGTAGGCAGAATAATGGCCCCTAAAATGTGCATGTCCCGGTCCATGGTACCTGTGACTCTGTTACCTCACATGGCTAAGAGACTTGGCAGGTGTGATTAAGGTTAAGGACAAGAGATGAAGAGATTAGCTTGGATTAAGCAGATAGACTCTATTTAATCACAGTAGTCCTTGAAAGTAGAAGAGGAAGGCAGAACAGTGGTTCAGAGGGATGCAGCTGGGGAAGGGGCAATAGAGGTTCAAAGTGGGAGAGGGGCTTGACATGCCATTTACAGGTTTGGAAGGTGGAGGAAGGGGGCCATGAGCCAAGGAATGAGAGTGATCTCTGGAAATTGGGAATGGCCTTCCACCAAGGAAATGAGGATCTCAGTACTATAATACACTACACTGCAAAAAACTTAATTCTCTCAGCAACCTGAATGCGCAAATAAACAAGTTTTCAGAAAGGAATTCTGCACTGCTGACACTTTGACTTTAGTCCAGTGAGACCTTTTATTAATTTTATGTTGTTGCTGTAATGACTTACCACAATACTAGTGGCTTAAAACAGCGCAGATTTACCGTATACTTCTGTAGGTCAGAAGTCTGGTACTTGTCTCACCAGATTAAAAGCAAGGTATTGACGCGCTGTGTTCCTTTTTTTAGGTTTTAGAGGAAAATCAATGGTGTGCTGTCAGCTAAGGGTCACTCTCAGTCTCTAGAGGCCACAGCTTTCCTTGGCTCCTGCCCCACTTCCACAGTCCTCAAAGTCAGCAGTGGTGACTTATCAAGCCACATCTCTCTGATCCATTCTTCCACCCTCCTCTTCCTCTATTAAGGACTCATGTGAATAGGTTGAGCCCTCCAGTATGGTCTCCTTATTTCAAGATATTTAACATTAATCACATCTGCAACGTCCCCTTTGCCGTGTAAACTAAGAGAGTCACAGACGCGAATGATTTAGCCGTGGATATCTTTGGAGGACCTGTTATCCCAGTTACCATAGACCTGTGGTGGACTTATGAACTACAGAGCTATAAAATAATAAATGTGTATGACTTTAAACCAGTCAGTTGGTGGTGATTTGTTATGGCAGCCATAGAAAACTAATCAAAAGCCAATAACATCTTTCAGAAATTAAATTAACATCTATATAGTGCTTTATAGTTCTAAGAGTAAAGGTTATACATACATGAACTAATTTAATTCTTATAGAGAATAAGCATTTTTGTTATGACCATTTACAGTTAAGAGAACTTATGCAGTATTTCAGTGGTATACACATCAGGTATGTACGTTTGAAATTAATTAAGTTTCATGTCTGTCATCAGGTTCACTGGGAAGATATATAACCTGTTTAACCATTAGAGTCTTATTCTATATAATGGCATCTACTTCATAGGTTTATCTAAGGTTAACTGTGGAATTCATAATAAAAGCATTTAACATGGTACCTTACACATATTGAGGAATCAATAAAAGGGTAAATATCTTTATTTATGGTGACATGGCTAATAGTTGTTTGAATAAAAAGATTAATCTACTTTCTCTGATGAAATATCACATTTTCTGGACTTTCTATTATGTTAACTGTTTTTAATCGTATAGTCAATGAATATGTGTAGAATCCATACTAAACATGGAATATGACTTAGCCTTTTATATCACAGAACTTATAACAGAAAATATAACTATTTCAGAAGTTGCTAATAGTTAAGTAAGTGATAACAACAGGCCAGATCAAGATGGTGGAGTAGTGAGACTCCGAGCTTACGTCCTCCCATGGACATACCAAAACTACGATTACATATATGTAGAACAACAATCTCTAAGAACAAACTGAAGACTAACAGAACGTATTATTTTTAACATTTTTTATTGATTTATAATCATTTTACAATGTTGTGTCAAATTCCAGTGTTCAGCACAATTTTTCAGTTATTCATGGACATATACACACTCATTGTCACATTTTTTTCTCTGTGAGTTATCATAACATTTTGTGTATATTTCCCTGTGCTATACAGTGTAGTCTATTCTACAATTTTGAAATCCCAGGCTATCCCTTCCCACCCTCCACCACCCTGGTAACCACAAGTCTGTATTCTCTGTCTGTGAGTCTATTTCTGTCCTTTATTTATGCTTTGTTTTTGTTTGTTTGTTTGTTTGTTTTTGTTTTTGTTTTTTAGATTCCACATATGAGCGATCTCATATGGTATTTTTCTTTCTCTTTCTGGCTTACTTCACTTAGAATGACATTCTCCAGGAGCATCCATGTTGCTGCAAATGGCATTATGTTGTCGGTTTTTATGGCTGAGTAGTACTCCATTGTATAAATATACCACCTCTTCTTTATCCAGTCACCTGTTGATGGACATTTATGCTGTTTCCATGTTTTGGCTATTGTAAATAGTGCTGCTATGAACATTGGGGTGCAGGTGTCATCCTGAAGTAGATTTCCTTCTGGATACAAGCCCAGGAGTGGGATTCCTGGGTCATATGGTAAGTCTATTCCTAGTCTTTTGAGGAATCTCCACACTGTTTTCCATAGTGGCTGCACCAAACTGCATTCCCACCAGCAGTGTAGGAGGGTTCCCCTTTCTCCACAGCCTCTCCAGCATTTGTCATTTGTGGATTTTTGAATGACGGCCATTCTGACTGGTGTGAGGTGATACCTCATTGTAGTTTTGATTTGCATTTCTCTGATAATTAGTGATATTGAGCATTTTTTCATGTGCTTTTTGATCATTTGTATGTCTTCCTTGGAGAATTGCTTGTTTAGGTCTTCTGCCCATTTTTGGATTGGGTTGTTTATTTTTTTCTCATTGAGTCGTATGAGCTGCTTATATATTCTGGAGATCATGCCTTTGTCGGTTTCACTTGCAAAAATTTTCTCCCATTCCATAGGTTTTCTTCTTGTTTTACTTCTGGTTTCCTTTGCTGTGCAGAAGCGTGTAAGTTTCATTAGGTCCCATTTGTTTATTCTTGCTTTTATTTCTTCTAGGAGAAAATTTTTGAGATGTATGTCAGATAATGTTTTGCCTATGTTTTCCTCTAGGAGGTTTATTGTATCTTGTCTTATGTTTAAGTCTTTAATCCATTTTGAGTTGATTTTTGTATATGGTGTAAGGGAGTGTTCTAGCTTCATTGTTTTACATGCTGCTGTCCAGTTTTCCCAACACCATTTGCTGAAGAGACTGTCTTTATTCCAATGTATATTCTTGCCTCCTTTGTCGAAGATGAGTTGACCAAAAGTTTGTGGGTTCATTTCTGGGCTCTCTATTCTGTTCCATTGGTCTATATGTCTGTTTTGGTACCAATACCATGCTGTCTTGATGACTGTAGCTCTATAGTATTGTCTGAAGTCTGGGAGAGTTATTCCTCCAGCCTCTTTCTTTCTCTTCAGTAATGCTTTGGCAATTCTAGGTCTTTGATGGTTCCATATGAATTTTATTATGATTTTTTCTAGTTCTGTGAAATATGTCCTGGGTAATTGGATAGGGATTGCATTAAATCTGTAGATTGCCTTGGGCAGTGTGACCATTTTGACAATATTGATTCTTCCAATCCAAGAGCATGGAATATCTTTCCATTTTTTAAAGTCTTCTTTAATTTCCTTCATCAATGGTTTATAGTTTTCTGTGTATAATTCTTTCACCTCCTTGGTTAGATTTATTCCCAGATATTTTATTACTTTGGGTGCTATTTTAAAGGGGATTGTTTCTTTACTTTCTTCTTCTGTTGATTTATCGTTAGCGTAGAGAAATGCAACTGATTTTTGAACGTTAATTTTGTAACCTGCTACCTTGCTGAATTCTTCAATCAGCTCTAGTAGCTTTCGTGTGGACCTTTTAGGGTTTTCTATATATAGTAACATGTCATCAGCATATAATGACACTTTTACCTCTTCTTTTCCAATTTGGATCCCTTTTATTTCTTTCTCTTGGCTGACTGCTGTGGCTAGGACTTCCAGGACTATGTTGAATAGGAGTGGTGATAGTGGGCATCCTTGTCTTGTCCCAGATTTTAGTGGGAAGCTTTTGAGTTTTTCACCATTGAGTACTATGCTGACTGTAGGTTTGTCATATATAGCTTTTATTATGTTGAGATATGTTCCCTCTATACCCACTTTGGCGAGAGTTTTTATCATAAATGGGGGTTGAATTTTATCAAATGCTTTTTCTGCATCGATTGAGATGATCATGTGGTTTTTGTCCTTTCTCTTGTTGATGTGATGTATTACACTGATTGATTTGCGTATGTTGAACCAGCCTTGTGTCCCTGGGATGAACCCCACTTGGTCATGATGTATAATCTTTTTTATGTGTTGTTGGATTCTATTTGCTAAAATTTTGGTGAGGATTTTGGCGTCTATGTTCATCAGTGATATTGGCCTATAATTCTCTTTTTTTGCAGTGACTTTGCCTGGTTTTGGTATCAGGGTGATGGTGGCTTCATAGAATGAGTTTGGGAGTATTCCCTCCTTTTCAATCGTCTGGAAGAGTTTGAGAAGGACTGGTATGAGTTCTTCTTTGTATGTTTGGTAGAATTCCCCGGTGAAGTCGTCCGGTCCTGGACTTTTATTTGTAGGGAGGTTTTTAATTGCTATTTCTATTTCCTTTCTAGTGATCGGATTGTTCAAGTGTTCAGATTCTTCTTGATTCAGTTTTGGTGGACAGTATGTTTCCAGAAACTTGTCCATCTCCTCTAGGTTATCCAGTTTGGTTCCATATAGTTTTTCACAATATTCTCATATGATATTCTGTATTTCTATTTTGTTTGTTGTAATTTCTCCATTTTCCTTTCTTATTTTGCTAATTTGTGCTCTCTTTTCTTCTTTGTGAGTTTGGCCAGAGGTTTGTCGATTTTATTTACTTTTTCAAAAAACCAGCTTTTGGTTTGGTTGATTTTTTCTATGGTCTTGTTAATCTCTATTGCATTTAATTCCTCTCTGATCTTTATTATTTCCTTCCTTCTGCTGCTTTTTGGGGCTTTTTGTTCTTCTTTTTCTAATTCATTCAGGTGGTGGGTTAAATTGTTTATTTGAGATTGTTCTTCTTTTTTGAGGAAGGCCTGTATCGCTATAAACTTCCCTCTTAGCACTGCCTTTGCTGTGTCCCATAGGTTTTGAGTGGTTGTGCTTTCATTATCATTTGTCTCAAGGTATTTTTTAATTTCAGCTTTGATTTCCTCATTGATCCATTGTTTTTTCAATAACATATTGTTTAATCTCCATGCTTTCCTTTTTTTCTCCTTTGTTTCTCTGTTGTTGATTTCCAGTTTCATGGCATTGTGGTCAGTAAAGATGCTTGAGATAATTTCTATCTTCTTAAAATTGTTGAGGTTTCTTTTGTGCCCAAGTACAGTGATCGATCCTGGAAAATGTTCCATGTGCACTTGAAAAGAATGTATATCCTATTTTTGGGGGGTGTAATGCTCTGAAAATATCCACCAAATCTAGTTTTTCTATTGTAGTATTTAATTTCTCTGTTGCCTTGTTTATTTTCTGTCTGGAAGATCTGTCTAGTGATGTTAATGCAGTGTTAAAATCTCCAACTATGATTGTATTCCCATCAATATCCCCCTTTATCTCTGTTAGTAATTCTTGTATGTACTTAGGTGCTCCTATATTGGGTGCATATATATTAACGAGTGTAATATCCTCATCATGTATCACTCCTTTAATCATTATAAAATGTCCTTCTTTATCTTTCTTTATGGCCTTTGTTTTAAAGTCTATTTTGTCTGAAATCAGTACTGCAACTCCTGCTTTTTTGGCTTTTCCATTTGCATGGAATATCCTTTTCCATCCTTTCACTCTCAATCTATATGTGTCCTTCTCCCTAAAGTGGGTCTCTTGTATGCAGCATATTGAAGGTTCTTGCTTTATTATCCAGTCTGCCACTCTGTGTCTTTTGACTGGAGCATTTAGTCCATTAACATTTACAGTAATTAATGATAGATGTGTGTTTATTGCCATTTTGAACTTATCTTTGCAGTTGAATTGGTATATTCTCTTTGTTCCTTTCTTCTTCCTTTTGTGGTTTGGTAATTTTCCTTTGTATTATCATGGATTTTATTTAATTTTTGTGACTCCTTTGTAAATTTTTGGCTTGTGGTTACCCTTTTTTGTAAATCTATCAACCCATTACTATAACTGTTTTTATTAAACTGATAGTAACATGATCTCAAGCCCATCCTACTGTTAAAAAAAATTAAAAAAGAAAGAAAAAACTATTCTATATTTCCCTGCCTCCCTCTCCCACTCTCAGTGATTTGTATGTCTTCTTTTATAATTTCATGTTTACTGTATTTGTAATTCATGAGTTATCACCTTTCCAGTTGTGTGTTTCTCATTTCTGTAGCATCCTGCTGCTTTTCTATTTAGAATAGCCCTTTCAATATTTCTTTTAGCATGGGTTTAGTGTTGCTAAACTCCTGCAGCTTTTTTTTGTCTGTGAAACTCTTTACTTCTCCTTCTATCATCAAGGATAGCCTTTTGGATAAAGGATCCAAGGCTGCATCTTTTTTTTCATTCAGGGCTTTGAATATATCTTGCCACTCCCTTCTGGCCTGTAGTGTTTGTGTAGAGAAATCAGCTGAGAGCCTTATGGGGGTTCCCTTGTAACTTGCTCTTTGCTTTTCTCTTGCTGCCTTTAGAATCATTTCTTTATCCTTGACTCTGGCCATCTTGATTATGATATGTCTTGGTGTGGGTCTATTTGGGTTATTCCTGTTTGGGACCCTCTGAGCTTCCTGTACTTGGATATCTGATTCCTTCTTTAAGTTTGGGAAGTTTTCAGTCATGATTTCTTCAAAAACCTTTTCAATCCCCTTTGATCTTTCTTCTCCTTCTGGGACCCCTATTATGCGAAGATTGGGACGCTTTATATTATCCCATAGGTCCCTTATGCTATTTTCATTATTTTTTATTTGCTTATCTTGTAGTTCTTCTGAATGGGTGCTTTCTATTGCCCTGTCTTCTAGATCACTAATTCGTTCCTCTGCATTATCTAGTCGGCTTTGCATAGCTATTAGATCATTCCTCATCTCTGTCAATGAGTTTACCCATTCTACTTGGCTCTTCTTTATAGCTTCAATTTCATTTTTGACATATTTTATATCTCTAAGCACTATCTCTTTTAATTCCTTCAGCAATTCAATCACTCCTTTTTTGAAATCTTGATCTAGTAGGCTATCGATGTCTATTTCGTTGATCTTTCTTTCAGGGGATTTCTCTTGTTCTTTTAATTGGGAAAGGTTTTTCTGCTTCTTCATCTTGCTCATACCTCTTTGGCACTGTGGTTTATGGAGTATCAGTTGTTTATTTTGGTCCTTAAGGATTTTATCTATCTGATGCCTATTTAGGAATAGAACTTAGGAAAAAAAGAAAAAAAAATAAGAGAGAGGAAGAATTTTAAAAGAAGGGAGAAAGAGGGTTTGAAAACAGTGTATAATGAATAATAGAAGAGTGAGTTGAAGCAGAGTATTAATCGGGTTGAGACGTCCTTTTAAAACCTTTACAAAAAAGGGGGGGGGGTGAGATGAATAGATGTATTTGAAACCTGTGTCTAATCAATAGCAGGACATCAAAACCCAAGAGAAATAGAAATGAATTAAGAAGTAAAGATTAAGAGAGTAATAGAAAATAGAGCAGGTAAAAACAGATTTAAAAAAAAAAGGGGGGGGTTGTCAGTGTTCTCCTGGAGTCTGTGTGCTTTTAATGTGAAGTCTTTCTGTCTTCGTCCTGTTTTGGAGGCTCAGCTTGCTGTTTTCAGAGGCCCTCCATTGGCGCCCTCTTCTGTGCTGCTCCCAGCACCTGTCGGCAAGCAGATCGAGCCTCCTCCTAACACTGGGTCAGGTGCCGCTCTCTGCTGTGGGCGAGCGGGTCGCTGCCCCTCCGGATGCCGCAGTCATATGTTGCAGACTGGCCGGGGAGGAGGGCGGGTCGTGCCCCCTCCCAGCACCTCCATCAGGGGCTGTGTTCCTGCCTGAAAGGAGGGGGGGCCGCTCTCGCTCTACCTGCGCTGCAGGTAGTTCCGCTCTCTGTACGGGCTGCGTCCACGCCCCGGTCGGCGCCCCGCCCCGGTCCCCGGTCGGCGCCCCGCCCCGGTCGGCGCTCCGCGGGTGGGCTCGGGGAAGATCGAGGGACAGCCGTGTCCCTGCTCCGAGCCAAAACCCAGCTCCTTGTTTGTCTTTGTGGAGCAAGTCCTCTGAGGGACCAGGATGGAAGGATCCTATCTGCCCCGGGCTGCAGGCCAGTCTCAGTCTGGCCTTTGAGGCTGCTAAGCCCTTCCGTGCGGATGCAGGTTTCGCCCCCGCCCCCGCCTGAGTGCTCAGCGCGGAGGATATGGCAGCTGTGCCTGAGCCCCGCCTCTCTTCCCCCGAAAACTTTCCGCGGGTTTTCAGAGATGGGGGTGTGCACCCTTCCCCCGAGAGCACATCAACCTTGCTGTTTTATGGAGGGCCCAGGTTGTTCTGCCCTGTGCACCCACAGCCAGGCGCGCAGCCCCTTGCGTTCCCCCGGGGCTGCCTCCGGTGCAGCCGCTTCCGTCCTCCGCCCGGCTTGTGCAGCCTGGCCCTGCCCGCCGCTGCCGGCCCGCGTCTCAGGCTGGGTGTCGGGGGGACGCTCTGTGCCCGTTTAACTTAGTTCTGTTAGTCAAGGGCTGCTCTGTACAGATCCGAGCCTCGGAGGCTCCCCATCCGTCCCGCTGGCCTCTCAGTTGGAGAGGGGAGACCCAGCGAGCAAGCGCCAGTCCTCCTTTGCCGCTCCCTCCCCGCGGGACCCGTCCCGCGCTGCTTTGCCTTTTGTTCTTTCTTTTTTCTTTTTCTCCTACCAGATTTTTGGCGTCTTTATCTTTTGAAGAGGGCGATGTTCTGTCGGAGTTCCACAGGTGCTCTGGTTGGCTGAGTGGGTCTGCAGATTTGGGTCTTGGTGTATTTGTGGGAGAGGGTGACCTGCGAGCGCCCTTCTACTCCGCCATCTTCTCCCGGAACCTAACAGAACATATTTTCTACAACTAAGGGTATTTTTTAAAAGGCCACATTTAGATGAGTAAGAGAGGATGAGGTGCAGTCTAGTCCAAACCCGCAAATCAGTGTGGCGACCACAAGCAAGGAAGTTATTACAAACTGTGGAGATCCCCCATGAAGAGCGAGGGGTCTGAGCCCAACCTTGGGCTCCCGCCTGGAGGATCTGAAGATGAGCCCATAATGTCTGGCTTTGAAAACCAGTGGGCCTTTTGTACTGGAGAGCCAGAAAGTTGTGGGAAACCAAGACTTTGCTCCTGAAGGGCTCCCACACAGACTCTCTCATGCTGAGCCCCAGCACAGAGGCTACAGCTTAAAAAGCATCTGGGTCATGCAAGATGAGATCCATTGATTAATTTTAGAATATGTGCTGGAACTTTCTCTGGGAATAAAAGTGCATTCTTCTTTCAGCCAGCTGAACAGTGCTGGTGGCCACTGTTTCTGTCACTCTCCATCAACTTAGCTAACAATGTGTGTCCTGCCTCAGTATCCCCTGAGGACCTGTCTCAACCAAGCCACCCACCGTAGCTGGTCCCTCCAAAGTGGGGAGACACAGCTAGCACTGATGCCCCTCTAAAGTGGCTTCCATCATGCCCTGCCTGGAAGGTGGGCCATGGCCAGTACCAGCGGCCCTCCAAAGCAGCTCTCATTCCACACATTAGTGCCCCCCCCCAACAGTTGCAGCTGACCCTGCAGCCAGTCATTTTGGAAGCCAGCACTGACAACCAGTGAGCCAGCAGTAGTCACAGGTTTTGCAGACAGGTAGGCTGGGGGCCAGTCCTGCCCACCAGCATGCCTTCTGCATGCATAGCCAGGCCTTATAGACAGTCAGGCTGGAAAGCAGCCCTGCAGATGAGGGCATCCACTGCAATCATGGATGAACCACACAGATAACCAGGTTGGCGGCCAAACCCACTTACCAGTACATCTACAGCAATCACACCACAACCAGTGCAGGAGGGGTATCTTCACCCACATAGAAGATACCCCTGGGGCAACCTGGCTCTGGTGACCATGGGGAATTGTGCCACTAGGACCCACAGGATCCCTTCTACACAATGCCACTTTTAAGACCTGGAGACACAGCTGATATACCTAATACCAAAAAAGACCAAAACAAACAAACAAACAACAACAACAACAACAAAAACCAGAGACTTCTAGGTAAAATGAGGGGACAAAGGAATACCTTCCAAATCAAAGAACAATGCTATGTTAATCAAAACTGTGTTGTAACTGACACAAAAACAGACACATAAATCAATGGAACAGAATAGACCCATGCTCATATGGTCAATTAATTTATGACAAAAGAACCATGAATATACAGTGAGGAAAAGACAGTGTCTTCATTAAATAGGTTGGGAAAACTAGAGAGCTAAATGCAAAAGATTGAAACCAGACCACTTTCTTACACCACATACAAAAATAAACTCAAAATGGATGAAAGACTTCATCATAAGACCTGAATCCATAAAACTTCTAGAAGAAAACATGACAATATATTCTTTGACATCAATCTTAGCCAATATTTTTTTTTGAATGTGTCTGTTCAGGCCAGGGACATAAAAGCAAAAATAAACAAATGAGACTACATCAAACTAAAAAGCGTTTTCCTAGTAAAAGAAACCATCAACTGTTAAAAGGAAACCTACTGAATAAGAGAAGATATTTGCCAATGAGACATCTGATAAGGGGTAAAATACAAAATATATAGAGAACTCACTCAACTCAATATTTTAAAAAAATCAGATTAAAAAATGGGCAGAGGATCTGAATACATATTTTCCAAGGAAGTCATGAAAATGGTTAACAGACACATGAAAAAATGCTCATCACACTCATAATCATCAAGAAAATGCATATCAAAACCACAATGAGATATCACCTCATACCTGTCAGAATGGCTATTATCAAAAAGACAAGAAACAAGTGTTGGTGAGGATGTGGAGAAAAGGGAACCCTCGTGCACTGTTTGTGGGAAAGTAAATTGATACAGCCATTATGAAAAACAGTATAGAGTTTCCTCAGAAAGTAAAAAATAGAACTACCATATTATCCAGTAATTCCACTTCTAAATATTAATTAATACAAGGAAAACAAAATCACTAATTCGAAAAGATACTTGCATCCTAGTGTTCATTGCAGCATTATTTACCAGTAGTCAAGATTTTGAAGCAATCTAAATGTCCATCAACAGAGGAACCCTCAGTAGATGAGTGAATAAAGAAAATGGAGTATGTATATATACAATGGAATATTACTTAGCTATAAAAAAGAATGAATTTTTCCTTTTATGACAATATGGATGAACCTGGAAGATATGAACCTAAGTGAAATAAGTCAGGCAGAGAAAGATAAATACTGTGTGATTTTTACTTATTTGTGGAATCTAAAAACCAAAACAAATGAACAGACAAAACAAAACAGAAATAGGCTCACAGATACAGAGAACAAACTGGTGATCAACAGAGGTGGGTGGTGGAAGGTTGGCAAAATAGGTGAAGAGGATTAAGGGTTACAGACTTCTAGTTATAAAATAAATAAGTCATAGGGATGTAACGTACATCATGAGAAATATACTCAATAATATTGTAATAATTTTGTATAGTAACAGATGGTTACTAGAATTCTCCTCATGATCAATTTATAATGTATATAAATGTTGATCACTATGTTGTGTACCTTAAGCTAATATTGTATGTCAACTATACTTCAATAAAAATAATAAAAAAGGGAAGAAATAAATAATCATTGGAAGCACGTATATGCCATATAACAGTGCAGGCTTTTTGGTTTGGTTTGGTTAAGAAAGGAAAGAAGTGAATCAAGAAGGTTAAATTTTCCTTGAGAATTCAGGCAGAGAGAAAGTTACTTCAACATGAGATCAACCTTTAATTCGATCTACAGATCTACAAGGCAGATAGATTTTCCAATCTCCTGCAATGGTATGAGAACTGAACTGATCATTGTAATTAACACCCCTGAGTGAGATCTTTATTTTCAGTTGTATTCCAGTTGAATATCATGTTAACACAGAATTGTCAATCGCTGAATATAGTAACTTCTCACCATACAAACAATATCTATCTAAACCAACCTCCCTGGCATGCCAAAACCTGTGCATTGTAATAGCATACATTTTAATTCCTGTGATGTGTCCTAAGCACTTTACTTGTATTAACCCACTTAATCCCCACAACAACCATGTGAGGCAGGTTCTGTTATTATCTTCACACACCACAGATAAGTAAACTAAAGGTCAGATACCTCGTATCAGGTCACACAGCTTGTAAATGGCAGAGCTAGGATCTGAAGCTAGATAGAACCCCCATGCCCAACCACTCAGTATGGTACAGTGCATAGAAGAGGTACTTGCATGATGCTAAATGTGCTGGTGGATAACAGGCTGACAGGAAATCATTATAATCAAATGTAAATGAACCATTCAAAGGATATTAAAACTTCAGTTGCAGAGTACTATTTAATAATAAACGGCTGTGAGAACCTAACAAAATATATTCCTGCAGGGCAGCCTTGAGAAGTGGTATGACTGTTTCTGAGCAAGGGTTTTAGGAAATGCTTGAAATGACTCTGCAAAACAGTATGCAGTTATTGGTGCATCATCTGTGTGTTTGCATTTGGAGATCAGTGACTGGTTGGAGAATTTCTTAGAAGGTAAAATTGACAGGTCACAGTGACTGATGTTTGTCTGGACTGAGACAAAAGGTGCTGTCAAAGTGAGTGCTAAGATTTTTGGCTCGAGCATTTGGGTGATGATCAAAGCATTCACCGAGACTTGGGACACAGGGGAGAGTTGCAGGTATGGCAGGAAAGGGAAGTCTGGTTTTGACATTTTGATTTTGAGATGTTTGTGAGACATCTGAGTGATTTCCAGCTGAATAAACGTGTCCAAGATTCAGGATACAGATACGGGCTAAACAGATCAATCAGAGACTTATCAATACATAGAAAATAATGAAATGAAAATGAATGAACAAGATCCCTTAAATCATGAAGAGTATGCAGAATGAGTGTACTGAATGAGGGAAAAAAGAGGTCATAGGACAGAAGCAATATTTGGGAGATGTGAAGATGAGACGGGTTTGGAAAAAGGGAAAAGAAAATCAGCCAGAGAGATGAAAAGAAAATTAGTGAAATTCTACAAATTAATGAAAGAGAGATTGATTTTGTCAAATGTTTTTTTTTTTTTTCTGAAGCACTTTAGCACTTTGTAGAGTTATGGTGTTGCTAATATTTTTCACATGCTTTACCAAACCATGAAGCCGAATCTAGGTTATCATTTGGTGGTCAATGTAGAGCTCTTTCTGGCCAGGTTCTTATCAGAAATCAGCATGCGAGAGATATTATAAAGCCTAGGTGCCTCCTATTTTTCAGGTTTCTCGCTGAAGAAGGTGATAATAGTGACATCAGTGAAAGCTCATGGAATGTCTTCAGTTCTCCATTTTTTGAGAAGAGTCTATCTGTGTCTGGAAGAGACTAAACACAAAAGAAAACTATTGTTTAGATTACAGGCAGTGCTTATCTTTTTTTCCTTCAAAAATGTATTTAAAGTTTTTGTTAGTTTTTATAATCTTAAAAAAGAATCTCTGGTAACTCCAGAGTCTGCTCTTACCACTGCTGTCACTATCACTTCAAGATGTCAGGAAGGATGACAATGCTTTATTCTTTCCCTTCCTCCCAACTCTGAAAAAGAAGTGGCAACTTCTTCAAATATAAGCTTTTACTTTAGTTTAGATTCTCTGTGCACTATTCTTATAGGACTTTATTAATTCATTAATCAGTGTGTGTACTTACTTATTCAATAAATATTTACCAAGTGTATATTGTTTCAGGTACTATGCTAGAGCTAGGGACACAGAGATAAGCAAAACAGAAATTGTTGTTGCACCCATGGAGAAAGGCAAACCTGAGACCAAACGAGAGCTGTCTGTCTAATCACAATGATTTTATATCATCGCCAGCATTTATAATTGATACCCTAAGAAATACAAATATTACACAATGTTTTTGTACATCATCTAGATTTATAAGGAGTACGTAGGATAACACATAGCCCTCATAAATATTGTAAAGTCTTGGCATTGGTGATGACCCTCATGTCGCTAGCTCCCTGTATCCCTTCAGCCTTGGTCTTTCCCCTCCATTTTTTGGATAAGGTGTGTTAAGATTGCACGGACTAAAATGGTATTCGATTCGCATTTCATTGTGCTATACCCAGATCCTCACCCTTTGCTAGGGGAGTGATGGGAATAAATGGAGACCCTGACAAGTGTCTAAGGACGGGATTGGTTTCCTTGGGTCTAAAGCTAAGGAAAACACTTACTACCCAGGAAAACTGAGGAAAACCAAAGTCAGAGAAGGAGCCAAGCAAATTATAGACAACCAGTAAACTCCGGGGTATAAATTCTGAACGAAGTAACTCCAAGTTTCAAATCTGGCCTTCAAGAATGGTAAGGTCAGACTGAGAACAGAGCAAGATGAGTTCAGAATTGAAACAGAACTGTATTTGTGTAAAAACAAGAGAATGGTGGGAGTGAATCCTTGGGGAGAGCTGGTGCGTGGTAAGTGGAAGTAACGAGATGGCTTAAAGTATCAGGAATGCAGTGGGGAAAATTAAGATGTTGACCATGCATTTATGCTTTGTTTACTCTCAGTGTCTTTATATTAGTGTCATATTATTGATAGCTAGTATTGGTAATATCACTGATTCACTGGCTCTATAGATATTGATTTTACTGATAATTCCAGTAGTTGTAAATTAGGACACTGATTTCTGGTGGGCTTGGCGAAGGGTCCCTAGATCTGGTTATGCAGAGTGCAATGAACTCTAAAGACAGACATCCAACAGATGTAAATGGTGCTCTCTCGAGCTGAAGGAGGTAGTGGTTTTGATATTGTTGCTATTTTATCATACAGCTTCTTACAGTTGCTGTCAATCTTTCAAAGCCTGCCATTTTACCATTTAGGAGAGAAAAACACGCTTCTTTTTTTTTTTTTTTTTAATTTCTGAAACCTATTATTTCTTGCTTTTCATTGTACTTTTTGATTCCTGGTAGACATACAAATCTAATGTATCTCTTTATTTAAATAACAACATACATGCATACACACCAGACTTAATGATTTATTTAATAATTTGACAACAGATGATTATTTAGATTGGTTATAATATATGTTTGTTATCAAAACCATGCATTTTGGAGGATAACATTTCTTGAACTTATGTTAATACACAAAAATGGGAATATACATGTGACATTTTAATACTGAAAATAAGTTAGACCCTAATAAGTTTTGTGTTTACAGAGTTTCATAATATTATACCTTTTTACTTGTGATTGGCTTCACTCTGTACTGCTCAACTAGGCTATTTAATTCTGATATAGTGTATCAATTTTCCCCATACTTTAATTTTCAATTAATATCCCCCTTACTTTATAATTCAAGTTATATTTTAAAAACTCTTGGACGTGAATAAAGATTTTGTCCTCCCTATATTTTAGTAGTTTTTTTACACTTTTAAGCCTAGATTATCTTCATTGTGAGGGTAGAAATAAAGGAAAAAGAAGGAAACAATAGAAAATCAATATTATGTAAGTGTATAAAGGCACTAGGTTGAGCAAACAGAATGATTATAAAATCAGCTTTTCAGAACACGGATTTGAAGACAACTGCTGCTTTTGTAAGCGTACCTCTGTATACCTACAATAGCGTATCAGCAAATTATCATCCCAGAAGTCCAACTCTCCTCTGCCTACAGATTGTGATCGGCCAGCTAAAGGAAGAAATGATTAATCATATACACTCTAAACACTGCGGGTTTCAGTTAACCAAGTCATAGTTACCTAGGGGACGACAGGGCAGCGACTGATGCACCCAGACAAGGGGACCCACGGGAATTTTTTTTAATTGAAAGATATTATATTTGAAGCACCATAACCAAATTTCATTTTGTTTTATTCATATAGAATTGAGTCTTCTTCTGAGTTTTCTAACTTCTACATCATTACAATAGCATTGGCAAAAGCGTAAGATGAAAACAAAAATAAGGTTGACTTTCGAAAACAGACTATATCATTGTTTCATTTTCCAGTTCTCTTTGGTGTGCACTGAAATGTGATTTTTCAAGGAGCGAGAAGAGGCCTTTCTCCTGACATTCACACAGGCCCGTTCTTCCTCTGCCGTATCTCTGATAATCAGGATCCTTCCTGCCTGATAATTCTCTAATTTCAAATAAATTTAAAAATTCCGTTATTTTAGAAAGGAGTTTTTCTTTTTCAAATCTCACTCATCTGGGAGTAGCCTTTCATCTGTGCTTATGTCTCTATATTTTTAATCTACTGCCATTTTTAGTCAAGTAGCATGTTTTCCCTGGAATATTAAAAAAGAAATGTAATTCAGTTTGTTTTTATAACCACTGAACTTTTAGTTTGAGAATCATAAAAGTTTTTCTGAGGTTTGTTGGGTGGGTTATATATAGTGTATATGGTGTGCCTCCCTTAGAAACATTAATAATTTTGGAAACTGAAATATGGCAATGGTTTAATATATCCCCATACTCTTATCAAGCCATCTGGCTTGAAACCTTGAGAATAAGTGTGTGATTTCCCCAAAAGAAAAGTAACATTTAGTTAGGTTAAGTGTCAAGTTGCTAGCTTACACTGTATAAAAGTCAATCTGTACCAAGTCATATTAGTGAATTTCGTCTCCACTGCTAGGAGGTTGTTGAACTCAATTACAGAAATGTGCAGAGCTCAATTTGATGCGAGAGGAGGTTAGGAGACCAAAATCAATTAAAAAGAACACATGTATATCCTGTTCTGGGGAAACAGTTGTTATAGTTTCCCTTGTTCACTTTCTGCTTTTTTCTCTGACTTTACTTCTGAACAAGAGAGAACAAAAGGTTTGATAACTCCCCAGTTTCATTTGGAATTGTTTTGTCAGCAACATCTAATACGAAGACATGAGCTTGTTGTTTTATTTGAATGAAGCCTCAGGCAGCTACAATTAAACGTGCTGTACTTTTTTCCATGTAGCGAAACCATTTGAAAATGGACAATATTTGGACATTTATGGAATCACAAGGGACCAGGCTGGAGAATATGAATGCAGTGCGGAAAATGATGTGTCATTCCCAGATGTGAAAAAAGTGAAAATTGTCGTAAACTGTAAGTCCCATAACCTTTTATCAATATAATTTCAAAGAAAAGGTAAAACACCAAAAAATACTATCTGAAGAGTTTGTTGCTGTTTTTTAAGAGGTGGTCTGTCAATAAATACTCCTACTGGCAGTGAAAATGTTTATGTGTGAGAATATAGATCAAATTGTTTTAGGTAACATCAGTTGTCCCAAGTAATCCCACAATAATTCAGTTTAATGCATAGATGGCAATATTTCCAACATCATCCTAGTCCCTGGCTCTCTTCACTGTGATATTCTTGTCTCTAAAGCATTGTAGACTCGTGGTGTTTTCTTCATTCTCATGGGTTTCACCTGCATCGTATTCTGATGCAATTTAAGTATGGAATTTCCAATCAAAACTGATGGATATGAAGTGTGCTGTTCTGTGCTTGAAAAGAAGAACTGTTCTGTGATGCTTCTATTATTTGAGTATTTAATTCTGTTTAGTTTGGACAATATTAAGAAAATGAAGAAGTAATTTTCCCATGAAGTTCATTATTCGGAAGTTAGAATGTTAAGAGATACCTGCGGAACCATCAATGCCATTACGTTCCATCCTTTCTCTGAATGTGTCCCAAAACATAGGTAAAAGACGTTTTTCCATTAACATCCTGTTTCATATCTTATGATCTCAACAACAATGGCAGCTTTGTTGATAGTCTTTACTTTTCAAAAATATTTCCTTAGTCTTCCTCCGAAAATTTTTCACATTATTTAATTTATTTGAATAAAGTACTTTGGGGATAAGAAGTATTTTACCAAAAGTGTTTTCAGGCTACAGCTTCCAATTTTTTTCATCCTATTATACATCTTTCTATACACTGACCATTGCTAATAATAAATACGTAGTATTGAGTACACAGATTAGAAGAAATTGTTCCAAATATATTCCCAAATGCTAAAACTAAGCAGTTTTTCATATTAATATGAATCTTCCATGGGTCAAAAATAACTATGAAAACACCATTGGCAGTTGAGCGTCTACCACGGCATTGCCACCAACTAACATTTGTCCGTGACTAAGTTATATAATTTGGGATTGAGTCTGAGCAAATGTGCATAATGCCAGAAGGAAGCGGTTTCTGGAGCAGAGTTTCTCATATAATGTTCTGAGACAAACCTCAGCAGATTTACCAAAGAACCTTATTAAAAATAGAAAATTTCTGTGCCCCACCAGCCCTACTGAATGAAAATCCTTGGGGTATATGGGCTGGAAATATGCATTTATGGTTAACTCCCATTGACTCTCAAGATTCCTGTTGTAGAGAGTCGCTGCTTATCCCTCTGGGACGCTGTGATGTAAGAGGTAATAAGCAAGGAAAAATTCCTGATTATTTTATCCCTAACCATACTTATCTGAATATGAGTCTACTGGTTTTATTGTTGGAGGGTTGGGAAGAGAGATGAGAAATAGGACTACTAAGGAAGTAATATTTTTATCAATGAGCACTAAGAAAAGAAAAAGTAGAGTCAATCTGTCAGGTAAACGAGGCACACAGCCTGGCAATACAGCCCACTCTCAAACCCCCAGAACGCAAAGGTTTCTAAAGTGATGTCTCCAGTGGAGGTACAATTGATCACCCAGCCGCCATATGTATTTTCATGGGCCTGTACTCCATGTATAATCCACACTTTTTTTGCATTCATACTTTCTTTTATATTATTTTTATCCCTCTGACTTTAGTTCATTGTCACTTATTTAATCTGATTCGCTTTTTTCCTAAACAAGTGGGGACTTTAGACTGTTGAAGGTCAACTAAGGATGCAGAAATTTGGAGAGAAATTTAATTGAAAGAAAGACACACTAACTAAATGAGTCATCATCTAAAGGATTTATGTGCAGAAGAACATCCATATATGAAGCAGTAGGACAGAACTGGGGAAACTGATGTTAGGAACTGTGAAGGATCTGCCAGAGTTTCATGGATTCTGGCAGAAGACAGAGACAAAGGGCAGTTTATTACCCGTAGCAATAGCAGTAGTCAGAGTGTTGTCATTTTCTAGCATCTGCTCCCAAAGACCCAGTTACTACAGGATGATATGATGCTGGCTGGGTGAAACCTATACACACGGTGGGTTTCTGGCATAGCTGAGGATCCCTGAGTTTAGGAAACTTGTATTTTTTTTATAATGGCAGCAAGCAAACCTGCCCTTTGCCACAGAGGGAGAAATTATATTTATTATATTGGACTGTAAACAAACCTGCCCTTTGCTCCATGGGGAGACCTACTTCTGTCTCCCCAGACTGCTTGCTATACAAACATCCTTGAAAAGATTGTCAGGAACAAAAGCTGTCAGTGCCTCTGCTCACAAGATGTGCAGAAATACAAGAGACCTGTGGAGAATTGTCTTCCAGCACAAAATGGGAGCAGGAAAGTTTGAAGCAGAGCCTAGAGACATTCCGTCTGCTGAAAAGGGTGCTTCAGTGGCTTTTATAGGGTGTCAGCCACCTACAAATAGGTAGAGAAGATGTTTTAATCAACTTGAACTTAAGTAGGAAAAAGGGAAAATTTTTTTAAAAGTTAAGGAAGTGCTTTTTAAATCAACACAGACTACCTGTTTTTAAGAACTAATTTTAGTTAGATCAATTACAGTCGTAAATTGAAATATTGGTGCCAATATTATATTAAAAATACTAAGAAAGTGGGCCAAACAGAAAGTTTTAAGTGGTTCTAAACAATCTTGGTTTGTACTGCTTCTTAAATTATACCTTTGATAGTTTACCTTTTCTTATATGTGCCATGAAAAATTGTATTTAATACTGATTTATCAATTAAATTTATCTCTTGAATCAATATTTTATGTAAGTTTGTTCAGACTTCTGGTCAAGACCTAAACTTTGCCTTAATTTGGGATAAGGCAAAGGTTATGTCACATGTGTACCAGGGATATCTAAGCTGTGTAGGTGTGTGAGTGTAAGTATGTTTGTATATGTTCCTGATTGTGAGGAAGTTTGGAAAGTGTTAATTTTGTGAATTTGCTCCTTTAGAAGTCAAAAACTGAGCTCTGTCTTTGGATTTTACTGAGCTGATTTCCCAAAGGAAATTAGCCAAAACCTACTGAACAAACTTTAGTTTGTCAGAGCTCAAAACTGAGCACAGTGGTCTGTTACCAGCACAGAACAGCACATCCCCTGGTAACCTGAAGATTCCCTGAAGATAGAATCGTGCCAGGTTCAAGGCAGCCCTTCTTTTCATGGTTATTAATCAATATTGATTGTGCATATAGAATTTCAGTAGCCTTGTGAGTTATAATTTGAAGAAAAACTTTGTCCCTGTTCCCAAATGGGCTTCAAGATGAAATGTAATAAATTTTCATGAGCTCTGGTACATTCAGTTATGTGGTAAGTCAATTTGAGAAAAGAGATTTAGATTTCCTGCAAGTTAGAAATGTTTAATGTTTTACTATTCATCTAATACATTTGCCACATTCACTATATGTATATATGAGATATATATATATATACACACACACACACACATATATATCATACATACAATAAATAATATGCCTGCCATATTCACTATATATAATATATAATACATAATATCATATTTGCCACATATTTGTACTTTTACCAATGTCCTGGGGATTTCTATTGAATTTAATTAAATAGCAGTTAAGTGAAATGATTGGTGACTTATTTTAGATGGATTGGGCAAGGTGGTTGATTGAATAAATAAGTTAATTTTGAGTTATTTACAGAAAGCCTTACTATAGACAGGAAGACATTGGTATTCTAGTAAGATTTTATGCAAAGGCTTGTTTCTGGGTAGGGAGATTCTGTAGGCAACTATTCTCCATGTCTTTATCTGTATATTCATATATTCATGAATATATGATATAGTATATTCGTAATAAATATATGAGTAATAAATTTCTTTCTATATATGCATATATGTGCAATGAATTGGGAAAAACAGGAAATAAAGATCAGAGTCTAGACAAGCAGCAAAGTTGATTCATGGAAGCCAAATCTAGAATCTGGAAAATGCAGACGGTATCTCAGACTACTCAAGTAGCAAAGATCTCAGAACCCCAGAGATCAGAGATCAGGAAAGCCAGCACGACCTGGGCCTTCAAAGTGAACACTGCTGGTGAAAGGCACAGAGTTATCCGATCTTGTGACAGGCTCTTCGTCCTCCCCAGCATTTGTATGTATTTTTCTACTTAAAGAGTAACTGTTTTAGACATGTGAGCACTATAGTCAGGTAGAACTTACTCAAACCCTTCTTCTATAATTTACTGGGTATTAAGATCTTGGGAAACTGCTTTCCCTCTATGAATCTCAATTTCCAATTCTGTAAATTTGGGACAGTAATGGATACTTTTCAGTGTCTGGGTAAGGATTAAATGAGGTGATATACATACAGTACCAATCACAGTGGTTGGCCCCCTGCAGGAGGAAATTTATTTTAAATCTTTTGGTCGGTATATATTTACTCTAGAGTGTAATCTCTGTGTCGTCAGGGATTTTTCCTTCCTTTTTGCAGTGATGCGTTCCTGCCCCATAGAGTAGCACCTGATTCACAGTAGGCCCTCAAAAAATAGTCATCGAATTAATTATTTAAAATACTAGCATTCTCTAAACCAATCACTCTACTAGGCAAAACAGAGAAGAAATAATAGGTTTGCTCCACAATGACGATTTTTTTCCTCTTAGGACCTTAAGTAAATGGTATGTTGACTTATTTCTGATACCATTTTTTTAACCAAAATTTTCAGGTGGATTCAATAAAGATAACCTGCCATTTATATAGTGAAAAAGGAAAAAGGAAGCATTAATTCCATTTTTTTTTTTTGCAGATAAGAAAATTAAAGTTCAATGAGATTAGAACTTTTAATAATTTCCCTGATTTTCAAGAACAAAAAGACATAAATAAAGGAAGGTATTAATTAACCAGTAAAAATATGAAGTCAATTAGATTAAGATAAAAAGAGGCCTGAATATCATTTCAGTTTTCACTGATGACAGTCAGATTTATAAATTGATCATTGTATTAGGTGTCAGAGATTACTTTGCACACACAAATTCCAGTAAATAGAATTGAGTAAGTCTTCCTATGGTCAAACAGTAAAGATATTTTTGGGTACACTGTGAACTAAGCTTTATCCAATAAATCACAGGCACATATTTTTGCATTATTTTGCACATGATACATATTCATTTATGCAAATATGCACTTTATCTTCCAATGTAACTAGCTCCAAACATGTAGAATAGAATGTACCAATTAGTAAAACTTAGTACAATTGTATCAAAGCCTGAAATGAGAGGCCACCAGGGAGAAGGAGGAGGAGGAGGATCCTAGGGAAATAACCTGTTTTCTCAGGCAATTCATAAAGTTTTCTCCAAAACCTCGGGTAAGTTAGGCAGACATGTCCGACTTAACACTAGGAGAAATTGCAGATGACAAGTAGATATCACCTTAAATAAAGAGAAAATCTCTGAACTCAGAGTTGGAATGGGGCAAAGATACTACCATGGGATCCAAAGAAAAATGAGTGCTATTTGAATTCAGAATGATCACCTTAGCTTTTATTTCTGGTTCTGTTTTGAGTCCCTACCTTTTCTTTCCATTTGCTTCATCTTTCACATCTGCTAATAGTTCAGGCTACTCATCGGTTTTTTGTATCTCTTGGTGAGTTAATTAACACTTAACTGGACTGATGCAGGGCATAAAAAATATATTACTCTTTTTCTAAATAAAGTACTGGTGCATGTGCCATTTGTAGAGTAATAATGAAACACTTCAGCAAATCTACATTTATATACATATTTATTTACCTATTAACTTATTGCTTACCATGATACTGTCTAGGCCTTAGGGCCCTGGATACCAGTCTTCAAGGAGTTCACCATGCAGGAGGGGGGAAAGACAAAAGAAACACAAAGTTATAATACAGCGTGGCAAGTGCTTTGATAAACCAATCATAAGATGCTGTGCAAGGCTCTCAGAAAGGCACCAAATACAGCCTTGGGGTATCATAGAAGGCTCCCAAGATGCCTCAGCCCTGATGGTGTCTGAATATTAAAATTGAATTTGACAGGTATTAAAAAAAAAAGGAAATAAAAGAAAGTGAGGTCTCCCCGACAGAAGCTCTAGCATTTGCTTAACCGCAAAGGAGTTAGGGGACAAGGCACTGCTTGATCTGTCAGGCTGCCGTGAGCTGGAGGAGACCAAAAGAGAAAACAGAATGGAGGGTGGGTACAATCGAGGAAGGCAGGGCAGGATTCAATGGGAGTTCATGAATTTTCATAGGAGACATAGATCCAGTGCTTCACAATCAAAGAAGAATAACTTTGAGATGATAAAATTATTCAGAAATACATCTGAATATTACAGAAATGTATTTAAATATTTTTATTTCCTACACCCATGGATTGTACTTGGAAGATTTCTGTTTTGGCATGGCAAGGGCAAAGGAAAGAATTAAAGTAATAATACTGAAAAAGAATTGCTGCTAAAAGAGACTTCAGGAGCTAAGATATCTGAAGGAAAATCCCTATAGGTATTGAACCCTGAATATTAGAAATTAGAAATTAGAATAATCACCCAGAAGGCATGTTTTAAAACAAAACAATTCTCAACAGAACAACATAAATGTCTATGAATTAAACCTTTTCTTTTCACCTTGGGACTTTCATGGTATAAAAAGTTTCAGATTTAATTCTATGGTTTATGTAATCCCTTAGTTGAAGCAAAACTGTGTTATTAAACATGCAGTTAAGGAATACATGGTTTCTTCTGTTGAGGGAAGCATGGTTGGTCCTTTGTTTTAAACCTAAGGCTTACTCTTCAATTAATGACTAGTGTGCCAAGGCTATTTTTACTTAATGAGTCTGTTACCCAATTTAACTTAAATGTATTCTCCCATACTATTATCTAGGCTTTGAGAACAGTCTTAGTGCTAAGGGTCTGTGAGTGATCTTTTACCCTTTTGTTCATAGAAAATCAGAATGCATCTGCAGTAACGAAATGTGCATATTTTTATTCTTTTTTTTTCTGAAAGTAAAAGATAAAACAATTTTCTTGCTTTAATACATCTAGCTTTTTGCTAGATGACAGTCTGTTTGTTTTGTTTGTTTGTAGTTCCTCCTAGGTTGACATTTATCACTTCTTGAAAAAATATATATCAAGTGATATGTATAATCAAGTAATAGGAGATTGACCATCAACTAGCGAGCAATTTCTAACAGTGAAAATGCTTTAGGTTGAAAATGATTCCGTGCCACACTGAAGAAAAGTGGTGAAGTCAGGAAAGAAACAACAAATCTATACGCCACACACTTCTGTGTCCACTTCTGCTTCTGGGATAGGGTTCTCATCTAGATGTGTGCCTAGTAAGCTTCCCACGGGTCAGACTCTGAAACCTGCAGGGTGGCTTGTGGTGATTTATTCTTCAGACTGACCTTGAAAGTTGAAACCTTGCACAAACATAGACCTTATAAACCCATATTTATTTACGTCCAAATTTATCCCCATATGTTCTCAGTGAGCATGGATGTCAAGCAAGATGATTTGTGGAACTGAATTCTTTGTAACTGAACACTTGAGAGCAACACAGAATTAATCTTTTTGGATCTTTTTCATATCAACATGATTAAATTTCACAAGAACTGACAAATATTCTTATGTCTGCTGTTGCACATAGGTGTGTGTTTTGCATACAGTGTATATATGTGCTTGAAGAGAGTGAGGGTGTAGTGATTAGAGGAAATATGTGGTAGAAACAGGATAAACAAAGGCAGGGTGTAGAAGAGTTGGGGTAGATAAATTTGAAACAAAAGGGGCCAAACTGTTGGGAAACTTCCTTTATACATTCAAGCATTCTTCCCCCTATCCCCACTCATGCCTTCCTTCATTTATGCATTCATTTTCTTTCTTTCTCACCATCATTAACCCATTGCTACTCTTTTCTCATTATTCTTTTGTTTGTTTCCTCTCTTCCTTTCCCTCCTATTATTCCCCACATGTATAACAATACTAAACCAAATTTGGAAAAACATTTATAAAATGAGAATTAGCAATGAATTTTATTGTCATCTTGGACGTGCTTAGAATATACAGGTTCCTGAATAAACACTCTCCCAAATATACTGAATTATCCAGTTTATATTATATTTACTTACAAATAACTGGGTAAGTATTTGAAAATTTAATAGGTGATTATAATAAACATGTACTTTGGAGATTACAGCATAATGAGTATAAGACAGAAAGGCAGAAGATCTGAATTCTGTTTTTAATTCAGTTACTTAACCTATTACACAATATTGGACAAAGAACTTAAATTTCTTAAATTTTGAAAATGAGGTAATCATCTCTCTGTAGTCCCTCATCCTGACATTCTGATGTGTTTCTCTGTTCAAGTATCTGAATTTTTTAGGGACAGCATGGATTGAACTCCCAGCAGACAGAAAGCAAAAGTTTAAAGCAACTGTTTGTCTTTAGTGTTAAATGACCCTAAATAATCTTATTCTTTTGGTTTGTGAATTCTTTGTGAAGTTACTAAGGATGGTAATTTTGTTCTTTCATGCATTGTTGGCAAATTTGGGCAAACTATATATTTTTTCACTTTAAAATTATAATTTCATGGAAAGAATAAGTACAGCAACGGAGAAATAAATTTCAGAGAATTTCAAAGTAGGGTTGATGTTTATGCAATGGAGTGTGACAGAGGGTAACAAAAATAGGATTTGAAATCAGACAAATGTGATTTCTAATCCCATCTCAGTCACTTATTAGCAACAGAGTACTGAGAAAATTAGTTAACCTCTCAGGGACTCAGTTTTCTTACCAAAAACAAACAAAAAAAAAAACAAAAAGAAAAAACAAAAAACTCTGGAAATAATTATACCCACCTTGAAGATTTGTTTTGAGGCTTGTGTCATAATATATGTAAAACAACAGAGTGACTAGCACAAGGCAAAGGGCCTTCTACCTTGTATGCATTAGTATATAGCACTCATCACATTGCCCTATTTGTTTGCAAGTCAGCCTTTCTCTGTGGCCTGTGAGTTCTCTGAAGAGGGAGGCTCCACTTACTCACTCTTCTGCTTGAGGCAGTGTGCACAGCGGTTGTGAGGACGGGCTCTGCAACTGGTCATCCTGGCCTTGAATTCTAGCTCTGCCCCTTACTGTTACGCAAGCCTGATCCAATTATTAAGCTTTGTGTGTGTCGGTTTCTTCAACTGTTACGTGGGGAGAGTGAAGATAAACTAAGCTAAGGCATAAAAAGACTCAGTGCATATTATTATTACTCCCATACTTACCACATTGTCTGGTAACATGTCTATAGATTGGATAAATACATAAATAAATATAAAATAAGCACACATGGAATTCAAAGTTGATCATCATTGTAAAAATCACCCACGTTCCTTCACCATACAGATATATGCTTAGATAGCTTTGGAAATCAGAATCATAGATTTCACACAGAAGGTCTCAGAACGGAATCCTGAAATCCCGATTCGAGGTCTGAGGCTATTTCAATATGCCGGCCTGCCTCCACGTAAATCAAAAATAAGATGTAATTATTCTCAGTCAACTGCCTAAACTCCAGAGACTTTGAAAAAGATAGCATGGCCTGAAGGGTAAGGAGGCAGGACAAGTGTGGGTAACGAGGAGAAGGTTTGAATAACCAGGATACGCACAGGTGCTCACTCTCAGAATAGCTGTCGCTAAAGTAAAGTGAAAAACCAAGAAAATTAGGATTCTCAGTGAATAGGTAAGACAGTCCCAGTAAATAATCCTTGGGACTGATGCTGTGCTCAAAATAGGTCTGTGGGCGTAGTGTCTGAAATAAGAGACATTGTTTAACAGTGAACAGAATGAAGCCTCAGCATCGTGTAACCTACCTGCTTGCTCTGCACCGTAGAGTTAACAGCGATGCAAATACAAACAAATAAAAACAGCACCCTCCTCCCAAAAAATGCCCACTGTGCTAGGGACATCAAACAGTTATGGTTTTCATAAGTAAAACGAAAGATGGTAATGTTCTATTTAGAGTGCTCTGTATCCCAGATTTAGGATTCAGTACTCTGCTCTCAGTGCCATGAGGTCATAGTCCATTCAGTTTATCAAAAACTTAAAAGTAGTTTGGTGGTAATTTATATCTTATGCCCACTCCCCAGTTGGTTTCAGAGTTAAAGATTTGGATAAAATGTCTAACTCTTAAAATACTATAGTGAGACAGATTAGCTTAATGTATACTAAGAATTTTTCTGCAGTAAATTATACTTTGACCTAGTCTAAACAAATCAGCATTCTGCAGCCTAGAGCAGATGTTGAGAGCTGTTTCCACATTCAGTCAACCGGCTAGTGTACATTTACATGACAGGATGGAGGAGGTGTATCAGTAATTAGGTGAAGTTCACAAATGCTGCATTCCTTAATGCTGTGTCACATTTGTGAGCATATTGGTGTTACAAAGCCTTCTATTTCTCTCTGAGGATGTCAAAAGGACTTTGAAGCTCAGTGCAGTTCCTGTGCAGATGCAGTCTTGGCTAACGCCTCTCATGAGCTGTTCTGCACAGCCCAACAGGAAAGTGATGAATCTGATAACCTGTGAATTTTTAGGAGTCAAGTCGCATAACTCTTAAGAGTCTAGTGTCCTGATAGAATTTTCTAGATAATCCAAAAATGTAGTATAAATTTTAAGATGTTTATCAAACCTATTTTTATCTCCTTCCTGCACCCCTGTGCTTGGACTACAGTGTTTAACCTGTTTGAGGGTTAGTTTTTGCTCTGTGACTGAGTTCTAGTGAACAAAATGAGAGCATAGCCTGTGAAACTCCCCATGTACACTTCCATGTTTGCTTCCCTTTCTGGCTAACTGGGATAGTAACCCCCAGGGTGATCTTGAAACCCACAGGTTGAAGAGAACAAAACTATCATTTTCTTGAACCCCTGAGTGATTTTATGCCAAAAGAATACCTCTACCTCACTACCTCATTTCACTCCTAACCTTTCACTGATCTGAAACATTATGAATTATAAGGTGAATGAGAAATAACCTATTGTTTTTTCATCGACTCATTGCATGTTTGGGTCTATGTGTTACCATAGCTTAGTCTTTCCTGACTAGTACAATTAAGGATAGAGGCTCAAATCCTCTGTATAGATTAGACATTTTGGCCTCAGATCTTTCTTAAAAAATCTAGTGTAGAAGCAATAATTAAAAGCTTCCTGTGAAGAGTAAGGAGATGATGGATCTCCCCTTCCTCCAAGGTGACACATGGCTTACTGAATTTATATTTGGAAATTTTGTCAGTCATGGTGAAAAAATCTATGAATATCATGCCTTTGAGGCTTCATATAATTTTGCACAAAAAAATGCAACTGGATTCAACATAGCATCTGGCCATAAACACCTGATTTGAACTTTTCTGATAAAATATGACTTGAAGATATAGAAAAAGGAACAATGGTTGTAGAACCTTCAAAACCTAATACTGACCCAAGGCCAGTGTTCAGAAGGCATTTCAACAAAGTAAAAAGTTCAAGGAGTTAGAACACAAAAAACAAACAAGCAAAAAATAAAACAAGCAATACTATACCCAGCTTAGCCTCATGGAAGAAACAGTCCAGCGTTTCTGAAATAAAACAGAGAACTTTATTTTTTCCTTCCTGAGATTCTGCTTTCTGGCTCAGAAACTTCTAGACTTGTACCAAAGACAGAACTGGACAGTCTTCTCTCTGTAAATGGTTCCAGTTTTGAAAGCAGTCAGATATTATTCCCTGTTCTCATTCTTTCCTCCTTTATCTGGTTGTCCATTGCACTTTATTGGGTATGATTTCAGATTTAACACTTTATATGTAGGAAGGAAAATATGAGAAGAATATAAAAACAGACTATGGAAGACCTTCTAGACACAGAGAAGAGGAGGATAGCTGTGAGCATGAACATGCTCTGCACTTTGCCTTGGGACGTGCATCCAACTAGCAATTGCGGAGACAGTGAGTGGGATATTTACAAAGTACATACCTGTGTACTGGGAAGCATCAGTTCAAATTAGAACTCTGCACAGTAAGGAATGGGGTGTGTGGGGGAACCCAAGTAAATATGAAAATATGCACTAGAATATGAAAAAAGAGCACATTAAAAAAAACTTGAAGATGAATACATTATTTAAATGATTTGCTGCAGCAAAAGGGAGAAAATGTTAGAAAACTTATTAAACATACTTCATATGAAACAAGAAGACATTTCCTTCACAAAAGTGATATCACAAACCATAGATAATAGGATGAGGTGAAAGGACAAGAGGAAAACCAACACGGTCCATTGTAAAGACGACCAGTTGTGACGCAGAGAAAGCTGGCGGCCTGTTCTTTCCACCATCAACCATATGGATGTGGAGGAAAAACCCTCCCAAGGTTAAACACCTGAAAATGGCCAAAAGCCAGATAGGACATGAAAATATGTCTTTTTCAGCGTGGCTATGCTTGCGATGATGTAAGAAACATAAATCGGAAGCCTGAATATACCACAAAATGCTATTCCTGACTAGCTGCTCCCTGGCAGTGTGGAATCTGGTTTTAACTTGCCAGTCTTAAGAGATTTAACACAAAAGTTAGGCCCTTTTTGGTATGGGCTCTCATGTAAGTGATACCCTCCTTTTTATACATACCGGGCAATGAAAGGGTGACCCGTTTGAGGGTGAAACAGAACACAAACGACAATTCATCCTGCTTTGTGCATCCCCATTTGATCTAGGGTGATGGGGCAAGGGAAGTTGGTTATAGGAAAGAAAACTGTTCTTCAGGACTTCCAAATCACAAGGTTCACTCATGTAGATTTGGGACTGGATTCACAGTCCCTGTAAAGTCTAAGACATGCTCTGTAGAAAATTTAGTTCAGAGTGATTGTAAGGTAACTGGCCCCTCTGGTCTGACAGAAGAAAAACTAATGCCCTCTTTAGAACACAGGCCTCAAAAATTTTTCCATAAGTAGTGTTTAAGAAACATGAGTTTTCAATCAAAAACCCAGTGCACAAATGAAAAAGAAAAAAAAAACTATAAAACATATAAATAATGCAAATATTAGAGATATCCCAAATAGAATATGAACAAGGTATTAATATGTTTAAGGAAATAAAAAAGGAATTAAAGTATGATGAAAGAATATGATGCTATCCACATTGATCAAACAAATTAAAAAATAATCTCTTAGCAAACAGGAAATATATTCTGCTGATAAAGGGCATCAGTAAAAAACTACAGCAAGTACCATACACATGGATGAAATGTAAATACATTTCCTTCAAAAGCAGCTAAAACAAGGACAACCTCTTTCATTACTTTTCCTTGCTGAGCCAGGACAATAGGCCAGGAAAAAATTAGAGCTAAAATTATTTGAAAAAAAGAACTAAAACTGCCATTATTCCAAGATGATGTGGTTGTCTATACACAAAGCCTGGAAGAATTTACAGATAAATTAATAGAATAAATAAATTTGTCATAATTAACAGACATAAAATCAATATACCAAATTAAATTGCATTGTACAAATCAGCAAAAAAAAAAAGTCCAATTGAGAAAAATAATAATATTTAGAATTTCAACAAAGCATAAATATATTGAGGAGATGTCTATATCTATATATAGGTATAGATATGGACAGAGATATATATAATTTAAATACATTAAAGAAGACCTAATTAAATGGAGAGGTATAGCATGCCCAGGGATATTTAGAGGTGTCATTACTCTCAAAACAAAATACAGATTCATTAGAATTCAAATAAAAAATTAAACTTGTTTTTTTATGAAATTTGACAAGCTAGTTCTAAAATTTATATTGATAATGTAAGAAACATCTCAAGAAAAAAAATCAAGTAATCAAGTGGGCCATATACCCTACCAGATGTCAAAATGTGTTATAAATATGTGATAATTTAAAAGTGAGATATTAGTGCAACAATAGACAAGTATACATAACTATGGCAGAACAGGGAGCCCCCAAACAGGTCCATGCATGTATAGAATCCTGATATATCAAAGAAAAGATGTTGTAGGTCAGTAGGGAAAAAATAAACCATTAATAAATGGTTTGGAAATGATTAGTTTTCATAAGTCAAAAAACAGAAGGAAATGAAACTAGCCTCACAACATAAAATCAATTCCAAATAAATTGAGGATGTAAGTGTGAAAGGCAAATCATTAAAAATCTCTAAAAGACAATTTAAGGGATTATTTTTCTGACCCTTAGTAAGGACAGTGTCCTTAAACTAAACAGGAAAATGAAAAGTATAAAGACAATGACATATATCACACTAAAATTAACACCTTTTTTATGGAAAAAAGCAATAAGAAAAGCTACACGTTGAGGAAAGTTTTGAAATACATAAAGCAAGCAAAGATTAAATGCACAGGAAATATAAAGAGCATCTATTTTAAAAAGAATCAAGAAATCTCATAATATGAAAAGATATATTATAGGCATTTCACAGCACAGTAAAGTCTAATGGAAAATAAACATATAAAAAATATATCCAATCTAATTTTTGTTAAAATGGAAATACAGATTAAAGCCATAATCACTTATCTTTTCACATAAACATGTTAGCAAAAATATAAATCTTAAAATATGATGTTTTTTGTGACAATGTAGTTCAAAACCAACTCTCAGTACTTGTGAGGAAAATGTAAATTGAAACAATAACTTTGGAAAGTAATTTTATACATTTTGAAATACATGTGCATACTCTGCAGCCTGGAAGTTTCTCTCTGCGATATGTTCCCTTCTTAGGTGTGCATAGGAACCAGAAGATACGTACAAGAATGTTTGTAGAGCATTCTTTATCGTAGCACCAAAACTAAAAACACCTCAAATGTTCATCAGCACCAAGTTGGATATATCATAGACATCTATACAGAAATGAAAATAAATATACAACATTTACAGAAATAAGTCTGAATAAATCTCAAAAATATAGTATTAAGCTAAACAAATAGACATGAATATACATGTAACATGAGATTGTTGATATAAAGTACAAAAATAGACTAAAGAGTATGTTGTTTAGGAATGGCTGCATTAGTGGTAAAACTAAAAAAGAATGTTTTCCAGAATGTAGATGAAAATGACAATGCAACAAAAACTATGAAAGAGAAGGCGATTGATTTGGAGGACTCTGGATTTGTATCTAACTTAACAATACATATGTTTCTAGGAAGAAACAAGGACACTTAAAAAGCAATATTCAAAAAAATAACTGAAGAAAACTTTAAAGAACTGAAAGAAGCCCTGAGAATGCATGTCTATATAGTCCACACACCTAGATATATCCTGTTAAATGTTTTTTTTCCCAATTATATGTATGACTGAAATGTAAAATAATGTAGTAGTCTAAAAAAGTAACTCCTACAGAGAAGTTAGAAAAAATTAAAACTATCCTCAGATTTCTCCTCTACAGTGCTAAATAACAACTGGTAATAGAACCATGCTTATAGAATTTGGGGTACAGAGGTTGTGATGTAAGGACCGATCATTAATGTGTGATAACAACAGAAAAATACCATTGCTATGTAAGATCTCAGCAAATATGCCCTCCACAGGCCTGTCTAGTTTGCAATTGCTAGATTAACAATAGTGGCTTAATAATAGAAAACCAATAGAATCAAAGTACTGACAATAGTCTGAAAGTAGCTAAATTCAGATATAATTCCAAACAATTGGCATGAATGAAAATCTCTTCCATATACAGTGAAATGGGAATGGAAATCCATGAGGCATAAAAACTTGAACTCAAAAAGAGAAAAGCAAATGAAAACATCAGTTATAATAACTCATATGCTATTAAAAGAAAAATAATAGTGGGTTTGTATTCTAAAACACTAGTGTTTATCATATGCTAATATAATAAGCAATGGTATATTGCTTATATAAGGCAAATCAGAAGCTAAATAACATAAAAAATTACCTTAAAGAATGGATAAAGATTTGTTAAAACAATTGAAAGAAACTGAAAAGAGCAGTAAAAAATAATTTTAAAGTAGTAATTTTGAGGGAACACATTAAGAGTCTAATAAACTTCCCTTATGAATTTGGAACCAACTGAGTGATAGATTTAGGAATTTGAGAAATCGTCTGTCCCTGACCTCTGGAACATGAACAAGAACTATAGCATAAGTCCTTTAGGAAGGATGGCTCTAAACAAGGAAAGTGCCAAACAGAACATGAGCTAATCCTTTCTTTCAATTTAACATTCACTTAACTCACTCTTCCTCTCATGGGAATGGGGAGATAGGCCAGGAGTATTAACTCTCAGGAAAGACCCTCCACATAGAATTATGAGGCCAGGGAACTGGAATTGCCTCCCTTAACAATCAATACCATTTAAAAAAAAAACTTTTATAAGTCAAATAATATAGAATACATTCATTATTATATGTATTAATAATTTACATATAATTATATAAATATATGTGTGCATATGTGTGTATATAGGTGTGTGTTTGCATGTACGTATATATCAAGTCCCCTGGAAGAAAAGATATAGGAAATATTTACAAATTCACAAATGCTTGGCAATAGTTTTATTTTTAAAAGCCCTCATCTCTTTTTCTGGATCAAGCAGAAATAAATTAAAGAATAAAAATAATTTAATAATAATGTGAGTGATGTTAATATTAGGAAAAAAGGAAAGAATGATAACAAATTAAGTAAATATTGATCATGAGATGTTAACACACAAAACCTAAGGGAGATTTTCCCTGTTAGAAGTATAGTGGGTTAAGTAGCCATGAGCCATGATCCTCAAGCCAAGTTTCTGTTTAGAAACAAATATAAGGATGAATGAGAAATATACTCCATATCACAAAAGAAGACTTAAAGAATTTTTCCTGTCACAAACCTGGCCCTAGTTTCATGGAAGCAGACACTCCTCTGAGAATCTATAACCTCAGCTCATCTATGAATAAGTTTGCAGTCACATACTTTTATTTAAAAATCCTAAAGTGGTTAATTGAATTTACTCTGGTCCAAAGTGGGTGAAACTCACAGGAAACTCTCAAAAAATAAAAATATAAGACAGAAAAGAAAGGAAAAGAAAAATAGAAAAAAAAAAGAACTAAACAGAAACAAAATCTTCTCTGGACAAGTGCAACTTCATTCTAGTTCTCAGAAAATGTCTGTAGACAAAGTGCCAAGTAAAATGAAAATCCCAGAGACAAATATTGTGTAACTTAACAATGAAACAATGAGACATGAATGAGAAACAGCAGAAACAACAGGCAAGAGAAATAAACTTACAAAAGCTTCAGATACTGAATTTCAGAAATATAAATTTAAATAAGTAGGAATGAAGCTTCAATATGAGTAAGGAATAAGCAATTACAAAAAAAAACTTAAAGAACTTACAGATACAAAAATTAGAATAAATGCCATTAAAAGCGTCAGAACCAGAAAAATGATTCTGGTTCTGATTAGTGAATTGGAAGAAAGAATTAGTGAATTGGAAGAAAGATCTGGAGATACTATATAGAACAGTCTTCAGAGATACCAAAAGATAGCATTTTAAAAAGAGATATGAAAAATAAAGTATAAATGTCTAAAAAATATAAAATGTAGTTCCATAAGGACATGTCACAGAGAATTAGGGAAGTGGCAATAGTCAATATTAAAAAAAAAAATCAAAAACAAAAAAATATGGCTCAGAATTTGTAAATACATATGTAAGAAACGTAAGGTCATTTTAATATATTCAAGAAGAAAATAAAATTCAACTTTTATTTATCATATAAACTCTTAGTAATTTATGAAGAGAAAGGTCCATAGTTAACCTGATGAGAGACATGCGCAAAATTTCTACATCAAGCATTTTACTTAATACTGAAAAATTATACACTTTCCCTTTCAGATCAGGGAAAAGAGCTGAACATCAGCGCCCATACTCAACATCTCAGTGAAGGTTCTTATCACTGCAGTACAAAAAGATGTAAGAACTCAAAAGCAAAAACAAACAAACAAAAAATCTACCAAATTATTTTATTTGTGGATGATAACATGTTCTATATTGTAAGCCAAAATAATCTCTATGAAAACTATTAAAATTAATAAGAAATCTTAGCAGTGATGCTGAATGATCCATTGACAGTCAGAAACTGTGATTATTTTTAAAGAATTCATTTATAATTGCAAATATATGTACCTTAGAGAAGATGTATAAACCTTTTATAGAAAAAAATGCAATCTTTACCGAAAGGAACTTAAAGGGGAGGGTATAGTTCTATGATAGAGTGTGTGCCTAGCATGCACAAGATCCTGGGTTCAATCCCCAGCACCTCCATTAAAATACATACATACGTAAATACCTAATTACCCCCTAAAAAAAAAATAAAGAAAAAAGAAAAAGAAAAGAACTTAAGAGACTTTAAATGAATAGAGACTACATTGTATTTTTGGATCTGAAAACTCAATATTGTAAATTTAGTGAATATGTTCATTGTTCCCAGACTGATCTATAAATTAAACACAATTCCAGCTGAGATCCCAACATATTCTTTTGTTAAACTTAAAAAACTAATTCTAGAATTGACATGGAGGAGCAAAAAGTCAAGACTCGACAGTCCTAAAGAAGAAAAAACCTTGGGAGTATAACATCACAGTAATTCAGATACCATGATGTTGGTGGAAGGAACAATAAATAGAATACTAAACAGAATACAGAGGCCAGAAACAATGTAATGGGTGAACATTACAACTGAAATTAAAATCCAGGTCTATTTGATTCTCAAGCCCCTCCATGTAACTTCCAGAGTAATCTTTACAAAATACAAATTAGATACTTTCACTATCCTGTTTAAGGTCTTCTGTGGCGTCCCATTCCTTCGGGATTGTGTCAGTTCTTTGATGTGGTGTGCTAGCCTCTTCTTGATCTCACCTCTACCTTTTTGCTCCGTATCCTTCCACACTCCCTGTTCCTCAGTCTTCTTAGTTTTGGTGTCCCACCCATTCAGAGGTACTTTAGTATTTCCTGAATTCACCATGTTTCCTTACTTTCTCAGTGTTTGAACATACCATCTTGAAGACATCCTTTTCTGCTCTCCTACTGAAGGGCTGATTTCTATTCTGTCGTCAGTACTATGCCTGGCAGCCAATAAATAACTGTTGAATGAAATGTTCAATAAATAAAACAACAATGGCACATTCCAGGCAGCCTGTTCACGATGGAAGGAAATTTCCATACGTGGGTCTTATATGCATATGCAATTGAATTCTTTGATGTGGCCATTGCATTAGACTTGTACTGGGCAGAACTGACAAGGAGTTTGTAAGGGGATATTATTAGATTTGTTGATGATCAATCACTCAGAATGTGTCCAGAGTTAAGCATTTTAGAAAACTTTGAATAAATACTTCATTAGTTTCTGCATTGTATCAGTTTTGTTATAGAATAAATCACATTCTTACCACACCATGTAATTGATGACGTTGATGCTAAGCTTCAATGTAATACAGTAAAGACCAAAGCTTTTAATATGAATATTCATTTTATCGTATATCATAGCTGCTCAGTGTTCCAAACACACATAAGAAAAGTATCTGGTTTAAACAACCCTTATCCCCTCAGATGGCGTCCAAATAGACATAAGCAATGAGTTCCCTATCTTTCCTCGTAGTGTAAGTATAATAATGCACACGTTTTGTATTACTTGTTTACGTAAATTGTTTGGGAGGTGTGTGCATTCTTTTATTTTTATTACTGTACTTTACAAATCTATCACTGGGTATCTGCATGAGCTCAGTGGGAAAAAAAAGTAACAGAACCCGAGGCTCAGTCCGTATCAGGACACAAGTTCTGAGGCCAATTTTCAAATTGACTTAAAGTAGATAAGTTATAATTCAATTTCCTGTTACCAGTAAATCTTATTAACATTTCTCCATTACATCTTATAAGGCAAATGCTGATTTGTGCTTGATAATTTTGATTCTTCCTTCACAACTTGAGTCTCAGATGGACAAGATTTTAGTGTCATAGGAAGCTAGGCTGCAAGTTATACATGCATGACTCCAGCCCCTCTAACTTCCTCACTTGTAAATTATGTTTAAGAACATTACTAAACACCAGAATAAGTGTGGTCATGCTGAGACAGTGAAGAATGAGACACATGCTCCGTGAAACAGGCTTTTATTCTAATTTATGTTAAATTGTCAAATCCTAAATTAATGACTAGCAAATGTGAGCCTCCAAATGGGCTCATGTAGAAATATTTCTATTTGTGGTTATCTTTTTAAATTATATGAAGGGTTTGCTCTTTTGTGTCTGTGAAATAAATATGATAACTTCACACCAGAACCCAGTGTTCACTCAATGAGAATACAGCAGACATCAAATAAAAGCAGCCATGCAACTAAAATTAAAGTTCAATATCATTAATTTAATTATAGTACATAATCATTTGACAGTGCTGCAGGATTGGATTTAAAGGATGATATTGTAATTGATTGTTAATCATTAAAAAGCATGCAGGGAAGATAACGCTGCCAGGGTGATGGTGAGTTACGATTTTATCCTATCCAGGACCAGATTGTGGGAACAAATGGCTTCTGTCACCATCAATGAATCATGGAAGATGTAAATTGAAACAGAGGGCTGCCCTGTGAACATGTGGGGCACAATAATGACCACCATTATAGAGGAGTAACAATGTACCAGCCCAGAGCTAAACACTCTACTTACGTTATCTCATTTAATCTTTACAACAATCCAAGGGGGGAGATACCACTATCTCCATTTTACAGATGAAGGAAAGGAAGTTCTGATAGTTGAAGCCCCACGCGCGGCCATACACTGAGTAATAGAGAGCGTGAGCTCTCTGATTGGAAAGCCCAGGCTTTGAACTGCTATTTACACTCCTTCCAGTGAGAATCTGCGAATTCCATAATGTATTGCAGAAAGCTGTGCCATCTTAATGTGCCTTGCCAGTCCTGACACTCCTAATTTACATTCTCACAGCTGTTTTCTGGGAATGTCCTCTTTCCCTCAGAATTCTTTTAAGCCTCTCTCCTCCCTTTCTTTGTTTTATGATTTAAAGAGGGGACTTAGTGAGTAGAATCATGTTACTTTTTCATCTGTTTTCTCAGATAGCTCTATCCGACAAGAAAAGAACTATACTAAAAGTCCCGTGGTGCACCTTTTGGGTTACTTTAAAGGGAGATGTTGGTTAGCAGGGCAGCGGAGACCACAAGCTGGGAGGCTTGTACCAAGCAAGGCGCTCAACAAGGATGGACCAAAGTACTGACAGAAAAGAAATATCCTTCTTCAATGGAGGTCACTCATCGTTCACTGTTTTACAGCCATCGTTGCGCTGTGCAGCTGCTAGATTTGCGTTGATTGGAGCTCATTGGAGCCTTGGGGCTTGGAGAAAATGCAACACTGGGTCACAGGATAATTTTTATTTCTTACCAGCTGCTGACAATCTTTAGTTGAGAGATAACATTTAGAAGACATTGGCCTCCCTTACTTTGATTATTAAACTATAAACACTTTGAGGCATAATGGAAGAAAATCATTCTCAACAGTAACTTCCAAAATAATAATAGCCCCCAATTTACAATATGTTCCTACCAAAAGTCTTTAGTAAATAAGATCAACTAGAATTTATACCTTAAATTTTATGGGATTACGGAATGATTCACTGCATAGAAATGTTAAGGTATACAATGCAATGTAAAATATACACAGTCTAGGCCAAAAAATACGTATGCATCCTTTTCTTTATAAATAAAGAAAGGCTGAGTAGAGCAGCTGGAAAAATGCCTTCAAGTGAATTCAATAATAAATGCCTGGGAAGTGCCAACGTATCCTAGTTTGGGATTATATCATACTTTTGATTTGTTGATCTAATGTTCATTTTGTAGCTTTCAAGATCTTTCTGCAGGTTAAAAAATTACAGAATGTGGTTACTTTATTGTTTTGACTTATTTAAAATCGTAGCAAGTGTTGCTTTTATGTGGTTGCTTCCAATAGGTGAATAGAAGTTAGAATTCCAGATAATTCCTAGAAACATTCATTATTAATAACATGGGAAGGTTCAATATGTCTCAGTCTCCATTTGTCTTTAAAATAAAAGAAACAAATGATGCTATTCCTTATAAGCAAATGCTTTTTGATAAATAAATGCATTTTCCAAGGCTTTCTTTTTTTGGTGGTAAGAAAGAAAATTTTGAGAGATTATTTTTTCACATTAAGTACCAACAGTAGCATTCTTGTACTAATGTAGCATTAATACTAATATTTTACTGTATACATTAAAAAACAGTGTACAAAAAGTATGTTCCTAACACTTTGTAGCCTTCCTAAATTTCTCTGCTAATGGTTTGCATGCCTGTGTTCTCTATAAAGATTCAGCTTCATAGAAGTGTGTCTGGAGCATAATGGGTGCTTGACAAATATTTGTTTAATGGAAAAAAAAGAACATTGTTATGGACATAAATGTATGTGGATATCAGTTCTGTACAATGACTATAAGCATTGATTTTGTTGTTTCACATATTGTCAGAAGTCAAGTGAAACCTGTTTTACACTCTTATAAAACAGACTATTTGGGGTTAAAAATGCCTTGATGCTTTCCGCGTTTTTCATATACATCACCTTCAGTGTTTACAGGAAATAAAATTCTGCCTTTAAGAAAATAATATTTCAAATTTTTAGGAGACTGATATTCATGAGCAAACTATCCTAGACACTATGATGCTTTCTTAGAGTATTTATTTTTATAGCTGTCTTCCATAATAGATCATAAGCTCCAAAAAGGCAGGAACCAAGTTGCATTTATCTCTCATCTTCACTACCTTGACACAATGAGGCACTAAACACATTGAATATTAAAATGTGAACAAAGCATAATATATTTGGACTCTCTTGTCTACGTCTCAATGCCTGGTTAATTTTTTACAAAGATACTCATTAGTATGCTAATAGGCTGATGTTCTGGACATAGTATATGGATATAGTTACTAAGTGGCATTTGTTGGGTTCAACTCCCACAATGTCCTCCCGTGCAGTTAATTGTGGTGTGATGAGAAAAAAAAAAAATCTCATTTAACATCCCCTCATTCTATCTTATTAATGATCCTTCATTTTATGATTTTATAATTTATTGACACCAACTATTTTTTCTGGTGTTAGTGTAGCTTTGTCTCAAAG